>NC_079489.1:112771142-113397531 GCF_020520425.1 Spinacia oleracea
GTGTTTGTGGAGATTGTTGCTTTCTCTTCGTTTCTTTTCTGCTCTCATTTTCCCTCCCCTCTCTCGTCTCCTCTTCTTTCTCTTCCCTCCATTGCTCTTCTCTGCTACTCCATTCCACCCAACAACTTCTACTCGATCGCTCTATTTATGTTCTCTAATTTTTCTATTCTCCTCTCATACATGAGTTGTCGTTCTCTGGGTTTATTTTCTCAGCATCTTTGGTTGATATCCTTGATTGCGTCAAGGTTTTTTTGGGGGGTTTTGGTATTTCAGCTTAGGGTTTATAATTCCGATCATCTGATCCTATCCAAGCTATCTCATTCGTTCAACTTCAAAGGAATTTCAGGTACTTTTCTTCTTATCTTCCTTTAATTCTGTATTTTTAGAATATTCTAGGTCTATCTATTTAAAATTTGAGTTTCTTTTTGGTGTTTTTGGGATTTCAGATTTGGGTTTATCTCCTTCTCCTCTCACCACACAAAAGGGAGCTCCACGGAAGGTAATTTATTCCCCGTTCTTCTTTTATAATCATCTAATCATTTTTTTTCTTTCATCTGATTGCACTTTTCTTTTCGTCAATCTTTTGGATTACCAGAATGCTCGTACTTATTTGTGGGTTCTGATTTTTTTTATTTTAATTATGTTTGTTGACTTCTGCTGCAAAATGGATAAGTTTGAGTTTGGGTTTTTAACACTCAGAAAATTCACGAGTTGGGGGTAGCTAATTTAAAATTTTGAGCAGCTAGGTGGGATTTGTACGGGATACAACTTTCTCTGTCTAGAAAAGATTAAAAAATGTGGTTCAATATATATGTTCTAATTTTTCCAAACTTATAGCTACCATTGAAGATACAAGATATTTGCAGGTTGATGTTCAGAAGTTCTAAAGCGTATATGAGTGTTTTGATGTATTTTTCAGCTGTGAATCTGTGATAATTTCCCCTAAATATTTGGCTAAAATATTGGTGGAATTTTTCGACATTACAATCTTACTTTATTCATCCTTGTTTGTTCTTACACAATGAAAAAGTCAGCTTATTTAAGCCTTCGTTTTCCTTTCAAACCATATGCAATTCGATCTCGACAAATCCATTGACGAGTTTGGTAACATATAAATCTTGCATTTACTCATATATCTCTAACTGAAATTACTTTGGTTCGTAGATGGAAGAAGCAGTCCACGATAGTGCATAGGACTCAGCGGGATACCAATCCATCCTCCCCTATTGTGAGGTGTGTTCTGTGCACTTACATAGTTACACCACATTAAATGTTGTTGTTCTACATATGCCAAGTGTATGTTTACCAATTGTCGTTGTGGTTTAAGCTTGCAAGAATCCAGTCTCTGCAGTAATGTTCACGTGTTTTATTCACTTCACCATTAATAGAAACACCCAAGCAGGACCAGTTCCCTCTTATGTCTTTCGACAATTTTTTCTCAGCTTAAGCTTGTTGTTGGGAATTGCAGCAGCATGCAAGCCTATATACGAGCTTGAATTAATTATATGCTTACAGTGGAGATGCTAAAATATTGGTGGTCAGATGCCCCCATTACCAGTCAAGGCCTTATGTTACTTTTCCCAGTGAACAAGCTATAAGTTAATCAGTATGTGATTTGACACTCATGCATAGCGTTCTTGGGATAAAAACCAAATACCGACAATTTTTGAATGTGTTTATGATTTACAGAAGGAGCATTCTCATGAAACACTTGTCAAATATTTTACACTGCCCCTATTATATTCATAAAAACTGCAGGACTGTTGTTTCGATTTCATTGCTAATCTCAACTTACATATCTGCAGTATGAGTAGAAATCTACAATATCTGAATAATGGGAACATATGAGTATTTTACATATTCGCTTGCTGAGAAACGAAAGCATAGTTGTAAATCTTGTGTCAAAATTCTGTTTTCTATTTTGGAATGTCTTAGATAATGTCCTAAATTTTTATTTGTTTCTCTGCAACTTTTTCACAAGTCTTCAAAATATGCCACTGCTGCTAATTTTATATTAGTTCTTAGTATACGTATTTTGTGAACTAGCATGATCCTTATGAAATAGTGTGTGTAGAACTGTCACTTGTCAGTCTTATTTGTAATTGCTATTAATCACATGGAAGGGTCAGGCCAGAAAACTTCATGTTTGTATTGCATGTTGAAAAAATCTTGAAAAAATCATCCTGTAATTAGTGATATTTTCTTAAATATGCTTCTTATGTTATCGAGTTGGATTCTGTCATTTATCCTTCAGGTGGTTGGGTTGGATCTGGTGGATGATGAAAGAAAACCCGAACGATGCCCCACAAAACATATGCCTGCACCAGAACAGTGGACCAACATCTTCAATCCTGCGTTTTCATACTATGCATATTGCTGTTATGCTAACCTCTACACTCTGAACAAGGTTTTACTCTGAAATTCATAAATACTCACACAGTGAATTTGTTATCTCCATCTGTTTGCATCGGTTTGTCCCCTACCTCGGTGAAGGGTACTTATTAAATGCACAAGGTGAGAAGAAAGATGGGAATTAAAGAAAATCCAATGCAAGAAAAAAGATTTTTTTGGGCAAAGAACATATCCTTTTTCCGACTATCCTACCTTGGTGAAACTTGGGTTTGGGTGGATACTGGATAGGGATTATGGGTGTCGTGTAGCTTCTTACTAAGCCTACTGGCACCTTTCTCTTGATGTGTTAAATAACATGGACTATAGCTAGGTTTTTTAAGCCATTCCTGTGACTGAACTGAAAGTTGAGGTTCTCAGTTTTGTCCGTCCATAGCAATCACTTGGACTGCTTGTCAATAGGCCTTTAGAGAGAGTGAGGGACCTATGTTTCTCTATAGTGAATATCATATGTTTGAAGTACCGCAAAGATGCCATTTTATTATGCTTGAGATATGGAGATGAATTTTTAGTCATCATTTCCATTCACCTCCTTCCTTGAATCCTGATGAACTGTGTACTCCTCAGCTTTAAGATCAGAACCATGAAGTCCTCATCAGTTGAACCTAATGAATCATCCTTTTTCCTGATTTATAATAGTTATAGGGATAAAATAATCACAGTTTATTGAATGAATCATCTCAAAACTGATTGTTTCAACTGATGAATCACAGTCTATTGAATCAGATGATACTCACTTGGTACTAGGATTTTGTGGTTGTTGATTGATTGGCCTTTTTTTAGAATAGTATTGATTTAATTGATTGATAAAATGATGCTTCTTTCTTACTGTTCTTCTATTCGGTTGAATTTTTAAAATTGAGGATTTTTTTAGTTATGTAATTTTGTTTGCATTTTTAGTTGAGCCAAAGTTAAAACTGAAAGAGGATTTTTAGATTTGGATTAAGAATGCAACAGAAGACCAGTGGAAACTGAAGATTATTACAGTATATTGCCAGATTCTAGCTGTTTTGGTCATTACTATCCTATCATGTTAGGATTTATGTGTTTAATTATTTCCTTTATCGATCACTTGAATTCATGTTCTTTAGTCGACAATGCCATTCTATTTATCTTGTCTGTCGTGGATAGCATCTTGTAGAGAATTCATAAGCTAACAAGTTCTTTGATGGGTTGGGCATAGTTTGTATGTATCAAAATTTTCCATCTTTTTGCAGAATTTCTACAAGAATTAGATCAAAAACTGTTCAAAACGAAGATGCTATACTTTAAGCTCCCCTTCTTCCTGTGTTGTGATTTCGTGAATGGATTTCATGTTTAATATATCGTGTAGCAAGTGTGAGTATGTGATGTTTTAATTTTTTTAAAATCTATTTGCAGCATTGGGTTTGTGTGTTGACCGCTTCTCTTAAGTGCAAATTTTTAATATTTGTGTTATGTATATGATACTTTGTGAAAAATGGGTTATTCTTGTGCTTTGTACAATAGAGTGTAGTTTGAGAGGGATAAAGAAATTAACAAAGTGTGAAAGTAGATTGATTTTCTGGTAGTTAGAAATAGAAATGAATCGATGATTGGTGTGTAGGCTCAATCAGGATTATATAGTGGCCAAGAGGTTGACAATATCACAAGCTTTGCACCATCAAGGGTACATTTGGAGCATAAAAAATTGTTGATATATATTTCATGGTTAGGGTTTGGTTATTTGTGTTTTGTGTTTTTGTGTTTATTGCCATTTTCTTGGGTTATTGATTTTTGAGAACTTGATTGAATCAACTTTTTTGTTGTTTCCTTGAACATTAGAGTTTGATTTCACCTACAGGTCAATCTGTTCTTTGGGGTATTACTTTTAATTTTCATTTTGCAGTACTTTAAAGTTTAAAGATATAAGATTCGAGGCCTTTTAGACAAAACTCTTTCTTTGAAGGGGGTTCATATATAGCTAAGATTATCGTGTTTGTCTAAGGCTCACAGTACAACCTCTACTAACTACGGTGTTCAGCTTATAGATGTCATTAGAATTCAGCTATTTCATGGTTTGACATGTATAGGCTGGATTCCAGTGACATGCATAACCTTTATGTCCTATGGTACCTAGGTGATAAGGTATTTCAGTAGCTAACACTCTCAAAGTCTTCGTTAGCTCCAAGTTTTATCACGGAGGGAAGTCACTCAGGCGAAAGGCTAAAACTATATTCTACACTTCAGATGATTAGTGATCTCTCTTTTGAGGCTATCCAGGCCTAGAATACGATTTGAAGGGGTGCAATGGTTTGTGGTCATCCATTAAACAATCCTTAACCTAGGGAGTATTATGAAAATCTCACCTTCATGTTCATTAGGTCTTTTGCCAAGGTCATGACTTTTATACCAAACAACATATAATCAAGGGATTATATTCTGTAGATCTTAACTTCCTATCACTTTCTTTCCCTAAAATAATTTTACTAAAGTACTGAGATTATTTGCTAACAGTGTTGATCACCCATCCTACCCGTCAGACATTAGTGATGTTGATTAGTGTAAGCATACTTTTCTTACCTAGACCCGAGGTCCGGGTGCCGAAAGTCTGAAACCAATGTAGTATGGCCTTGATTAAGGTAGGTATGATCACTAAATTTACTAGAGGCTTTCAAGTACTTCTTTTCTGTTACTCAAAATTCTATTTGATTAACCAGAATATCTCAACCAAAATTTATTCAGTCTTTATATGTTGTTGATCATCCGGTATTGTTTTGGTTTTGGTATTAGGCTGCTGCTGAGGCTCAGAAATCAAGTGGAATTCAGCAGGGTTCTGTTGAAGCTAGGAAGAACAATGCAAAAATTCAACAGCATGGAGGGTATATTTCAATAATGTACAATCGGAAATAAGTCTATTGGAAGACATGTTAAATGGAGTATTCAGGCTTCTGAGTCGGCAAACGAAGATTACATGCATGTAGAGCACGAAGAGGACAGACTACTAACAATCATTATCTAGCAGAAAGGGTATGCGTTTCCTTATTGATTCTTCTTGGTAGGTATTAAAGTTTATCTTTTGTTGTTACTGATGCATACGATGATCATTTATCTTGAATATAGGTTAGGAGAGGAAAAACCAGTGAGAGGATGAAATTTCTTCAAGGCCTTGTACCTGGTTGCAGCAAGGTGATTTATGTACCTACTATCCCGTGTTCCGGGGGAATATATAGCCTTATTGTATATCGGTACCGTTTCATGTATGAATATTCTGGCTACTTCACCAATGTTTTCTTCAAAATCTTGAACTTATGTTTCTCGTGTATGTTTACCCCCCGTTCCAGTTTTTACCCATGAAAGATGTGAGTGCAATAGTTAGCCCGCAACAGGATTTCAATATTCAGTGCCTTCTCAAGAAATATGTTTGAATGCAAATTAAATGGTTTCAGTTCTTAAATTGCCTAAATGTAGAGGACATTTATAAACAACCTTATAAGTAATCTGATTTTCTTGATGACGTGTCTATTTTTCACAGCAGATGTTCTCAGGAAGAGTTGGTCCTTCATCTGGTCTTGTTTTTTCTCTAGATATTAAATGTCTTACCCTTCCCTAAATAACGTCCAGCCGCCCATTTCAAGTGACTTGAGTGCTGATTTGGCTAGCCAACCCCATGTAAATGGAACAGATCACCCAACAATCCAACATATCAGATGATGAGATGTTTGAAGAATAATTGGCAAAGAGTCCAACAAATTTCAGTTGTGTGTTTTTATAAAGTAAATATGAAGTACTTGGTATTAGATTAGCATAGTAGGAAAATTAGTTCACAATTCCAGTAGTATGAGAGGAATTGATATGTGAGGAATTGATAGTTGAGGAATGAGGATATTGAGTATTTTTATGGCCATGTGTTCTGAATTACTCACGACATGTTTATCTCAAATCTAAAGCATGGTGACTTTTGTACAGATCGATGGGAAACGAAAAATTTCATCGTTCGCGCGCGGTCCGATCCTAGTGATGGTGAAAATCACCTATATGTGACTCAAAACACTATGCTTAAGCATAGTGTTTCAAGTTCATACATTTTAAAGGTTTGGGATAAGAATTTTCTATTCCACTAAAAAACAAAGTAATTGTGAAAACAAAGTAATCATGCTAATAGATTTTTTAATTTGGAAATAAAAAAAAATCACTTTCACAATTATATCGATCATAATTTCACAAAATAGGTTTTGATAACTTAGGGGGCGGCGCACGTTAGTGCGTCGTCCAACAACTAGTTTATATAAAAACGTTAAGTTGTTCAACATGTTTGAATTTTTTCTCATTTTAATTTTTCAGTATCTAGTAATAAATAATTAAAATAGATTTATCGTTGAAGTTAATATTTGGTCGTGTCAATGACAAATCGGGTTATCAACAGGTCGGGTAAATCGGGTAGCGGGTTGTCATAGGTCGGGTCAATAGCAGGTTTCATCAAGTTACAATCGGTTTCGGGTTGACATCGGGTCGGGTATTGAATCGGGTTCGGGTCATTCGGTCGGGTCAATTCGGTTGTCGGTCATCTTCGGGTCGGGTGTCGGGTTCGGGTTTGGGTGTTACAACATCGGGTTAAAATCGGTTATCGATTTTTTCGGGTCGGGTACAGTTCGGGTTTCGGGTTACCTATTTTACCATAATTTCGGATCATGGTGGGTCAGGGGTTCGATCGGTTCAGGTCGGTTTTTCGGGTCGGGTCAGCTTTGACAGCTCTAGCGGGTACGGGTGCAGGGGAGGGGGTCCCGTACGGCCGTACCCGCCCCGCCTAACTATCGGAAAACCCGAATATCCCATAATCCATTCTGTAATTTTAATAGTGCCCTTGCTCGTATTCTCCAACTCTCCATTCTCTTTCTTTTTCAATTATTCATCCCGCTTTTTCAATTTTTCACCCCGCTTGCAACCCAGTATCTTTGTTCAAACTTGAGTGAACTACTTCTCTATTGAGGTATAATTTGATTCAAGTCTTGTTTATTTTGGCTCATATTAGGTTAATTTGAATGACAAAATTACGCCCAATATTTAGGTTTTTTCTCTAATTATTTTTTCTCAATTTACTTCACTCCATTTTTTATTGTATTTAACATTCTCAAACGATCTAATGGTTGTAAGTGTTCGAGATATGATCAAGCATCTGTCTATCATTTGGCCTAGTTCTCTACCTAACTTGATTATATTTTCTTCGCACAATAGTCTAGAAACTACGTGTTTGATTGATTAAAATCTAGTATGTGTGACCATCAATATTGATTTGAGAAAATGGGGATCTCCATACTTGAATTCGACTCTAATGCGTAGATCATGTTTTAATAAAATGCAGAGGATTTAGGGAGATTATGTATGTATTCATCCCTTTTTAACGGAGATGCTTCACCCTTCCCTCTTATTAGTTGGCTTATTTTAAGAATATTGTTTCTATTTTAATACTTTTCTCTAGGTAGCTTCACTATTTGTATCAGAATCCTTGAGCAGCTCTTTGCCTCTGCCAGGGATTGTACTTTTTCTTCAGTCTTTAATGATTTTAGATTCAACATTATAGTGTATCTTGCTATATTCTCCTGCTTTTGGTGATCCTGACGTTGGTGTTTCCCTAGATTTTATTTATTTTATCAAACTGAGCAAATCTGATTAGATGCATAATTGTTCATTTGATAATTTTGTATGTTAATTTGGTTACACCCAGAATGGATCGTGAAACAGCAATAGGAATCGATCTTGGCACATCGTACTCATGTGTCGGAGTATGGAATGCTGAGAAAAACCGTCCTGAAATCATCACCAATGACTTGGGTAAATGCACGACGCCGTCTTGGGTGTCCTTCAAACAAAAAGAGCGCCTAATCGGTGAGTTTGCCAAGAACCAGAGGGCACACAATCCTGCTAACACCATATTTGGTTCGTTATATCTTTCTTTTCTATGTATTATAATTAATTAGTACCAAAAGTTTGTTTTGTTATGGTAATTGAACTTTACAAGGACTACTCTTCTGTGATTCTCTTGACTGCTTTTATATGATTATTTGGCATGTACTCTTATAGTTGCTTCCTTTTAGTGTTTCAGTTATCTGAGTTTTAATACCTTATCCATTTCTCTTCAAGTCTTCATGGATATTTTAGGCTATGCTAGCAATTGTTTGAATTGTCCGGAGATCGGCACACATCTGAATGTCAAATGTCATATAGTTTTATCCACCTTGAATATTTAAATTGTTTTTGATGTAAGGTTTGTCGATAGACCATAACCCTTTAATGGTGATACATTCATGATTATGGCAGATGCGAAGAGGATTATAGGGAGGAGATTCGATGACAAATGTTTACAAAACGACATGAGTCTCTGGCCTTTTAAAGTTGTTCCTGCTCCTGATGGTGACAATGGCAACAAGCCTATGATTTTGGTAACTTCCTGTGAGGGTGAAGACAAGCAATTTTGTGCTGAGCAGATATCCTCAATGGTCCTCAATAAGATGAAAGATATTGCGTCAGAATATCTTGGTTCAAAAGTTAAAAAAGTTGTGATAACTGTTCCTGCCTACTTCAACAATGCCCAACGCCAGGCAACATTAGATGCTGGATTAGTAGCTGGACTTGAAGTCATGAGCATTATTAACGAACCAACAGTTGCTGCGATTGCCTATGGCCACAAAAAGATGATTGATTAGAGTGCTGCCACATCAAAGAATGTCTTGATTTTTTATTTTGGTGGTGGAAAATTTGATGTTTCGATTATCAATGTGAAAAAGAATGTCTTTGAAGTCATCGCAGTATGTGGGGACACCCACCTTGGTGGAGAGGATATTGACAATAGAATGGTAAGCCACTTTATGCGCGAGATTAAAAGTAAATACAATCAGGAAATAAATGACAACCCTAGGGCTGTTGGGAGGTTGAGAGCTGCATGTGAGGAGGCTAAGAGAGCCCTCTCTTATACTACAGAGGCTTCTATTCAAATTAATGGTCTCTTTAAGGGTATCAATTTCTTATCAAGCATCACTAGAGAAAATTTTGAATGCCTAAATGAGGATCTGTTTGCCCGTTGTTTGGACCATGTTGATAAGTGTCTGAAACTCTGAATGATGCAAAAATGAAGATAACTGATGTAGATCATGTTGTCCTTATTGGTGGTTCAACTCGGATCCCCAGAGTTCAGTACTTGTTGCAAGAATTTTTCCAAGGGAAGTTCCTCAGCAAAGGCATTAACCCAGACGAGGCTGTTGCTTGTGGTGCTGCTATTCATGCTGCTGTGTTGGCTGGTGTAGATATGAACTGTACGGACCTTATGCTTCTGGATGTTACCCCCTTATCCCTTGGTGTTGAGATTAATATTGATGGGTTGTTTAATGTCGTGATTCCTCAAAACACCTCAATCCCTGTGAAGAGGTTGACCCGTTGTTCCACTTATTTGGACAATCAGTCCTATGCAGAAATTTGTGTGTACGAGGTGAGAGACCCATGGCCAAGGATAACAATTTCTTGGGTAGCTTCACGCTTGAAGGGATCCCTCCAGCACCTGCTGGTGTTCCAGATTTAATTGTATGCATGGAAATTGATGCGAATGGCATCTTGACTGTGTCAACTGTCGAAAAAAACACTAGGACAAAAAAACAGCTTATTATTACTGGAAGTGGGAGATTACAAAAGAATGAGATTGATAGGTTGTTGGAAGAGGCCAAACAATTCAAAGATCAGGATGAGGTGTGCAAGAAAACAGTTATAGCAAAGAACAATTTGGAAGAGGCCAAACTATATTGATGAATTGACAACAAAAGGCTGCGAAGAAATAATTGGGATGCAGAAGAAACGAAAGCTAGACGATGCAATTGAGAAAATAACCGACTGGTTAGATGGGAACTATATGCTTCCTGAACCCTACAAGTTTGAGGAGAAATTGAACGAGCTAAAGAGCATTTGCGACCCTATCTTCACAACGATAGTCCAACAAGAGAACGACGATGATATCACGGGTACTAATTAATCTTCCCCAAAATTTAAGACCCCCCCCCCCCCCTCTCTTTATTATTCCTTTATTTTATAGACCAATTTTAATCTCAATGTCTAATTTTATCTAAAATACCCCTGATATTTTATCTGCTCAATCTCAATGTCTAATTTTATTTAAAATACCCCTGATAGGAGCAGCTTTTTGTGCTTGGGTTAGTGTTTCTGTCGTAGTGGGTGTTGCTGGTAACAAATTGGTTAGGTTAATGTAGACGTGCAATGGTTTAATTAAATGTAAATGAGTTAATTAATGTTGTCATGGATTCCAGGGAACTGAGGCAACAGTGTTAAGAGATGCGGCTTCTGTTAGAGGGGTAGAAAGACCAACCACCTAGCAGATCTAGTAGCCAAGGATGCAAAGGAAAGAAACTATGAGCTAAACTTCACAAGTGTTTGTATTTAATTGGGTTTTGTAACTTAATGTCTCTAAACTTTTATCACTTCGATGTGGAGAACCTTTGTAACGCTTTCTTGATTTTAATCTAATTTCGATCCCTATCCTATTAGACAATAAGTAATTGTAAGACTATAATTTGAATGAAAGTTTGGTTTTGGAATGAATTGAATGCAACTTATTTTGGAATGGTGTGCTTATTATACCTACTGGTTTGGCTGGAGAGGTTGTTGTGGAGTTCTAGGTTTGTTGTGAGAGTAGTCTTCTTGCAGGAAGAAGCTGAAGTTGTTGTGTCCAGGACTGCTGAATGGTGTTGGTTGCTGATCAATCCTGATGGTTGATATTGAGCGCTGCAGATCAGCGGTGATCTGTTTCAGCTGGCAGCAGATCAGTGCCGATTACTGTTGCATGGTGTTTGAGTCTGTGGGAATGCATAGCAGCAAGCGTAAATCTATCTATAACTATTACTAAAATTTTCCTCTCAAGCTGTACACGTGTCGTGTCCTCCTTTTAACATTTTCCCGCCCAAACTGCACTACTCTTATGCCGTTCTCCTATGCCCTTCACGCTTTCCAATTTTCTTTTAAATAAAAACTCACGCTTTACAACGACTGGTTGTTCATCTTCCGGTCTCTATCTACTATTCCATTTCCGATTTATGTTTTATTTATTCTGTATTTCAGCTATTCATTTGATTGAGACGCTACTGTATTTTTTCTTTTTTCTTCATAATTTTTTCTGTTTTACAAACTAATTGTTGTGATTAATTAATTTTGTATTTTTTTTCTTTTCAGGTAATAATAAGTTATGATTACGGAAGTTCTTGATGTTGAGTGGTCCTGCTCATGAATTCATGTCCAAATCAGTATAATTTGGGTGATTTAAACTCCAAATTCGTTTCGAAATTTACATTCTCTTTTTTCTGTATGTCTTTAGCTGAAGCATGTATGTTCATCTTGATTTCCTGAGGATTCTAGATCTCCCACGATTTTTCTTTTCAATGGTATGTAGTTTTTTCAAATTGTTTTTTTCTTTTTAGGTTTCTTTATTTATATGGATATTTTCGTAAAAGTCGTGAATGTTTTGATTATTTATCCAACCTGATTGCATGATATACTTTTTGAATAACCCTCAGTTGATTGGAATTTTAATGTAAGCTATCCATGGGAGAACATGAATGGTCTTTTTCGAAGGAATTAAGATGAATAAAGGAAGAGCAAGAATGTTTTATCGAAAAGTAATTATACACCTCATCTTCTTAAGGTCCTTAATTTCTTTGGTGAAGGTGACATTACTCATCTCCGACTCTCCTTTAGGTGAACAGGGGTCTTCCGATTTTAGATCAATGTTCTAGTTTAATTTAGCTTTTAGATGTAATTATAACTGGATTTTTCTTTTTGTATCTTCGTCG
This sequence comes from Spinacia oleracea, assembly GCF_020520425.1. Classification (NCBI taxonomy): domain Eukaryota; kingdom Viridiplantae; phylum Streptophyta; class Magnoliopsida; order Caryophyllales; family Amaranthaceae; genus Spinacia; species Spinacia oleracea. The sequence continues at coordinate 112,783,355 of NC_079489.1, forward strand.
TATAATTGTAAGGAGATGTAAGTTTATTATGCGGAAGAATAGGAGTTCATTATTTCGTCGTATAATTTATTTTGCTGATGCATTTTAGTTATGGTGAAGAAAATCATATCAGAAGCAATAAACGGTCTGTCATAGTTGGAAGGATGCTTAATGCAGGTGGCTTTAATCTGAAAAATGAATTGTAATCTACTCCGTAGCATTGTTTTATTTCCACTCCCTTTATTTCTTTTCTTTGTTTGACATAAGTTTCTGCCTATTTTCTTTCTATATATTGGAGGATAGATTGTTGATTTTTTTTGGGTATGTGTGACAAGGGGATAGATCAAAATCATGGATTGTTGATATATAATGAAGATACAAAGTAGTTATTTAAGGGATCTCTAATTAATTCCATGTGATAACATGATTTTTTTTATTAATAAAATCAATTTTACTAAACATAAAAATCAATTAAATAGTAAATATTTTGGAGCTTCCTGTTTTTGAGTTAGAGGAAATCTTGGTTGCGATCTTTTATCTCGATTCATAGGTGAGATATTTTAAAAGCTGATTTACAATCATTTTTTTTTGCAAGGCTAATAAATTACTCAAAATTGTAACTACGAAGTATGTTTTACAAATAACATAAAATATATTTTTCCTATGGGTATATCAAAAAATATGTTATACGAAGTATAATTTACTAATTAATGTTGAGGTTAAAATTTTTTCTTATTGTAAACAAATTTAACAATACCTTTGTTCAAAACCGTGCATCGCACGGGTGCTAATCTAGTTAAAATAGTAAAATATTTACTATTTAGTTATGGGGCGGCGCCAAATTACTTTTAAAGGGTAGATACTTAACCTGACGTGAAGCTACATTGGGGCCCAAGGGTGTCAACATTTTGGAAGTCAAGTATATAATTATTAAAAGTAACTACTGCCTATGAATTGAGGTGCGTTGCAGTGGTTGAGCATTGGTCTTATAAACAATTCACTCAGCGTTCGATTCCCTTTTCAAACAAAATGTTAGTGTTTTGCCTTGGTTTTTTTGGCCGTTTGCCTTTTCTCCTTACGTTTGTTGCTGACTTGCTCTGCACAAACATTTCTTATTCGTTTATTTTGTTTTCAATTTTCCATTTCAGTTTTTTTAAAAGGAAATAACACGAGTATTTGTATAAATCGTCGGTAAATTTTATGAATAAAACTTTTTTTTCTAAATAAACCGGCGCCCGTCAAGATAGATTTCTAGCTTCGTCCCTGCTGACGTAATGTCACGAACGAATCACATCACATGTTCGTAGTTATGGCCTTCCTTATTTACTCTACGTACTTCCTTAACTAGGGTAAATTATATTATATCACCGGTGACCCTATAATATAAATTATATTAATAAATTTATATTTTATGACTTCCTACTTTTTTTTTAGAAATCACTAAATTAAAATAGTAAATTACTTAAGATTTAATTTTGAAATTAATTAGTCAAAGAAGCAAGATCATCGTTGCATAGAGATGTAAATATGTGTACTAAAACACTTGAATCGATTTAATGCAGGTTTTATTGTTTTTTATTGCATTCGATAACCACATGCAAATAACTTTCACAATCAAAGGTATGTTAATCGTCAACCCTTTAAACAAGAAAGGTAATATGAATGTTATTGACTTTTTTTCTTTAAACGAAAAATGCAGTGGTTCTTAATCTTCTCATCCAGGTGTTAAATCACATCCTTATCATTTTAGAGACTTGCTGTTTGAAAAACTGTACAAGATTGATCCATGTTGTTTTAAAGAGATGCTTCAGCATAATTTGGTGACCATTACGGAGTAGATAGTTATTAAATTGGGGCCTCTCTTTAAGTTTTAATATAGCCTTGTAAACCTAAACTAATCTCTATTATAATGTATATAGTTTGGTGATGTAAAACTATATTTGTGACCGATAGATAGTTTTTATAAAACTCTATATAAGATAGTAGACTTCAAATACTTCTATGTTATATAGAACTAATTCTTCATTACCCATTTATTCTCATCATCAAGATTTTCCCCCTGCTTTATAAAACTCTGTAAAAGATAGTTGAGTTCACGAACAAGAGGAAATTGAACATGACAACATGACGTATAAACCAAAGTAACACAATGTTTTACTATTATACTACGTATTTCATATAAAACTAAATGCATATTATATAATAATTTCATAAAACCCACACTAAGCTTTAAAAAAAATCACCTAATTATTATTTTGAGATGCGACACCAACAAATTCACCTTTATGCTCACCAACACCCAAGACTAAGAAATTCAAAATAACTAAATTTAGTAAAGGCAATTTCAACGATAACATGCAATACCTTCAATAATTAAACCAACCCAAAAAATTTAAAATGCAACATATTCAATAACTAAGATTAGGTCACCTTCAATAACAGTGAAAAGTATCGGTCTATATTCTATAACAAAGAACACCTATCTCTCCAAACATACCTCCTGATATTAGATCAATATATCAATCAGAAGATTCAGAACTATTAAAAAAATCAAAAAAGTCAGATAAAGCCAAAAACTACTAAGATTCAAAAAATTGCCATTATTTGATTTGATAATACAATTTTGATTAATTTTTTTGGTCATGTAAGGGCATGCTTATTACATTTTTCCATTACTTAAATGTTTTTTTTAATAGTTATTATGTTAACTTAAAAGGTTGTGAACAATGTTTCTTGCCTATTACTCCCTCCGTCCAAATTCAAGTGTCACATTACCTTTTGAACAACAATGTTGTGAACAATTTAGATGAATGTTGTGAACAATGTTTTTAATACTCTCGCACGCATCGCGTGCATATAAGACTAGTACATGACATAAGCAATCTCATTGGACCGTGTTAGATAATTTAATAGGGTTTAATGTATCAAACAAATTATAATCTTGGAAAACGGAGTAACATCATAATCACCCCCCTCCTTTCGATCACGATCCCATCCCATCATTAATTTCGTATGCAGAGAAGAGTAATTTCCATAACTTGTGAAAAGGTTTACAAAACATGTAATTCTCTCCCTCCGCATATCTTCAATCTACACATACAGTGGCGTACCAAACCAGGAATGAGCATCAAAGTTGTACCAAGTGAATCAGATAAAGTCAAAACAAAATTACTTTATTTGAATGCTCAACATTTCAATTAGATGCCATGCAAAATACCACAATTGGGTTACATGCATTCGTTTGTTTTTTAATGCTCAACATTTCAATTAGATGTCATGCATTGTTTGTTTTTTGATGGGCAACATGCAATATTTTGTTTTTCATGGGCAACAGATGCATTCCTTGAGAAAGTATTTTCGGATATAGATATGTGCTTGCAAATGCATATTATAGCAAAAGATAAAATAAGAAAAAAAGATAAAAAAAGAAAAGAAGAAAAAAAAGAAAAAAAAAGAAATTAAATGGTACTACTTTTTTATACAAAAATGATACTTTTTTTTTTTACAGAATAGTACTTTTTTTTACATGAATGCTGGTACTTTTTTTTTTTTTTTTGTCTTTTAGCTATTTATCTTTTAGCTGATAAGTGTGTTGCCACACATATTTGATATCCGAAAAAACAACCTCTGCATTCCTTAGTTTTAGTTTGGGTTTTCAAGGGAGGTTCTTAATTATTTATGGCATTGGTTATTTATTTTACGTACTTTCATTAGTTCCTTATCTATGGTGACCCTGAGTTATAAAGTATATTAAAAAAATTCATACTTAATTTGCGACTTCTATTTCTTACTTATACGTTACTACATTAAAATAGTACATTATTTAAGATTTAATTTGGAACTCCTAAATTAGGTTTAGTAGATACCAAATACTCAGAGATTTCTCGTTTATTAATTAGGCCGATATTACTAATGAAAAACGGTAACTTTTGGTAAATAAAATTGTAGGATTAGCTAGTTTGGTAAAAGATCCAAAATAATTTTGATCTACATTTCCAGTTAAATGCCTTGGTAATTTTTTTTTTAACTTGAACATGCATCTGATAATTTTGTTGCGGGGTACAACTTCAGGGGTGACAATGTGACATGCTGGAACCGAAATATTGCATGACAGACATTAGACATATATATGTCATACATGCATGTGACTCTTTGTCTCAATTATGCATGGGAAATACGTGTCATACATGCATGTGACTCTTTGTCTCAATTATGCATGATGTGTCAAGCGTATATTATTTATTTATATATATAAAGGCTGATATTATCCATTCCAAAACGAAAAACCTTACTCTTTTCTTTTCTATTCAACACCTTCACTTCAAAAAATTAATAAAAAATTAAGTATCTTCATAATCATGAAAATTTCCATAATTGAATTTTATCGTTCATACCACATAAATTGTTTTCATAAATAAGAACACGGTCGACCGTAGTTTCTCTGTCTAAAAAAAAAATTATGTGTTTCACCCTCCGACCCTCCTTGCCCGCTCCCATCAATAAAAAGACCAATGGCAGGAGAAACTGGAGGAATATAACAGGTACGTATAGTATTTGTTAATCGGAGTTCCTAGTTTTTTCAAAGGTGATCGACCGAACATTAAAATCAAATTCGATTGTAATATTATTGTGAGTTATATACAATTATTGTTTTATCTATATTATTGTTTTGTCTAGCTAGTCCGTTTGTATTATTCTTTTTATGAATTTTACTTACTTCGTATTAATTATTTTTTTACATAATTACTTCATTCGTTCAATACCAATTTTCACTTGTTAATAGTTGAAACAATAGGAGTGACCACAAAAATAACACTTTTTCGCATGCATAATGCATTGCATTGTTAAAATAAATTTATATTTTCATGGACAACATGAATTCGTTAGTTATGTTTTGGGTTTTCAAGGGGGACATGCATGCTTGGTGACCCCACCAAAAAATGTACAGTTTGACTCCAAGCTTGGTGATGAAGATGGTTGGTACAGGGATGAAGCGAAAATCGGTGGCACATAATGCCAGGAAGTTGATGAGTAGTAGGAGGAGCAATGAAGGTGACGGTTATGATGCGGATGCAGGGGAAGATGAGGAGTATGGTTTGGAGGGTGATCATGGTGGTGGACGAAGTGGTTTTGAATCTATTGATTTGGCATTTTTTGAGGAGAATGGAGAAATTTTTGTTGAATTTGGGCCTGATAGTGCACTATGGTGGATAGAGGATGAGAAAGAAGGGTGCAAGTCAGTTTTTTTGGTATGATTCGGTGTTGAAAATAGCTAATGTAGATATGTTTAAACATTGTAGAACTTGGTTTAGGGAATCACAGTCAAGAAATATTATAACATGCACAACATGCATGCGGATACCCGAAACTATTCACGACTTTGCATTTTCATTGTGAAACACAATTGCTGAACACATTATAACAATCAACATGCATTCATATACATATATTATATATAATTAACATGGTGTCAAAAAATTGTCAATTCATACCCTGATATTTGGTTGATTTTTTTTGTAGGTATTGGATTTAAAAGAGTTGTTAGTGAGTAAGCTTCCAAAGATCACATCATTAGTTAGCAATGGATATAAGGTGAAATTCACTGAAGAACCAGACAAGGAATGTGGTATTGGACACATAGTTCTTGAATGGATATCTTAGTGGATGAATCTTATATATCTCTAAGATACAATTTGTTTATGGATAAAAGATCTTACCTACAACGACAATTATCCTCTAGTTAAAGGTTGATAAATGCAATCCTCTGTACCTTCCCCGTTCCTCTTACTAAAATGAAAATCGGCAGGAAAGATTGATCGAAGACAATGGTCTATCCATCCCTTTTACCTAAGTTCATAGTTTTTACGAAGGTCAACGAATATAGGAATATCAAACCCGATTGTAATATTATTGCAAGTGATACATAGTATTATTTCATCGAGGTTTTAATGGCCTTGCTTAAGCTTATTTCTATACTATTAAAAGTCCAGTTCACTCAAACTTTTAATACTCAAATGTATATATTATTAGGAGCCTTGCCCTCCTAATGTGTGTAGAGCTATGTACCTTCGATCCAATGTATTCTACTTTTAAAACCATTAATAAAAGTAGTCTTATTATATTTCCGAAGATTTCCTAAGGCATTGACCGAAGATTTGTTTAGCTAATATTACAGTTTTCAAGTACACTGTTGTAAATTCCTGGTGCGTTTCAGAAGTAAGTGTGGATAAGCTAAAAAACATAAAAGTTACTGAATGACACAGTTTGCATTGGTCCCTTGAATGATGTTGGACACAGGCCTGGTCCTGGACATAGGCGAGAGGTGCGACGGCCTAGGGCCCAGGACCGAAAGGGGCCCTAAATTAATTCGTCCCCAGTTATTTTGTATTAATACAAAACGACGCATAAAAACACAAAGAAGCCATGCTGTTTCAGTGGTAGTGGTTAGGTGCATGTACATACATAATGTGGGATCAAATCTTCTCGCCACCTTTTTCCCGTGCTTCCTTTTTTTTATTTCTTTCTATGTGACAACTCACCTTTTCCTTTGTTTCTTTTTTTGTTTTTTTATTTAAAGTTTCTTAGTACAGGAGTTGTTTTCTAATATTATTTCCCTAATACATTCAAAAAAATACTCCGTATTACTCACTTTCCTTCGTTTATTTTTCTTTTCATGTCTTAAGTCTTTTCCTTTACCTTTTAAAAAAGAAATAAAAAAATTATAATCTTCCTCTACAGTTTTATTAATGTGAGTTGTTTGTCATCTTTAATGCAACAAAATCAGCTTGTAATTATAAAAAACCCCAAATTTTTTTTAAAAAAATGAATATCTATGAAATTTACTTTAAAAAACTTGTTACATAGTAAAAAAACAACTTGTCATACTATTATTGCACGAACTACGATCAATGCCGTTCACATTTTTACTCTTCGTGTAACATATACATGAAGGAAAAAAAATCCCCCACTTTTTATAACAAAAATGGTAGAAATAGGTTGAAATAAAAAAAATTAACAAAAATTGCGTATTTTTTTAATGAAAGTATTTGCTAAATAGATTTTGAAACTTAAAATTTTATTTATTACGAGTACATACGGGGGCCCATATTTCATTTTTTGCCTAGGGCCCATTAAATGTCAGGACCGGCCCTGGTTGGACATTACCGAAGATGTAAGAAAAGGAAATACATGTCCTGATGTCCGAGAAGGAGCAAGCTAAACAATAAGCATGTGTCAACCCGTTCCAGGAATCCAGGTGAAATAAAGTATAACATGAATTCCAACTCGATCATCATATTATACCATCTAATATACAACTATCTACAACTAAAACGACTAGAAAGTGATGCAAGCAGGGAGCAGATAGAGCAAGAAGCGTAGGAGCCACTGTACATGCTCAGACATTAAGAGATTGAATGTTGTAAAGATATTTATTACTATATATATACTAAAAGACAAATCAGGAATGACACGTGTCACGTCCTAATGAGTTCTTAGTATAATTTTTTCCTTTTTTCCTACTTTTTTTCCAGCCGAATAGATATCGTCATATTTTATAGAATCTTAAAAATAAACGCATGCAATGACACATGTCATCTCCTGTGTGTCCTTAGTTTTTTTCTAAAAAAAAATATTTAATTGGAAAATCCTTTAAAAAATATTCATGCCGGAATTCTCGCACCGTTTTCCTTATAAAGTCGTCCCGGAATCCTTGCATCGTTTCTATAAAAGATATGTTTTTTCCTAATTTTATATTGTTTCTCTCGTTTACCTAAGGTCCCACTTGTATTCCTAACATCTGAAAACATTAAAAAAATCACCCCACCTTCAAAAAGTTGACATATTCTCACTAGCTATATTCAAAAAATACTCAAATATCAACCACCGCGCTAATTTAATAATAAAGTCAATTAAATTGCATTAAACTTTGTGTCGGTCATACTGGTGCGAGTATGTTATATTGATGTACATCATTTACTGTTAAGCGTTATCCTTAACATTTACGTTTCGAAATTTCAATGGCCCCCCAAAGAAAAATGTTGAAGATCCGCCCTATTTTTCGGATAGACTGATGGGATGTTGTAAAAGATAGACAATTTCGGATACCCTATATACTATTTTTGCGTTACCGTATGTCCGTATGCATGATATAAGCGTACCCAATGTCGTGATAGATAATTTAACCCGATGCAGTGTAATGAACAAATCATATAGATCAGGGTAAAAAATAGAATTGATCAGAAGAGTACCACTCAAATATAATTATCCAAAAACATAATAACAAAACACAACCTTGCAAAATATCACAATTGTCTTTATCAACCTAAATTATAATAAAAAAGAACAAATCATTGCCACAATTGTTTTTCAATAGATCCTAATAATCAATCATATATACATTCTGGCCTCATTATCAATTTCTTATTCAGCTCAGCTTCATTGTGCACAGTTCTGAAAATGTCGATGAAAAGAAATATTTTCTGCCTCTGCATTTCTTCAATCTACACAATGACATGCAAAAAAAAGGAAGGGTTATTGAAAATGTCACAAGTTAATTATATTTACTTACTCAAAAATCACTTTTTCAAAAAAAAAATACCTTGAATTCAATGTGAATCCAATCCTTGGGTACATTCAAGGCACTCACATGTTTCAGCATGTAAAACCCACAATCAACATCCTTTTTAAGTGCAGGAGTCGCCACTAACTGGTATGAAAATTCTCTGGCCACTTGAACAACATGTTTTGCTGCTTCAGCAAAATGTTTTGCCAGTTGAACATAATGATGGAGTTTTGGTTCTTTTTCGAAATAGCGATTAGCACTATCAATCTGTAAAGAAGAACAAGTAAAATTATAAAATCAATGCAGATTAATGTCAATCACATAGTAAATCAACAGTCTATTATATATGAAAAAATCTCAAATTATGTATCTTAGATTATTTGACATATCATCTTTAGAATTCATGATTAATTAGGCCTAATTAAAAATATACTTCAGTTCATAAAACAATAGTTCATAAAACAATAGTTTTCAAAATAAAATTAAAAAATAACAATATGAAAAATTAATGGGATTTTCATATTACAACTGTTGGCTTTGGTTAATGTCAATCTCTCTCACACACACACATAAAAAAAACTTGGTATGAAAGCTTACCACCAACTTGGCTCTTGTCATATGATAAGAGTTGTTATGACCAATTGGATCGACAACATAGTTTGTTTTCATGTTTATATCAATAACTAGAAGGTACCAGTGATCATCTTCCTTGATAGGGATATAAACCTGATAACAAACCCTCCATATATGAGAAATTTGGAATTTGACAAAAAAAACAGAAATGGAACGATCGATATTGGGAACATATCCCATGAGAAGTTATTTATAATTTCAGGGTTATACAGGATCAATTTTCGACAAATGGTGAAATTACCTTCTTAAGCTTTTCTGGTTTGACACCTATTGGAACGTAGGCAGAAACTATGTTTTGCAAACTAGCAAAAGAATTGGGACTTGGCGGCTCATCCGATGCCAAAACCATGCTATGGAAGTCCGTAGGCATATATAATTTGGTAATAAGAGTATCACAAGACTCATACTTACTCCTCGCGTGTAAGTAAGCATCAATGACCTTACAAAATAAACAAAAATGTTTAAAACAACTTAGAATATGAAATCATTCATGAAATTACGTTGTCAATGACAAAGATAATTACCGTAGCTCTCTAATTTTTATCTTCAACCATACTTAAAGCATCACCCAAATTACAGTACACGTCAGTAGGTGGGGAGGAAGAGTAATAATACTCCTTTTCCTTATTCGACAAAAGTAACTTGGAAAATAATGTTTGAGTTTCAGCTTTTAACCCCTTCAAGTACTTCGTATAACTATTGATTTTGTTGCCACCTTACGCACAACTGACGGTTTATTTATCGTATCATTGCCCAAACCAACAACCTATATATCAAGAACAAAAAAAATCAATAAATGTATCTTTAAGGGTGTTGCTAGCTCAATGCAGAAAATAATATCTTCATGCAAAACATAAAATCCAACCAATAATCCATAATCAAGATTGGTCGTATTTGATGACAATCAAAAATCGAACCAATTATTTTAGTCTGATTCGTAGCTAATCAATTAATTTATCAACCCAAGCTTCTTCATCCATAATCAAGATTAACAAATAATCGTAGTTGAAATCTAATCTGGACTTTAATGACGTTTGAGAAGTTTGTTTAATTTGCCCTTCTTTAAACGAAAAGATAATAATTGTGAGTATGAGACTCTCAATGAATGAAAAAAATTGTGATGAAGTAAATTCAAAAATTATTTAAAGGTGCAATAAATGGAGGTGAACAAAAATAATTTTCTGATTTGAACAAAAAAACAAGAGGTGACCGAAGGAGGTGAGCAAAAATTATTTGAAGAAACACATTTCAAATTTTGCATAAATAAATTATTTTCTGCATTTATTATCAAAAACCAAAGTAATTCATCAAAACTATTTAGCTAAATAGCTATATTCAAATTCTAAATTCCAAATATAACTACTATTTTATAATGAAACAGATTCAATTGCCTCAGTTCTATCGAACACTTACAAATAAAAATAAAAAACTGATAGATATCAACAATCCAATATCATTATTGTCTTATCTTTAAAGATGATGTACGTTTACCTTATTCTCTGATGAAAGCGTTTTAGAAAAAGCACTTGACAAATTCTTCGCCTAATTAAATTATGAAAACATATTAGATAATATACAAAATATAGTAAAATTTAAATAAATATGTTGAATCAGACTTACTAAATTGTTCTTTGTTTGGGTGGATGAAGGACATTGACTGTCCGTGTCAATGGCCTTTCGTTTGCCAAGAGATTTTAAATTGACAACTTGTTGTTGATCATCTGGACGATATGAAGATGTATCAGGATTATTTTTGGAGTAAGTCATTCGGAGACCCTCTACTTTTGTATGCACAGATTTGACGGCTTTATAAGTCAATTCCAGAAGAGATCTCATATCAACATCAACATTAATCTACAAAACATAATACAAACAATTGCTAAAATACATAAACATTCTTATATTTATACACAAGATGATTGTTCCAAATAAAAAATATTTAACACAAGTAAACTGCACGGTGCTTTAGTTAAAAAATAAATTGCAAACTTACTTTATCATACTGAATATCCTCATCTCGGTTATGTTCAAGGGCCATTGTTAAATTCTGTCACGGCAGTATCCGAATGAATCCGAAAATGTGAAGTGATTAGGTTTTACTGTTTTAGAGACCTTTTAACGTGAAATATAACTTGGTATTTAAGGCACAACAATGATATCTTTTGGGTGTTTAAAGATACTATAAGATTTTGCAGCACGAGAGAGAAAGAAAGGGTGGTAGGAGAGACAAAGAAAACGGGCGACAAGAAGAAGATGAAAGGACGGGAAGGAAGAAATTAGGTTTAGAAGGAGGTGGATGGCAGAAACGTGGGTAAATACAGCGGTTACAAGGATGTTTGCCGTCAATTCACTATGTCTGTTCATAAGGAAAGTTAAGAGAGTAAGGATATTGAATAAAATCTTCTGAAAAAACTGGAGTATATTTTTCTAAATTTACATCATGTATTTTCGTAAAAGATATTAATTTCAAAACATAATACAAACAATTGCTAAAATACATAAACATTCTTATATTTATACGCAAGATGATTGTTCCAAATAAAAAATATTTAACACAAGTAAACTGCACGGTGCTTTAGTTAAAAAATAAATTGCAAACTTACTTTATCATACTGAATATCCTCATCTCGGTTATGTTCAAGGGCCATTGTTAAATTCTGTCACGGCAGTATCCGAATGAATCCGAAAATGTGTACTGTTTTAGAGACCTTTTAACGTGAAATATAACTTGGTATTTAAGGCACAACAATGATATCTTTTGGGTGTTTAAAGATACTATAAGATTTTGCAGCACGAGAGAGAAAGAAAGGGTCGTAGGAGAGACAAAGAAAACGGGCGACAAGAAGAAGATGAAAGGACGGGAAGGAAGAAATTAGGTTTAGAAGGAGGTGGATGGCAGAAACGTGGGTAAATACAGCGGTTACAAGGATGTTTGCCGTCAATTCACTATGTCTATTCATAAGGAAAGTTAAGAGAGTAAGGATATTGAATAAAATCTTCTGAAAAAACTGGAGTATATTTTTCTAAATTTACATCATGTATTTTCGTAAAAGATATTAATTTCAAAGTATAAAAAAACGTAATTATCTTTTCCGTTATCTTTTGATTCGGTATTTTGCATTCTATAGGTTTCTTAACTAAACCGAATTAAGATTACGTAATATATAACCGATACGGAATTTTAATTTTTTATTTTTTTGAGGGAAATGCCATCAGGCACTTAGCTTTCATTAATAATCAAATCCGAACATACGATAGGGGAAATACAAGAAGGGACGATACGGAATATTAATTTAATTATGTATTGAATCGGTTTTTTATTTACCTTTTTTAATCTATATAATATACTAAAAGAGAGGAAATCAATGTGGTGATGACATTTGTCACTCATTGATTGGCCTCGATCTCTTTTTAATATAAGTAAATAATTAAAAAAATAGTATATAGGATTTTATTACTAAATATACAAAGTGCATATTTATTAGCAAAAAAATTACTGTAACCAAACTTTCCATATTAACCTATTTAGGTCATAGATTTATATTCAAAGGAAACAATTGAAAAGAAACAAGAATTAAAAAAAAAGTATCGAATACTTCTCCAACCCAAACAATAAGGAAAGTATCATATACCAATTTAGGTAACAGGTTTGTATTTATAATTTACTAACTTCTCCAACGAAAAAAATAAATAATAATTTACTAACTTCTATAAATTAAATACATCTATATAGTATATAGGTGAATAAAATTAAATATACACTATTATATTAGAATCTAAGGAATCAAACACATATTTCGTACATAATAGTAGTAGTTATATAGGAGTACTCGACCCCTTCGTAATTGTTTGCCCCATGCATGCACCAAAAATGTTTTTGTGATGAATTGGTTGTACTATGAAGTTGAGAATAAATAAAAGTGGTGGGACCAAATACATTTTATGTAAGATTAAAATTGTAATGAGTCAATATTTAGGAAAGTGGGGAATAATTAACAAATTAAATTGAGCCTGTTTGGTATACTAATTTATAAAAAAAATGAATAACATATTAGACTAGGCCTATTTGGTATACTATTTTTTAAAAGTTAACAGAGGCCCATGCCCTTTTGGATCCTTAATAACTTCATCATTGTCTTAGTATATTTTATTTATAGGATACTTCCTCCATTCGTTGAATATTTTAGTATAATCACGCACCTACTAACCTTCCCCAAATTCTTGAATATTTTATTGTACATATTAAGTAATTTTTGAATTTTTATAACACGTGTGATTAATATTTTAAAAAATATATGTCAAAATGCTCAAAAGTATATTATATACGTAGTCCTTAATAAGTGTCTGTTTTCGAGATTTAACTTTGATCGTTCATATCAATATATTTAGAGGAAAATTAAAACTTATGGAGTACTTTGTTAAAGTTATTTCTTAATATAAATTTCGCTCTATGATTTACGACTCTTTTAATATAAATAATTAAAATAAAATAATATATTTGACTTTATTACAAAATATACAACTAAAGCTCCGTTCTATTCGACTTATTTTATCTGAAGTGAACTAATATGAACTTATCTGAACTTATTTTGCCTAAAATAAGTCAAACATAACAAAGCCCAAGAATGTAACAACACAACTCATAATTGATAATTGTTATACTTTGGTCAAAGAAAATCATTAAGTATATGCATGATCATATTCTCGACTTTAAAACGACAATACATTACTCATTCATTGAATATTCAAACTTCTTGCTTTATAACAAGTTGCCACGCTGATAGGAGTAATAAAAAATCATAGTTATGGATAGACGAGTGAGTGTAGAACAACTTTTTAAACGCAAGAATTTAGAGAAAAAAATATGTAAAACCAGAATCATAGACTAACTAATTGAACTTTCTAGCTAGGTAGTTTATCCCAATGTAGTGTATAATTATTGAATTTGAAACATTGTAATTTTGATTATTGAAAGTTATTATTCCTAAAGTTTAGAGTTATAAAAGTTCGACTATTAAGAAAAAAAAAATTCTTTACTTTTTTCCTGCTTAAACTTGAAAATCCAATGACATTATTCAATAAGTATGAAAGGGAAAATGAATTTTTTGACTTTATTTCAAGAGTTGACTCATATAGGGGGATTTCTCTTCAACTTTCTCTTCAACTTATTACCTGAATTTATCTGAACTTATAGGACCTGAAACTTATTTCAATAATTAAGGTCATATTAGTTGAAAAGAAGTCAATAATAAAGATAATTGCGGTTAAAAAAATTAAAAACCCTGATCAGAAAAATGTTTTGTATGCTAGAAAATGTGATTATTTTTTTATTGGACGGGAAGAAAATGTTCTTACCATGAAAATAGTCATGTATTTTTACTAACATACAGAACATGTATTATAAACTTTTTTTTCCGTACTTGTTTTTTTTAAAAGAGAACATATTATTGTAAAAAAATCCTTAATTTCAACGTGAAATTAAATACATAGAGATCAAAACATAGATTTTTTTTTTTAAAAAAAGTGCTTCATATATATAGTAAGTTGGTGGTGAAATCAAGATACATTTTATATGTACCATGGTAAGGATCGGAGGATATGGGTTGGGGTTACACGCGATATGTCCCACACACCCACTAACTTGCCCCAAATCCTTGAACATTTTATTGTAAGTATTAAGTATTTTCTTGACTTTATAACAAGTGTAATACTAAAAATATTATATGTCAAAATGTTCGAAAGCAGAATATATACATAGTCCTTAGTAGTGTCACTTTTCATGATTTAACTTTGATCGTTCATATCAATATATTCAGAGAAAAATATATAAAAGATTTACTGAGTATTATTTTATAAATTAATTCTTAATACGAAACAGCTGGTATATGATATTGTTTTTACTACGTATGAGTGTATTTTATGAACGACCTAACTAAGGTCAAAGTTGGTGCTTGGATAAAGTAAACCGATTGTTATTTAGGAATGAAAAAAGTGAGTTCATTCGAGTAGGGCTTATTTACGGGCCGGGTAAGAAGACTTCCGTTTCGAATATTCAAGTACAAGTCGGGAGGGTAAGACATTTTATCAAGTTTATTGGTAAGTTATACATACTAAAGTGTTTATTCGTGTGGGTTAAAAATGAGTAGAATGAAGATGTGTGTTAGGATTTGTTAGTACATAAGCGGGTGTGTATGACAAGAATAATTATAAATATGTTCCGACCACCGTTGATAAAAATAATAAATTTACTTCCAATAAATAGTTTTCTCATTTTTAATTAACGTAATAAAATATCAAATTATTATAAAAATTGAAAAAAATTATAAGGTTTATGGGTAGGATACTAAGGTGGTACGTAATTCGGGTGGAAAAAAAAGATGAGTACGGCCGGTACAAATAAAAACGAGTGTTATGACAAGAATACTTTTATATTTTATTCCCCTAGCGGATGATGAATTGAATAAAACCACTTTCATCATATAATTTACTAATTTCTATTAATGTAGTAAAATATTAAATTCCTATAAAAATTTAAAATAGACATGCACAAAAATGATGGGTCAAAGCCACAATGGTGGTAACGATTGACCTACTCTATAATTTATAAGCATTCTTTCAAATGTTTTTTTAAAATATATAAAAATATTTAGTTTTTAATACCCGGAATTGAATCATTTTATTATAGGAGCTACGTATGACCATTTACTGAAAGTCAAACGTTTAAATAAGAAGTTATTTTTTTTTATTGAATCTTCTTCTATACTTCCTCCGTTTCATAATGTATGGTCAAAGTAGTGCATAGGAGACCGCATATAATGAAAAATCGGAAAATATTATGGAACGGAAGGAGTACTTAACAACACATTTAGGGGGGAAATGGCAAAAATATTATTCGAAACCTCATTGATTAATTAATTTATTGGTTAATTTTGCCATCATATTGTAATGATTAAATTACTATGTATATTAATACAATACTGTATTTTTTTTTTTGAAAGATAAAGATAATAAAAATCTCCGCATGAGAGTCACTACTAAGTAAATACAATATGTATTGGTGTAAGAAAATCCCCTATGTATGATATATTTTCTACAAATTTGATATTATGGTTTTCAAATCGTGCATCGCACGGGTGTTATACTAGTGATTATCTATAATGTAAATTATCTTGTTTAATAATTAACTCTTATTTTATTAACTAATATAAATAAGTATTTCCTTATGGAAAAGAGATTTTAAGAGCATCTTTATCCTATGGAAAAGAGAATCTTAATTCTAACGTACAACACACCATAACTTTTTGTTTTATAAAAGTAACGTTCCGTTCCTGGTAGTTTCAATTTCCTTAAATTCTGCATTATTTACGCAATAATAACAACTACCATTATTTACGCAATATACTTTTGTAGTTGCAATTTGAAAGTTGAAACTTAAATTTAAATTTTTGAAATAATATTTTCCTTAAAGAGGAAATTGTTTTAACTGGGTTTTTAAAGTATTTGAAATATATTTTACCTAAACAGAAATTCGTAACCAAATTTCTTTTAAAAAATATTAAAGCCCACTGAAATTTGCTCCAATTTGAGACAAAGTCAAAAGATTGTTTGGCATTCACACCCTTTGTCCGGTATTTAAGTGTAGCTCTAGTTTTAGAGAGACGTGAATATCTTCGTTGGCACTGCGAAGAACTGCATAGGTAAGTCCACCAAACTTTATATTTACGTTTTAAACAATTTGTAACAATTAAGCGTTTTTTGTGTTATTGCTTTCAAAGTGTTGATATATACTCTCATACCTTTCCTTTCAATTTATTTTCCTTCGGAATTTTCGTTTTCTGGTCATTTCTATTAAAACGCTTTTTAATTTTTGCTAATATCAGGCTTATTTATTTCGGATTTGTTAAATTAATGTATTTCTTTTTTCTACGTTTTAATGTTAATATGTGATCATACCCGAATACTTTCATGATAATTTGACACAAATCCGGACCATTGACTGGAGTTTACAGATATTATAATCTTGGATGTTGAAGTTATAGTTTGATATTATTTTGTGAGTGCCATGGAGATGACTAACTGTCGAGTGCTTTTTGCAGATGGAAAATAATAATCATAAAGCACAGAAAAGAAACAATCCTCTTTCTTGGCGCGGTGTTTTATGCCGGAATAGGGCAAAACGGCTGCTGCAAGGCCTGCAACAACGTCGATCGACATCTGAGATTCGTCGATTTAAGAATGAGCATTTCAGTGAAGTTTACGAGAAAAGGTTTAAGGGTAGGGATATAGCCTACGGTAAAGGCGTAGATTTCAAATCTTTTGAAGGACGTTGCCCCTACATTTATGACTGGTTCAATGCACAGGGTTGGGTGGTAATATTGGAGTCTGTTGACAGGGTTTACCCTGAACTTGTGAGGGAGTTTTACACTCATTTAGACTGTGCTTCTCTCCAGTCAAATGGTTGTTTAACAAGTTGGGTACGTGGGAAGGAAATTATATTGACAGAGCACCGTCTTTCTGAGTTGTTTCACCTACCTACGGGTGGGGTTTTTTATTCTCCTGGGAAAAAATGGAGCACGCACAAGGACTTTAATAAAGAGGAGTGTATGCAGCTTCTTTTGAGTGACAACAGCTTGGTCGGTCGTAAAAGGAAGCCAGATGTGAATGAGTTAGACTGGGATGTTAGGCTGCTGCACTTGATTATTAGCAGAACAATCATCCCCAGGATTGGAAATAAGTCATCTATTACCTTTTTAGATGTGTTTATCATGTACTGTGTGCTGAAGAAAAAAGTTGTCAACATGCCTAAACTGATGCTGCATTACATGGCATCTGCTGCGATCGCCAGACGAAGTTGTCTTTGCCTTATGGGATGTTGCTGACCCTCCTTTTTAAGAGTAATGGTTTAGAATTTGATGGAGAAACATATGTTGAGATGTTGTTGACGAATGGAAAACCTAAGCCCAAGTATATGTTTACTATTAAAACCCTTACTCATAATATGAGATATAAGTATGATGAGGAGAATGATTACTGGGTAAAGATTGGTGCTGGGACCTCAATGATGACCGACGATAATGAAAACTCATCGAGTCAATCTGATGAGGCAACTGATTTTGTTGGGGAGCCATCTAAAGGCATGTGTACAACTGCTGATTATCGTTGTGAAAAATTGATGAAATCTACTCTTAGACACTGCTTGCTGGTGCAAAAGATGATAAAGGATGTGTTTCCCCAAAGTTTTACTGAAACAAGGATTTCAAAGTTGAATGAGGAAGTGGAGGAGGAACTCAAGAAGTTTATGGAAGGTGATCTCGAGGACTACGAGGCTTGTTACGTACTTGATGATGAGGATAAAGTTCCACTACCTGCATCAGGCGACCAAGATTAACCTTGTCTCTTCCTCAAACGTTTTTTTTCCTTATTCATTTGAATCGAATTTGTACTCCGCAATAAAAACCTTGTTATGTTTTTTTTGAGTTCTTTTTCTTTTGTCTAGGTTGGTCCATTTGGCATCTCGACTACCTCCAAAGCGAGACATGTTGATGTTGGAACCGCTCTAAATTTCATTTATTTGTAGTTAACCTATGCCTTTGGGGATTTTATTTCCTTGCTTAGTTGTTTAAGTGCAATATTCTGCAATTGATTTTAAAGTTATCGGTTTTCGTTGTAGGATTAACTTAAATGCAAATACAATGGCTTAAAGTTATAAAAACTAGTTGCTCTAGCTCTTGAAAGCTTAAAATTTCATTTGACATAATTTAATTTGGAAATTGTGTGAATACCACATTATAAAAATCTGACTTTGTCACAATTATAATTTTTTTGCTAAGAACAAACCTTATGTTGTAAACAGCCCGTATATAAATTATTTGAACATAATATAAATAATCAAGGACATCTATTACATTATACGGACACACTACAATTAATGAGGATATACTTAACTTATCATTAATTAATGAGGACAAAGACTTTTTTTCTTTTTATTTTAAAATGCAAATTACTCCATCAATTAATCATGTTTTCAATTCATCCAATATCCATTCATTGTTTTTTGGGATAAAGTGAAACAACTTTTATTCTTTTATAAAAAAATTAGGACCTCAATCGCCTACTATATAAAAAAAATATATCGAGAATAATATTATTGACATACAAAGCAAATATTAATAAAATAATCTAATTTTTTAATCTCTTAAAAAATTCCAAAAAACAGTTACTGAATATTGAATGGGTGGTAAATTCAGGGACTGATTTTAGCTAAAGAATCAGGAAAGATTTCAGCGATTTGTTTCAATTTAGGGTCAAACCAACGGCTCAACGCCTTTGACCATAAATAAGATTTCAACATTACATAAATAATTAGATTACATAATATTCCTAAAACGGAGAATCGTAATCTACAGTGCACGTTATGGTAATTACCTATATTACATAATATATTTCCCGGATTAATATACATATAAAATCAAAGATCTTTGACAAATCAGCCGAAAATTCCGCTACACGTACAAATCAACGCCTGTCACATATTGATATACTTCTTCCATTCTTTTTTAAATGACATGATTGTACTTTTGGCACTATTCATATAATATACTTTGACCATCAATTGTGATTTATACTTAACAAAAAATATAGTCATGTGGGGTCTTGTTATAATCGTCTCATCCTATAGTTTTATAATATCAAACTTTTATAATTTTTAACCATTGATAATAAAAAGGTATTAATGGTTGAAATATTGCATTGGCAAACGTGAAAAAAAAATTGTGTCATTTAATAAAGAATGGAGGAAGTATATATTTGACATTTTTAGATTATTAAATAAAATCTTTGAAAATGGAACCTCTTATCTCAAGGAGAAAGGATGAAAAAAAATAAAAAATTACATCCATAATATTGGAGTTAATATAAAGAATGGGGTCTCACCTTTGCAATTTTTCACCGTTAAGGATCCGAACCTTTTGTTTTTCACCGTTAAGGACCCGTAGAGTATATTCTGGCCTAAATTAAATAATAAATCTGTAAGTTTTTAACGAACCTTATTGGCATCCTAGCTACTCAGACCTTCTTCTTTAGCATCCTTATCGAAATTCCCGTCACCAACACTTCTGTCGTTACTCTTTGGCTGAGGCTTGTCTTCCTTTTGAGACCCCCAACTACTGGAAACACCGTCTACATTGGCCTTACCTGTGCTCCAACCACCAGAATTTGTGCTATTATTAGCCTTGACAGAACTCCAACCACCAGCATTCCTTGCCTGTTAACTACATCAGATTTCTTCATGGTTTTGATTGAAAATTCATACAAGAAAAAATAATTAAACAATCAACTTTAACTGCATTAAAACCTGTGAATAAAAAAATAATAGTAAAAAAAGACTCACACCAAAACAATGTTGGAAAAAAATAGAATTCAGAGGCTTCATGAAAAAAGCAATTTCAAGTCAGCAGAATATAAAAGCACTAAAATTTCGGGTCAGTTGACCTATGTGGGAAACTTTTCTACCTCTTTGCTATCTTTCCAGGTTGAGTCCCCTTGCTGTGCACAAGAAGACTGAACATTTCTCTCTTTCTTTTTGGAATCCCAGCTTTTTCCAGCTCCCTGTTTATTGAAATTGGAAGAAACCCCGTTTTCATTGTTGTTCTTCTGAGATGAATCTCTAGGTTGTCCCCAGGAACAGTGTCTCTTGTTTTTCAGATACCCCCTGGGAAACAGGGTGCTGGTTACCCTGACTAGAGGTCCAACTATCAGAACTCTTGTGACTTTTACCCCAGGGCAGACCCTGTGGATCACCATCTTTTTCATCTTGTTCATTCTTCTTCCAAGAATTACCACCAGTTTGTCCCCAAGTAGACTTTTTAACACTAACGTTGCTAGCAACGTCCCAAGGCTTTTCGTTTCCTTTTTCCACTCCAAAACCAGTATTGCCAGTTGTAACATTTCCAGTAGAATCCCAGTCTTTGGAGCTTGCTGGTTGGCTCTGTTTTGAAAACGATCTGTTTTCTTTTTGCAGTTTATCATTCCAGCCACTTGTTCCTTCCAGATTTTCAGAATCTCGCTGAGGATTGTTTTTTTTCCAGCCAATGTTATCAGTTTCTTGTGCTGGTTTACCCCACGCAGATGAAGGGGTTCTATCAGTAGGGGTTGAGATAGTAGGGGTTCTATCAGTAGGGGTTGAGATATTAGGGGTTGAGATAGTAGGGGTTGAGACAGTTGGGGTTCTATCAGTAGGGGTTGAGATAGTAGGGGTTGAAATAGTAGGGGTTCTATCAGTAGGGGTTGAGATAGTAGGGAACTCGTCCATTCGTTTTGTAGTAGCAGTTAATGCAACCCTCGGAGAATCGTCATTTGGTCCTCTCGGAGGTCGATTCTGATTTTGATTCTGATTTTGATTCTGAGTCTTCCTGCTCTTCCATTCTCCATTGTTTGAGGAGCCCCAGTTACGACCTCCTTCAGGCTGCTTTTTATTCCACCCTGACCCGCCAGGCTGTCCCCAAGGTGATTGTGAATCATCAGAACCATGCAACTTTTCACCAGATTCTTTCTTCCATGTTGAAACATTGGATTTCCCCCAGGAATCTTGTTTCTCACTGTCCTTGCCAGCGTTGGTATCTTCAGAACCCCAACCAGATGATTTGCCAGGCTGATTTGACTTGTCAAAACCCCAATGATCAGCACTACTTTGTGCAGAATTCTTTGATTCACTGGGATGTCCCCAGGAAGATTGAGTTTTTCGCTCTACCTTTTTGGCATCCCAGCTACTCAGACCTTCTTCTTTAGCATCCTTATCGAAATTCCCGTCACCAACACTTCCGTCGTTACTCTTTGGCTGAGGCTTGTCTACCTTTTGAGACCCCCAACTACTGGAAACACCGTCTACATTGGCCTTACCTGTGCTCTAACCACCAGAATTTGTGCTATTATTAGCCTTGACAGAACTCCAACCACCAGCATTCCTTGCCTGTTAAATAACTACATCAGATTTCTTCATGGTTTTGATTGAAAATTCATACAAGAAGAAACAATTAAACAATCAACTTTAACTGCATTAAAACCTGTGAATAAAAAATAATAGTAAAAAAAGACTCACACCGAAACATTATGTTGGAAAAAAAATAGAATTCAGAGGCTTCATGAAAAATAGCAATTTCAAGTCAGCAGAATATAAAAGCACTAAAAATTTCGGGTCAGTTGACCTATGTGGGAAACTTTTCTACCTCTTTGCTATCTTTCCAGGTTGAGTCCCCTTGCTGTGCACAAGAAGACTGAACATTGCTCTCTTTCTTTTTGGAATACCAGCTTTTTCCAGCTCCCTGTTTATTGAAATTGGAAGAAACCCCGTTTTCATTGTTGTTCTTCTGAGATGAATCTCCAAGTTGTCCCCAGGAACAGTGTCTCTTGTTTTTCAGATACCCCCTGGGAAACAGGGTGCTGGTTACCCTGACCAGAGGTCCAACTATCAGAACTCTTGTGACTTTTACCCCAGGGCAGACCCTGTGGATCACCATCTTTTTCATCTTGTTCATTCTTCTTCCAAGAATTACCACCAGTTTGTACCCAAGTAGACTTTTTAACACTAACGTTGCTAGCAACGTCCCAAGGCTTTTCGTTTCCTTTTTCCACTCCAAAACCAGTATTGCCAGTTGTAACATTTCCAGTAGAATTCTAGTCTTTGGAGCTTGCTGGTTGGTTCTGTTTTGAAAACGATCTGTTTTCTTTTTGCAGTTTATCATTCCAGCCACTTGTTCCTTCCAGATTTTCAGAATCTCGCTGAGGATTGTTTTTTTTCCAGCCAATGTTATCAGTTTCTTGTGCTGGTTTACCCCACGCAGATGAAGAGGTTCTATCAGTAGGGGTTGAGATAGTAGGGGTTCTATCAGTAGGGGTTGAGATAGTTGGGGTTCTATCAGTAGGGGTTGATATAGTAGGGGTTGAGACAGTAGGGGTTGAAATAGTAGGGGTTGAGACAGTAGGGGTTGAGATAGTAGGGGTTCAATCAGTAGGGGTTCTATCAGTAGGGATTGAGATAGTAGGGGTTCTATCAGTAAGGGTTGAGATAGTAGGGGCTGATACAGTAGGGGTTTTATCAGTAGGGGTTGAGATAGTAGGGGTTGAGACAGTAGGGGTTCTATCAGTAGGGGTTGAGATAGTAGGGGTTGAAATAGTAGGCGTTCTATCAGTAGGGGTTGAGATAGTAGGGAACTCGTCCATTCGTTTTCTAGTAGCAGTTAATGTAACCCTCGAAGAATCGTCATTTGGTCCTCTCGGAGGTCGATTCTGATTTTGATTCTGATTTTGATTCTGGGTCTTCCCGCTCTTCCATTCTCCAGTGTTTGAGGAGCCCCAGCCACGACCTCCTTCAGGCTGCTTTTTATTCCACCCTGACCCGCCAAGCTGTCCCCAAGGTGATTGTGAATCATCAGAACCATGCAACTTTTCACCAGATTCTTTCTTCCATGTTGAAACATTGGATTTCCCCCAGGAATCTTGTTTCTCACTGTCCTTGCCAGCGTTGGTATCTTCAGAACCCCAACCAGATGATTTCCCAGGCTGATTTGACTTGTCAAACCCCCAATGATCAGCACTACTTTGTGCAGAATTCTTTGATTCACTGGGCTGTCCCTAGGAAGATTGAGTTTTTCGCTCTACCTTTTTGGCATCCCATCTACTCAGACCTTCTTCTTTAGCATCCTTATCGAAATTCCCGTCACCAACACTTCTGTCGTTACTCTTTGGCTGAGGCTTGTCTTCCTTTTGAGACCCCCAACTACTGGAAACATCGTCTACATTGGCCTTACCTGTGCTCCAACCACCAGAATTTGTGCTATTATTAGCCTTGACAGAACTCCAACCACCAGGATTCCTTGCCTGTTAAATAACTACATCAGATTTCTTCATGGTTTTGATTGAAAATTCTTACAAGAAAAAACAATTAAACAATCAACTTTAACTGCATTAAAACCTGTGAATAAAAAAATAATAGTAAAAAAAGACTCACACCATAACATTATGTTGGAAAAAAAATAGAATTCAGAGGCTTAATGAAAAAAAGCAATTTCAAGTCAGCAGAATATAAAAGCACTAAAAATTTCGGGTCAGTTGACCTATGTGGGAAACTTTTCTACCTCTTTGCTATCTTTCCAGGTTGAGTCCCCTTGCTATGCACAAGAAGACTGAACATTGCTCTCTTTCTTTTTGGAATCCCAGCTTTTTCCAGCTCCCTGTTTATTGAAATTGGAAGAAACCCCGTTTTCATTGTTGTTCTTCTGAGATGAATCTCTAGGTTGTCCCCAGGAACAGTGTCTCTTGTTTTTCGGATACCCCTTGGGAAACAGGGTGCTGGTTACCCTGACCAGAGGTCCAACTATCAGAACTCTTGTGACTTTTACCCCAGGGCAGACCCTGTGGATCACCATCTTTTTCATCTTGTTCATTCTTCTTCCAAGAATTACCACCAGTTTGTCCCCAAGTAGACTTTTTAACACTAACGTTGCTAGCAACGTCCCAAGGCTTTTCGTTTCCTTTTTCCACTCCAAAACCAGTATTGCCAGTTGTAACATTTCCAGTAGAATCCCAGTCTTTGGAGCTTGCTGGTTGGCTCTGTTTTGAAAACGATCTGTTTTCTTTTTGCAGTTTATCATTCCAGGCACTTGTTCCTTCCAGATTTTCAGAATCTCGCTGAGGATTGTTTTTTTTCCAGCCAATGTTATCAGTTTCTTGTGCTGGTTTACCCCACGCAGATGAAGAGGTTCTATTAGTAGGGGTTGAGATAGTAGGGGTTCTATCAGTAGGGGTTGAGATAGTTGGGGTTCTATCAGTAGGGTTTATATAGTAGGGGTTGAGACAGTAGGGGTTGAAATAGTAGGGGTTGAGACAGTAGGGGTTGAAATAGAAGGGTTGAGACAGTAGGGGTTGAGATAGTAGGGGTTCAATTAGTAGGGGTTCTATCAGTAGGGTTTGAGATAGTAGAGATTGAGATAGTAGGGGTTCTATCAGTAGGGGTTCTATCAGTAGGGGTTGAGATAGTAGGGGCTGATACAG
The DNA here is from genome assembly GCF_020520425.1 of Spinacia oleracea. Lineage (NCBI taxonomy): Eukaryota > Viridiplantae > Streptophyta > Magnoliopsida > Caryophyllales > Amaranthaceae > Spinacia > Spinacia oleracea. Next base: position 112,808,577 of record NC_079489.1, read on the forward strand.
TAGGGGTTTTATCAGTAGGGGTTGAGATAGTAGGGGTTGAGACAGTAGGGGTTCTATCAGTAGGGGTTGCGATAGTAGGGGTTGAAATAGTAGGGGTTCTATCAGTAGGGGTTGAGATAGTAGGGAACTCGTCCATTCGTTTTCTAGTAGCAGTTAATGCAACCCTCGGAGAATGGTCATTTGGTCCTCTCGGAGGTCGATTTTGATTTTGATTCTGATTTTGATTCTGATTTTGATTCTGAGTCTTCCTGCTCTTCCATTCTCCAGTGTTTGAAGAGCCCCAGCCACGACCTCCTTCAGGCTGCTTTTTATTCCACCCTGACCCGCCAGGCTGTCCCCAAGGTGATTGTGAATCATCAGAAATATGCAACTTTTCACCAGATTCTTTCTTTCATGTTGAAACATTGGATTTCCCCCATGAATCTTGTTTCTCACTGTCCTTGCCAGCGTTTGTATCTTCAGAACCCCAACCAGATGATTTCCCAAGCTGATTTGACTTGTCAAAACCCCAATGATCAGCACTACTTTGTGCAGAATTCTTTGATTCACTAGGCTGTCCCCAGGAAGATTGAGTTTTTCGCTCTACCTTTTTGGCATCCCAGCTACTCAGACCTTCTTCTTTAGCATCCTTATCGAAATTCCCGTCACCGACACTTCTGTCGTTACTCTTTGGCTGAGGCTTCTCTTCCTTTTGAGACCTCCAACTATTGGAAACACCGTCTACATTAGCCTTACCTGTGCTCCAACCACCAGAATTTGTGCTATTATTAGCCTTGACGGAACTCCAACACCAGCCTTCCTTGCCTGTTAAATAACTACATCAGATTTCTTCATGGTTTTGATTGAAAATTCATACAAGAAAAAACAGTTAAACAATCAACTTTAACTGCATTAAAACCCGTGAATAAAAAAATAATAGTAAAAAAAGACTCACACCAAAACATTATGTTGGAAAAAAAATAGAATTCAGAGGCTTCATGAAAAAAGCAATTTCAAGTCAGCAGAATATGAAAGCACTAAAAATTTCGGGTCAGTTGACCTATGTGGGAAACTTTTCTACCTCTTTGCTATCTTTCCAGGTTGAGTCCCCTTGCTGTGCACAAGAAGACTGAACATTGCTCTCTTTCTTTTTGGAATCCCAGCTTTTTCCACCTCCCTGTTTATTGAAATTGGAAGAAACCCCGTTTTCATTGTTGTTCTTCTAAGATGAATCTCTAGGTTGTCCCCAGGAACAGTGTCTCTTGTTTTTCAGATACCCCCTGGAAAACAGGGTGCTGGTTACCCTGACCAGAGGTCCAACTATCAGAACTCTTGTGACTTTTACCCCAGGGCAGACCCTGTGGATCACCATCTTTTTCATCTTGTTCATTCTTCTTCCAAGAATTACCACCAGTTTGTCCCCAAGTAGACTTTTTAACACTAACGTTGCTAGCAACGTCCCAAGGCTTTTCGTTTCCTTTTTCCACTCCAAAACCAGTATTGCCAGTTGTAACATTTCCAGTAGAATCCCAGTCTTTGGAGCTTGCTGGTTGGCTCTGTTTTGAAAACGATCTGTTTTCTTTTTGCAGTTTATCATTCCAGCCACTTGTTCCTTCCAGATTTTCAGAATCTCGCTGAGGATTGTTTTTTTTCCAGCCAATGTTATCAGTTTCTTGTGCTGGTTTACCCCACGCAGATGAAGAGGTTCTATTAGTAGGGGTTGAGATAGTAGGGGTTCTATCAGTAGGGGTTGAGATAGTTGGGGTTCTATCAGTAGGGGTTGATATAGTAGGGGTTGAGACAGTAGGGGTTGAAATAGTAGGGGTTGAGACAGTAGGGGTTGAAATAGTAGGGGTTGAGACAGTAGGGGTTGAGATAGTAGGGGTTCAATTAGTAGGGGTTCTATCAGTAGGGTTTGAGATAGTAGAGATTGAGATAGTAGGGGTTCTATCAGTAGGGGTTCTATCAGTAGGGGTTGAGATAGTAGGGGCTGATACAGTAGGGGTTTTATCAGTAGGGGTTGAGATAGTAGGGGTTCTATCAGTAGGGGTTGAAATAGTAGGGGTTCTATCAGTAGGGGTTGAGATAGTAGGGAACTCGTCCATTCGTTTTCTAGTAGAAGTTAATGCAACCCTCGGAGAATGGTCATTTGGTCCTCTCGGAGGTCGATTTTGATTTGGATTCTGATTTTGATTCTGATTTTGATTCTGAGTCTTCCTGCTCTTCCATTCTCCAGTGTTTGAGGAGCCCCAGCCACGACCTCCTTCAGGCTGCTTTTTATTCCACCCTGACCCGCCAGGCTGTCCCCAAGGTGATTGTGAATCATCAGAACCATGCAACTTTTCACGAGATTCTTTCTTTCACGTTGAAACATTGGATTTCCCGTAGGAATCTTGTTTCTCACTGTCCTTGCCAGCGTTGGTATCTTCAGAACCCCAACCAGATGATTTCCCAGGCTGATTTGACTTGTGAAAACCCCAATGATCAGCACTACTTTGTGCAGAATTCTTTGATTCACTGGGCTGTCCCCAGGAAGATTGAGTTTTTCGCTCTACCTTTTTGGCATCCCAGCTACTCAGACCTTCTTCTTTAGCATCCTTATCGAAATTCCCGTCACCGACACTTCTGTCGTTACTCTTTGGCTGAGGCTTGTCTTCCTTTTGAGACCCCCAACTACTGGAAACACCGTCTACATTGGCCTTACCTGTGCTCCAACCACCAGAATTTGTGCTATTATTAGCCTTGACGGAACTCCAACCACCAGCATTCCTTGCCTGTTAAATAACTACATCAGATTTCTTCATGGTTTTGATTGAAAATTCATACAAGAAAAAACAATTAAACAATCAACTTTAACTGCATTAAAACCTGTGAATAAAAAAATAATAGTAAAAAAAGACTCACACCAAAACATTATGTTGGAAAAAAAAAAGAATTCAGAGGCTTCATGAAAAAAGCAATTTCAAGTCAGCAGAATATAAAAGCACCAAAAATTTCGGGTCAGTTGACCTATGTGGGAAACTTTTCTACCTCTTTTCTATCTTTCCAGGTTGAGTCCCCTTGCTGTGCACAAGAAGACTAAACATTGCTAACTTTCTTTTTGGAATCCCAGCTTTTTCCAGCTCCCTGTTTATTGAAATTGGAAGAAACCGCGTTTTCATTGTTGTTCTTCTGAGATGAATCTCTAGGTTGTCCCCAGGAACAGTGTCTCTTGTTTTACAGATACCCCCTGGGAAACAGGGTGCTGGTTACCCTGACCAGAGGTCCAACTATCAGAACTCTTGTGACTTTTACCCCAGGGCAGACCCTGTGGATCACCATCTTTTTCATCTTGTTCATTCTTCTTCCAAGAATTACCACCAGTTTGTCCCCAAGTAGACTTTTTAACACTAACGTTGCTAGCAACGTCCCACGGCTTTTCGTTTCCTTTTTCCAATCCAAAACCAGGGTAACCTAACAATCAACTTTAACTGCATTAAAACCTGTGAATAAAAAAATAATAGTAAAAAAAGACTCACACCAAAACATTATGTTGGAAAAAAAATAGAATTCAGATGCTTCATGAAAAAAGCAATTTCAAGTCAGCAGAATATAAAAGCACTAAAAATTTCGAGTCAGTTGACCTATGTGGGAAACTTTTCTACCTCTTTGCTATCTTTCCAGGTTGAGTGCCCTTGTTGTGCACAAGAAGACTGAACATTGCTCTCTTTCTTTTTGGAATCCCAGCTTTTTCCAGCTCCCTGTTTATTGAAATTGGAAGAAACCCCGTTTTCATTGTTGTTCTTCTGAGATGAATCTCTAGATTGTCCCCAGGAAGACAGTGTCTCTTGTTTTTCAGATACCCCCTGGGAAACAGGGTGCTAGTTACCCTGACCAGAGGTCCAACTATCAAAACTCTTGTGACTTTTACCCCAGGGCAGACCCTGTGGATCACCATCTTTTTCATCTTGTTCATTCTTCTTCCATATGCATGTTTTATATAGTATTTTTACCCCCGTCCCTTAGTACTTTTATGTGTCAAACGTGCTCTTAGGAGCCGTTTCTAGTACTAATGTGTGTTATTGAGTGTGCCTTGAGTTTCAGGTTTGATTATGAGAAATTGGTCTTTTTAGACCCGTTTCATGTTGATCTAGTCCACTATATGAGCCCGAGGAAGTTCGGGACCTCCATCGTCGAATTTCGGGAGCCTTGGATGCTTATGGTTGAGCCCCGAGAGTTAGACTCAGTGGTACGGGGAGCTACATTGAAGATTGCAAATCGCCCTGGAAGTTGAGGGCGAAATGCAACCATCGGGCGGAATTTAGGCCATTTGGATTCATCAACGCGCGCCCGATCCGGATCGGGCGGTCATCCTGGAGGCTATGTGGAGAGTTCAAACCCCCTTAATTAACTTTGGAAGTAAGAGAATCAAGAGAGCGAGTGTTGCCAAATATCGGTAATTTCGGACACTCTATTTACTTATTTGCGTTACCGTTCACATGAAATTATATAAGAAAACAAACCCCCTTGGGTCGTATTAGATAAATTAACAGGATTTAATGTATCGAATGAATCAAATACCGGGAAGTTCGTCACGACATGGTTTATTTATTATTTTAAACAATTTCCTTATCCAATGCGACCCTTAATCTATTAATAAATATATATATATATATATATTTATGTTAAGACCTCCTAATTATTTTTTGGAGTTACCAAATAGTTTTGGAATTCCACTTTATTAATTAGGAGTTACTGATTAGGGAATAGTAAAGACCCAATTAACTTTGGGTCGTGTTAGATAAATTAACAGAATTTAATGTATCGAACGAATCAAATACCGGCAAGTTCGTCACGACATGGTTTATTTATTATTTTAAGCATTTCCTTATCTAATGCGACCCTTAATCTATTAATAAATATATCTATTTATGTTAGGACCTCCTAAATATTTTTTGGAGTTACCAAATACTTTTGGAATTCCACTTTATTAATTAGGAGTTACTGATTAAGGAATAGTAAAGACCTAATTAACTTTAGGTCGTGTTAGATAAATTAACAGGATTTAATGTATCGAACGAATCAAATACCGGCGAGTTCGTCACGACATTGTTTATTTATTATTTTAAACAATTTCCTTATCTAATGCGACCCTTAATCTATAAATAAATCTATATGTATTTATGTTAAGACCTCCTAATTATTTTTTGGAGTTACCAAATAGTTTTGGAATTCCACTTTATTAATTAGGAGTTACTGATTAGGTAATAGTAAAGACCTAATTAACTTTGGGTCGTGTTAGATAAATTAACAGGATTTAATGTATCGAACGAATCAAATACCGGCAAGTTCGTCACGACATTGTTTATTTATTAACAAATAAAATCTGAATTGTTACCGAAATTGTTAACAAATAAAATCTGAATTGTTACCGATTTTTTTTTTAAAAATCACCGAAATAAAAAATATCAGATTTTATTTGATTACCAAAATAAAAATAGATTTTGATATCGTATATCTGAATTATATTAGTTAATAATTGTTACCGAAATTGTTTACAAATAAAAACTGATTTGTTACCGAAATTTTAAAAAAAATTACCGAAATAAAAACGATTGTTATTGAAATGTTTTTTAAAAACAATCTTATTTATATTATCTAATTCTATATATTGTTACCTAATTTTTTTTAAAAATCTTATCTTGTATTAAAAACAAATCTTATCTTATATTGTTACCGAATTTTTTTAAAAAGAATCTTATCTTATGTTAATAAAAAAAAATTATCTTATATGTTACCGAGATTTTATTTGATTAAAATATCGGTAATTTCAATCTAATCAAATCCTGTTAAATAGAGTGTCCGAAATTTCGGTAACATAAGTAAATAGAGTGTCCAATATTACCCTGTTAACAAAATCAGATTTTATTTGATTGTTAACAAAATTTTAAAAAATAATCTTATCTTATATTATTTGATTTTATATATTGTTACCTAATTTTTTTTAAAAAAAATCTTATCTTGTATTAAAACCAAATCTTAACTAATATTGTTACCGAATTTTTTTAAAAAGAATCTTATCTTATGTTAAAAAAAAAAAACTTATCTTATATGTTACCGATATTTTATTTGATTGTTACTGAAATTTATTTGATTGTTACCGATATTTTTTTTTTTTAAAATAAGATTTTATTTTATTACCGAAATAAAGATATATTTTCTCTAATTTATTTAGTCTCCTATTTAGAACGAATCAAATATCGGCAAGACCTATCATAAATATCGGCGGGGATGGAATAATAACGGTAAAATAACCTATACATAAGAGAAAAGTATTAAGAGATGGAGTGCTCAGGTACTCCTAAAGTAGGTTTAGTAGCTACCGGATACTCAGTGACTACACGTATTTTGAATAGGAGTTATTAAACGAAAATGGTAAAATAACTTGGACATCCAACAATTGTAACAACAACGTGTTTACTATGCTTAAAGTTCCTCACAATCTCATTTATTACTAAAAATTTAATGATTTTCAATCGGCCGGGTCTGAAATGGGTTACCGTATACATGACATAAGCAATCTCACCTGGATCGTGTTAGATAATTTAATAGGGTTTAATGTATCAAACGAATTATAATCTTTAGAAACGGAATTATATCCAAAAACATGTATTAAATGTCTTATCAAAGTAATGATATAACCGAAACAAATCACTGTGTGTTCATTCTGCCCCCCCCCAAAAAAAAAAAAAACCGAAACAAGTAACAGACATTTGTTTTCGTAAGGGCAGCAGATTATTACGGAGTAACATCATAATCATCCCCCTCCTTTCGATCACGATCCCATCATTAATTTCGAATTCAGAGAAGAGAAATTGCCATAACTTGTGAAAAGGTTTCCAAAACATGTAATTCTCTCCTTCCGCATATCTTCAATCTACACATACAGTGGTGTACCAAACCAGGAATGAGCATCAAAGTTGTACCAAGTGATCGAATCAGATAAAGTCAAAACAAAATTACTTTATTTGAAAATTACCGTGTAATCAATGTAACTCCAATCTTGGGGTACTTCTAGTGCCTCAACGTATTTCAGCATATATATCCCACAATCAACAACATTTGTTTGTGCAGGAACCTGTACATGCTGGTATGGAAATCTTTTAGCCTCTTCAACAAAATGTTTGACTGCTGATTTAATTTTGAAAAACCGATCAGCACTCTCAATCTGGTAAAAAAAAAAATCCCACGTAAATGAAATTATAAATTTAAAGCAGATTCACAACAACGATGGTGCAACAGTGTATCATGAAATTATCTTATTCTATTATTTTATTTTATTTGAACTATTATTTTCAAACTTCAAGATTAATTATAACAGGTCTAAATAAAAATAGAGCTATTGATTCTCATTATGCAAGTAGATGTGTAGCATAAATTAGACTAATACCATTGTGAGCGTCATAAACTAAAAGTCTAAAAATAAGGACGATTGAAAGCTTACCACTAGTTGGGCTCTAGACATACGATCATCACGGTTGAAAGAACCAATTGAATCAACAACATAGTTCACTTTCCTTTTTATATCAATAACTAAAAGGTACCAAACATCGTCTTCCTTGAGAGGGATATAAACCTGATAACAAACTTTGCATATGAGGGAAATGGAATTGGATGGAGAAAAAGAAATAACACAATACTGGCCACGTATGCAAATATCCACCTAATTAAACAGATACACGCAATTTACATTTCTAGCCCAAAATTTCCGGACTTATATGAGAAGCTAGTCATGATTCTAGGGTTATATAGGATAATTTCTATATAAGTGAATAAATGAGGAAAATTCACCTCCTGAAGCTTTTTGGGTTGAACACCAGGATGAATGTAGGAGGAAACTATATCTCTAAAATCCTGTAAATAGTCTGGATTTGGGGGATTTTCTGCTGCCAAAATCAGACTATGGAAGTCCGTAGGCATATATAGTTTGGTAACAGTGTTCATTTTGGATTCAGTATTACTGATCAAAGATAAACAAGCATTAATGAGATGAGGCAAAAAAGAACAAAATGTTAGAAATAATCAAGAATATTAACTATGGAAGGTTTTTAAATGGCTACATTAAAATGGTAGCTACGGCAACAAATAGAATCTCCAAGACTAACCTTGGCCATTAATTTTGTTGACTTTGAACATATTTAAAGGCAGTTACAAAAAAAATTATAGTCAAATCATTAAGTAAATTACACCACACATAATCCACGGGCTCTATTTCTTTCTCTCTCCCCTTTAAGTATACCCTAATCCTAATAAACACCTTTGATCGTTATTTACAATTTACTCGTTTCTGTGCATTTTTTAATAGTATATCATGGAAAATCTAAATGCTCTAATTATTAAGAATTTCATCGTTAATTTTGTTGATAAAGAACAAAGATATTTCATTTCATTTACATCGGAATTAAGATTTCCAGTAAATGATATTGTCAAGAAAATTGAATATGGAGTTTAAGGAAGAGAGAGTCAGAGATAGAGAGACTAGAGATGGAGTACTACACAAAGTCCAGAAATATATTGAATAGATTGTGGGATTAAAGTAGATCAAGATATATTCTTAATTGTAAAACTTATTCAAATTTTGTAAATAGCTGTTTGTAATGTGTTTTAAGTCAATGAAACTAACTTTCTAGTCATATATATTGGAGGGTTGACTTAGTTGGTTATAGAGGCTACAAGCGTAACTATTGTAAAATTATCCATTAACTATTCATGAAATTCCAAGTTCAACGACAATGATATATAATAATTACCGGAGCTTTCAAATATTTATCTGGAAGCATACTCATTGCATCACCAAGAGTACAGGACACATCATCGGGAGAGCGAGAGCAATAAAACTCGTTATCCTCATCCGACAAAAGTAACTCAATGAACAATTTTTGTGCTATAGGATCCAAGTGCTTTGTATAATCTTTGTATTTCGCAGGCATCTTACTCACGTCTAACGGTTTGTTTATCAAGTCGTCATTCAGAACCATTAACTAGCACCAATGGTAATGGAGAAACAATTAGTATCCATTCAGTAGATTAACCCGAGAAAATGTAAAAGAATAAAGAAGATGTACGTTTACCTCATTCTGTGATGAAAACATTTTAGAAAAAACAATTGACAAATTATTCACCTATTTAAATTATAAAAACATATTAGCTAATATACAAACATGTTAAAATTTAAATAAATAAGTTGAATCGGACTTACTGAATTGTTCTTTGTTTTTTTGGTACCATGAACATAGTTTGACACTATGGTGGATGAAGGACATTGACTGTCCGTGTCAACTGTCTTTCGTTTGACAAGAGATTTCAAATTCACAACCTGTTGTTTATCATGTGCCCTTGATTATGGACTATATGACACAATATTATTTTTGGAGTAAGTCATTCGGAGACCCTCTACTTTTGTATGCACAGATTTGACGGCTTTATAAGTCAATTCCAGAAGAGATCTCATATCAACATCAACATTAATCTACAAAACATAATACAAACAATTGCTAAAATACATAAACATTCTTATATTTATACACAAGATGATTGTTCCAAATAAAAAATATTTAACACAAGTAAACTGCACGATGCTTTATTTAAAAAATAAATTGCAAACTTACTTTATCATATTGAATATCCTCATCTCGGTTATGTTCAAGGGCCATTGTTAAATTCTGTCACGGCAGTATCCGAATGAATCCGAAAATGTGAAGTGATTAGGTTTTACTGTTTTAGAGACCTTTTAACGTGAAATCTAACTTGGTATTTAAGGCACAACAATGATATCTTTTGGGTGTTTAAAGATACTATAAGGTTTTGCAGCACGAGAGAGAAAGAAAGGGTGGTAGGAGAGACAAAGAAAACGGGCGACAAGAAGAAGATGAAAGGACGGGAAGGAAGAAATTAGGTTTAGAAGGAGGTGGATGGCAGAAACGTGGGTAAATACAACGGTTATAAGGATGTTTGCCGTCAATTCACTATGTCTATTCATAAGGAAAGTTAAGAGAGTAAGGATATTGAATAAAATCTTCTGAAAAAACTGGAATATATTTTTCTAAATTTACATCATGTATTTTCGTAAAAGATATTAATTTCAAAGTATAAAAAAACGTAATTATCTTTTCCGTTATCTTTTGATTCGGTATTTTGCATTCTATAGGTTTCTTAACTAAACCGAATTAAGATTACGTAATATATAACCGATACGGAATATTAATTTTTTTTTTTAATAAGATTAATAAGATTTCATAAATGTTAAAAAAAAGTGAAAATAAGGGTAACGTAAAAAACACATCATAAATCATGTTCGATATATTTAATTGTCAGTTGAGTACAAAACCATTTCATATGACAAGTTGCCATTTGTATATATTGGACAATTGACTCGTTTACACGTGAAGGGACATCATCAAATAGATAGATTTTTACCATATGGATGTGTAACTATACGCAGAACCTACTTCACACTTCAACAAATGATTACCCTTCTATTGTTACTGGAGCGATTAAATATCAACTTAAAAGATACCAGACCAACTGGTGCAAGAGGAATCTAATACGGAGTAAAAAATAAGGTTTGATAGCAAAACAATAGCTTTAATCAGTAAAAATAAGGTTTTGCTAGTATAAAACTAGTCTCAATCAATAAAAATAAGGGTTGATAGTAAAAAAAAAGTAATCTCAATCCGTTAAAACGATTCTAATAGTAAAAAAAGTTCAATCAGTAAAAGTAATGTTTTGACGGTTAAAAAACCAATTTAGTCAATAAAAATAAGGTTTCAGTAGTACGGGAACAGTTTTAATCAATAAAATAACTTTTATGATTTGAAAAAATATGAGATGGTCCGATGGAACTAGTATATACGAATTATTAGGAGTTTCCTAAAGTTAACGAGGCCGAGTCGTTCCCCAAGATCCTCAACGGAAGTTTTGAGAGGATGATTTGATTAGAGATCCATTACAAATGGATTTTCATAATCGCTTTTATATCATATACTTTCAACCTTTTTTTTTATTGTTCATATATTCACAATTTCATACAATCATGCTTGCATTTCGAAGAGTGATGGGAGAAAGGAGGTGGAGGGAGAATGCAGGTTTTATTTTTAATTCGGTTTATTTTATTGCAGCCTTTTATCACCGTTGATTTTAACAGATGACTTAGATTGCACCAATTTGTAGAGTTGACTCATAAATCTAGAGGATCTAAACACAATTTTTGTTATGTGGTACGTATTTTAGGGTAGGAAATTTACCACATATAAACTAATAAATAAACAAAATTAACAAAATTATAAAACAAACGAAATCAACTAAAAACAGAAGCAAATAAAAACAAAAGGTAACAAATGTATGTTTAGATTACTATATGCACGTCCCTACTTCCGCCTAACCAAACCATAAACCAATTAAGGGAAAAACATGTGTATATTTTAAAGATTTTCCCTTAAATAAATGCAAGCCTTCCAAGTTCCAAATATAAGCATGGGCTTGCTTATATACAGAGAGTGTGTAGTATATATGGTACTAAATTCTGGAGGAAATAATATATTTCGGAGGGAGTAGATTAACTTTTTGGAGCCAAACAATGTGTGTATTAATATAAATGCTTACGTTAACGTTGATTTTAGGCTTCAAAATAACAAAACGTAATAGAATAAACACTTCTTGTCCATTAATAACAAAAGAATGAGCATCTACTGAAGACTAAATAATTTTCAGAAATGCCCATTAATGAAAATGGAAAGCGTATACTTTATTTGCCTACCATGGATATGGGCCTTGTCAGATCGGAGAACAACGGGAAGCCTGGTATAGAGATTTCAGAAACACTTCCTAAAAGAATAAAGATATCTTGGGGGACCGTGGGCCAACAACTAGTTTTGTATAAATGTTTATAAGTAGAAAATATTGTAGGATTATTAAATATGGCATTATTAAACAATTTTTGTAATATTAATTTAGTCAGATCGTCATATCAATAATAGAAAACATTCTTACTTAATATTTGTTCATATTAAGCATATCAAATATTAATTTGGTCAAACAATCATATTAAACATATAAAATATATAATACATAATAGAGCGAAAATTATATATTATATGATAAAATGAGTACGTTTGAGATTTATTAATTACGCAATAGATTTAAGGAATAAATATTTTAGTAAAAAAAGAAGGCCAATTAATACTTTTAAAATAACCGTGCGTGCACGGGACCTAATCTAGTTAGTCGGATAATTTGGACTTTGGATCATGCATGTTTCCTTTTGTTTTCATTCACGCAGAAGAATTTTACAATTAGAAGGATCTTATATATTACATATATAAAAGGTAGTTTTTTAGAGAGTATTCGGAGTGCCACGTAGGATATTCATGTCATCAAACAATAATATTATTTTATATTTATTAAGAATTTAAACAGATAAATAAAGACAGGCACAAGATAATAAGAGAAAAATAAAAAAAAATAGATAAATAAAGACCCGATAAAATTAAGATAATAAGAGATAAAGATTAGAAAAATAAAAATAGATAAATAAAGATCCGGTAAAAAGATAATTAGAGATAAATTTTGCTAGGAAATAAAAAAGATAAATATAACTCAGTAATAAATAATAACAGATAAATAAAAATAGATAAATAAAGACCCGATAAAAGATAATAACAGATAAACTTTGAACATTTTTAAAAGATGAATAAAAATCAGTAAAATATAATAAGAGAAAAATAAAAACTCACTAAAAGATAATAAGAGATAAATTTTGAAAATTTTTAAAGACAAATAAAGACCCATTAAAACTGTCATACTAATTAATTATAAAATCTCACTAACTATCGCTTAAAGTTGAAAAAAAATCAAATTAAAAAAAGGAATTTTTGTCATTTAACACCTTAAAAAAAATAGTTTTTGTAATTTAACACCTTACTTAATTTTTATTATATTTAAACACATTAAAAAGCTAAAAATTTGTAAATCAACACCGCTTAACGATTTGCATAAGAAAAAATGTCGGTGTATTAATTAAGCTCGTGATTTGCATAGTGTATTAGTTTTCTATGTCTTGGGGGAAATTAGTATTCCAGCTCATTAAACTGCTAGTTTGCATATCACGAGCTTTTATAGCATTTACCATAAATTTGCAAATGCATGTAATTTACTTAATTAGATCTTGTAATATTTTTATAAAACAATTTTGTATACCTTGGGGAATCGTGCGCGCTAGCGCACGATCCAACAACTAGTGTCATCAAGTTCACAATGACTTGATAGAACACTAGTTACAAATAAAAGTAGTGTTTGGCAAAGTAGTGGTGTAGGCATTGGCGGAACTACTGTGTGTATGTGTGTCAACCTGGGTCACGTGACCTAGGATTATTTTTAAAAAAAGAAAATTCTTTTTCGTCCGTATTAAAACCTCATTCAATGTTTAATGTCCATATATAAATATCTGTACATAAAAGGATCACAAATAAGTTACTGCTGTAGCGGTAAATGTAGATGGCAAATTGGCAATTAGAGAAGTCTTATTGGTGAAAATATCAGGAGATCGAATCCCAATGCCTGCTGCTTTATTTAATTTTGCTTTGTTTTTTATGTAGTTCATTTTAAGAAATTTGAACACAAAAAAAAAAAACACTTTGTAAATTGTTACAAAATTAGAATATTGTTAATTTTTGTATTATTTAAATTGAGAATTGAAGCTATTATTGTATTGTTCCATTGTTAATTATATCTTATGTTTGTATAATCAACTTGAGAATTTTTGTGAACTTATGTTTCAGATTTTTTATCCATAATTATTTGGTTATTTATGAAATATAATTTTTTATTCATATGTTAATTACTAATTGGTTTGAGGTTTGTGGGCTGTGGTGACACAGTATCCGTAAAATCCTGGATCCGGTGTATAATGGTAGATGTAGTGTATTGTGTATAGCGGTAGGGTTAGCGTTTTAGATTGTGTCAAACATTACAATGGTTGCGTATAATTTGTAAGTAGCGGTCCACTGAGCATGCATTTGTTTGACTTTTTCTTATACTCGTACGTAGGAGTGTAGGACTAAGTAGTTGGCAACTTTATTTTACTCCTCCTTTCACTAATTTGGCAACATGTTCATGAAAATTTTATTGGTCACTTTGTTTTTATTTTTATCTTATTCATTTTATTTATTTTTATTAGATTGATTTTTGTTCCCTACATGTTTAAAGTTTAATACATACATTATGCTTATGCATGTTTTCTAACATATTTTGTACATACAATTATTGGATTTTATAATTACGTTGTCAATGTAAACGGTATACTCTACCTACGTACTCCTTCTCTTGGATGACCCTATAAAATGATACAACAATGTTACGGAGTTGAATAGTTAATTAGCAAAAGAAACTTAAATATATAATGGTTGTTCAAACTAAAGAATAATTAACAGAGAGTTCCGTACATCGCACGGGCTTAGAATTAGTTTAAATAATAAATCACAACAACTTTCCCTTAAACAAAGTAAGCAAGATTAAGATTCTAAAATTTGTATGTCTTTCCGTTAACTTCTAATAAATACATATAAAAAGAATAAAATCTTGCGATGTATCATGCTTTTGATTTTTGGCTACCAAAATTCACTTGGATCCCAATCATATTCTTCTGGATTATCTCTCATTTGATCCCATTCATTCGTTTTAGAATCCTGTGTAGAACATAAAACTTGATTATCTTATGATCGATTATGGTTATTTGGAACAACAAATGGTGGAGAAAATTAATAATTACCTGCTCTGCAAGGCCTCTAGTGTATGTATTTGGAGCATGTTTACTAACCAAGTTGGATAATGAAGGCGACTCAGTAGCTGTGTTTGCCGCATCTTTCTTTGTAGGCGAGGGTTCTGGCGTGGCATTCAAGTCAAACTTATTCGGGGTGTTTGCTGATTGTCTTCCACCTTTAGGCTTCAGCGGTGTCTTCCGTTTCTTTGATAAACCTTTTTGACTTGTCACAACTTCTGGGTTTCCAATTCCAAGGAGGGGCTTCTTCTCTTTAGTATCACTGTTACAACCTCCGCCTAGCTTTTCTTTTACGGACAGTGTTAGTTTCCCAAACATCTCTTTCAATTCAGTGTACGTGTCAGCAGAACGAACTGCAATGTCTATAATTGGCTTCAAGATGTAAAACAAATGCGCACGCCTTGCTGCAATTGTCTCTCTGCTGTTATCGTCTTCTTTATTTTCATCAGTTGGATCTTTTGCATAATTGGCCTTTGCAAGTTTTGACCACCTCTGTACGATGCATCCAGGAGGTATTTCCTTCATTCCTTTATATTTCATTACTGCAAACATGTGGCGACAAGGGTATCCAATTGATTCCAACTTCAAGCAGCAACAATACATGCTCTTATGCGTGTCATCATGAACGACAACAAACTTTGCCTCTGTTCTGACATCACGAATTTGATAAGTTACAATGTCCTTTTTCTTGCCCTTTTCTGGTTGGTCACAGTTCATCACAACATAGTTGGACTCTCTCTTCATCTATCTCTTTACAACCATAAAAGATGCCTTTGTGTAGACATTTGCTGCTGCAATTTGGAGGTCACGAAAACAATCTCCCTTTGGGACATGTGGAAATTCGTGAATGTTCTTGTACTCATCTTCCCTATCATCAAATCTTCGTTGTTCAATTGCTTGATCGTATAACATGATAAACTTGTAAAGCATTACTTTATTATTCATCAATTTTTTCAGGACGCAATGCATTGACTCACATCTCTAGGTGCTTCTCATTCCTAAAGGGAAAATAAACCAAAAAAAGAAGAAAAAAATTAGACAATACATCAATAGGAAAATTCATACGGGTAATTATCTCATATAACCCTGTGCACAAAAGAGAACACTAGAAGAGATAATTAAAATTTCATACTGGTATTTACCACCCATAAAAAACATCATTAAATAAACAACGTGGCCATACCTCCGAAAAAATATCCTCGCATGTGTGCTTCCGACCACTTTTCCCTTGAGTCGTAAAGTTCTTCCACCCATTTCTCTCCCTCTACCTTGTGATGAGTTATTAGCTCCTTCCAAGCCACTTCAAAATCTTCTATTGTATGACACTTGTTGACACATGTCATGAATCCACTTGAAAAACCATTCTGACTGTGGCCTTGTATGTTCCTCATGAGATGCCACAAGCATAGTCTATGCCTTGCTTGTGGAAGCACCTCCTTGATTGCACATGCCATTGCCCTATCCCCGTCTGTAATGACAGTAAGTGGTTTGAAACCTTCTCCAGCTTTAATCATTTGGTTCAACACCCAAACGAAGGACTCCGTTTTCTCATCCACAATCAAAGCACATCCAAAGACTACTGTCTTTCTGTTTTGATTAACCCCAACAAGTACCACAAAGGGCTTCCTGCAGGCATTGCATTTATAAGTAGTGTCAAATGCTAGGACGTGTCCAAATGCTTTGTAGTCATTCCTTGACTGTCCATCACACCAAAAAAGTTTATCTAAACGTTCATGTTCATCTTGAGTGTACTCTACGAAAAAAGACGGGTTATTTTGCTGCTTTCCAAGTAAATACGCCATGACAGTTTCTGCATCTTTATCTCCCCCCTCTTTCTTTCTTAGAAACTCACAGTAATTATACAGGGATTTACGACTATATCCAAGAACTTCATGAGTACCATGGATCGCAACTAAATTTCGGTAAATTCCACAAGTAGGAGTCCCTGCTAAACGCATTTGCTCTATTTCTTCTTCATGCTTATCTGGGTGTTCCTTGTGACTTCTGCAATGATAATGTGAAAATTATATTAGCACGTGGTATTCAGGCTCTATTACCAAATACCAATTGCATGAATAATACTTCAGATAAAAATACTACTTTAAAAAGTATTGTTCCCTCAAAAACAAATTCAAAAGCATTGATAACATAGGATGTCATACAGAAAAAGTGAATGGGCAATGATATAGGTCGCAAGTTGCGACACATTTAGTTGTCGCAATCTTACATGTCGACGTTTCATTGGTACAAATAGGAGCGAATATTTATTATATTTATAAAAATATATTTTACTTTTATCTTATAAATTACAAATTAAAAAAATTATAATTATAATCTAATAATATATTTTCGTGCAACTAAAAAAATACATCAATTTAATTTTAAAAATTACACTAATTTATAATCTAATAATATATTTATGTGTCGTTGGATCATCTCCAAGCCGTTGGTCGCCCATCTCCTAACTTTCTGGAGGCCTATGGGCGAAGCAATAATTTGGGGCCTATATTTTAAAGGTTACAATAAAAAAAAATTGTTGACACAATGTGTTTTTTATTAAAAAGTTGATCTGATACCACTCTGTATCTTATAAAACTAAGAAAGTGGCTTTTTTCAATTTTGAACTCTACTAAAAACATTTATGGCTTGTAAACCTTCGATGTTGTACTATCGAACACATGAATTATAATATCTCAAACATTAATTATCAAACTAACCTCAGAAAAACAACAACTCTATAACAATTAACAACTTCATATCTACGGATAGCAAAGTTGAATGAAAGAAATATATTGAAAAAAAGAATTATGTTCGTAGCAGTGCATGCAAAAAGAAATATATTGTACAAAAAAATTAGCAAGTGCATGCAAATTTTTAAAGTACGATAAATTAAATTTCTTACCTATACCCTGTACTAAAATTCAATTCTTTTTCCTAAATCTGAAATTTAAATTAGAAGTATAAGAAAAATACATATATATTAGGAACGTAAGAATTATTTTGAAAAATGGCTCACTCTTCTTTGTTGTTATGTTTGATACAAATTTAGTAATAAAAATGATAGATATTGCCCAAGTTGCCAAATGACAAAAGCTAAAACTCAAAATAAAAACAAAGTAGGTATATTTAGAAGAAATTAACTAAATTTTAAAAAAATGATGCCTGGTAGGGGTACTTGGGATCGAACTCGCGTTTGGCCATTCCCCTTGCATTGTGAAGAGTTTGCCCATAAAACCAGTGAGTCACAACATTAGATATAGCTAATTTCACACGGATATATAATTATTCTAATTAACAGGTATATTTGTGTGAATTACGGGCCTTTTCCCTTGGGCCCAGGGCGATTGCCCCTTATGCCCTGCCCAAGGGCAGGGCCTGTCGCTCATTGAAGAACACTTTTTGCCGTAAAGAGGAAGGTGAAAGAACAATACCAAATAAAGCAATAGAGACGAAATACCTTTTCCTAATATTTATTATCAAATGAACTGTATTTTTAATTTTCTAAGTATAACTTAGTAAATGTAATTTTTATTTTTATTTCTTATATCATATAAATAATTAAAAGTATTTTTTCTAATTTCCTATACAAATTATGATTATTTTTTTTAATTAAAAATTACATTATTGAATTTGTAAATTAAAATATTAAGATTTTTCTACCTTTTTTTGTAACATAGGTTATAAAATCTAAATATTTTAATTTCAAATATATTCATGACACATAAGAGTGTCATATTACCATTGTGACAGGGCTTTATCATTTTCGAAAGTGAATATAGGAGAGGGTTTGCAGTTACGAAAAAAATATTAAATGGATTTTCCTTTACCTCATAAAAGGCATGTGTATTGGATCGACCATTTTGTGATTATGATCCTCCCAAAATTGCGTCATCTTCCATACTTTCATGCCTTTATCATAAGAGAAGACTATTTTTGCTTTGCAGTTACATTTTGTTTCTGGCTTTGGTTCCCTTTGCCTTTCAACTTCCTCATCTTTACTTTCCCCCTTTTTTTTAGCCCTCTCCCCCTCCCTATTGCATAGGAGGGTTAATGTTATTGGAACTTGATCAGTTTTGCTTAGTGTAGGAGTTTTTATCCGTACGTCAAAGCCTTTAGCCCTTGCATACATCTTGTAAAACTCGTAGCAAGCTTCCATATCAAGAAAACTAATCTGACGCACATCTTCAACATTGTAATCTCCAACGTTATTCTTTCCGATTTCATACCATGTATCTGGATCAATAATTTCATTAGGTTGTTTATAAGATTGTCGATCACTGGCGAATGTCCTCTTTGTTACCTTGGTATTTGAATTACCTTGGTCCTCCATTGTATAGAGATCACCTAAACAATTAAGAAAATATAATGAATATTTTTAGCATGTGCAAACTTGACAAGTTGTTACACAAGTACATAGTATATCGGTGTTAACTACGTAGTAATACATTTGTATGCATTCTGAAAAAAAAATCTATTTTTGTTATGCATTATGGAACTAAAACAAATTGTAGTGACACTGCTCCTTATTATTTAAACCGAAGATCACCAACAAAACATTTTATTAATTCTGGAATTCTGGGTATAAAATATAGTAATGAAATTTTGAAAAATTGTTTTACTGGTATATGAAATTTAGGATGAATTTATTTAAAAGGTTTTCAAACAGAAAGTTACAATAAGATCCACAATAAGATCCATTCATACCGAAAGGGAATTCAAGGAAATATTTGTTGTACGTTACGTACAAGAAAACCGTACCTTAATTTCAATGTCTGTGAAAAACGATGGTTGTGAATAGGTTGGGAAGAAAACTAAAACGATTACCTTATAGAGGTATTGAATTAATTGTTGTTTATAGGGGGTAACCCTAATATCTCATCCTACACGCAACACTGGTATAAATATTTGTAATGGACCTTTTTAAAGAAAGCCCAACAGAGTGTATCTACCCCATCAGATTTTAGGTAATTGGATAAAATTTGAATCTATGTAAATCTCATATTGAATAAAAGAGATCTAAAACTGTATAAAAATATATGATTATCTTTTTCCTGTAGAAACTATAAAAGGATAGAATTACACTTTGATTAGATTTCCCCTAATTAAAGGATATAATTTCCTTGATTGGGGTAGTTTTCCGTAAAACAATATTCCTTATTTATGTTTAGGGAAATTTAAAAAATAACTATATATCTTTTGATTCAGTTTTATCCCTTTTCCTTTTATTTGTTTTGTTATGCAAATAGGAAACTAACTCTTTAAAGGAATCTGAAGGAAAATCTGGGGAGGGATGCGCACAACTTATTATATATATAGGGAGAGATGCGCACTAATTATAGCACAGGAAAAACATCAATAAGCTTTCAAACCCTAGCTCTTTGTGGCATTCAACAACCATACAACAAGACCACCACAAATGGCATTCAACTACAACACAGAGGTAATTTTAACTTCTCGACGTGTTTGTCCTCCACTTTATTATGACTTTGTTAATTGTTATTAAAAATATTGGGTTAATTGTATACATGTAACACTTTCTAGATTCATATTGGAGTGGAATATAAAGATCTCCTCAAATTGACTGGGGAGGTCGTCAAGAATATAGAAAAAAAGTGAACTACCTTGTTGAAAAGGTAGACAAAAAAGGCCATAACTATTCCGTGGGAGACGACAGTACTCTACAACGTTCAGAATCAAGTTCACTGAATGAAGAAGAGGACAAGTACGTTCAAGTAGTTAGCCAATGCAACTCTCCATTTTTGGCTACAATGAAAAGAAAGCCTGAATATGAATTCGCTAGGAACCAGTTTCCTCCACAGATTCCTACTATGTTTGACTATGGTATGTCCACTCCGGTTGATGATACAAAAAGACCAAGGAAGAACCAGAACCTTCCTAAGAAGATAACATCTGTAAGTTGTTATTTTAACATATCTAATTTTTGTATTTTGATGAAAATATTATCTAACATGGTATTATAACTCAGGACAAAGATTTATCAAGTGAATTTGACAAGCCCGAGTCTTCAAAGGCAGTAAGCACTTCGTTTTTGTTATAGTTTTTTTCAGTATTGAATATATACTATATTTTAAAAATATATAAATTTATGTAATTAGAGAGGACCATCTCGTACACTCCGTTCAAACTCTACAAAATCAAAAAATTCAAAAAAGGTATGCTCCTTTCTTGTTGTTTAATTTTCAATTCTCCTTCAAAATAATGAAACGTATGGGACATACAGAATTAACATGTCTTCGGTTTAAGGTTGTTGAATTGGATGGTGAATTCGATGAATTGCGTAAATTGATACTAAAGGAAAAGATGTCTGCCACGTTGAGAAACAATTTGAAGCATTTGGAGTCTGAACAGCTTAAAGTATTTCAATTTTTATTTGTGTCGGAGAAGCTACGGGTGTATTATTCTCGGGACACATCATTGTTTTGTACTTTGGCCGATGCAATGACTGTGCTTCC
This sequence comes from Spinacia oleracea, assembly GCF_020520425.1. Classification (NCBI taxonomy): domain Eukaryota; kingdom Viridiplantae; phylum Streptophyta; class Magnoliopsida; order Caryophyllales; family Amaranthaceae; genus Spinacia; species Spinacia oleracea. The sequence continues at coordinate 112,829,841 of NC_079489.1, forward strand.
AAACCAACATCTGTCTGCCCCAGTAAGTATTTCTTTTCTCACGTGATTTTCATTAATGGTTTTCATCTTGTGAATGACAATTTTGTTTGTACTTAATCAGTTCATTAACATGTATCTGTACGAGTTGAGTAAAAAACAGAGACCAGGGAATATTAGGCAATTATATTTGCCTACATATTTCCACAATCTCGTTCATGGAGAGGGAAATCACTGTGAGTCCCCTGAGAGGTTTACAAAAAACTGGGAAAATGCAACTGCTTCATACCTTCCTGAGAAAGTTTTACATGAAAACATTGAGAAGGTAAATTTTCTATTTGGTTCTAAACACCTTTGATTTGCCCTAAAATCTTTCTGATTGTTTAATTTCATAGCGCTTTCCAACCAAAAAATCAGATCTGTTTTGTATCTGACAAGTTTTTGAATCAGATTTACATCCCTATTAACAACGATAAACACTGGTATCTCCTTGTGATTGATATGACCAAGACCACTAACTATGTTATTGACTCTCTTGGTTCATTGAGCATTCCTAATCTGGCAAAAGCACAAAGAGTTGTAAGCCTGCGTACTCTCTCTTCTTTTTAGTTATTTATTTTTGGGTAATGTGAAAGTGTGATAAGATCTACGTGGTTTTATGAACAGATTCAAAAAGCTGCAGAAATTTATACAAATGATAATATGGTTAAGGATTATGTAAAGAAGGCAAACAAATTTGGTTACTCCTCTGTGACTGTTAACCCACAAAGTAATAGTTATGATTGCGGGATGTTCTTGCTGAAGTATATTGAGGTCGAAAATGTTCCCCAAGGATGGACGAACTTGTCTATCTCGGTAAAGTTAAAAGTGAATTGATAATTTACAACTTAGGGTTAATTCTTTTGATTTTGTACACTTTAACTTACCAACCATTGTTTGCCATGCCCAGGCTGCGGAGATGCGGAGGGAAAGGATAACATATTTTGTAAATCTTTTCTTGAGCGATGGCAATGACGCTGAGTTGAAGATAAAAGCTTGCCGTTTTATGAAAGAGGAAGACGAGTAGAGGAATTTTTCCATCTTAACGGCGTGATATAATTCGAGCTATTTTTTCCCATTTGTAGGACAATTGATAATTTTAGATGTCTTCAATACAGGATTTTGTTAAGGTTTATTTATTTAAATCATGAAAGTCATTATGCCTTCGGACAAGTTAGAATTTAAATCAGGATGTTTTGTTTCGTTTCATTTCCTTTTTATGCAATGAATAAAGCAATAACCTTGCTATTCGTTTTCATTTTCTTAGTTGTGAATTTTATTTCTATCCAATTTGAAATTATCAACCTTTTAAAAAAGAATGTCCAGTTAATTAATTAATTAATAAAGAAAACCACTCTAATCAAATGACCTTTAAGCTTCCCTATTATTAAATTAAATAAATAAATAATAAATAGTAGAATATATATGAATATATATATATGATATTAATGAAACAATACACAATCAATAAAATAAATTTATTAAGGAAAATTTGCCAGAAAGGTGAGAAAAGACCTTTTAAAAAAAAAGTTGTGAAATAAGGCCCAATTGAATTTTTTTGTTGTGAATAAGGACCATAAGACCTGATGTAATGTAACGAACGAATTAAATAAGAGGTTCTTACTTAGTTAAACTTAAAATTGAGATTAAATTGTGTATGGATATTCAAAAAATTCCGTCTCAAATAATAAATAATTTACTATTTTAATTTAATGACTTCTTGATAACAAATAGTCGGTCCCAAATCCTAATTTATTAATATAATTTCATGTTTACCCTAGATAAAGAAATGCATAAAATGCGGGTAACCTCAAATTAAACAAATCTCCATTTAGGCCCTGTTCGGCAGTAGCGTTTAGAGTAGCGGGTAGCGGTTTGACTAAGTCAAAAGAGTAACAGCGGTATGAGTAGCGGGTAGCAGTAGAAGTAGCGTTTGATTAGCTTTTGTAAAACGCTACAAATATTAACGTTTGGTATAGCGGTGGTTGTTCTTTGCTGTTGTAATTGGACTTTCAATGGAACTTATTTTCTGATTGGTCCATTGAGTTCTTTAAAAAACATGCAGGCATGATATCAGGTTTACACGTTTTAATATAGATGCTTAAATCGAACATATTATTGTTTTTTACGGGGGCCTTTGTCCTTCATTAGTTTTTTTTTTTTTTTTTTTTTTTTTTAACTCTGTTTTATTTTTCGACTTGTTTGTCTTATACGAAGTATATATACTGCTATATTGTTTGTAGTTTTATCTTTTGATAATCCTTGTTTCGTATAAGATGCATCTATTCTTCATTTGTATCATACTAAACCGTTATTATAGTTAAATATGTTTATTGCTACCTAAAAAAAACGATTAATAATAATTACGGAGTATGTTTTTATTCATATAACAGTAATTAATTAATGGAAATATATTTAATTTTCTTGCTAAATATTTAACCGTTATTGTACTTTACAATTTTTAACCGCTATGGTGAGCTACAAGATGTTGTGGCTACGTTGCCACGTCAAATTTCTAGTTATAATTGATTAAAACTACAAGTTATCACAGCTGCTTATGTCATTGTTGTACCAATGGTGGGCTACCTGCTCACATGTTCATTTTTTTGTGAGCAGGTCCATTTTATAACCATTGGAGTTGCTCTAATTTTGCCAAACACTCATACTATGGAACATTGGAACGCTACTTTGACAACTAACCGCTACCCGCTACTCTTAACAGTTTCCCGCTACCCTAACCGCTACCCGCTACCTCAACCGCTAAAGCTACCCGCTACCGCTAAAAAATAATTAGAAACTGCTTTGGTCTTTATATTTCCATAGATGCGGCCAAATGCGGGTAACCTCAAATTAAACAAATCTCCATTGACATCAACACTTGAATAATTCGTTGTTGTATTATATACAATCAACATTATTAATTAAAGAAAAGAGTAATTATCATTCTTTGGTTCTTCATTCCATCAAATTAATTAATAAACATTATTTTAGGGGAATTATGCATCATTATCCCCTAAAAAAAATAAAAAATGAAGGACATCAAAATTGATAATCAAACGAATCAAGAGAAATGTAAAATTTAAAAACAGATTTAAATTTTTGTGTATTATCAACTAAATGAAATGGTTAATATCAATGCACTACAATTTTTTTTATCTTTTATGACAACCTAATAACGACGGGTGATTGCGACGGGAATAACAACCCAATTACCCAACAAAGACGGGAACAACCGTCGCAAATGTCTTTTACGACGGGTTAACGACGGGATTTTCCATTAACGACGGCCCCTTTTATGACGGGTTCGGGACGGAAAATTCCGTCGTTAATCAACAATTATTGGCCTTTAGCGACGGGATTTTCCGTCGTTAATAGTATAATTCCTTGTAGTGATGGTTCAGATTTAAAGATTATAGCAGCTATGAAATTGTTGTAAGACTTGTAACTATCGTAAAATCATCCCCGGCCAGATTAGTATTAATGATTTATGGCTGAGATTTATTTTTCGGTTTTCACAATAAAAAACTTCAGGAAATATTCTATTTTTACCCTAAAAAGCTTCAGAAAATATTTTCTTTTAACCCTAAAAATCTTCAGAAAAGATTATCTTTTTCCCCTAAAAAAAAGCTCCTTTTTTAAAGTTTTCTTTTTGTAGGTTTTTTTAAAGAGATTTTATATGGTTTATTAGGAAAATTCCGCACTTTGGTCTTTTTTCCCATATATTCAATTTCTTGGCTAGCATATTTATGTCAAAATCATTAAAGGGATAAGTACAATATTTTTTCCAAAAAGAAATAAAAAAATACTATAATATGATATATCACGATTCCTTAAAAATATATAACTTGAACTCTATATATAAAAGCGAGAATTCAATCTCTACGTTGGAACGGCACAACCGCACAACCACAAATATGAAGATAATGGATAAGAAGGTACGCATAAGATTTCTTCACAATAATAAGTTTTTTTCACAATAGTGTGTGTTATTGTATAAGAGTACGAATTTTTTTGCTTTAATTTGTAGATTGAAAACAACGTATCGTGTGAGGAGATACTAAGAAATATATGGGTTTTGGTTAACGAAACAAAAAAAAGATTGGATGACCTAGAGAGTGTGATCCAATCTAAATCAAAAATCAACATGGGCAATGCGAACAACGTAAGTTTTTTTATTTAATTTGTGTTTTTGTGTTTTTGTACAATTATTCATGTTTCATGGTGATCTCATGCACAATCCCGAATATGAATTTAGTTGCTTTAATTTGTAGATTGGAAGCAATGACTCGTGTGAGGAGATACTGAGAAATATATGGATTATGGTTAATGACACACACAAAATATTGGAAGATCTAGAGAGTATGATCCAATCTAAATCAGAAAACAACATGGACAGTGCGAACAACGTAAGTTTTTTGTATTTACTTTTATAATTAATTAATTTTTTTCAATACGTGTTCTACAAAAATTGCTTTTTAGGAATTATTAAGAACTTCATACGTAGTAATATAGTACGAATTATATATTTTTAGGAAGGTTTTTAAATGACTACCATATATATTATTTGAATCTCAACCATTTATTTTTTAAAAACAATATCGTCCTTCCATTTGATTAACATCAAATGAAAAACTTCCTATTAATATGATAATTATTTACAGTTTATAATTCCTTCAGAAAATATACAATTGATAAACTATAAAAAATTAATATCTACAATTTATAAGGAAAACTAATAATAACCGCAATTAAACATATTGAGATTATTGCTCAACCCCTTTCTATTCTAGTTTCTCACATGTTGATCACGGGAGCTCTTTGTTTAACGGATTCTTGAGTCCTTGTTATCGATTTACTTTTCAAATTAGTTTGACGATTGTTATTGTAAAAGATGATTATATTTGCATTGGTTCAATGTAAAGTAGAAAGAGGATTATCAATTATATCTTCATATTAGTTTGACGATTGTTACTGTAAAAGAAGATTATATTTGCATTGGTTCAATGGTTGTAAAGTAGAAGAGAATTTTCGAGAATATCTTCATTTTTTTTTTTATGTATTGTGGATGGATAATTATTTGAGAGAACTCTATAAAAGAGAGAAAACATTATTTATTTATTTTTTTGTTGTAGTTTTTGGTCAACAATATCAAACGGTTCTAGTTGAATGCAAAAAAAATCAAGGGGGTAGATTTTGTTTTTATAGTGGCTATATTTTTATTGTAGCTATTATAAAATCATCCATATTTTAAATAATATAACTATTGCGAAATTGGGGATGTATATTTTCATAAAAAATTAACATATATTTAATTGGGCGATAAAATTTGTGTATTTAGGAGAATAATTTTAGGGTGGCAATAAAATTCGACCCTGGTCCAGATCCTTATCCAGTATCAGATACCAAGGGTAACACAAATACAACTTAAAAACCTTTGGATGTCTACAACTCTACTGTTTCTTTTATTGTTGGCTATTTATGAATTGTGATAGATAAAACAACTTAATTTATCCGGTATCACCTTCAAACTTTATTTTACGAAGTGTACTAATAATTTGTGAAATTTTTAGTTTGTTGATGACAAAATGGTTTTACACCCAAGTGTACGTGAACCAATGTTATACTTACTTGATTCGAGTACGGACAAGGACAAATATGTTTACTATCGAGATGTAGAATGTGTCAATTGTACTGCAAAACATGCAATTTCTGTCCTTAAAGGTGGTGAGATGGACCCCTAGGTAATTATCAATGTGAATCTTGTGTTTCAAGATTAATTTAATGCGTACTGATTTCAATATGTTGTGACTATCAGTTTGTCAATGCTTATATGCTGGAAAAGTTCGACAGACAATGGCGTGATCCCATTTCTATGAATAGACTGTATTTACCCACCCATTTCCATGATCTTATGTTACTTGGTGCAAATCCATCTAGTCCCATCAAATATTTAAAATGGAACGTTTCACTCGTTTGGTACATCCCTCGCGGAAAAAGGTTGGATGCGATTGAGAAGGTAACAAAATCAAAATATTTGTTGCTTGGGGAAATTAGTTTATTTTCTTACTATTGTGGTTTTTCAATGTGTTTATGAAAAGTGTTGTAGACTCGTTGTTGACCTCTCTTACTGTTTCATTTTCAGGTGTATATCCCCTTATTTGAACAAGACCATTGCTTTCTTGTTGTAATTGATTTGGTATCTAAAGTAAACTATATTGTGGGATCTGTGGCTGTGAACGATCAATGTGAGGAAAAAGTATTTAAATTGGTAAGTTTGCATGTTGTCATTGCCTTTAAAAGTTTTAATAATGAAATCATTTCATCCAAAGTTAGATGACATTTTTTTGTTTTTGTTGGCTTGGGGAATAGCTTAAAAGATGCTCGGTAAAGTACTTGAAAGAAGAAAAGATGCATCGTTTGTTCGGGGACACCCTTACTTACCCCTTTCATATTATAAATCTTTCTTTAAATTCGAAAGTTGATTCGAGAGTATACCTTCTGACATACTTAGACGTCAAAGACATCAAAGACTGTGCTCACATAACTTTGACGGTAATATTGACAATTCATTCAATAATATTTGTAAAAAAGTTTGTGCTCTCTCTTGATACATTTTCTTTGACAACAGCTATTTTTGTATGTTTAGGGCAATGAAATTCAAAAGCAAAGGGTCTACTTTTGTACGGAGCTTTTTCTGAGCTCGTTGAATGAATAAAAAATGAAGGCTAATTATTTGAAGGAGTGCAAGGAACAATGAATTGGTATGGATTTTGTAAACCTCTTCAAAGCTTGACGATTACTCTTTCTCTACACGCCAAACTGCTGGGTTGGCTGTTATGATTAACTTTTGTGGTGATCGAAAGGAGGGGGGTGATTATGATGCTACTAATCCGCTCCTTTGAAAACAAATGTCAATGATTTGTTTTGGTTAATTTCCTTTGAGAAGACATTAATATGTTTTGGATATAATTTAATTAGCGGTGCTTACTCTAGCATTCCATTTTTCAGATTATGAACGTTTGTTTTGTTTTTTAAATTGAGCTTTGTTCCTATACAATATTAAGTTTACTAGTTTTGCTAAAATCCAAGCGCCATCCATCACCCACATACACCCTAACCTCAAATATGTTGCGATCGGTTTGTCTAATTATCTAACACGACCCTGCGCACACTTATATCATGTATACGGACTACAGTAATGCATAAATAGTAAATAGGGATTCATTTTAGGAAATTTATCCAACAGTGGTTGCAACTACATCAAATAAAAGAGAACTTATCCTGATAAAAACTTCTTAGTAATATCCTAATACGTACCAATTACTGGTATGACACATAAGACAAAGGAGACGAGGAAATAAACCCATAATTCGGAGAAAGGAGGCTATTGTATGTATGCTGCTCCAAATCTCATCCTTTTTTTTTTTGGTTAATAACGAGTACCTAGCATTACTTCAATTTAGTTACCAAAAGGTTCAACTAAATTAGGGGGGGGGGGGGGATTGATTTTCACATCCTTGAATATTATAGCCTGGGTCTTCCATGCCGTTCTAGCAACATGATCCGCTTCCTTCACATAGCTCCTTGGCACGTAGCTTAGCCTTCCTCGCACTACCTTTTGCAGGTACTCCATACACAATATATAGATATTACCAAGCTTGTCCATAGGGGTGTCAACATTGTTAATTCCAAGGACAACTCTCTGGCAGTCCGAGACATTTGATGCAGTGGTGGCCATAGTTTCAGCTGTTATGGGGTCTGTGGCTACGGTATTCGCCTCCATGCCTGACACCCATAGAAGCTTGTCTTGTGGTCATAATAAGTGATTATCGTGTTAACAACAGTACAATAAACAAATACGGAGTATGTAATACTGAACCTGAGGACAGCAGCATACCCATGGACAATGCAGTTTCCGTGCCTATTCTGAAAACCGAACAGGACGTGGAAAGCTGACCGGCAGGCTAGACCTGCAGAACATGCATGGGTTAAAGGGATCTGGCTATTGCACATTACCATATACAAGCATTAAACAACAACAAACTGATCAATGAGAGGCTTCATTTATTTTCACAGAAACAGTCGGAGAGGGGGAGGAGGGTCAAGTAAGTCTAAGGAGTTACATTCTTATTTGGTCATAACTAACTTCTTTGTTCACAATAAATAACCATGACTTAGTTGCTAACTCTTTTTTGGTTACATGCGTATTTAACTCTACCATTACTCATACATAATAACAAAAGTATAACAGTTCAACTTTGTTCTTCTATTTAAATAAGGATATATTCGTTCAAGCCATCACATACTGCATGATGATTATGGAGTAGATTTATTATTAAATTATGTCACAGAGGTAATTTAACTGGGCTAATACGTTGGAGGAATTGAAAGCTATTGGGACAAGGTTGATCGTGATTACGTCAATGCATAAAAGATTACAATTCCAAAAACGTAATTAAAAAGACCGATTTGATTGATGGAGCTTTGGCGGGGGGGTAATTTTTTCTAAATAAACTGACAGTTAGCGGGTGCTGCTGATCAGTTCCGAAGCACAGGGAAAAAATGATTTCACGTATACAAACTTAACACCTAATAGGAAGCCGTAGAAGAAAGACTGATCAGCATGCATTTTAGGTTGGGAATCACATTTTTTGGTCAGTTATTTCATTGGAATCACTACTCTTGGTAAGCTAACAAATACTGATTTCTGTGCATATGTATTGTACTGACACATGGCACCGAACCTAATACATGATAGGGCCTCTATATCCTCCATTGTGTGAATAGAAGAGGGTGTCCTATCAATGTGTAGCAAAAATGAATACCACAAATCACATGTATGGCCAGACTTCTCTATAAAAAGCAAGCTCCCCTATGGACCCTAACTCACCCTCTCATTTATCCTCCAATTCAGTCCTAGATTAAACCCAACATTCAGCAAAACCTCTAAACCTAGATGTGTTTCGGAAGGGAAAGAAGCATCCCTCCACCTAAAACCTCCGAACTAAATGTTGTTCAGATGTCCAGTGGGCTAAGAGCCAGTTTTTCTGATGTACCACGTGGTAAAACAGATCATACGGAGCACATCTTCGGCAACATGCGTAGATGGCGGGTGAGCACCTGGTTACCCACAGAAACACCAAGGCTACAACACAGTCCTACTGTAATGCCGATACTAAGAAGCATGGCCGACTGTAATGCCGATACTAATGCGGCATGCAGTTCAACTATTAGGCCATGCGTAGGTTTGTTGAAGGTGAAGGCGTATAAGACTGAGGATTGACACCGAGGATGTCCGGTTCACTTGGCAGTCCCCCAGACGCGCCGCCTTGATCATCACAAACTGTAAGTGGAGCAGCACTATATGAGCAGCAAGAGGCCAGCTCTGGTTGTGGCTGCTGCACCACAGGGCAAGATCTGGCGTCGTTAGGTTCTAATATGAGCCTATTCTGGTTGAGTTGGCTGCCCTAGATGTAACTGGTCCTCCCCGGGCACAGGCTTGACCAGACTGTCGGGCAAGCCTTGGCCTCCTAATGTGTGTAGAGCTATCTTCAATCCAATATATTCTACTTTCTGAACCATTAATAAAAGCAGTCTTATTATATTTCCTAAGATTCCCCAAGGCATTTACCTAAGATTTGTTTAGCTAATTTTACAGTTTTAAGGACACTGTTTTAAGTCCCTGGTGCGCTTTAGAAGTAAGTGTCGATTAGCTAAAGAACACCGTAAACACTAAATGGCAAAGTTTGCGTTGGTCACTTACATGAAGATGGACATAACCGAAGATGTAAGAAAAGGAAATACCTGCCCAACAAGGAACAAGCTAAACGGTTCTTCAAGTTTCAGGTCCGCACCATATTAATCTTGTTATGCTAACCTGTGCAAAGTGATAATTCACAATAATAAGTGGCAATCCGTCCCGGGGAAATAAAATAAAACATGTATTCCAACTCATCACATATATTCGTCCTATAAGCATAAAACATTAAAACCATAGACATATCCGTTCCACAAAAATAACAGAATAGACATAAACATATCCGCTCCATAAGCATAAAAGCATTCAAACCATTCTCATACAGCCTAAACGGGGAGAAGACAAGGAATGGAGTGCAAGGGAACAAAGAAAACAGAACCGAGCTGAGCAAGGAAGCCACAGCTGCAAACAAAACGCCTCACATACTTCCATATAAGCATGGAATTCACTTGAGGCAGTGTGGGAGGAATAAGATTGTAAGCTAAGGCGAAGAAGGAAAAAAAAAAGACAGCAATACCAACACAACCGCGTTTCTAAAAAAGTGTACTTTCATTAATCACTAAAAAGTCAAGGATACATTGTAGGGAACAAGATGACCTTAGCGCATATAGCCTAATGCCATGAAGCACATGATACACTACGAAACACCATCACCCAATAGAATTGGTGAGTACTCTAATAGGCAACAGACCCTAACACAATCGCAAACAGCAACAAATCAAAAGCACAATTAACTCATAAATCTAAACCAAAACAAAACTCACAAATGAAAACAAAGGAAATCTAGCTTCAAAACATATCTAACGAAATATAAAATATAAACTCATAAATCAAAACATAATTATTTGGTTAAATCCTAAACACAATCACAAACAGAAAAAAATCAAAAGGACAATTAACTCATAAATCAAAACCAAATCAAAACTCACAAATGAAAACAAAGGAAATCCAGATCGAAAACATAGCTAAGGAATCGAACTAAAACTCAGAAATCAAAACAACATTACCCAGATTCAAAGCTTCGAATCGAAGAATCGGCTCACCGCAGTAGATGGAGACGACTGAGTCCAAAGAACATCATAGAATCAGACTCCCTATAATACCTTTGATGCTTCTAACGCAAAAACAAAGTTCTGCAACTGGGCTTTGCGTAAGAGGCATCAAAGGTATTATTGGAACACCTTATAACCCCATTAGAATTAGAAAAGATAAAAGGAGGAAGCGCCGAAAAGAGGAGGAAAAGGGGCGAAGAATACAGAGTAATTTGTATTAGGAAAGAGGAAGAGGAACGCTATTGAAGAGAAGAGAAGAGAAGAGGAGAGGCGAGGATGAAGAAAAGAGGCGAGGGTGAAGAATCCAAAGAAAGAGGAGCAGGGTGAGGAACGAAACAAACCAGATCTGCCAGAATCAAAGACGACGCGTGGCAATATTGAGTAAGTAGAACAGAAATCTAACTACTCCCTCCGTCCCGGAATACTCGACCCGGTTTGACCGGCACGGAGTTTAAGGGACTTGAATTAACTTATTTAATTTAATAGGTAGTAGTTGATAGTGGGGTATTATTTTAACGTAGTTAGTGGGAGGTGGGTTAAGAGGTGGGGTTGGGGGAGGGTAGGAGTTGAATTTTTAATTATTTTTTGTATGGAGTAGGGGGTAGGTGGGTTAATAGAAGTGGAGTGAGAAATAATATAATATTGTTAGAATACTTCCATTTTTAGAAACAGGTCAAGTATTAAGGGACGACCCGATAAGGAAAACAGGTCAAGTATTTCGGGACGGAGGGAGTATTGTTAAGAATAAGCACAAAAAAAAACAAGAAGGAAATGAAGGGCATATGTGTAAAAACACTATTGGGTGAACCGTAGTTGAAGTATGAAGCTTTATAGGTGTTAGGATTTATTTCGGAATTAGATGTTTAACATATACTTTGTACTACATACACAATATTATTAGAATTAGTAAAAAAAAAAGGGAGGAATTTTTAAAAGAAGTACATTCACATAATTCTTATACGCCGTATGAAAATTTTTTATTTTAAAAAGAATACTCCGTATTTGTAATCTATTTTTCTCTTTTCTGTCGTGTTTTTTCATTTGCACCCAAAAAAAATTAACCGTCACAATGAAAATGTAATACACATATTGAAGCAGAACAACTTATAGTTGATACTAGTAGCAGCATCTCTTTGGTTTATAAGTGATGACATAAGAAGAATGCTCATCCACCCGTTGGTATGGAAGTTGTTAATAGATTAAGGGTCGCATTGGATAAGGAAATTGTTTAAAATAATAAATAACCAACGTCGTGACGAACTTGCCGGTATTTGATTCGTTCGATACATTAAACCCTGTTAATTTATCTAACACGACCCAAGGGGGTTTGTTTTCTTATATAATTTCATGTGAACGGTAACGCAAATAAGTAAATAGAGTGTCCGAAATTACCGATATTTGGCAACACTCGCTCTCTTGATTCTCTTATTTCCAAAGTTAATTAAATCTTTATGATTCTCAATTCAGTAACTCCTAATTAATAAACTGGAATTACAAAAGTATTTGGTAACTCCAAAAAATAATTAGGAGGTCCGAACATAAATAGATATATTTATTAATAGATTAAGGGTCGCATTAGATAAGGAAATGCTTAAAATAATAAATAAACAATGTCGTGACGAACTTGCCGGTATTTGATTCGTTCGATACATTAAATCCTGTTAATTTATCTAACACGACCCAAAGTTAATTAGGTCTTTAATATTCCCTAATCAGTAACTTCTAATTAATAAAGTCGAATTCCAAAAGTATTTGATAACTCCAAAAAATAATTAGAAGGTCCTAACATAAATAGATATATTTATTAATAGATTAAGGGTCGCATTGGATAAAGAAATTGTTTAAAATAATAAATAAACCATGTTGTGACGAACTTGCCGGTATTTGATTCGTTCGATACATTAAATCCTGTTAATTTATCTAACACGACCCAAGGGGGTTTGTTTTCTTATATAATTTCATGTGAACGGTAACGCAAATAAGTAAATAGAGTGTCCGAAATTACCGATATTTGGCAACACTCGCTCTCTTGATTCTCTTACTTCCAAAGTTAATTAAGTCTTTATGATTCCCAATTCAGTAAATCCTAATTAATAAAGTGGAATTCCAAAAGTATTTGGTAACTCCAAAAAATAATTCGGAGGTCCTAACATTAATAGATATATATTTATTTATAAGTAAAGGGTCGCATTAGATAAGGAAATGCTTAAAATAATAAATAAACAATGTCGTGACGAACTTGCCGTTATTTGATTAGTTCGATACATTAAACCCTGTTAATTTATCTAACACGACCCAAGGGGGTTTGTTTTCTTATATAATTTCATGTGAACGGTAACGCAAATAAGTAAATAGAGTGTCCGAAATTACCGATATTTGGCAACACTCGCTCTCTTGATTCTCTTACTTCCAAAGTTAATTAAGTCTTTATGATTCCCAATTCAGTAAATCCTAATTAATAAAGTGGAATTCCAAAAGTATTTGGTAACTCCAAAAAATAATTCGGAGGTCCTAACATTAATAGATATATATTTATTTATAAGTAAAGGGTCGCATTAGATAAGGAAATGCTTAAAATAATAAATAAACAATGTCGTGACGAACTTGCCGTTATTTGATTAGTTCGATACATTAAACCCTGTTAATTTATCTAACACGACCCAAGGGGGTTTGTTTTCTTATATAATTTCATGTGAACGGTAACGCAAATAAGTAAATAGAGTGTCCGAAATTACCGATATTTGGCAACACTCGCTCTCTTGATTCTCTTACTTCCAAAGTTAATTAAGTCTTTATGATTCCCAATTCAGTAACTCCTAATTAATAAACTGGAATTACAATAGAATTTGGTAACTCCAAAAAATAATTAGGTCCTAACATAAATATATATAGATTTATTTATAATTAAAGGGTCGCATTAGATAAGGATATGCTTAAAATAATAAATAAACAATGTCATGACGAACTTGCCGGTATTTCATTAGTTCGATACACTAAATCCTGTTAATTTATCTAACACGACCCAAAGGGGTTTGTTTGCTTATATAATTTCATGAAAACGGTAACGCAAATAAGTAAATAGAGTGTCCGAAATTACAGATATTTGGCAACACTCGCTCTCTTGATTCTCTTACTTCCAAAGTCAATTAAGTCTTTATGATTCCCAATTCAGTAACTCCTAATTAATAAAGTGGAATTCCAAAAGTATTTGGTAACTCCAAAAAATAATTAGGAGGTCCTAACATTAATAGATATAGATTTATTTATAGATTAAGGAAATGGTTTAAAATAATAAACAAATCATGTCGTGACGAACTTGCCGGTATTTGATTCTTTCGATACATTTATCCCTGTTAATTTATCTAACACGACCCAAGGGGGTTTGTTTTCCTATATAATTTCATGTGAACGGTAACGCAATTAAGTAAATAGAGTGTCCGAAATTACCGATATTTGGCAACACTCGCTCTCTTGATTATCTTATTTCCAAAGTTAATTAAGTCTTTATGATTCCCAATTCAGTAACTCCTAATTAATAAACTGGAATTCCAAAAGTATTTGGTAACTCTAAAAAATAATTAGGAGGTCCTAACATTAATAGATATATTTATTAATAGATTAAGGGTCGCATTGGATAAAGAAATTGTTTAAAATAATTAATAACTAATGTCGTGACGAACTTGCCAGTATTTGATTCGTTCGATACATTAAACCCTGTTAATTTATCTAACACGACCCAAAGTTAATTAGGTCTTTACTATTCGCTAATCAGTAACTTCTAATTAATAAAGTGGAATTCCAAAAGTTTTTGGTAACTCCAAAAAATAATTAGGAGGTCATAACATAAATATATATATAGATTTATTTATAGATTAGGGGTCGCATTAGATAAGGAAATTGTTTAAAATAATAAATAAACAATATCGTGACGAACTCGCCGGTATTTGATTCGTTCGATACATTTAACCCTGTTAATTTATCTAACACGACCCAAAGTTAATTAGGTCTTTACTATTCCCTAATCAGTAACTCCTAATTAATAAAGTGGAATTCCAAAAGTATTTGGTAACTCCAAAAAATAATTAGGAGGTCCTAACATAAATAGATATATTTATTAATAGATTAAGGGTCGCATTGGATAAGGAAATTGTTTAAAATAATAAATAACCAACGTCGTGACGAACTTGCCGGTATTTGATTCGTTCGATACATTAAACCCTGTTAATTTATCTAACACGACCCAAGGGGGTTTGTTTTCTTATATAATTTCATGTGAACGGTAACGCAAATAAGTAAATAGAGTGTCCGAAATTACCGATATTTGGCAACACTCGCTCTCTTGATTCTCTTATTTGCAAAGTTAATTAAATCTTTATGATTCTCAATTCAGTAACTCCTAATTAATAAACTGGAATTACAAAAGTATTTGGTAACTCCAAAAAATAATTAGGAGGTCCTAACATAAATAGATATATTTATTAATAGATTAAGGGTCGCATTAGATAAGGAAATGCTTAAAATAATAAATGAACAATGTCGTGACGAACTTGCCGGTATTTGATTCGTTCGATACATTAAATCCTGTTAATTTATCTAACACGACCCAAAGTTAATTAGGTCTTTACTATTCCCTAATCAGTAACTTCTAATTAATAAAGTCGAATTCCAAAAGTATTTGGTACCTCCAAAAAAGAATTAGGAGGTCCTAACATAAATAGATATATTTCTTAATAGATTAAGGGTCGCATTATATAAGGAAATTGTTAAAAATAATAAATAAACAATGTCGTGACGAACTTGCCGGTATTTGATTCGTTCGATACATTTAACCCTGTTAATTTTTCTAACACGACCCAAAGTTAATTAGGTCTTTACTATTCCCTAATCAGTAACTCCTAATTAATAAAGTGGAATTGCAAAAGTATTTGGTAACTCCAAAAAATAATTAGGAGGTCCTAACATAAATAGATATATTTATTAATAGATTAAGGGTCGCATTAGATACGGTAATGCTTAAAATAATAAACAAACCATGTCGTGACGAACTTGCCAGTATTTGATTCGTTCGATACATTTAACCCTGTTAATTTATCTAACACGACCCAAAGTTAATTAGGTCTTTACTATTCCCTAATCAGTAACTCCTAATTAATAAAGTGGAATTCCAAAAGTATTTGGTAACTCCAAAAAATAATTAGGAGGTCCTAACATAAATAGATATATTTATTAATAGATTTAGGGTCGCATTAGATAAGGAAATGCTTAAAATAATAAATAAACAATGTCGTGACGAACTTGCCGGTATTTGATTCGTTCGATACATTAAATCCTGTTAATTTATCTAACACGACCCAAAGGGGTTTGTTTGCTTATATAATTTCATGAAAACGGTAACGCAAATAAGTAAATAGAGTGTCCGAAATTACCGATATTTGGCAACACTCGCTCTCTTGATTCTCTTACTTCCAAAGTCAATTAATTCTTTATGATTCCCAATTCAGTAACTCCTAATTAATAAACTGGAATTCCAAAAGTATTTGGTACCTCCAAAAAATAATTAGGAGGTCCTAACATTAATAGATATATTTATTAATAGATTAAGGGTCGCATTGGATAAAGAAATTGTTTAAAATAATTAATAACCAATGTCGTGACGAACTTGCCGGTATTTGATTCGTTCGATACATTAAACCCTGTTAATTTATCTAACACGACCCAAAGTTAATGAGGTCTTTACTATTCCCTAATCAGTAACTTTTAATTAATAAAGTAGAATTCCAAAAGTGTTTGGTAACTCCAAAAAATAATTAGGAGGTCATAACATAAATATATTTAGATTTATTTATAGATTAAGGGTCGCATTAGATAAGGAAATTGTTTAAAATAATAAATAAACAATGTCGTGACGAACTCGCCGGTATTTGATTCGTTCGATACATTTAACCCTGTTAATTTATCTAACACGACCCAAAGTTAATTAGGTCTTTACTATTCCCTAATCAGTAACTCCTAATTAATAAAGTGGAATTCCAAAAGTATTTGGTAACTCCAAAAAATAATTAGGAGGTCCTAACATAAATAGATATATTTATTAATAGATTAAGGGTCGCATTGGATAAGGAAATTGTTTAAAATAATAAATAACCAACGTCATGACGAACTTGCCGGTATTTGATTCGTTCGATACATTAAACCCTGTTAATTTATCTAACACGACCCAAGGGGGTTTGTTTTCTTATATAATTTCATGTGAACGGTAACGCAAATAAGTAAATAGAGTATCCGAAATTACCGATATTTGGCAACACTCGCTCTCTTGATTCTCTTATTTCCAAAGTTAATTAAATCTTTATGATTCTCAATTCAGTAACTCGTAATTCATAAACTGGAATTACAAAAGTATTTGGTAACTCCAAAAAATAATTAGGAGGTCCGAACATAAATAGATATATTTATTAATAGATTAAGGGTCGCATTAGATAAGGAAATGCTTAAAATAATAAATAAACAATGTCGTGACGAACTTGCCGGTATTTGATTCGTTCGATACATTAAATCCTGTTAATTTATCTAACACGACCCAAAGTTAATTAGGTCTTTACTATTCCCTAATCAGTAACTTCTAATTAATAAAGTCAAATTCCAAAAGTATTTGGTACCTCCAAAAAATAATTAGGAGGTCCTAACATAAATAGATATATTTCTTAATAGATTAAGGGTCGCATTAGATAAAGAAATTGTTAAAAATAATAAATAAACAATGTCGTGACGAACTTGCCGGTATTTGATTCGTTCGATACATTTAACCCTGTTAATTTATCTAACACGACCCAAAGTTAATTAGGTCTTTACTATTCCCTAATCAGTAACTCCTAATTAATAAAGTGGAATTCCAAAAGTATTTGGTAACTCCAAAAAATAATTAGGAGGTCCTAACATAAATAGATATATTTATTAATAGATTAAGGGTCGCATTGGATAAGGAAATTGTTTAAAATAATATATAACCAACGTCGTGACGAACTTGCCGGTATTTGATTCGTTCGATACATTAAACCCTGTTAATTTATCTAACACGACCCAAGGGGGTTTGTTTTCTTATATAATTTCATGTGAACGGTAACGCAAATAAGTAAATAGAGTGTCCGAAATTACCGATATTTGGCAACACTCGCTCTCTTGATTTTCTTATTTCCAAAGTTAATTAAATCCTTATGATTCTCAATTCAGTAACTCCTAATTAATAAACTGGAATTACAAAAGTATTTGGTAACTCCAAAAAATAATTAGGAGGTCCTAACATAAATAGATATATTTATTAATAGATTAAGGGTCGCATTAGATAAGGAAATGCTTAAAATAATAAATGAACAATGTCGTGACGAACTTGCCGGTATTTGATTCGTTCGATACATTAAATCCTGTTAATTTATCTAACACGACCCAAAGTTAATTAGGTCTTTACCATTCCCTAATCAGTAACTTCTAATTAATAAAGTCGAATTCCAAAAGTATTTGGTACCTCCAAAAAGTAATTAGGAGGTCCTAACATAAATAGATATATTTCTTAATAGATTAAGGGTCGCATTAGATAAGGAAATTGTTAAAAATAATAAATAAACAATGTCGTGACGAACTTGCCGGTATTTGATTCGTTCGATACATTTAACCCTGTTAATTTATCTAACACGACCCAAAGTTAATTAGGTCTTTACTATTCCCTAATCAGTAACTCCTAATTAATAAAGTGGAATTCCAAAAGTATTTGGTAACTCCAAAAAATAATTAGGAGGTCCTAACATAAATAGATATATTTATTAATAGATTAAGGGTCGCATTAAATAAAGTAATGCTTAAAATAATAAACAAACCATGTCGTGACGAACTTGCCGGTATTTGATTCGTTCGATACATTTAACCCTGTTAATTTATCAAACACGACCCAAAGTTAATTAGGTCTTTACTATTCCCTAATCAGTAACTCCTAATTAATAAAGTGGAATTCCAAAAGTATTTGGTAACTCCAAAAAATAATTAGGAGGTCCTAACATAAATAGATATATTTATTAATAGATTTAGGGTCGCATTAGATAAGGAAATGCTTAAAATAATAAATAAACAATGTCGTGACGAACTTGCCGGTATTTGATTCGTTCGATACATTAAATCCTGTTAATTTATCTAACACGACCCAAAGGGGTTTGTTTGCTTATATAATTTCATGAAAACGGTAACGCAAATAAGTAAATAGAGTGTCCGAAATTACCGATATTTGGCAACACTCGCTCTCTTGATTCTCTTACTTCCAAAGTCAATTAATTCTTTATGATTCCCAATTCAGTAACTCCTAATTAATAAACTGGAATTCCAAAAGTATTTGGTACCTCCAAAAAATAATTAGGAGGTCCTAACATTAATAGATATATTTATTAATAGATTAAGGGTCGCATTGGATAAAGAAATTGTTTAAAATAATTAATAACCAATGTCGGGAAGAACTTGCCGATATTTGATTCGTTCGATACATTAAACCCTGTTAATTTATCTAACACGACCTAAAGTTAATTAGGTCTTTACTATTCCCTAATCAGTAACTTCTATTTAATAAAGTGGAATTCCAAAAGTGTTTGGTAACTCCAAAAAATAATTAGGAGGTCATAACATAAATATATTTAGATTTATTTATAGATTAAGGGTCGCATTAGATAAGGAAATTGTTTAAAATAATAAATAAATAATGTCGTGACGAACTCGCCGGTATTTGATTCGTTCGATACATTTAACCCTGTTAATTTATCTAACACGACCAAAAGTTAATTAGGTCTTTACTATTCCCTAATCAGTAACTCCTAATTAATAAAGTGGAATTCCAAAAGTATTTGGTAACTCCAAAAAATAATTAGGAGGTCCTAACATAAATAGATATATTTATTAATAGATTAAGGGTCGCATTGGATAAGGAAATTGTTTAAAATAATAAATAACCAACGTCGTGACGAACTTGCCGGTATTTGATTCGTTCGATACATTAAACCCTGTTAATTTATCTAACACGACCCAGGCGGGTTTGTTTTCTTATATAATTTCATGTGAACGGTAACGCAAAAAAGTAAATAGAGTGTCCGAAATTACCGATATTTGGCAACACTCGCTCTCTTGATTCTCTTATTTCCAAAGTTAATTAAATCTTTATGATTCTCAATTCAGTAACTCCTAATTAAGAAACTGGAATTACAAAAGTACTTGGTAACTCCAAAAAATAATTAGGAGGTCCTAACATAAATAGATATATTTATTAATAGATTAAGGGTCGCATTAGATAAGGAAATGCTTAAAATAATAAATAAACAATGTCGTGACGAACTTGCCGGTATTTGATTCGTTCGATACATTAAATCCTGTTAATTTATCTAACACGACCCAAAGTTAATTAGGTCTTTACTATTCCCTAATCAGTAACTTCTAATTAATAAAGTCGAATTCCAAAAGTATTTGGTACCTCCAAAAAATAATTAGGAGGTCCTAACATAAATAGATATATTTCTTAATAGATTAAGGGTCGCATTAGATAAGGAAATTGTTAAAAATAATAAATAAACAATGTCGTGACGAACTTGCCGGTATTTGATTCGTTCGATACATTTAACCCTGTTAATTTATCTAACACGACCCAAAGTTAATTAGGTCTTTACTATTCCCTAATCAGTAACTCCTAATTAATAAAGTGGAATTCCAAAAGTATTTGGTAACTCCAAAAAATATTTAGGAGGTCCTAACATAAATAGATATATTTATTAATAGATTAAGGGTCGCATTGGATAAGGAAATTGTTTAAAATAATATATAACCAACGTCGTGACGAACTTGCCGGTATTTGATTCGTTCGATACATTAAACCCTGTTAATTTATCTAACACGACCCAAGGGGGTTTGTTTTCTTATATAATTTCATGTGAACGGTAATGCAAATAAGTAAATAGAGTGTCCGAAATTACCGATATTTGGCAACACTCGCTCTCTTGATTCTCTTATTTCCAAAGTTAATTAAATCTTTATGATTCTCAATTCAGTAACTCCTAATTAATAAACTGGAATTACAAAAGTATTTGGTAACTCCAAAAAATAATTAGGAGGTCCTAACATAAATAGATATATTTATTAATAGATTAAGGGTCGCATTAGATAAGGAAATGCTTAAAATAATAAATGAACAATGTCGTGACGAACTTGCCGGTATTTGATTCGTTCGATACATTAAATCCTGTTAATTTATCTAACACGACCCAAAGTTAATTAGGTCTTTACTATTCCCTAATCAGTAACTTCTAATTAATAAAGTCGAATTCCAAAAGTATTTGGTACCTCCAAAAAATAATTAGGAGGTCCTAACATAAATAGATATATTTCTTAATAGATTAAGGGTCGCATTAGATAAGGAAATTGTTAAAAATAATAAATAAACAATGTCGTGACGAACTTGCCGGTATTTGATTCGTTCGATACATTTAACCCTGTTAATTTATCTAACACGACCCAAAGTTAATTAGGTCTTTACTATTCCCTAATCAGTAACTCCTAATTAATAAAGTGGAATTCCAAAAGTATTTGGTAACTCCAAAAAATAATTAGGAGGTCCTAACATAAATAGATATATTTATTAATAGATTAAGGGTCGCATTAAATAAAGTAATGCTTAAAATAATAAACAAACCATGTCGTGACGAACTTGCCGGTATTTGATTCGTTCGATACATTTAACCCTGTTAATTTATCTAACACGACCCAAAGTTAATTAGGTCTTTACTATTCCCTAATCAGTAACTCCTAATTAATAAAGTGGAATTCCAAAAGTATTTGGTAACTCCAAAAAATAATTAGGAGGTCCTAACATAAATAGATATATTTATTAATAGATTTAGGGTCGCATTAGATAAGGAAATGCTTAAAATAATAAATAAACAATGTCGTGACGAACTTGCCGGTATTTGATTCGTTCGATACATTAAATCCTGTTAATTTATCTAACACGACCCAAAGGGGTTTGTTTGCTTATATAATTTCATGAAAACGGTAACGCAAATAAGTAAATAGAGTGTCCGAAATTACCGATATTTGGCAACACTCGCTCTCTTGATTCTCTTACTTCCAAAGTCAATTAATTCTTTATGATTCCCAATTCAGTAACTCCTAATTAATAAACTGGAATTCCAAAAGTATTTGGTACCTCCAAAAAATAATTAGGAGGTCCTAACATTAATAGATATATTTATTAATAGATTAAGGGTCGCATTGGATAAAGAAATTGTTTAAAATAATTAATAACCAATGTCGGGACGAACTTGCCGGTATTTGATTCGTTCGATACATTAAACCCTGTTAATTTCTCTAACACGACCTAAAGTTAATTAGGTCTTTACTATTCCCTAATCAGTAACTTCTAATTAATAAAGTGGAATTCCAAAAGTGTTTGGTAACTCCAAAAAATAATTAGGAGGTCATAACATAAATATATTTAGATTTATTTATAGATTAAGGGTCGCATTAGATAAGGAAATTGTTTAAAATAATAAATAAACAATGTCGTGACGAACTCGCCGGTAATTGATTCGTTCGATACATTTAACCCTGTTAATTTATCTAACACGACCCAAAGTTAATTAGGTCTTTACTATTCCCTAATCAGTAACTCCTAATTAATAAAGTGGAATTCCAAAAGTATTTGGTAACTCCAAAAAATAATTAGGAGGTCCTAATATAAATAGATATATTTATTAATAGATTAAGGGTCGCATTGGATAAGGAAATTGTTTAAAATAATAAATAACCAACGTCATGACGAACTTGCCGGTATTTGATTCGTTCGATACATTAAACCCTGTTAATTTATCTAACACGACCCAGGGGGGTTTGTTTTCTTATATAATTTCATGTGAACGGTAACGCAAATAAGTAAATAGAGTGTCCGAAATTACCGATATTTGGCAACACTTGCTCTCTTGATTCTCTTATTTCCAAAGTTAATTAAATCTTTATGATTCTCAATTCAGTAACTCCTAATTAAGAAACTGGAATTACAAAAGTATTTGGTAACTCCAAAAAATAATTAGGAGGTCCTAACATTAATAGATATATTTATTAATAGATTAAGGGTCGCATTAGATAAGGAAATGCTTAAAATAATAAATAAACAATGTCGTGACGAACTTGCCGGTATTTGATTCGTTCGATATATTAAATCCTGTTAATTTATCTAACACGACCCAAAGTTAATTAGGTCTTTACTATTCCCTAATCAGTAACTTCTAATTAATAAAGTCGAATTCCAAAAGTATTTGGTACCTCCAAAAAATAATTAGGAGGTCCTAACATAAATAGATATATTTCTTAATAGATTAAGGGTCGTATTAGATAAGGATATTGTTAAAAATAATAAATAAACAATGTCGTGACGAACTTGCCGGTATTTGATTCGTTCGATACATTTAACCCTGTTAATTTATCTAACACGACCCAAAGTTAATTAAGTCTTTATTATTCCCTAATCAGTAACTCCTAATTAATAAAGTGGAATTCCAAAAGTATTTGGTAACTCCAAAAAATAATTAGGAGGTCCTAACATAAATAGATATATTTATTAATAGATTTAGGGTCGCATTAGATAAGGAAATGCTTAAAATAATAAATAAACAATGTCGTGACGAACTTGCCGGTATTTGATTCGTTCGATACATTAAATCCTGTTAATTTATCTAACACGACCCAAAGTTAATTAGGTCTTTACTATTCCCTAATCTGTAACTTCTAATTAATAAAGTCGAATTCCAAAGTATTTGGTACCTCCAAAAAATAATTAGGAGGTCCTAACATAAATAGATATATTTCTTAATAGATTAAGGGTCGCATTAGATAAGGAAATTGTTAAAAATAATAAATAAACAATGTCGTAACGATCCCCCCCTTTCCATTGAAGTAGGGAGGGCCAAACCTCGTTAGACTCAGAGTTCTCCGAGAAATCTGCTCATTCACCGCTTCCACGATTTCATCTATATTGAATCTTAATATCAGAATTGCAACCTGTCTTGTTTCAAAGCAAGAGCCCAGCCCTTTTGAGCTACTGGTTTGAGTTGAGCTTAACCTTTGAGCGCTTATTTAAAGCATTTCTTTTCCCAGGGTAAATCTATACCTAGCGGGGCCTAAACCCCCATTAACCTTTGGTTGGCAAACCTGCTCCCACTTAACAAGATGTCAACTGAATGACCGAAGCATTGGCTGTTTCAACTTATGGCCTTCTTCGACTTGCGCCTTTCCGGCATGCGTTTGTATTCTGGCGGTTTTTCGAGTTGCTGTGACGAACTAGCCGGTATTTGATTCGTTCGATACATTTAACCCTGTTAATTTATCTAACACGACCCAAAGTTAATTAGGTCTTTACTATTCCCTAATCAGTAACTCCTAATTAATAAAGTGGAATTCCAAAAGTATTTGGTAACTCCAAAAAATAATTAGGAGGTCCTAACATAAATAGATATATTTATTAATAGATTAAGGGTCGCATTAGATAAGGAAATGCTTAAAATAATAAACAAACCGTGTCGTGACGAACTTGCCGGTATTTGATTCGTTCGATACATTTATCCCTTATAATTTATCTAACACAACCCAAGGGGGTTTGTTTTCTAATATAATTTCATGTGAACGGTAACGCAATTAAGTAAATAGAGTGTCCGGAATTACCGATATTTGGCAACACTCGCTCTCTTGATTCTCTTATTTCCAAAGTTAATTAAGTCTTTATGATTCCCAATTCAGTAACTCCTAATTAATAAAGTGGAATTCCAAAAGTATTTGGTAACTCCAAAAAATAATTAGGAGGTCCTAACATTAATAGATATATTTATTAATAGATTAAGGGTCGCATTGGATAAAGAAATTGTTTAAAATAATTAATAACCAATGTCGTGACGAACTTGCCGGTATTTGATTCGTTCGATACATTAAACCATGTTAATTTATCTAACACGACCCAAGGGGGTTTGTTTTCTTATATAATTTCATGTGAACGGTAACGCAAATAATTAAATAGAGTGTCCGAAATTACCGATATTTGGCAACACTCGCTCTCTTGATTCTCTTATTTCCAAAGTTAATTAAGTCTTTATGATTCTCAATTCAGTAATTCCTAATTAATAAACTGGAATTACAAAATTATTTGGTAACTCCAAAAAATAATTAGGAGGTCCTAACATAAATAGATATAGATTTATTTATAAGTAAAGGGTCGCATTAGATAAGGAAACGCTTAAAATAATAAATAAACAATGTCGTGATGAACTTGCCGTTATTTGATTCGTTCGATACATTAAACCCTGTTAATTTATCTAACACGACCCAAGGGGGTTTGTTTTCTTATATAATTTCATGTGAACGGTAACGCAAATAAGTAAATAGAGTGTCCGAAATTACCGATATTTGGCAACACTCGCTCTCTTGATTCTATTACTTCCAAAGTCAATTAATTATTTATGATTCCCATTTTAATAACTCCTAATTAATAAACTGGAGTTCCAAAAGTATTTGGTAACTCCAAAAAATAATTAGGAGGTCCCAACATTAATAGATATGTTTATTAATAGATTAAGAGTCGCATTGGATAAAGAAATTGTTTAAAATAATAAATAACCAATGTCGTGACGAACTTGCCGGTATTAGATTCTATCAATACATTAAACCTTGTTAATTTATCTAACACGACCCAAAGGGGTTTGTTTGCTTATATAATTTCATGAAAATGGTAACGCAAATAAGTAAATAGAGTGTCCGAAATTACCGATATTTGGCAACACTCGCTGTCTTGATTCTCTTACTTCCAAAGTAAATTAAGTCTTTATGATTCCCAATTCAGTAACTCCTTATTAATAAACTGGAATTCCAAAAGAATTTGGTAACTCCAAAAAATAATTAGGTCCTAACATAAATATATATAGATTTATTTAGAATTAAAGGGTCGCATTAGATAAGGAAATGCTTAAAATAATAAATAAACAATGTCGTGACGAACTTGCCGGTATTTGATTAGTTCGATACATTAAACCCTGTTAATTTATCTAACACGAACCAAGGGGGTTTGATTTATTATATAATTTCATGTGAACGGTAATGCAAAAAAGTAAATAGAGTGTCCGAAATTACCGATATTTGGCAACACTCGCTCTCTTGATTCTCTTACTTCCAAAGTCAATTAATTCTTTATGATTCCCAATTCAGTAACTCCTAATTAATAAACTGGAATTCCAAAAGTATTTGGTAACTCCAAAAAATAATTAGGAGGTCCTAACATTAATAGATATATTTATTAATAGATTAAGGGTCGCATTGGATAAAGAAATTGTTTAAAATAATTAATAACCAATGTCATGACGAACTTTCCGGTATTTGATTCGTTCGATACATTAAACCCTGTTAATTTATCTAACACGACCCAAGGGGGTTTGTTTTCTTATATAATTTCATGTGAACGGTAACGCAAATAATTAAATAGAGTGTCCGAAATTACCGATATTTGGCAACACTCGCTCTCTTGATTCTCTTATTTCCAAAGTTAATTAAGTCTTTATGATTCTCAATTCAGTAATTCCTAATTAATAAACTGGAATTACAAAATTATTTGGTAACTCCAAAAAGCAATTAGGAGGTCCTAACATAAATAGATATAGATTTATTTATAAGTAAAGGGTCGCATTAGATAAGGAAATGCTTAAAATAATAAATAAACAATGTCGTGATGAACTTGCCGTTATTTGATTCGTTCGATACATTAAACCCTGTTAATTTATCTAACACGACCCAAGGGGGTTTGTTTTCTTATATAATTTCATGTGAACGGTAACGCAAATAAGTAAATAGAGTGTCCGAAATTACCGATATTTGGCAACACTCGCTCTCTTGATTCTCTTACTTCCAAAGTCAATTAATTATTTATGATTCCCATTTTAATAACTCCTAATTAATAAAGTGGAATTCCAAAAGTATTTGGTAACTCCAAAAAATAATTAGGAGGTCCTAACATTAATAGATATGTTTATTAATAGATTAAGGGTCGCATTGGATAAAGAAATTGTTTAAAATAATAAATAACCAATGTCGTGACGAACTTGCCGGTATTTGATTCTATCAATACATTAAACCTTGTTAATTTATCTAACACGACCCAAAGGGGTTTGTTTGCTTATATAATTTCATGAAAATGGTAACGCAAATAAGTAAATAGAGTGTCCGAAATTACCGATATTTGGCAACACTCGCTGTCTTGATTCTCTTACTTCCAAAGTTAATTAAGTCTTTATGATTCCCAATTCAGTAACTCCTTATTAATAAACTGGAATTCCAAAAGAATTTGGTAACTCCAAAAAATAATTAGGTCCTAACATAAATATATATAGATTTATTTAGAATTAAAGGGTCGCATTAGATAAGGAAATGCTTAAAATAATAAATAAACAATGTCGTGACGAACTTGCCGGTATTTGATTAGTTCGATACATTAAACCCTGTTAATTTATCTAACACGAACCAAGGGGGTTTGATTTCTTATATAATTTCATGTGAACGGTAACGCAAATAAGTAAATAGAGTGTCCGAAATTACCGATATTTGGCAACACTCGCTCTCTTGATTCTCTTACTTCCAAAGTCAATTAATTCTTTATGATTCCCAATTCAGTAAGTCCTAATTAATAAACTGGAATTCCAAAAGTATTTGGTAACTCCAAAAAATAATTAGGAGGTCCTAACATTAATAGATATATTTATTAATAGATTAAGGGTCGCATTGGATAAAGAAATTGTTTAAAATAATAAATAACCAATGTCGTGACGAACTTGCCGGTATTTGATTCGTTCAATACATTAAACCCTGTTAATTTATCTAACACGACCCAAAGGGGTTTGTTTGCTTATATAATTTCATGAAAATGGTAATGCAAATAAGTAAATAGAGTGTCCGAAATTACCGATATTTGGCAACACTCGCTCTCTTGATTCTCTTACTTCCAAAGTTAATTAAGTCTTTATGATTCCCAATTCAGTAACTCCTAATTAATAAACTGGAATTCCAAAAGAATTTGGTAACTCCAAAAAATAATTAGGTCCTAACATAAATATATATAGATTTATTTAGAATTAAAGGGTCGCATTAGATAAGGAAATGCTTAAAATAATAAATAAACAATGTCGTGACGAACTTGCCGGTATTTGATTAGTTCGATACATTAAACCCTGTTAATTTATCTAACACGAACCAAGGGGGTTTGATTTATTATATAATTTCATGTGAACGGTAATGCAAAAAAGTAAATAGAGTGTCCGAAATTACCGATATTTGGCAACACTCGCTCTCTTGATTCTCTTACTTCCAAAGTCAATTAATTCTTTATGATTCCCAATTCAGTAACTCCTAATTAATAAACTGGAATTCCAAAAGTATTTGGTAACTCCAAAAAATAATTAGGAGGTCCTAACATTAATAGATATATTTATTAATAGATTTAGGGTCGCATTGGATAAAGAAATTGTTTAAAATAATTAATAACCAATGTCGTGACGAACTTGCCGGTATTTGATTCGTTCGATACATTAAACCCTGTTAATTTATCTAACACGACCCAAGGGGGTTTGTTTTCTTATATAATTTCATGTGAACGGTAACGCAAATAAGTAAATAGAGTGTCCGAAATTACCGATATTTGGCAACACTCGCTCTCTTGATTCTCTTATTTCCAAAGTTAATTAAATCTTTATGATTCTCAATTCAGTAACTCCTAATTAATAAACTGGAATTGTTTAAAATAATAAACAAACCATGTCGTGACGAACTTGCCGGCATTTGATTCGTTCGATACATTTATCCCTGTTAATTTATCTAACACGACCCAAGGGGGTTTGTTTTCTTATATAATTTCATGTGAACGGTAACGCAATTAAGTAAATAGAGTGTCCGAAATTACCGATATTTGGCAACACTCGCTCTCTTGATTCTCTTATTTCCAAAGTTAATTAAGTCTTTATGATTCCCAATTCAGTAACTCCTAATTAATAAACTGGAATTCCAAAAGTATTTGGTAACTCCAAAAAATAATTAGGAGGTCCTAACATTAATAGATATATTTATTAATAGATTTAGGGTCGCATTGGATAAATAAATTGTTTAAAATAATTAATAACCAATGTCGTGACGAACTTGCCGGTATTTGATTCGTTCGATACATTAAACCCTGTTAATTTATCTAACACGACCCAAGGGGGTTTGTTTTCTTATATAATTTCATGTGAACGGTAACGCAAATAAGTAAATAGAGTGTCCGAAATTACCGATATTTGGCAACACTCGCTCTCTTGATTCTCTTATTTCCAAAGTTAATTAAATCTTTATGATTCTCAATTCAGTAACTCCTAATTAATAAACTGGAATTACAAAAGTATTTGGTAACTCCAAAAAATAATTAGGAGGTCCTAACATAAATTGATATATTTATTAATAGATTAAGGGTCGCATTAGATAAGGAAATGCTTAAAATAATAAATAAACAATGTCGTGACGAACTTGCCGGTATTTGATTCGTTCGATACATTAAATCCTGTTAATTTATCTAACACGACCCAAAGTTAATTAGGTCTTTACTATTCCCTAATCAGTAACTTCTAATTAATAAAGTCGAATTCCAAAAGTATTTGGTACCTCCAAAAAATAATTAGGAGGTTCTAACATTAATAGATATATTTCTTAATAGATTAAGGGTCGCATTAGATAAGGAAATTGTTAAAAATAATAAATAAACAATGTCGTGACGAACTTGCCGGTATTTGATTCGTTCGATACATTTAACCCTGTTAATTTATCTAACACGACCCAAAGTTAATTAGGTCTTTACTATTCCCTAATCAGTAACTCCTAATTAATAAAGTGGAATTCCAAAAGTATTTGGTAACTCCAAAAAATAATTAGGAGGTCCTAACATAAATAGATATATTTATTAATAGATTAAGGGTCGCATTAGATAAGGAAATGCTTAAAATAATAAATAAACAATGTCGTGACGAACTTGCCGGTATTTGATTCGTTCGATACATTAAATCCTGTTAATTTATCTAACACGACCCAAAGTTAATTAGGTCTTTGTTAGGTTATGATTCATATGACATTACATAGATCATGCGGAAACAACCATTAACCCAGGACAACATATTATTTACACATAATCATATAGCATAATTTAGATGCATACTCTTTGTTGCGTGCCCTCCCTAGCTGCGCCCGAACCGAACAAGAACAAGTCTTTAGGACTCCAAGTGTCGTCCCTCCGTAGATAGTCCACAGCACGTCCGGATCCGCCTTAAGATTGACCAACTAGAATCGCCCTTAAGGTACTAGAAAATTTCGGCACTTTATGAGCAAGATGTGTGTTTTAATTTTCTCTCAAAAAACTCACTTTTGAATACTTTGAAACTTATTATAAATTGTGAGACCTAGCCTCATATTTATAGGGGTATGGAAAGGGAATCGAAACCCTATTCAGATACAAATTAATTAAACCTAGAATCCTACAAGAACTCTAATTTAATTAATTTATCAAATAGAATTAGGAATTTAATCATTAACCGAACTCTGCATGTTTTAGGAAACGTGCACGAACACAAACACTTGCACACACACGCACGGCTGCCACGATGGGCCCCATGCGTGCGCGCGAGCAGCAGCCCACGCAGCGCCCGCGCGCGCTGCGCGCTGCGCGTGCTGTGCGCGCTGCGCAGCCTGCTGGGCCTGGCCTTGCGCTGGGCCTGGCGTGGCTGTTTGTGCGGCGCGCTTGGCTTGCTGGGCGATGGCCTGGCTTCGTGCTGGGCCTCGTCCGGCAGGCCTCGTCCGATGCTTATTCGTACGATGCGCTTCCGATTAAATTTTCCGATTCCGGAATTCATTTCCGATACGAACAATATTTAATATTTCCGATTCCGGAATTAATTTCCGTTTCGAACAAATATTTAATATTTCCGTTTCCGGAATTATTTTCCGATTCCGGTAATATTTCCGATTCTGACAATATTTCCGTTTCCGGCAATATTTCCGATTCTGGCAATATTTCCATTTCCGATAATATTTTCCGATACGTACCATGTTTCCGTTTCCGGCAACATCTACGACTTGGATAATATTTATTTTTCCGATACGATCCATATTTCCGTTTCCGGCAATATCATCGTTTCCGGAGTATTCATTTCTTGCCTGTGACGATCTTAGCTCCCACTGAAACCAAGATCCGTCGGTTCCGAATATTCATAGATGGAGTATTTAATGCCATTAAATACTTGATCCGTTTACGTACTATTTGTGTGACCCTACGGGTTCAGTCAAGAGTAAGCTGTGGATTAATATCATTAATTCCACTTGAACTGAAGCGGCCTCTAGCTAGGCATTCAGCTCACTTGATCTCACTGAATTATTAACTTGTTAATTAATACTGAACCGCATTTATCAGACTTAACATAGAATGCATACTTGGACCAAGGGCATTATTTCCTTCAGTCTCCCACTTGTCCTTAGGGACAAGTGTGCATTTCCTAATTCCTTTGTCGCTCGATGCTTGCTCTTGAACATAAGGTAAGAGTTGTCATCCTTATTATGTCCAGAGGTGTTCCTCGGTTTCAGAGTTCAACTGATCAAATAAACAGATAATCATAACCTATGATTCATCCGAGCACGGCCATGCATTTCACAGTTTCTAGCTCTCCAAGTGGCCTTGTACAACTTTTAAGCATCTCATCCCGATTTATGGGAGGACAATCCCAATCTTGCGATCTTGAGATTAGACTTCGTTTGATAGGTGATTACCTGAGCGTTGCCTTTATAGCCTCCTTTTACGGTGCGACGGTTGGTCAACGTCAAAGCAACCAGTTCTCAAACAAGTAATCTCAAATCACTCAGGTATTGAGGATTTAGTGTCTAATAATTTAATGAAATTTACTCATGACAGATTTTCATCTCTTACAGTAAAGTTTCATAGGTCTTGTCCGATACTAGTCTTCCCAAAGTAAGTATCTATGCAAATGATTATGACATTGCCATGTCCACATAGTTCAAGAAACAGAACTACTAGTCATCTTGCATTCTAATCGTCTAACGTTTTCTATGCGTCCAATTTTATAGAAAACTCCGACTAGGGACCATTTTCAACCTTTGACATTCAAGTTCACTTGATAGACATTTCTTAGTCACAGGACTGGTCCTGACAGTCTATCTTGAATATATCGTCAAATTTGAAGGGACTCATCATTTAATACTAAACCAAGATTAAATGGAATATGAAAATACATTTCACATATGATAAATGTTCAACCCCAATGTTTTATAACCACGGGCCTCAAACCCATCTTCTAAAACAATTCATGGAATTCAAAGCTATGCTTGATTTCCAGTGCGACAATGTGAGTGTTGCTTCTCACTTGTTGCATAGGTTTAGTTATCATGCTTTGCCAATCTTAATATCCTTTTTCATCGAATGTTCTTCGAGATATGATGATAAGATCTTTTGAGTATGTTTATTTTGTGATCTAGTCTTTCTTGCTACATTAGTGGTTCTACGCATTTTGCAATGAAGGACCATCAAGTTAGCAGACGTTTTTCTTGCTTTCAAGAGTGGTTTTGCGCATTTTTCAATGAAGAACCATCAAGCCAGCAGATAGGTGATCTACCCAAGTTCAGTGAAGAACTTTAAACAACTCTGTTTTATTGCTTTGTAGGCAATAATTACTTTTACTTCAACTTTATAGGTTGCTAGTGATGCTTTGTTTGGAATTACTTATCCAAGCAGTTCACAGATATGTGGAATACTTTCCAGCTGTATCTTAAAACATAGAAATTAATATTTTAATTTCCCACGCAACAACTCATGGTCTCCAATCCATGTTGCCATTTCAAAACACGATGCTCTATAGCTCGTCCTTATCAATGGTTAACTCCAAAGGGTCTTGCTTGATCCTTTGCCAGTGTTTATGCGTGTAGCATCAATATTTAGCATATCTTTATTTCCTTGAATCAAGAACTATTCCTATGTACCATTTCAAGTACCATAAGTATTCTTGATCTCAATCTAGTTGATCTTCACTTAGATCAATAGAGATTGGTATATGTTCGTCATGCCTAAAGTCATACGATACGTTTTTGGCGATCCTCATATTATATCATACATGATAAATTCTTTTGCAGAATATTTCCCAATTGAATTCTATTCATGTAACTTTAGCTTATCTAGTTTCAGTAGATACTAAATTCAGCTAAATTCTTTGACATATAATATAGGTTAAGAATCTCATTTAGACTCTTTGATGTTTAACTTAGTAAATGCTTATACATAGTTCAAACATCCTTTACTTAGATTTATTCACATGGGTCGAATATCTCCAATGGAGACTTTCGTGTTTGATTTAGTAAATGCCATTACTTAATCTAAAACAATATGATAAGATCTTTGTAAATAGATCTTAATACCCAGTATGTACTAAGTTTCGCCATGGTCCATCATTGATGAATAATTTCAAATCTAAGTCATTAGCATTTGAATGTTGTTTCACAATAGAGAGATATGTGTGTAATACACATAGGACCAATTAAGTTTTAAGTACTCCCACTAAACTTCTTATATATCTATAAGAATCATGTATATTTTATGAAACTAAAATGCTTATTAGCTTCACTTAAAATACAGTTCCAATTCCCAATTGCTTGCTTAAATCTGTACTTAGATTTTATAAGCTAGCTTTCCTTTTCAAGCATTTATTTGGATCCACAAATTCTATGACATACCATGTACATATTATATTCCAACATTTGATTGAGGAATACGTTTTGTCATCCAATTGCCATATGTACCAATATGCAATCATTGCTTGAATTATAGACTTAAGCATTATGATTTTGCATGAGGTTTCAACACAATCCATGCCATGAATTTGCTTTTAACCTTTAGCAACTAATCTAGCTTTGTGTGTGAACACAATTCCATGTTTGATGGTTTTTATCCTTAAAACAAACTTGCAACCAATAGGTGTGAAACTATTCTTGCAAATCAACAAAATTTCAATTTTGTCATCAAAACATTGAGTATGTTTTATGGCCTTTAACCAATTAAAACATTTGAGTCTATTTATGGCCTCTAACCATTTTAGGGAATCTGGGTTTCGTCATAGCTTTCTTACAGATCACAAACTCATTAATCTATATGATAATAGTTTGACTGCAAGTTGTAGGTTTCTTCACTATCTAATAGAAGAATTGCATAGTTTCAGTGACCTGAACTCCATGTTTCTTCACTATCTAATAGAAGAATCTCATAGTTCCAGTGACTTGAACTCTATGCCTACTAGGGTATAGAACATCAAACAATAGAATATCAATAGCCACTTGAAAGTCCTTTGAATATTCTGTTCTCCTTGAAGCACTTGTAAAGTCTTCTAAGAGATGTCTATTCTTTAAAGCCACTTCTAAAGTCTTTAAAGAATAAGTTCGGATTTTCTGAAGCACTTCGAAAAGCCTCCGGAATGTCCGTTTATGTTTGTTGTTCGCCTCGAAGACTTTCGAGGTCTATTTTCTCCCACTTGTCATTTTGGAAACGAATCTCCAAAAGGACATTATTTCGAGCAAACAAACATTATGTTCTCAAAAATTCGTGGTAGAAACAATACCCTTGTGTCTCATTTGAATAAATCACAATGAAACATATATCTAGACTTGGGCCTTAGTTTGTTGAATAACAAACACTAAGCTCCCACTGAGTTTAGCAACTCTTTAGATATATATAATTGAAAAGATATCCTGAAATTACTTTTCAATAGCTTTGACGATTTGGTTTAGTTTGGTGGTAGTTGAGCATTTTGTTTTAGAAATTATAGGAAAAGTTTTTATGATTCATCATTAATCGAATCAAGTACCAATTGACTTCGATTATTCCAACTAAGATATGCCATATCTTATGGAGCTAGATTGTGAAATTACAACACACAATCATTGATGATCATATTTGGTCTCAAGTAATCATCAACATGATCTAACCTAGATCTTTATGATTTCTTGCCAAGTGGATTTTTTACTTCTGAATCTTTGAACTAGCCAAACAGATTCAACTTATATCACATTTGAGTAAATAAACCTATATTCACTCAAATCCATGTGAAATAATAAAGTCATAAAACCTTTCTTTAGCTTTGAACTCTATGGTCTAGGCGTTCTAACAATAGTTCATATTCTTTGTTACTTTCAACAAGTAAGACTAGCTTGTCTTAAGGTGATCTAGAAATCAACCAACTTTCAAAAAGTCCATCAAAATAGAGCTTATGAATGTTAACTTGTTGATATGGTCTAAGCAACAATGCCAAAGATTAGTGGAACTCAAATCAAGGGGTTGATTTGAACCTAGTAAAGTTCTTTAAAGAGTTGTTTGTTTTAATCAAGCATATTGACTCAACCTGTAATTGACCATTTCATACAAACAAACTGTTTTTGTTTTTCTTGAATGTGAGTCTTTCTGTGTTTGAAGCAGAAATTTAGGTATGCTGATTATAGAACAAAATAGCCATTAAGTTCCAGCCTTTGAAAGGACTTAAAACAAACTTAGATGACCCTACAATTAATGTAGCATTGCCATGCTTCATTTCCCACTTGTAGGTCATTAGTGTATCCTAGTTTCCATTGTTTGAGTTTATTACCGAAGTAAGAACTTCAAGCGGTATATGATACCAAGGAAGTTTGATTGCTAGGTCACTTCTCTTTAAACATAAACTTATAGGTAGAAACGGAATCGTAAATTCCTTTCATTTGTTCCTTGTTTTCCTATTTCTTGTACCCTTTCTTATAGTCTTAAGAATTCAATTCTTTAGTGTTGACTTTTATACTTTGTTAGACATGTCCAATGTCACCCCAACAAGGTTCTTAACATTTAATTTATGTTGAATATTAAGTTTCAACTAGATGATCTTACCAGAAGCTTCTAAAGTTCTCTAAGCATCGATCTATTCGAATGTCTAGGGACTAGACTCATTCGAGAATTAAATGGACAAAGATATTAGGTTGTTAACCATTGGTAAAGCTGAGCGTTTAAGCTCAATGCTTTATGATCTCAAAACTACAGTGTATTTTGAATTCACAAGCACCAATTGGTTTGCCATTCGATTTTGATATTCGAAAACAACCATAAAAGTCGATATAAGAAACGTACATTTTAAATTGCTCACTTTCTCTCTTTTCCGTGAATCGTTCTTGGATTCACTACCAATCGAGGAAATTTACTGTTACCTTTCTAAAAGGATTTATTGCAGTGCAAGATATTTAATTATAAACAATAATTAAAACATACATTGAAGCATGCAAAGTCTAAACATTTATCATGAATAATAACTTGAAATTAAAGCAACCATGCAATTCAAACAAGTTATTAGCATTTTATTCGATTTTATTGTTCCGGCAGGTGTGAATAAAATGATTCCAAGACCCTAAAACCATTGAAGAATTAAGCACAGTTTGTCGACTCAATTCTAAAACATTTTTGGTAAGCAAAAGCCTTTTGCTAATAGTCTAGAAACTACTCTTGGTTGATAGGTACGTCTAAGAACTTATTAGGTAAACCTATCGATTTTGCCACGACATAAAAGGACTCCTTACTTATATCGTTGAGTTTCACCAAAACTAACATGTACTCACAATTATTTGTGTACCTTGCCCCTTTAGGACCAATAAGTAACACCTCGCTGAGCGAAAACTATTACTAGATTGATGTAAAGGATATCCAAGCAAGTGTATATTTTGGCATGGCACCTTTTAACTCAATTTTTAATTTTGGAACTTAAGGCTCTTACTATGTTGGTTAGATTTTAAGTGAACTAAAATCCTTAATCATGCAACATAATCAAGCTTTTGATCTCATGCATTTTAAGACATATTTAAAAGCAATAAATAACTTAAAACATGCATAAGATATTTGTGATCTAGTATGGCCCGACTTCATCTTGAAGGTTTAACTTCAAAGTCCGTCTTGAAAATCTCCGTGGGAGGTACCATTTTCTTCAAATAGGATAAGCTATAATTAATTACAACTATTTGATGGTTCGCAGACCATATTTGAATTGAAAAATAACTTTGGTACTTTAGACCAATTACATTCAAATTAATGGTACGCAGACCATATTTTCTATCCTATCTGGGCCATACTAGTCACTTCATAACCTGCAAAACAGTACATATACAATATATACCATTCACCCATTCATTATCATGAATGGCCCACATAGCTGGTTAGTAAAACACATTATGCATCACGTAAACATTTGCAGCAATTAATCAAGGGCACCAATAATCTACCAATTATTCAGTCCTTATTAATTCTAATCAAGTTGTTTTAACCTTAAGGATTTGTAGACCTAATCAAGAGTTTATGACTAAAAAGCGCTCCCACTTAAACCAATAAATTTATATGCTTTACTAATTTTAAACATAAAAATGTATTTCTAGTCCAACCGGAAACATACAAATTTAATTAAAATTTAAAGCTCATATCAATTTATAATTGAATCGAAAAAGTTTAATTTAATTTCAGTCGTATTTAAATTAATTCATGATTTTAATTTTAGTAAAATAATTAGAATAAATAACATTTATTATAATTACAATATTCAAAATTAAAATCCAAGAAAATAATTTAAATTATTAATTTTAAAATTAATTAAAATTACGTGAACTGAAATTTTCAAATTAAACATTCAAAACGATCTTTAATCGTAACGCAAACACCCTACGCGTTGCACGCCCATGGGCCGCACGCACACAGCCATTGCTGGCCATGTGCGCGCAGCCCATGCGCTCGTCGCATAGCTGCTGCATCCCCATCGCAAGCCTCCGCACGCATTGGTGCTCGCTGCGCGCGCGACATCGCTCGCTGGGCGTGCGACATCGCTCGCTGGGCGCGCGAGCCCTCGCTAGCTGGGCGCGCGACATCGCTCGCTGGGCGGGCGACATCGCTCGCTGTGCGCGCGAGCAATGCTGGCTGTGCGCGCGAGTCCTCGCTCGTTGTGCGCGCGAGCAATGCTGGGCGCAGCGCTCGTGGCACGCGAGGTTGCGCTTGCTGCGCGCGAGGCTGCGCGCCCTTGTGCGAGGCAGCGCGCGTTGTGGCGCAGCTCGCTTGCTGCCCACACGCGACTGCCTTGGCTCGCCCTTCGCCCATGCCCATTCGTCCATTGCTCGTGGCACAGGACACAAGGCAGGGCTGCTGCCTTGTGCTCGTGCACTACGCCCTTGCTCATTGCATTCGTGCCGCACGGGCGACGAGCTCCCTTGCTCGTCGTCGCATGCCCGCATTATACAACACCCCTTAAGGGTAACACGAAGCGTCCATTGCTTCGTGCGTGCAAGTTTTATGAACGAATCGCATAAAAATTTAAAATTTATATTTAAAATTAATGACAAATTAATAAATAATATTAATTTCATAATTTTAGGGCGAAAAATCGAAAAATCGAAAATTAGGAGGTCCTAACATTAATAGATATATTTATTAATAGATTTAGGGTCGCATTGGATAAATAAATTGTTTAAAATAATTAATAACCAATGTCGTGACGAACTTGCCGGTATTTGATTCGTTCGATACATTAAACCCTGTTAATTTATCTAACACGACCCAAGGGGGTTTGTTTTCTTATATAATTTCATGTGAACGGTAACGCAAATAAGTAAATAGAGTGTCCGAAATTACCGATATTTGGCAACACTCGCTCTCTTGATTCTCTTATTTCCAAAGTTAATTAAATCTTTATGATTCTCAATTCAGTAACTCCTAATTAATAAACTGGAATTACAAAAGTATTTGGTAACTCCAAAAAATAATTAGGAGGTCCTAACATAAATTGATATATTTATTAATAGATTAATGGTCGCATTAGATAAGGAAATGCTTAAAATAATAAATAAACAATGTCGTGACGAACTTGCCGGTATTTGATTCGTTCGATACATTAAATCCTGTTAATTTATCTAACACGACCCAAAGTTAATTAGGTCTTTACTATTCCCTAATCAGTAACTTCTAATTAATAAAGTCGAATTCCAAAAGTATTTGGTACCTCCAAAAAATAATTAGGAGGTCCTAACATTAATAGATATATTTCTTAATAGATTAAGGGTCGCATTAGATAAGGAAATTGTTAAAAATAATAAATAAACAATGTCGTGACGAACTTGCCGGTATTTGATTCGTTCGATACATTAAATCCTGTTAATTTATCTAACACGACCCAAAGTTAATTAGGTCTTTACTATTCCCTAATCAGTAACTCCTAATTAATAAAGTGGAATTCCAAAAGTATTTGGTAACTCCAAAAAATAATTAGGAGGTCCTAACATAAATAGATATATTTATTAATAGATTAAGGGTCGCATGAGATAAGGAAATGCTTAAAATAATAAATAAACAATGTCGTGACGAACTTGCCGGTATTTGATTCGTTCGATACATTAAATCCTGTTAATTTATCTAACACGACCCAAAGTTAATTAGGTCTTTGTTAGGTTATGATTCATATGACATTACATAGATCATGCGGAAACAACCATTAACCCAGGACAACATATTATTTACACATAATCATATAAATTGTGAGCCCTAGCCTCATATTTATAGGGGTATGGAAAGGGAATCGAAATCCTATTCAGATACAAATTAATTAAACCTAGAATCCTACAAGAACTCTAATTTAATTAATTTATCAAATAGAATTAGGAATTTAATCATTAACCGAACTCTGCATGTTTTAGGAAACGTGCACGAACACAAACACTTGCACACACACGCACGGCTGCCACGATGGGCCCCATGCGTGCGCGCGAGCAGCA
This sequence comes from Spinacia oleracea, assembly GCF_020520425.1. Classification (NCBI taxonomy): domain Eukaryota; kingdom Viridiplantae; phylum Streptophyta; class Magnoliopsida; order Caryophyllales; family Amaranthaceae; genus Spinacia; species Spinacia oleracea. The sequence goes on from NC_079489.1 coordinate 112,869,588, forward strand.
GCCCACGCAGCGCCCGCACGTGCTGCGCGCTGCGCGTGCTGTGCGCGCTGCGCAGCCTGCTGGGCCTGGCCTTGCGCTGGGCCTGGCGTGGCTGTTTGTGCGGCGCGCTTGGCTTGCTGGGCGATGGCCTGGCTTCGTGCTGGGCCTCGTCCGGCAGGCCTCGTCCGATGCTTATTCGTACGATGCGCTTCCGATTAAATTTTCCGATTCCGGAATTCATTTCCGATACGAACAATATTTAATATTTCCGATTCCGGAATTAATTTCCGTTTCGAACAAATATTTAATATTTCCGTTTCCGGAATTATTTTCCGATTCCGGTAATATTTCCGATTCTGACAATATTTCCGTTTCCGGCAATATTTCCGATTCTGGCAATATTTCCATTTCCGATAATATTTTCCGATACGTACCATGTTTCCGTTTCCGGCAACATCTACGACTTGGATAATATTTATTTTTCCGATACGATCCATATTTCCGTTTCCGGCAATATCATCGTTTCCGGAGTATTCATTTCTTGCCTGTGACGATCTTAGCTCCCACTGAAACCATGATCCGTCGGTTCCGAATATTCATAGATGGAGTATTTAATGCCATTAAATACTTGATCCGTTTACGTACTATTTGTGTGACCCTACGGGTTCAGTCAAGAGTAAGCTGTGGATTAATATCATTAATTCCACTTGAACTGAAGCGGCCTCTAGCTAGGCATTCAGCTCACTTGATCTCACTGAATTATTAACTTGTTAATTAATACTGAACCGCATTTATCAGACTTAACATAGAATGCATACTTGGACCAAGGGCATTATTTCCTTCAGTCTTTACTATTCCCTAATCAGTAACTTCTAATTAATAAAGTCGAATTCCAAAAGTATTTGGTACCTGTAGACACCTACTTTTGTCCCCATTCCCGCAAGGGAAAGGTTCGATGATGAAAGCATAAAAACTCCACTTGACAACGCATCTCCTATAAAATAAACGAATCTCGATTCCCCATTTCATTTCACCCGAAACCTGCTATTTATGGAAACCTGCTAAAAATAGTAACTGCCGTAAAAGGTAGCGTCTAAAAGTGGCAAATCATAAAAGATAGAAACCTGTCAGAATTAGGTGTTGCACTCCAAAATAAATCCTAAATGAGATAGAAAACCGCGAGAATCCTATTCCTAATAGGATTCGGAAATAAGAGTTACGTATTAATCCAAATCCTAACGAGCCTAGAGTTCGTAACGGGTCCAGACGCATTCCGTCATGAAATTGATACGCGCTAAAAGACTCGAATTAATCTCAAACTCTACGGATTTTAGGAATCCGAATCTGACTAAACAAAACTGCCCAGATCCTATTTTCAACGCCTGGCTCTGGGCGCTGAAAATACCTGGGTACGTTTCTTTTTCCTAATTCTTTGCGGATTAGAACTCTGCAATTCTATCTTTCTACGAACTCTTCCCTATAAATAGGCCCCTAGTTTCGACGTGAAACAACACACAACAACACATAATATATTCTGAGTATTGACTCTAAACCCCTTAGCCTAAGCCTCTCGCTGCGAAACTGTTCACGCGTTCTGTCGCAATCGATCCATAAATCGAACAGAACGTATCCTGTCCCATAATCGAGATTCGTTAAATAAAAAGGAGAAATAGCAAAGTCAAAGTGGTTAGTTTTCTGAGAACCGTGACGCACCTCTCAAGGGTGCGTCGTAATGTGTCCCTTTTCGATGATTTAACTGCTTTCCTCGCCCTTTTTATGAACTGTTAAACTAACCTAATATGATTGTTCTATCACGCCTAATAAATATAATATTTTTGGGAAATCGGATTATCATGCTAGGTCCCTTAATGCTATTTAAATCAGACAATCACGATCGAATTAGTATTATATGCTGCATGTTGCTCAAATCAATTCAGATTAGTTTAATAGTTAACGCATGTCCCTTCAATTATTTATGCTGAGCTAGTAAGGATATCCTGCCTCTGGAGTTATCGACGAGCGAATTACTCCTCTCGGTAGTTACAGTCCCCCGAACCCTCAATCTCTACCTTGCGGGTGTATATTGAGAGATCCCCACACCAGGGATCACAAGGGAACCTACGGCCGTCGTGGTCAAACATAATTGCACTCCCTTTATGTCACGATAACCGGGTTTTGTTAGTTTTTCTCATTGTCGTTAAAAACTGAATGGCGACTCCTATATTACTAGTCAATTGGGTGTATACTCACAGGAAATCCAATTACACTTGATTGAATAAAAAGAATCGTCACACCCACGAGGGACAGGTCACGCATTGGCCTCGCGCTTTTTCGACCCCCTCACAGTGGCGACTCCACTGGGGATAGTGAAGGAAATACTCGTGCTTGTAGGTAATCAAAATAGCCGAAGGGTGAAACGATCCTACCCCGCGTTTATTTCCCCATCAAGTTGGGACGACCTGAAAATCAGCATATTAATGTGAACGGGCAGAACATCATAACGATTCTCGGCTCCCTCGGGAGTTGGGACTAAGGATACCTTTTTCGCCAATAGGGGGTGCATACGCCGCGCATGCTTCCCCCTCGGTACTTGTGCAGGTAGTACACCTATCCCGAACCCAATCGCTCGCCCATTAGGTCCCTCTCGCCTGCATGCCCCCTTGGCTTGCACTTGCGGGTTGGCCTCTTGGGCGAAATTCGTCTGTTGAAGATACTACCTCGACCGGGGCATGTGTTGGATCTACGATAGAAGCGGTACCAAGCCAGGCGTAAATAAACTACCCATAGAAGCCTATCATAAACTACGTGGCATATTTAATTTTCAACTCCATATTTGTAATGTAGTTATGTGTAGCGAAATATATGATTGTGTGTGACAAACTATCCTAGAAAACCAATGACCTTAAAAATTGCCCAAACATTCATAGACTAATTTGCCAAAGAGTTATACCAAAACATGTGTTCCGCAAACCCGAATGATCGCCACAAAATAAGCGACGCTCGGGATGGCCTGTAACGAATCCCACAAACGCTGTTACGCGTAAAGGACGTTATTAGGCAAGCACGCAAATCGAAGTCGCATAAACAGAAAACAGAAAACGAGAACCAGCCAGGGACGCATTTTCAACGCCCCTGGCTGGGCGCCAGAATTTCTCACGCCCACTGCTGGGCGCTGAAGTTGCTGCTTGGCTTTCTGGTCAGGCGCAGCAGCCTCGGTGCCCAAGAAAAAAAGAAAATACGTAGCAAAAAATATCCATAAAAAAGGAATTGCTACGAGGGCGTAAGAAAAGCACTCGATTTCAAAAGCGACTCGCGAAAAATTAATAACTCCTTGCGTCGTTGTTAGGCCTCCTACGACGGCAATGCTCGACACTAAAAGTCGACCATGCAAATAATCATGAATGTCACACGGGCAGAGATTTTCAAAAACATAAAGAGTTCAAAGTGCACACATAACAGTCTAAATATACTAGTCCGACTTAAGGGTAGTCATAGAATGCCTAAAAAACCGACTCACGAAACAAACTAATGTGTCTCCTACTCCACAACAATAATGCAGGGCCCCTGAGTACTTGCCCGTGATAGCCATCAAGAAACGCGATGGAAGAAGCATATCCCGAACATCTGTACCTAGAGGTCGCACAAACCCAAGAGATGCATGCTCTGGGACACGACCCTTTACGTTCTCAAAGGCCACTCGCCCCAAAGAACCATGCTATGCCAAAAACGCTCCCCAACTCACATGCTTTCGGGCTATTGTTTGGGTTAGAAAAGAAAAGAGCGAAGAAAGAAACAGAAATTATGGCACTAGCTCTCCAAGATGAAGTGTTCGATCCTACTAAATTGATCGCTCCGTCACCCTCAAAAGATGACCAAATCCAACGAGTGTGGCGCAAGACCTTCAAATGGACTAATTCTCGTGGCATAAAGTTCAAGATATCTGCGGGAGAGGGTCCGATGTACGAAGAATTAGAGTCTGAATCCGAGTCTGACTCCGAGTCCGAACCCATCAAAATTGTAACCCCTCCCAAAAATATTTTAGACCCGGAAATCTCTACTCCGGGAGATCTTTTTGATGTAATGCTTCACGACTTTAATAAGATAAACAAAACTTTTGAGTATGTGCCGCTTAAAAATCAGAGTAATAATGTAGAATGTCTCGCCACTAATGAGCACGAAAAAGAGCCAGAAGAGGAATATACCGAACTAATAAAAGCTGTAAATGAACAAGAACTTAAAACTCCTATAATTGAGGACACAGAATCGGTAAATATTGGAACAGAAGAAAACCCTAAAATTATTAAAATTGGCCTCACCTTAACTCCCACTGAAAAGGCCGATCTAATCTCCACTTTGCGGGAATTCGAGGGTGTCTTTGCTTGGTCCTACAAAGACATGCTGGGAATAGATCGAGAAATCGCTGAGCATAAAATTCCGCTAGATCCCAAAATGACGCCAGTAAAACAAAAGCTCCGGCGGCTCAAACCAGAGATAGCCTTGAAAATAAAAGAAGAAGTCACTAAACAATTAGATGCCGACTTTATAAAAGTCTCCAACTACCCAGAATGGGTGGCCAATATTGTCCCCGTAGCTAAAAAAGATGGACGAGTGCGAATGTGCGTAGACTTTCGAGACCTCAACAAAGCCAGTCCTAAAGATGACTTCCCCCTACCTCACATTGACATACTAGTAGACAATACCGCAGAACACGCGCTCCTCTCCTTTATGGACGGGTACGCCGGATATAACCAAATACTAATGGCAGAAGAAGACATGGAAAAAACAACTTTCGTTACCCCTTGGGGAACATATTGTTACACTGTAATGCCTTTTGGTTTGAAAAACGCGGGGGCCACCTATCAAAGTGTTAGGTTATGATACATATGATATTACATAAATCATGCGGAAACAACCATTAACCCAGGATTACATATTATTTACACATAATCATATAGCATAATTTAGATGCATACTCTTTGTTGCGTGCCCTCCCTAGCTGCGCCCGAACCGAGCAAGAACAACTCTTTTGGAGTCCAAGTGTCGTCCCTCCGTAGATTGTCCACAGCACGTCCGGATCCGCCTTAAGATTGACCAACTAGAATCGCCCTTAAGGTACTAGAATTTTCGGCACTTTTGAGCAAGATGTGTGGCTGAATTTTTCTCTCAAAAACTCACTTTGAATACTTTGAAACTCATTATAAATTGTGAACCCAGGCCACATATTTATAGGGTTATGGAAAGGGAATTGGAATCCTATTCAGATACAAATTAATTAAACCTAGAATCCTACAAGAACTCTAATTTAATTAATTTATCAAATAGAATTAGGAATTTAATCATTAACCGAACTCTGCACGTTTTAGGAAACGTGCACGAACACAAACACTTACGCACACACACACGGCAGCCTCGATGGGCCGCCCATGCGTGCGTGCGAGCAGCAGCCCACGCAGCGAGGCCTGCGCGAGCCACAAGCCCACGCAAGCACCCGCGCGCGCTGCGCGCGCTGTGCGCGCTGCCACGGCCTGCTGGGCCTGGCCTTGCGCTGGGCCTGGCGTGGCTGTTTGTGTGGCGCGCTTGGCTTGCTGGGCGATGGCCTGGCTTCGTGCTGGGCCCCTCGTCCAGCAGGCCTCGTCCGATGCTTATTCGTACGATACGCTTCCGATTAAATTTCCGATTCCGGAATTCATTTCCGATACGAACAATATTTAACATTTCCGATTCCGGAATTAATTTCCGTTTCGAACAAATATTTAATATTTCCGTTTCCGGAATTATTTTCCGATTCCGGTAATATTTCCGATTCTGACAATATTTCCGTTTCCGGCAATATTTCCGATTCTGGTAATATTTCCATTTCCGATAATATTTTCCGATACGTACCATGTTTCCGTTTCCGGCAACATCTACGACTTGGATAATATTTATATTTCCGATACGATCCATATTTCCGTTTCCGGCAATATCATTGTTTCCGGAGTATTCATTTCTTGCCTGTGACGATCTCAGCTCCCACTGAAACCAAGATCCGTCGATTCCGAATATCCATAGATAGAGTATTTAATGCCATTAAATACTTGATCCGTTTACGTACTATTTGTGTGACCCTACGGGTTCAGTCAAGAGTAAGCTGTGGATTAATATCATTAATTCCACTTGAACTGAAGCGGCCTCTAGCTAGGCATTCAGCTCACTTGATCTCACTGAATTTTTAACTTGTTAATTAATACTGAACCGCATTTATTAGACTTATCATAGAATGCATACTTGGACCAAGGGCATTATTTCCTTCAGTCTCCCACTTGTCCTTAGGGACAAGTGTGCATTTCCTAATTCCTTTGTCGCTCGATGCTTGCTCTTGAACATAAGGTAAGAGTTGTCATCCTTATTATGTCCAGAGGTGTTCCTCGGTTTCAGAGTTCAACTGATCAAATAAACAGATAATCATAGCCTATGATTCATCCGAGCACGGCCATGCATTTCACAGTTTCTAGCTCTCCGAGTGGCCTTGTACAACTTTTAAGCATCTCATCCCGATTTATGGGAGGACAATCCCAATCTTGCGATCTTGAGATTAGACTTCGTTTGATAGGTGATTACCTGAGCGTTGCCTTTATAGCCTCCTTTTACGGTGCGACGGTTGGTCAACGTCAAAGCAACCAGTTCTCAAACAAGTAATCTCAAATTACTCAGGTATTGAGGATTTAGTGTCTAATAATTTAATGAAATTTACTTATGACAGACTTTCATCTCTTACAGTAAAGTTTCATAGGTCTTGTCCGATACTAGTCTTCCCAAAGTAAGTATCTATGCAAATGATTATGACATTGCCATGTCCACATAGTTCAAGAAACAGAACTACTAGTCATCTTGCATTCTAATCGTCTAACGTTTTCTATGCGTCCAATTTTATAGAAAACTCCGACTAGGGACCATTTTCAACTTTGACATTCAAGTTCACTTGATAGACATTTCTTAGTCACAGGACTGGTCCTGACAGTCTATCTTGAATATATCGTCAAATTTGAAGGGACTCATCATTTAATACTAAACCAAGATTAAATGGAATATGAAAACACATTTCATATATGATAAATGTTCAACCCCAATGTTTTATAACCATGGGCCTCAAACCCATCTTCTAAAACAGTTCATGGAATTCAAAGCTATGCTTGATTTCCAGTGCTACAATGTAAGTGTTGCTTCTCACTTGTTGCATAGGTTTAGTTATCATGCTTTGCCAATCTTAATATCCTTTTCATCGAATGTTCTTCGAGATATGATGATAAGATCTTTTCGAGTTTGTTTATTATGTGATCTAGTCTTTCTTACTTCGATGGTGGTTTTACTCATTTTGCAATGAAGGACCATCAAGTTAGCAGACGTTTTTCTTGCTTCAAGAGTGGTTCTACGCATTTTTCAATGAAGAACCATCAAGCCAGCAGATAGGTGATCTACCCAAGTTCAGTGAAGAACTCTTTAACATAAACAACCCTGTTTTATTGCTTTTTAGGCAATAAGTACTTTTACTTCAACTGTTTAGGTTGCTAGTGATGCTTTGTTTGGATTTACCTATCCAAGCAGTTCATAGATATGTGGAAGACTCTCCAACTATATCTTAGAACATAGAAATTATTATTTTAATTTCCCACGCAACAACTCATGGTCTCCAATCCATGTTGCCATTTCAAAACACGATGCTCTATAGCTCGTCCTTATCAATGGTTAACTCCAAAGGGTCTTGCTTGATCCTTTGCCAGTGTTTATGCGTGTAGCATCAATATTTAGCATATCTTTATTTCCTTGAATCAAGAACTATTCCTATGTACCTTTTCAAGTACCATAAGTATTCTTGATCTCAATCTAGTTGATCTTTACTTAGATCAATAGAGATTGGTATATGTTCGTCATGGCTAAAGTCATACGATACGTTTTTGGCGATCCTCATATTATATCATACATGATAAATTCTTTTGCAGAATAATTCCCAATTGAATTCTATTCATGTAACTTTAGCTCATCTAGTTTCAGTAGATACTAAATCCAGCTAAATTCTTTGACATATAATATAGGTTTAAGAATCTTACTTAGATTCTTTGATGTTTAACTTAGTAAATGCTTATACATAGTTCAAACATCCTTTACTTAGATTTATTCATATGGGTCGAATATCTCCAATGGAGTCTTTCGTGTTTGATTTAGTAAATGCCATTACTTAATCCAAAACAATATCATAAGATCTTTGTAAATAGATCTTAATACCCAGTATGTACTAAGTTTCGCCATGGTCCATCATTGATGAATAGTTTCAAATCTAAGTCATTACCATTTGAATGTTATTTCACAATAGAGAGATATGTGTGTGATACACACAGGACCAATTAAGTTTTACGTACTCCCACTAAACTTCTTATATATCTATAAGAATCATGTACATTTTATGAAACTAAAATACTTATTAGCTTCACTAAAATACATTTCTAATTCCCAATTGCTTGCTTAAATCTGTACTTTAGATTTTATAAACTAGCTTTTCTTTCAAGCATTTATTTGGATCCACAATTCCTATGACATACCATGTACATAGTTTATTCCAACATTTGATTGAGGAATACGTTTTGTCATCCAATTGCTATATGTACCAATATGCAATCATTGCTTGAATTATAGACTTGAGCATTACGATTATGCATGAGGTTTCAACACAATCCACATCGTGAATTTGCTTGTAACCTTTAGCAACTAATCTAGCTTTGTGTGTGAACACAATTCCATGTTTGATGGTTTTTATCCTTAAAACAAACTTGCAACCAATAGGTGTGAAACTATTCTTGCAAATCAACAAAATTTCAATTTTGTCATCAAAACATTGAGTATGTTTTATGGCCTTTAACCAATTAAACATATAGTCTATATATGGCCTCTAACCATTTTAGGGAATCTGGGTTTCGTCATAGCTTTCTTACAAGTCACTTCTTTTAGTTTGACTGCAAGTTGTAGGTTTCTTTACTATCTAATAGAAGAATTGCATAGTTTCAGTGACCTGAACTCCATGTTTCTTCACTATCTAATAGAAGAATCTCATAGTTCCAGTGACTTGAACTCTATGCCTACTAGGGTATAGAACATCAAACAATAGAATATCAATAGCCACTTGAAAGTCCTTTGAATATTCTGTTCTCCTTGAAGTACTTGTAAAGTCTTCTAAGAGATGTCTATTCTTTAAAGCCACTTCTAAAGTCCTTAAAGAATAAGTTCGGATTTTCTGAAGCACTTCGAAAAGCCTCCGGAATGTCCGTTTATGTTTGTTGTTCGCCTCGAAGACTTTCGAGGTCTATTTTCTCCCACTTGTCATTTTGGAAATGAATCTTCAAAAGGACATTATTTCGAGCAAACAAACATTATGTTCTCAAAAATTCGTGGTAGAAACAATACCCTTGTGTCTCATTTGAATAAATCACAATGATACATATATCTATACTTGGGCCTTAGTTTGTTGAATAACAAACACTAAGCTCCCACTGAGTTTAGGAACTCTTTAGATATATTATGAAAAGATATTCTGAAATTACTTTTCAATAGCTTTGACGAATTTGGTTTAGTTTGGTGGTAGTTGAGCATTTTGTTTTAGAAATTATAGGAAAAGTCTTTATGATTCATCATTGATCGAATCAAGTACTAATTGACTTCGATCATTCCAACGTAGATATGCCATATCTTATGGAGCTAGATTGTGAAATTACAACACACAATCATTGATGATCATATTTGGTCTCAAGTAATCATTAACATGATCTAACCTAGATCTTTATGATTTCTTACCAAGTGGATTTTATACTTCTGAATCTTTGAACTAGCCAAACAGATTCAACTTATATCACATTTGAGTAAATAAACCTATATTCACTCAAATCCATGTGAAATAATAAAGTCATAAAATCTTTCTTTAGCTTTGAACTCCATTGTCTAGGCGTTCTAACAATAGTTCATATCTTTTGTTACTTTCTACAAGTAAGACTAGTTGTCTTAAAATGATCTAGAAATCAATCAACTTTCAGAAGTCCATCAAAATAGAGCTTATGAATGTTAACTTGTTGATATGGTCTAAGCAACAATGCCAAAGATTTGTGGAACTCAAATCAAGGGGTTGATTTGAACCTAGTAAAGTTCTTTAAAGAGTTGTTTGTTTTAATCAAGCATATTGACTCAACCTGTAATTGACCATTTCATTCAAATAAACAAACAAACATTGTTTTTGTTTTTCTTTGAATGTGAGTCTTTCTGTGTTTGAAGCAGAAATTTAGGTATGCTGATTATGGAACAAAATAGCCATTAAGTTCCAGCCTTTGAAAGGACTTAAAACAAACTTAGATGACCCTACAATTAATGTAGCATTGCCATGCTTCATTTCCCACTTGTAGGTCATTAGTGTATCCTAGCTTCCATTGTTTGAGTTATTACCAAAGTAAGAACCTCAAGCGGTATATGATACCAAGGAAGTTTGATTGCTAGGTCACTTCTCTTTAAACATAAACTTATAGGTAGAAACGGAATCGTAAATTCCTTTCATTGTTCCTCGTTTTCCTATTTCTTGTACCCTTTCTTATAGTCTTAAGAATTGAATTCTTTAGTGTTGACTTTTATACTTTGTTAGACATGTCCAATGTCACCAACAAGGTTCTTTTCCATTTTAATTTATGTTGAATATTTTGGTTCAACCAGATGATCTTACCAGAAGCTTCTAAAGTTCTCTAAGTATCGATCTATTCGAATGTCTAGTGACTAGACTCATTCGAGAATTAAATGGACAAAGATATTAGGTTGTTAACCATTGGTAAGGCTGAGCGTTTAAACTCAATGCTTTATGATCTCAAAACTACATTGTATTTTGAATTCACAAGCACCAATTGGTTTGCCATTCGATTTTGATATTCGAAAACAACCATAAAAGTCGCTATAAGAAACGTACATTTTAAATTGCTCATTTTCTCTCATTTCCGTGAATCGTTCTTGGATTCACTACCAATCGAGGAAATTTACTGTTACCTTTCTAAAAGGATTTATTGCAGTGCAAGATATTTAATGATAAACAATAATTAAAACATACATTGAAGCATGCAAAGTCTAAACATTTATCATGAATAATAACTTGAAATTAAAGCAACCATGCAATTCAAACAAGTTATTAGCATTTTATTCGAATTATGTGTTCCGGCAGGTGTGAATAAAATGATTCCAAGACCCTAAAATCATTGAAGAACTAAGCACAGTTTGTCGACTTAATCCTAAAACATTTTAGGTAAGCAAAAGCCTTTTGCTAATAGTCTAGAAACTACTCTTGGTTGATAGGTACGTCTAAGAACTTATTAGGTAAACCTATCGATTTTGCCACGACATAAAAGGACTCCTTACTTATATCGTTGAGTTTCACCAAAAATAACGTGTACTCACAATTATTTGTGTACCTTGCCCCTTTAGGACCAATAAGTAACACCTCGCTGAGCGAAAACTATTACTAGATTGATGTAAAGGATATCCAAGCAAGTGTATATTTTGGCATGGCACCTTTTAACTCAATTTTTAAGTTTGGAACTTAAGGCTCTTACTATGTTGGTTAGATTTTAAGTGAACTAAAATCCTTAATCATGCAACATAATCAAGCTTTTGATCTCATGCATCTTAAGACATATTTAAAACAATAAATAACTTAAAGCATGCATAAGATAAATGTGATCTAGTATGGCCCGACTTCATCTTGAAGCTTTAACTTCAAAGTCCGTCTTGAAAATCTCCGTGGGAGGCACCATTTTCTTCAAATAGGATAAGCTATAACTAATTACAACTATTTGATGGTACGCAGACCATATTTGAATTGAAAAATAACTTTGGTACTTTAGACCAATTACATTCAAATTAATGGTACGCAGACCATATTTTCTATCCTATTTGGGCCATACTAGTCACTTCATAACCTGCAAAACAGTACATATACAATATATACCATTCACCCATTCATTATCATGAATGGCCCACTTAGCTGGTTAGTAAAACACATTATGCATCACGTAAACATTTGCAGCAATTAATCAAGGGCACCAATAATCTACCAATTATTCAGTCCTTATTAATTCTAATCAAGTTGTTTTAACCTTAAGGATTTGTAGACCTAATCAAGAGTTTATGACTAAAAAGCGCTCCCACTTAAACCAATAAATTCATATGCTTTACTAATTTTAAACATAAAAATGTATTTCTAGTATAACCGGAAACATACAAATTTAATTAAAATTTAAAGCTCATATAAATTTATAATTGAATCCAAAAAGTTTAATTTAATTTCAGTCGTTATTTAAATTAATTCATGATTTTAATTTTAGTAAAATAATTAGAATAAATAACATTTATTATAATTACAATATTCAAAATTAAAATCCAAGAAAATAATTTAAATTATTAATTTTAAAATTAATTAAAATTACGTGAACTGAAATTTTCAAATTAAACATTCAAAACGATCTAATCGTAACGCAAACACCCTACGCATTGCACGCCCATGGGCCGCACGCGTACAGCCATTGCTGGCCATATGCGCGCAGCCCATGCGCTCGTCGCATAGCTGCTGCTCTACCAATCGCAAGCCATCGCACGCTGTGGTGCTGCGCGCGCGCCAGCGCTCGTCGCACGCGAGCCATCGCTCGCAGTGCGCGCTCGCCAGCGCTCGCTGTGCGCGCGAGCCATCGCTCGCTGGGCGCGCGACATCGCTCGCTGTGTGCGCGAGCAACGCTGGGCGCAGCACTCGTGGCACGCGAGCTTGCGCTCGCTGCGCGCGAGGCTGCGCGCTCTTGCGCGAGGCAGTGCGCGTTGTGGCGCAGCTCGCTTGCTGCCCACACGCGACTGCCTTGGCTTGCCTTTCGCCCATGCCCATTTGTTCATAGCTCGTGGCCCACGACACAAGGCAGGGCTGCTGCCTTGTGCTCGTGCACTACGCCCTTGCTCATTGCATTCGTGCCGCACGGGCGACGAGCTCCCTTGCTCGTCGTCGCATGCCCGCACTATACAACACCCCTTAAGGGTAACACGAAGCGTCCATTGCTTTGTGCGTGCAAGTTATATGAACGAATCGCATAAAAAATTTAAAATTTATAAAATTAATGACAAATTAATAAATATTATTAATTTCATAATTTTAGGGCGAAAAATCGAAAATTTATTATCCAATTGTTTTCCGATTGTTATGGATTCAAGTCTAGGTCATAAAAATTTAAAATTCATCATAAATTTACAATTTTTATGGTGGTTTTTAATCATAGGTTTCTAATTAAATTACAATTAATTTTGAAAATCAAATTAATTCTAAATTATTCTAATTTTCAACAAATTAATCATAATTACAAATTAGATTGCATAATTAACAAGACTAGGCATTCAAACTTGTTAAACATATGCAGTAGGTCAATCAAAAATTCAAGATTTATCAACAAGAATCGCAAATATTTAATTTAACATCTTAAATTTACGAAATTTTGCATTCGAAAAACTAAAACCTTCGAAAAGTCATAGTTAGGCTTCGAATTTGAGAATTCTGGGTTCGGCAGAAAATTACTATTTTTGTCAAAATTTTAGAATGCCTTTTACATGCGGAATTGACACAAAAATCACTCGATTTGGATGAGTAACGAAGAAACTGCCGAAAAACTGCGTACGTATAATTAAATAAACGCAATTTGCAATTAATTAACAATTACGAAAATTAATCACCCCTTTTAATTCTTGCAAATTTGTAATATTTAACCATGTTCATGCAATATAGATTATGAAAATAATAAGGGGATCGTGATACCACTGTTAGGTTATGATACATATGATATTACATAAATCATGCGGAAACAACCATTAACCCAGGATTACATATTATTTACACATAATCATATAGCATAATTTAGATGCATACTCTTTGTTGCGTGCCCTCCCTAGCTGCGCCCGAACCGAGAAAGAACAAGTCTTTAGGACTCCAAGTGTCGTCCCTCCGTAGATAGTCCACAGCACGTCCGGATCCGCCTTAAGATTGACCAACTAGAATCGCCCTTAAGGTACTAGAATTTTCGGCACTTTTGAGCAAGATGTGTGGCTGAATTTTTCTCTCAAAAACTCACTTTGAATACTTTGAAACTCATTATAAATTGTGAACCCAGGCCACATATTTATAGGGTTATGGAAAGGGAATTGGAATCCTATTCAGATACAAATTAATTAAACCTAGAATCCTACAAGAACTCTAATTTAATTAATTTATCAAATAGAATTAGGAATTTAATCATTAACCGAACTCTGCACGTTTTAGGAAACGTGCACGAACACAAACACTTACGCACACACACACGGCAGCCTCGATGGGCCGCCCATGCGTGCGTGCGAGCAGCAGCCCACGCAGCGAGGCCTGCGCGAGCCACAAGCCCACGCAAGCACCCGCGCGCGCTGCGCGCGCTGTGCGCGCTGCCACGGCCTGCTGGGCCTGGCCTTGCGCTGGGCCTGGCGTGGCTGTTTGTGTGGCGCGCTTGGCTTGCTGGGCGATGGCCTGGCTTCGTGCTGGGCCCCTCGTCCGGCAGGCCTCGTCCGATGCTTATTCGTACGATACGCTTCCGATTAAATTTCCGATTCCGGAATTCATTTCCGATACGAACAATATTTAACATTTCCGATTCCGGAATTAATTTCCGTTTCGAACAAATATTTAATATTTCCGTTTCCGGAATTATTTTCCGATTCCGGTAATATTTCCGATTCTGACAATATTTCCGTTTCCGGCAATATTTCCGATTCTGGTAATTTTTCCATTTCCGATAATATTTTCCGATACGTACCATGTTTCCGTTTCCGGCAACATCTACGACTTGGATAATATTTATATTTCCGATACGATCCATATTTCCGTTTCCGGCAATATCATCGTTTCCGGAGTATTCATTTCTTGCCTGTGACGATCTCAGCTCCCACTGAAACCAAGATCCGTCGATTCCGAATATCCATAGATAGAGTATTTAATGCCATTAAATACTTGATCCGTTTACGTACTATTTGTGTGACCCTACGGGTTCAGTCAAGAGTAAGCTGTGGATTAATATCATTAATTCCACTTGAACTGAAGCGGCCTCTAGCTAGGCATTCAGCTCACTTGATCTCACTGAATTATTAACTTGTTAATTAATACTGAACCGCATTTATTAGACTTATCATAGAATGCATACTTGGACCAAGGGCATTATTTCCTTCACAAAGAACAGCCACCACGTTACTCCATGACATGATACATAAAGAAATCGAGGTCTACGTGGACGACATGATCGTCAAATCTAAAGACCGGCGCGGTCACCTCCCGGCACTTAAAAAATTCTTCACTCGAATCTTGAAATATAACATGAGACTAAATCCACAAAAATGTGTGTTCGGGGTAACCTCGGGAAAATTGCTAGGATATGTTGTTAGTACGCGAGGAATCAAGATTGACCCATCTAAGATCAAAGCCATTACCGAAATGCCCCCACCAAAAACAGAAAAACAGATAAGGGGCTTCCTAGGAAAGCTGCAATACATTAGTAGGTTCATTTCCAAGCTTACTATGACTTGTGAGCCAATATTCAAAAAATTAAGAAAAGAGGAAAAGGCCGAATGGGATGAACAATGCCAAACTGCCTTCGATAAAATCAAAGAATACCTAAGCAAGCCACCCGTCCTCTCCCCACCTTTGCCTGGAATCCCTTTACGCCTATACCTAACCGTCACGGATACTGCAGCAGGAGCTATGCTCTCACAGTGTGTACATGGGTCCGAGCGAGCCATTTACTACTTGAGCAAGAAGTTCATACAGTACGAGACGAGATACACAGAACTTGAGAAAACCTGTCTCGCCCTCGTCTGGGCATCCAAAAAACTCAGGCATTACCTATTGGCCCACACTGTTCATATAGTGTCACAACTAGATCCCTTAAAATACGTGTTCGAAAAGCCCGCCCTGAGTGGTCGCCTGTCCAGGTGGCTAGTCATGCTCTCAGAATTCGACCTAAAATTCATGCCGGAAAAAACAATCAAAGGAAGAGCGGTAGCCGAATTCCTGGCCGAACATGCCACGAATGAGGAAACCCCGGAAGCTTACCTCCTCCCCGACGAGGAACTTCTGATGATACAAGACGACTATTGGACACTATACTTCGATGGCGCGTCCAACCAAAAAGGATGCGGGGTCGGAGTTCTCCTAGTCAGTCTCGAAGGAGCCCATATACCAATTTCCGTCAAACTTGACTTCGAGGCCACAAACAATGCCGCCGAATACGAGGCCTGCATAGTTGGGCTAGAGGCCGCAGTTAGCCTCGGAGTCAAATACCTACAAGTCTTCGGGGATTCTTCCCTAATAATCAACCATATATCCAAAAGATGGAAGGTGCGAAGCACTAGTCTCTCAAAATATCAAGCTCACTTGGACCAAATAGTCGAGCAATTTGAAAAAATCGATTATACGTACTTCCCAAGACACGACAACCAATTCGCGGATGCACTAGCAAAGCTAGCTTCAATGCTCAACATCCCGAATGAATGGGACGGAATGACCCTTCGGGTCGAGCGAAGGAAAGAGCCGGCTTATTGTTGTGCCATAGACTCCGAACCTGAAAACACCGAGGAAGAACCATGGTACACGGACATCCTTCGTTACAAAACAAGTGGGGAATTCCCCCCAAACACTTCCCCGCGAGCACAAAAGGCCCTGCGCCTCCTCGCTTCACAGTATAGCATAATTCTGGGAGAACTGTACAAATACACGCCGAATAAAATCAAGTTACTTTGTGTCCATCAAAATCAAGCCCAAAGACTAATGGAAGAATACCATAACGGCGTGTGCGGACCCCATATGAACGGAAAAATGCTATCCCGAAAAATATCCCGCTCAGGGTACTATTGGACCACTATGGAAACCGATTGCCATCACTTTGTAAAAACTTGCCCAAAATGCCAAATCTTCAGTAACCTTAACCATTTACCTCCCTCATAACTATACACCTTCACTTCTCCATGGCCCTTTTCCACCTGGGGTATAGATATAATCGGCAAGGTAACACCAACAGGCGTAGGGGGACACGAGTACGTTTTAGTTGCAATTGATTACTTCACTAAATGGGTAGAGGCAGTCTCCTATGCAAAGTTAACAGCCAAACATGTCGCCCGATTCCTAGAAAAGAACATATTCTGTCGATACGGGGTTCCACATGAAATCATAAGTGACAAAGGTTCCCACTTCAGGGCCGAAGTCCAAGACCTGCTCAAAAAATATCATGTCAAACACCATAAATCCTCTCCCTACAGGCCGCAAATGACGGCGCGGTAGAGGCGGCCAACAAAAATATTAAAGTCATAATCGAAAAAATGGCCGAAAATTATAAGGATTGGCCCAACAAATTACACTTCGCATTATGGGGCTATCGAACCTCAATCCGCACCTCCATTGGAGTAACACCCTACTCCTTGGTATACGGAATGGAAGCAGTCCAACCGGTCGAGTTGGAGATTCCCTCCCTCCGGATCGTCCTAGAAAGCAAGCTACCCGAAGCTGATTGGGTTCAAGCTAGGTACGACGAACTCGTCCTTTTAGACGAACGGAGGTTGAGAGCTCTACATCACGTGCAAGTGTATCAAAAGCGCATCGCAAGGCAATTCAACAAAAGAGTCAAACCTCGAAACATCAAAGAAGGCGATTTTGTATTAAAAGAAGTCCGCGCACCTACTACGGACCCTCGAGGAAAATTCCGGCCTAACTGGACAGGACCATATTTTGTAAAGACCATCCTACCCGGCGGAGCAGTCCAACTAGCCGACATAGATGGAGCGGAATTCGCTAACCTCACGAACTTAGACCAATTGAAAAAGTACTATATTTAATAAAATTCAGTCCGGAGTTAAGGCATCTAATAAAATACATTAAAACTCATAAGCAAACATTCTGCGCATTACTCTAAACAAACGGCAAAAAAAAAAAAACTCGATAAAGTAGAAAAAGCGAAGGACAAAACTTCAACGCCCAGGACTGGGCGCTGTTATTTCTAACGCCCAGGCTGGGCGGCGATATTTCCTTCGCCCTAAATCGGGCGTTGTTCTCTCTTGCCACCTACCCTCCCGCTTCTACAAAGTGTTCGTACTCCTTTTTCTAACCCTCAAAAGAACCACGAACACTTGGGGGGGAAGCAGACGAGTAATGAACACCCTTTCAAAAAAGTTTTTTTTTCAAAAAAGCTAGAACTACGCGCGACCTGATTCTGACAAGATACGTAGGCAATCCTTCTCAAGGATTCGGTCCAATAAAAAATTATAAAATAATAAAGTCATGCAACGCATCAAGAAGAAAAGATATCGCAAAGGGCACTCTACCCTAACCCATGCACGGGCAAGACCAAATAAAATGAAAAAGCCACAAGAGTTTCCAGGAAAAAGCCCAACAAAGGAGTATGACACGAGTCGGCAAAAAACAAAAATAGTGAACATGCATATGTAATACCCCAAGTAGTCGGTTAGTCTAAAAATATATGTGCACTCTTATATGAACTCATTATTTTTACGAAAGTCTTTTCCTTTTAAAAATTCGTCGTTGGTTTAGGAAGCTAATATTGCTATAATATGTTAAAACAAAGCCCACGGAAGGCTCAAAACATTCTTGCACCAAAAATCGCAAAAAATATATATATACATGCGGAACACAAGAATGAATATGTATAAAACAGGAGGTAAGCCTAAGACTCGTCATCGGCTCCATGTCTCCAAGCCTCGCCGGTCCATCCACTCCACTCCCCGTGGTATGAGGGACCCCAGCCAGAGTCACCCCAAAAATGGGGTTGCGACTGCAACTCGGGGCTAGACTCTCGGGCCACCGACACGGAACGCCGCCTACGCTCCGGCTCGGACCTCTCCGCGGAAGAACTCACCCCCGCGTCAGAACGGCGATGCCGTAGGGGCAAGTGTTGTGCTCTCTCTCTCTCTCGCGACAACCGTGTCCCCCGCCCGAGGGACCCGCGTCATCGGCCCCAGCACGCCCAGTAGCCGTCTGCAAAAAGGGACAAAAAAGAGAGTGAATAACCGAAAGCCAAACCAAAGGTACAGATCAAAAGAAAAAAAAGAGGGCACATTACCCGAGTAGAGTGGGGGCTCCTGCAAGAAAGTGCAGACCGAGCTCGAACCAACGCGGACTTCAACCGGTTGATCACCCCCACCATCGCATTGGCCGTATGGGCCGGAACCTAAAACAAGAATGTCAGTAAAAGAAGAAAGAAAAAATATAAACAAGAGTACACAAATGAAAGGTGCATACCGCCTCTACTCCCTCAGGGAGCGGAGCATGGAAAACCCGGTCTTCCGGGAAAGTCTCCACAATCTCGGATCCACTCTCTCCGGTATACGAGATCCGAGCATCGGGAAGCACCCATCCCCCCAACAAAGGGTCAGGACCCTCCTGCACAAAACACAGTAGGAATAAACACATGGGCACGAACATGAAAACACTAAAATCAATACAAAGAGAGGAGGCAACTTACAGCGCCAGGCTCCGGGAGACGAAGAGAATCCTGGATAAACTGGTAATAGCTAGCTCCCTCTATCACCAACTCTGTCGCCGGCACACCAGTCCTCGAGTGGACCCTCCACGACTCGCCTATCCAGCCAGTAGACAGCATGGTCGCAGGCGGAGGCCTGGGCACCGAAAAAACCCCGACCGTCTCCATACGTACCCGCTCTCCCAGGTACCAGACAGGGTCCCGGCGGCCAACGAACAAGACCCGCATCTGGCTCAGGGCATAACTCTCCCTGACCGAAGCATGGGTACCCCTAAAAGAGAGCCATGGGGTCCAAACCACCTGTTTTCGTACAAAACGCAGTCAGATCTCGCACATGAAAAGAATGACGAAATACGAGGTAGAGGATAAGATTCTGTACATGCTCAGGGTTCCCGTCCCGGATAAGATCCCACACGGTATCGGGCGGCGAACGCACTGTCAGCTTCTTCTTCCAACCCCAACGGCGACCGGCAGGGAACTCCAAAGGCCTCTGCCCCTTTCGGGGAGCCAGCCAGGGTAAGTGCTCAAAGGCCCACAACTGCAAAAGAAAAGGATAATAAAGCGTTAAAAAAAAAGAGGCCGGGTAAAAGCGAGAAAAACAAAAGAAAGTCTAGGCACATACCTCGATCAAATGCGGCACTCCCGCTAATGTAATCACAAAGTGACGTATACTCGGGTCCGAGACGCTCACCGACAAACTCATCTGGCCGACAAGCGTCGCATAGCCCAAATCGCCCCAGCGATAGTCACCCAGTGTAGACACGTCCTCCACCATGCCTATCCACCTCGAGTCAAAGGTGTCAGTCGGACCCGATAGAAAAGTGGAAGTAATAAAATGGAGGTAGAACAGCCGAGCCTGTCTCGAAGGCGACTCCTCTACCCCGTGCTCCAAAGCCCACATCGGGTCAACGAAAGGTATCCCACGGGGCTGGTACGAAGGTAACCTACTACCCATCCACGAGCCCAGGAGCCTTGTACCCTCAGCAACAGTCGGCGATGGGTCGTCCGACCTCAGACGAACGGGGTTCCCTGTAAATGTCAAACCCGTCAAAGCTGTGTAGTCCTCAGGAGTGATCGTCATCTCGCCCCAGGGAAAATGGAAGGTGTTGGTGGTATCCCACCACCACCTCATGAACGACCGCAGAAAGGACAGGGAGATGTTGAGCCGCAGTATCTCCCAGAAGGTCTCAACCACCGGAAACAGTGAGCTCGCCCTCACCAAGGCCTGGGCGTCCGAGCTCAGATAGCTAAAAATGGTCTCACTCGTCGCGGCGCCATAGCCGCGAACCGTAGTCTCTCTCCTCGCGTAAAGGCGGGAAGTCACATGGTGCTCTAGGTCGTAGTGTAGATCACGACCATCGTAAAGCTCAGGGCCCACCCATAGGGGACCCGGGCCAGTCGACTGACGCGTCATGCCACGCACCTCGTGACGAACATTAATAGATATAATAAACATGTCGTGACGAACTTGTCGGTATTTGATTCGTTCGATACATTTATCCCTGTTAATTTGTCTAACACGACCCAAGGTGGTTTGTTTTCTTATATAACTTCATGTGAACGGTAACGCAATTAAGTAAATAGAGTGTCCGAAATTACCGATATTTGGCAACACTCGCTCTCTTGATTCTCTTATTTCCAAAGTTAATTAAGTCTTTATGATTCCCAATTCAGTAACTCCTAATTAATAAAGTGGAATTCCAAAAGTATTTGGTAACTCCAAAAAATAATTAGGAGGTCCTAACATTAATAGATATATTTATTAATAGATTAAGGGTCGCATTGGATAAAGAAATTGTTTAAAATAATTAATAACCAATGTCGTGACGAACTTGCCTGTATTTGATCCGTTCGATACATTAAACCCTGTTAATTTATCTAACACGACCCAAGGGGGTTTGTTTTCTTATATAATTTCATGTGAACGGTAACGCAAATAAGTAAATAGAGTGTCCGAAATTACCGATATTTGGCAACACTCGCTCTCTTGATTCTCTTATTTCCAAAGTTAATTAAGTCTTTATGATTCTCAATTCAGAAACTCCTAATTAATAAACTGGAATTACAAAAGTATTTGGTAACTCCAAAAAATAATTAGGAGGTCCTAACATAAATAGATATAGATTTATTTATAAGTAAAGGGTCGCATTAGATAAGGAAATGCTTAAAATAATAAATAAACAATGTCGTGACGAACTTGCCGTTATTTGATTCGTTCGATACATTAAACCCTGTTAATTTATCTAACACGACCCAAGGGGGTTTGTTTTCTTATATAATTTCATGTGAACGGTAACGCAAATAAGTAAATAGAGAGATTATTTTTAAAAAATTTTGGTAACAATATAAGATAAGATTTGTTTTTAATATAAGATAAGATTTAAAAAAAAAAAATCGGTAATTATATATATAATTAAATAATATATAAGATAAGATATTTTTTGTAAAATTTCGGTAACAATCAAATAAAATCTGATTCTTTTAAAATAATTTCGGTAACAATTATTAACGAAATCTAAGGCATCAATTTAGGAAAATTAACATATTAATCAATTAAAGAATGTCTAAAACATTAATATTATTCTATAACATTTGAATCTATTTTATCCCTAAAAAATATATCTAAATCTACTTTTATTTCGGTAATCAAATAAAAATAGATTTTATTTATTTCGGTAATTTTCATGATTCGATGTATGATTCTATTTCATGATTCGATGTAAGATAAAATAAAAATTGATTTTTTTTTTATTTCGGTATTCAAATAAAAAAACAATTATTATTTCGTTAAAAGTTACAGAATATAGGATAAAAAATAACGTAATTGATTTAGTATAAATCAAATAAACGATATCTTGTAAATGGTTTAGTATCAATAACGTAATCTAAGGCATCAATTTAGGAAAATTAGGAGACTAAATAGGAGAACTAAATCAATTAGAGAATATATATTTTAATTTTGGTAATAAATAAAATCTGATTTTTAAAAAAAAAAATCGGAACAATCAAATAAATTTTGTTAACATTCAAATAAAATATCGGTAACAATATAAGATAAGAATTTTTTAATATAAGATAAGATTATTTTTTTTAAAAATCGGTAACAATATAAGATAAGATTTGCTTTTAATATAAGATAAGATTTTTTTAAAAAAATCGGTAACAATATATATAATTAAATAATATAAGATAAGATATTTTTTTAAAAAAATCGGTAACAATCAAATAAAATCTGATTTCTTTAAAATAATTTCGATAACACTTATTAACAAAATATAAGGCATCAATTTAGGAAAATTAACATATTAATCAATTAAAGAATATCTAAAAAGTAAATATTATTCTATAACATTTGAATCTATTTTAACCCTAAAAATAAAATATCTAAATCTATTTTTATTTCGGTAATCAAATAAAAATAGATTTTTTTTTATTTCGGTAATTTTTTTAAAAAAATTTCGGTAACAAATGAGATTTATTTGTTAACAACTCCGGTAACAATTATTAACTAATATAATTCAGATATACGATATCAAAATCTATTTTAATTTTGGTAATCAAATAAAATCTGATATTTATTATTTCGGTACTTTTTAAAAAATTCGGTAACAATTCAGATTTTATTTCTTTCAGATTTTATTTGTTAACAATTTCGGTAACAATTATTAACTAATATAATTAAGATATACGGTAATAGTTAATTACCGAAATAAAAAAAAAATCTGAATAAAATCTGATTTATCGTAACAAATAAAATCTAATTTTCTGTATCGTAACAAATAGAATTAAATTTTTTTTATAGTCACAAGTAAAATCTGATTTTTTTATAAAAAGAATATCTAAAAAATAAATAATATAATATCAGAATCTATTTAATCCCTAAACAAAAAACATCAAAATCTATTTTTATTTTGGTAATAAAATAAAATCTGATATTTTTTATAGGAAAATCAATAACGAAATCTAAGGCTCAATTTAGGAAAAATTGTTTCATATTCATGTATATATTCATGTTATTAGTAGATATATTGTTCTAGAACATCTCAAATTAATAATTAAACGAAATATTTGAAAAGTGGAACATTAGTGGTACGGAAATTAGATGGATATGAATTATTTTTTAACAAAAATATGTACAACATGTCAATAATTTTGGATTACTGTACATTGCACGGGTCCTATACTAGTATAAGATAACGTTGCGTGGTAGTTAGTATGGTAGGCGGTTATTAACGACATGTATACCCCATTAATGGCAGTTATATGACGCAATTTATAATTACATATAAGGACAGTTTAATTATGAAATATTAAATAAAGGTAGTTATTTATATTTCAACTAATTTGGATAAGGACGATCCCATGGAACGTCTTCTTTAAATAGCCCGGACTAAACCATGTTTTAAGAGCGCTTGCATAATACATAAAAAAACACATTTTCCAGAAAAACGATAATCCAATGGCATCTGCAGAATCGAGTTGGTCTTGCGTTCCTAATAGACCCATGACGGAAGAACGTACAATGGCGGAAATTAATTCAAAGCTTCGACAGATCAAGGACGCGAAAAAAACTCAGCGTGAACACATAAAATAAAAAATGATAAGAATGAGGTGGGAAGAGAATAGTCGGGCTGAGACCCTATTCACAGATTTGCTACAGATATATGACGGTGTGGAATAAGGCGTTGATGAAGTGAACAAGGAAATGGAGAATGGGATAAGAAGTTGCAAAGAACATATACAGCGATTGAAAGCCATGCAACGTCAGTTCTTCACATCGCTGCACCAGGCGTTGCGGATTGGTGGTCGAGCAGATGTTTGTGGATATATGAAAGAACTCATTGAGAAATATGATTACGCAGAACAAAGGATAATTGATCTTAATATAGGAATTGCGCGTATCAAGTCCCCAACACTTGCTCCGTGAGAGTGCAATTTCGCATGTGTGCAAAAGTATTGTGTGACGCAGTGTAAGTTGTACATATTATTGGTATGTTGGTGTGTCTCTTTGGTTATGAGATTAAGGGTTAAGATGTTTGTTAGTGTGTCTCTTGTTAAGTGTTTGTGTCTATGTAAAGTGTTTGTAATTATTTAATGAACATTAGTATGTAAGTATCGTTTGTGGCTACTATTGTCATTATTGTCGTCAATTACTTTGTACTAGTTATATCATTTAATGGTGGACACCGTCAAATGTTCATCACAGTAAGCATTTTGTAATTTATTATCATAAACGGGTTTTGGAACGTTTCATATCCGAGTTATTGCGTTTATAACGTCACCGATCGTTTTGTACACGATTTCGGACACCAATGGGACCAACAATAAGGGGTTGGGTAGGATTCGTAAAATCAACACGCGGGTTGTACACATATCGGATTATAGACGGTCGGATAAACCCATACGGTTCAATGAGGGACAAAAATTTATACCCACACAAAGTAAAGTATCCATGTAAAAGGGGGATGAAATCTTGATTGGTAAGAGTTTTCCATAGCGGCTAATAAAATAACCGGTTAATAAAATTCAACCCCCCTTTGACATTGGATAAACTAATATTATTACATATGGATTATTATACAAACGTATAGTACTAGTCCCTCTGTCCCTTAATACACGCGCCGTTTTGATTGTGTGCACTATTCACATACTAACTCAATTTGACCCCATTTTATTTCTACTATATATGAAAACAGTCGTTGTAGTATCTTAATACATATTTTCAAAATATTAAGAAACGGGTGTTGGGACGTTTCAGATCCCCGTACTTGCACCTATAACGTGACCGACCGTTCATTAAACGGTTTCCGCTCTCATTCAGAACAATAATAATGGGTTGGGTCGGATTCTAGACAGTCGAAAAAACCAATACGGTTCACTAGCGTTTCCATAGGGGACCCAATGGTGGCACCCAATACCCGTTATGAATACATAGGTACATAGGTTTTGGTTTACTAATTTGACAGTCATGTTAATTGGTTTAATAACTAGGATTTAGTATCAATAAAGTAATCTAAGGCATCAATTTAGGAAAATTAGGAGACTAAATAGGAGACTAAATAAATTAGAGAAAATATATCTTTATTTCGGTAATAAAATAAAATCTGATTTAAAAAAAAAATATCGGTAACAATCAAATAAATTTCGGTAACAATCAAATAAAATATCGGTAACATATAAGATAAGTTTTTTTTTTTTAACATAAGATAAGATTCTTTGAAAAAAAATTCGGTAACAATATTAGATAAGATTTGCTTTTAATACACGATAATATTTAAAAAAAAAAAAATTAGGTAACAATATATAGAATCAAATAATATAAGATAAGATTCTTTTTTAAAATTTTGTTAACAATCAAATAAAATCTGATTTTGTTAACAGGGTAATATTGGACACTCTATTTACTTATGTTACCGAAATTTCGGACACTCTATTTAACAGGATTTGTTTAGATTGAAATTACCGATATTTTAATCAAATAAAATCTCGGTAACATATAAAATAATTTTTTTTTAACATAAGATAAGATTCTAAAATAAAAATTTTTGGTAACAATATAAGATAAGATTTGTTTTTAATACAAGATAAGATTTAAAAAAAAAATTAGGTAACAATATATAGAATTAGATAATATAAAATAAGATTGTTTTTAAAAAACATTTCCATAACAATCAAATAAAATCTGATTTTTTTTAAGAATTTCGGTAACAATTATTAACAAAATCTAAGGCATCAATTTAGGAAAATTAACATACTAAATAAATTAAAGAATATCTAAAAAATAAATAGAATTCTATAATATCAGAATCTATTTTATCCCTTAAAAAAAATTTAAAATCACTTTCTATTTCGGTAATCAAATAAAATCTGATTTTTTTTTTTTATTTCGGTAATTTTTTAAAAAATTTCGGTAAGAAATCAGTTTTTATTTGAAAACAATTTCGGTAACAATTATTAACTAATATAATTCAGATATACGATATCAAAATCTATTTTTATTTTGGTAATCAAATAAAATCTGATATTTTTTATTTCGGTAATTTTTTTAAAATTTCGATAACAATTCAGATTTTATTTGTTAATAACTAAGCAATGCAGTGACGAACTTTCCGGTATTTGATTAGGAGGTCCTAACATTAATAAATATATTTATTAATAGATTAAGGGTTGCATTGGATAAAGAAATTGTTTAAAATAATAAAAACCAATATCGTGACAAACTTGCCGGTATTTGATTCGTTCGATACATTAAACCCTGTTAATTTATCTAACACGACCCAAAGGGGTTTGTTTGCTTATATAATTTCATGAAAACGGTAACGCAAATAAGTAAATAGAGTGTCCGAAATTACCGATATTTGGCAACACTCGCTCTCTTGATTCTCTTACTTCCAAAGTTAATTAAATCTTTATGATTCACAATTCAGTAACTCCTACTTAGTAAAGTGGAATTCCAAAAGAATTTGGTAACTCCAAAAAATAATTAGAAGGTCCTAACATAAATACATATAGATTTATTTATAATTAAAGGGTCGCATTAGATTAGGAAATGCTTAAAATAATAAATAAACAATGTCGTGACGAAATTACCGATATTTGGCAACACTCGCTCTCTTGATTCTCTGATTTCCAAAGTTAATTAAGTCTTTGTGATTCTCAATTCAGTGACTCCTAATTAATAAACTGGAATTACAAAAGTATTTGGTAACTCCAAAAAAAAATTAGGAGGTCCTAACATAAATAGATATATTTATTAATAGATTAAGGGTCGCATTAGATAAGGAAATGCTTAAAATAATAAATAAACCCTGTCGTGACGAACTTGCCGGTATTTGATTCGTTCGATACATTAAATCCTGTTAATATATCTAACACGACCCAAAGTTAATTAGGTCTTTACTATTCCCTAATCAGTAACTTCTAATTAATAAAGTGGAATTCCAAAAGTATTTGGTAACTCCAAAAAATAATTAGGAGGTCTTAACATATATATATATATATATATATATATATATATATATATATATATATATATATATATATATATATATATATATATTTATAGATAAAGGGTCGCCTTAGATAAGGAAATGCTTAAAATAATAAATAAACAATGCCGTGACGAACTAGCCGTTATTTGATTCTTTCGACACATTAAACCCTATTAATTTATCTAACACGACCCAAAGGGGTTTGTTTTATTATATAATTTCATGAAAACGGTAACGCAAATAAGTAAATAGAGTGTCCGAAATTACCGATATTTGGCAACACTCGCTCTCTTGATTCTCTTACTTCCAAAGTCAATTAAGTCTTTATGTTTACCAATTCAGTAACTCCTAATTAATTAAGGGTCGCATTGGATAAGGAAATCTTTTAAAATAATAAATAACCAATGTCGTGACGAACTCGCCGGTATATGATTCGTTCGATACATTCAATCTTGTTAATTTATCTAACACGACCCAAAGTTAATTAGGTCTTTACTATTCCCTAATCAGTAACTCCTAATTAATAAAGTGGAATTCCAAAAGTATTTGGTAACTCCAAAAAATATTTAGGAGGTCCTAACATAAATAGATATATTTATTAATAGATTAAGGGTCGCATTAGATAAGGAAATGCTTAAAATAATAAATAAACCATGCCGTGACGAACTTGCCGGTATTTGATTCGTTCGATACATTAAATCCTGTTAATTTATCTAACACGTGTTAGGTTATGATACATATGATATTACATAAATCATGCGGAAACAACCATTAACCCAGGAATACATATTATTTACACATAATCATATAGCATAATTTAGATGCATACTCTTTGTTGCGTGCCCTCCCTAGCTGCGCCCGAACCGAACAAGAACAAGTCTTTAGGACTCCAAGTGTCGTCCCTCCGTAGATAGTCCACAGCACGTCCGGATCCGCCTTAAGATTGACCAACTAGAATCGCCCTTAAGGTACTAGAATTTTCGGCACTTTTGAGCAAGATGTGTGATTGAATTTTTCTCTCAAAAACTCACTTTGAATACTTTGAAACTCGTTATAAATTGTGAACCCAAGCCACATATTTATAGGGGTATGGAAAGGGAATTGGAATCCTATTCAGATACAAATTAATTAAACCTAGAATCCTACAAGAACTCTAATTAATTAATTTATCTAATAGAATTAGGAATTTAATCATTAACCGAACTCTGCATGTTTTAGGAATCGTGCATGAACACAAACACTCACGCACACACACACGGCAGCCACGATGGGCCGCCCATGCGCGTGCGTGCGAGCAGCAGCCCACGCAGCGAGGCCTACGCGAGCTACAAGCCCACGTAGCTCCTGCGAGCGCTGCGCGCGCTGTGCGCGCTGCCTCGGCCTGCTGGGCCTGGCCTTGCGCTGGGCCTGGCGTGGCCTTGGCTGTTCGTGTGGCGCGCTTGGCTTGCTGGGCGATGGCCTGGCTTCGTGCTGGGCCCTCGTCCGGCAGGCCTCGTCCGATGCTTATTCGTACGATACGCTTCCGATTAAATTTCCGATTCCGGAATTCATTTCCGATACGAACAATATTTAATATTTCCGATTCCGGAATTAATTTCCGTTTCGAACAAATATTTAATATTTCCGTTTCCGGAATTATTTTCCGATTCCGATAATATTTCCGATTCTGACAATATTTCCGTTTCCGGCAATATTTCCGATTCTGGCAATATTTCCATTTCCGATAATATTTTCCGATACGTACCATGTTTCCGTTTCCGGCAACATCTACGACTTGGATAATATTTATATTTCCGATACGATCCATATTTCCGTTTCCGGTAATATCATCGTTTCCGGAGTATTCATTTCTTGCCTGCGACGATCTCAGCTCCCACTGAAACCAAGATCCGTCGATTCCGAATATTCATAGATGGAGTATTAATTTAATGCCATTAAATACTTGATCCGTTTACGTACTATTTGTGTGACCCTACGGGTTCAGTCAAGAGTAAGCTGTGGATTAATATCATTAATTCCACTTGAACTGAAGCGGCCTCTAGCTAGGCATTCAGCTCACTTGATCTCACTGAATTATTAACTTGTTAATTAATACTGAACCGCATTTATTAGACTTATCATAGAATGCATACTTGGACCAAGGGCATTATTTCCTTCAGTCTCCCACTTGTCCTTAGGGACAAGTGTGCATTTCCTAATTCCTTTGTCGCTCGATGCTTGCTCTTGAACATAAGGTAAGAGTTGTCATCCTTATTATGTCCAAAGGTGTTCCTCAGTTTCAGAGTTCAACTGATCAAATAAACAGATAATCATAGCCTATGATTCATCCGAGCACGGCCATGCATTTCACAGTTTCTAGCTCTCCGAGTGGCCTTGTACAACTTTTAAGCATCTCATCCCGATTTATGGGAGGACAATCCCAATCTTGCGATCTTGAGATTAGACTTCGTTTGATAGGTGATTACCTGAGCGTTGCCTTTATAGCCTCCTTTTACGGTGCGACGGTTGGTCAACGTCAAAGCAACCAGTTCTCAAACAAGTAATCTCAAATCACTCAGGTATTGAGGATTTAGTGTCTAATAATTTAATGAAATTTCCTTATGACAGACTTTCATCTCTTACAGTAAAGTTTCATAGGTCTTGTCCGATACTAGTCTTCCCAAAGTAAGTATCTATGCAAATGATTATGACATTGCCATGTCCACATAGTTCAAGAAACAGAACTACTAGTCATCTTGCATTCTAGTCGTCTAACGTTTTCTATGCGTCCAATTTATAGAAAACTCCGACTAGGGACCATTTTCAACCTTTGACATTCAAGCTCACTTGATAGACATTTCTTAGTCACAGGACTGGTCCTGACAGTCTATCTTGAATATATCGTAAAATTGAAGGGACTCATCATTTAATAAACCACAAATTAAATGGAAAAATGAATTCTTTTCATTTATTGTGAATGATTAACCAATAATGTTTTACAAAGATTTAAACTCTAAAACTTTAAAACATTAAACAGAGACATCAAAGCCATTCTCCAATATGCCTGATTCCCATAGCTGCAGTGTGCGAGTTGTGCTTCGCTTGCGGCAGAGGTTTAGTTAATGGATCTGATATGTTGTCATCAGTTCCAATCTTGCTTATCTCGACTTCTTTTCTTTCAACGAACTCTCGTAGAAGGTGAAATCTACGAAGTACATGCTTGACTCTCTGGTGGTGTCTAGGCTCTTTTGCCTGTGCAATAGCTCCGTTATTGTCACAATACAGGGCTATTGGTCCTTTAATGGAGGGGACTACACCAAGTTCACCTATGAACTTCCTTAGCCATATAGCTTCCTTTGCTGCTTCATGTGCAGCAATGTACTCCGCTTCAGTTGTAGAATCCGCAATGGTGCTTCGCTTAGCACTTTTCCAGCTTACTGCTCCTCCGTTGAGGCAGAAGACAAACCCAGACTGTGATCTGAAATCATCTTTGTCGGTTTGGAAACTTGCGTCCGTATAGCCTTTAACAATTAATTCATCATCTCCACCATAGACCAGGAAGTCATCTTTGTGCCTTTTCAGGTACTTCAGAATGTTCTTGGCAGCAGTCCAATGCGCCTCTCCTGGGTCTGACTGGTATCTGCTCGTAGCACTGAGTGCGTACGCAACATCCGGGCGTGTACATATCATAGCATACATTATTGAACCAATCAATGATGCATATGGAATCCCATTCATTCGTCTACGCTCATCAAGTGTTTTTGGGCACTGAGTCTTGCTTAGAGTCATTCCATGAGACATGGGTAGGTAGCCTCGCTTGGAGTCCGCCATCTTGAACCTATCAAGCACCTTATTGATATAAGTGCTTTGACTAAGTCCAATCATCCTTTTAGACCTATCTCTGTAAATCTTGATGCCCAATATGTACTGTGCTTCTCCTAGATCCTTCATCGAAAAACATTTCCCAAGCCAAATCTTGACAGAGTTCAACATAGGAATGTCATTTCCGATAAGTAATATGTCGTCGACATATAATACTAGGAAAGCAATTTTGCTCCCACTGACCTTCTTGTATACACAAGATTCGTCTGCGTTCTTGATGAAACCAAAGTCCTTGACTGCTTCATCAAAACGTATATTCCAGCTCCTGGATGCCTGCTTCAATCCATAGATTGATTTCTTTAGCTTGCATACCTTTTTAGCATTCTTTGGATCCTCAAAACCTTCAGGCTGTGTCATAAACACAGTTTCTGTTAAAACGCCGTTTAAGAAAGCAGTTTTGACATCCATCTGCCATATTTCGTAATCGTAATATGCAGCGATTGCTAACATTATCCGAATAGACTTTAGCATTGCAACTGGTGAAAAGGTTTCATCGTAATCCACACCGTGGACTTGCCTGTAACCTTTTGCAACCAATCTAGCTTTGAAAACTTCAAGTTTCCCATCCTTGTCCTTTTTCAGTTTGAAAACCCATTTGCTTCCAATGGCTTAGTAGCCATCTGGCAAATCGACCAAATCCCATACTTGGTTTTCAGACATGGAGTCTAATTCA
The DNA here is from genome assembly GCF_020520425.1 of Spinacia oleracea. Classification (NCBI taxonomy): domain Eukaryota; kingdom Viridiplantae; phylum Streptophyta; class Magnoliopsida; order Caryophyllales; family Amaranthaceae; genus Spinacia; species Spinacia oleracea. The sequence goes on from NC_079489.1 coordinate 112,901,678, forward strand.
GATTGCATGGCTTCTTGCCATTGCTTGGAGCTAGGGCTCGTCATAGCTTGTTTGTAAGTCGCAGGTTCATCACTTTCAAGTAATAGAACGTCATAGCTCTCGTTCGTCAAAATACCTAAGTACCTTTCCGGTTGAGATCTATATCTTTGCGATCTACGCGGGGTAACATTTCTAGATTGACCATGATTCTCACCAGATTCTTCTAAAGATCTCTGAGTTTCATCCTGAATGTCATCTTGAGCATTCTCTAGAGTTTGTTGTTCGACTCGAATTTCTTCGAGGTCTACTTTTCTCCCACTTGTCATTTTGGAAATGTGATCCTTCTCCAAAAAGACACCATCTCGAGCAACAAACACCTTGTTCTCAGATGTATTGTAGAAGTAATACCCCTTTGTTTCCTTTGGATAGCCCACAAGGATACATTTGTCAGATTTTGGATGAAGTTTGTCTGAAATTAATCGTTTGACGTATACTTCACATCCCCAAATCTTAAGAAAAGACACATTTGGAGGCTTTCCAAACCATAATTCGTATGGAGTCTTTTCGACAGCTTTAGACGGAGCTCTATTTATAGTGAGTGCAGCTGTATTTAGTGCATGTCCCCAAAATTCTAATGGAAGTTCGGCCTGACCCATCATTGACCTGACCATGTCTAGCAAGGTTCTGTTCCTCCGTTCCGACACACCATTCCATTGTGGTGTTCCAGGAGGAGTCAATTCTGATAGAATTCCACATTCTTTCAGATGGTCATCAAATTCATAGCTCAGATATTCACCGCCTCTATCAGACCGCAGTGCCTTAATCTTCTTGCCTAATTGATTTTCTACTTCTCTCTGAAATTCCTTGAATTTGTCAAAGGATTCAGACTTATGCTTCATTAGGTAGACATAACCATACCTACTGAAGTCATCAGTGAAAGTGATAAAGTAGCTGAAACCACCTCTAGCATTTGTACTCATTGGTCCACATACATCTGTATGGATTAAACCCAATAGTTCATTTGCTCTTTCTCCAACTTTAGAGAAAGGTTGCTTTGTCATTTTGCCAAGTAAACATGATTCGCATTTACCATAATCCTCTAAGTCAAATGGTTCTAGAATTCCTTCCTTTTGAAGTCTTTCTAAGCGTTTCAAGTTTATATGGCCTAATCGACAATGCCACAGATAGGTGAGATCTGAATCATTCTTTTTGGCCTTTTTGGTATTTATGTTATATACTTGTTTGTCGTGATCTAATAAATAAAGTCCATTGACTAATCTAGCAGATCCATAAAACATCTCTTTAAAATAAAACGAACAACTATTGTCTTTTATTAAAAAGGAAAATCCCTTAGCATCTAAGCAAGAAACTGAAATGATGTTTTTAGTAAGACTTGGAACATGGAAACATTCTTCTAGTTCCAAAACTAGCCCGGAGGGCAACGACAAATAGTAAGTTCCTACAGCTAATGCAGCAATCCGTGCTCCATTTCCCACTCGTAGGTCGACTTCACCTTGCTTAACTTTCTACTTCTTCTTAGTCCCTGTGGATTGGAACATAAGTGTGAGCCACAACCTGTATCTAATACCCAAGAAGTTGAATTAGCAAGTATACAGTCTATAACGAAAATACCTGAAGATGGAACGACTGTTCCGTTCTTCTGATCTTCCTTTAGCTTTGGACATTCTCTTTTGTAATGGCCTATTCCATCACAATAAAGACAGCTTGATGTGGACTTGTCCTGCTTTGATTTAGCATTGCCCTTGGACTTTCCACCTTTCTTGAACGGTCTCTTTCTAGCCTTGAGTAAATCTTTGGCTTCACAGTCCAGTATTATTTCAGCCTTTCTGACAAGGTGAACAAATTCTGCAACTGTTTCTTCTCTTGGTTCACTTAGGTATAGTTGCTTGAAGCGACCAAACCCACTGTGTAGTGAATTGAGCAAGACAGAGACTGCCATCCTTTCGCTTATTGGTGTTCCTAGTAGACTTAGGCGATCAAAGTATGAACACATAAGATCCACATGGAACCTCAGTGGGACGCCTACCCTCTGTTTAGTGCGAAGGAGCTGAACATGTGTTTCTTGGACCTCCATCCTATAACACCTGTTGGGAGAACTAACCTTTAGACCAGACATTGATTCAATCAACTCATGGACGTTCAGGTCCCTGTCCTCCGTACTTCCACGACAGATATCCCTCAGATTCTTGATGAGCGTAAAAGGTTCATAGGCTACAAACCTTTTAGCCCAATCATCAGGGATATTGTTCAGCATGAGACTCATAACCTTTTTGAGATCCGCATCCCAGGCGTAAAATCTCTCAGGGGTCATGTCTCTGGCATAGTAGCTTGGCATGGGATGTGACAGTACATACTCAAGTCCATTGAGTTTGACTATTTCAACTAGCTTAGCTTCCCATTCAAGAAAATTTGTCAGGTTCAGCTTGACCATAAGCTCAGAACCCATGATGATGTTTTGATTGTTGTTTTCCATATTAAAAACTACAATTGAAAAGAATAAACAAATAAATAACCATTCACAGTTTCTCTTAATAAACTTAAATTCTAGCATACATGCATAATTCAATGTTTATTAAGCATTTTATTCAAGTTATGTGTTCCGGCAGGTGTGAATAAAATGATTCCAAGATCCTAAAATCATTGAAGAACTAAGCACAGTTTGTCGACTTAATCCTAGAACATCTTAGGTAAGCAAAAGCCTTTTGCTAATAGTCTAGAAACTACTCTTGGTTGATAGGTACGTCTAAGAACTTATTAGGTAAACCTATCGATTTTGCCACGACATAAAAGGACTCCTTACTTATATCGTTGAGTTTCACCAAAACTAACATGTACTCACAATTATTTGTGTACCTTGCCCCTTTAGGACCAATAAGTAACACCTCGCTGAGCGAAAACTATTACTAGATTGATGTAAAGGATATCCAAGCAAGTGTATATTTTGGCATGGCACCTTTTAACTCAATTTTTAAGTTTGGAACTTAAGGCTCTTACTATGTTGGTTAGATTTTAAGTGAACTAAAATCCTTAATCATACAACATAATCAAGCTTTTGATCTCATGCATTTTAAGACATATTTAAAAGCAATAAATAACTTAAACATGCATAAGATAAATGTGATCTAGTATGGCCCGACTTCATCTTGAAGCTTTGACTTCAAAGTCCGTCTTGAAAATCTCCGTGGGAGGCACCATATTTTCTTCAAATAGGATAAGCTATAACTAATTACAACTATTTGATGGTTCGCAGACCATATTTGAATTGAAAAATAACTTTGGTACTTTAGACCAATTACATTCAAATTAATGGTACGCAGACCATATTTTCTATCCTATTTGGGCCATACTAGTCACTTCATAACCTGCAAAACAGTACATATACAATATATACCATTCACCCATTCATTATCATGAATGGCCCACTTAGCTGGTTAGTAAAACACATTATGCATCACGTAAATATTTGCAGCAATTAATCAAGGGCACCAATAATCTACCAATTATTCAGTCCTTATTAATTCTAATCAAGTTGTTTTAACCTTAAGGATTTGTAGACCTAATCAAGAGTTTATGACTAAAAAGCGCTCCCACTTAAACCAATAAATTCATATGCTTTACTAATTTTAAACATAAAAATGTATTTCTAGTCTAACCGGAAACATACAATTTTAATTAAAATTTAAAGCTCATATAAATTTATAATTGAATCCAAAAAGTTTAATTTAATTTCAGTCGTTATTTAAATTAATTCATGATTTTAATTTTAGTAAAATAATTAGAATAAATAACATTTATTATAATTACAATATTCAAAATTAAAATCCAAGAAAATAATTTAAATTATTAATTTTAAAATTAATTAAAATTACGTGAACTGAAATTTTCAAATTAAACATTCAAAACGATCTAATCGTAACGCAAACACCCTACGCATTGCACGCCCATGGGCCGCACGCATACAGCCATTGCTGGCCATATGCGCGCAGCCCATGCGCTCGTCGCATAGCTGCTGCTCTACCAATTGCAAGCCATCGCACGCTGTGGTGCTCGCTGCGCGCGCGCCAGCGCTCGTCGCACGCGAGCCATCGATCGCAGTGCGCGCTCGCCAGCGCTCGCTGTGCGCGCGAGCCATTGCTCGCTGTGCGCGCGAGCCATCGCTCGCTGTGCGCGCGAGCAATGCTGGGCGCAGCGCTCGTGGCACGCGAGCTTGCGCTCGCTGCGCGCGAGGCTGCGCGCTCTTGCGCGAGGCAGTGCGCGTTGTGGCGCAGCTCGCTTGCTGCCCACACGCGACTGCCTTGGTTTGCCTTTCGCCCATGCCCATTTGTTCATAGCTCGTGGCACACGACACAAGGCAGGGCTGCTGCCTTGTGCTCGTGCACTACGCCCTTGCTCATTGCATTCTTGCCGCACGGGCGACGAGCTCCCTTGCTCGTCGACGCATGCCCGCACTATACAACACCCCTTAAGGGTAACACGAAGCGTCCATTGCTTTGTGCGTGCAAGTTTTATGAACGAATCGCATAAAAATTTAAAATTTATATTTAAAATTAATGACAAATTAATAAATAATATTAATTTCATAATTTTAGGGCGAAAAATCGAAAATTTATTATTCAATTGATTTCCGATTTACATGGATTCAAGTCTAGGTCATAAAAATTTAAAATTTATCATAAATTTACAATTTTTATGGTGGTTTTTAATCATAGGTTTCTAATTAAATTATAATTAATTATGAAAATCAAATTAATTCTAAATTATTCTAATTTTCAACAAATTAATCATAATTACAAATTAGATTGCATAATTAACAAGGCTAGGCATTCAAACTTGTTAAACATATACAGTAGGTCAATCAAAAATTCAAGATTTATCAACAAGAATCGCAAATATTTAATTTAACATCTTAAATTTACGAAATTTTGCATTCGAAAAACTAAAACCTTCGAAAAGTCATAGTTAGGCTTCGAATTTGAGAATTCTGGGTTCGGCAGAAAAAAACTATTTTTGTCAAAATTTTAGAATGCATTTTACATGCGGAATTGACACAAAAATCACTCGATTTGGATGAGTAACGAAGAAACTGCCGAAAAACTGCGTACGTATAATTAAATAAACGCAATTTGCAATTAATTAACAATTACGAAAATTAATCACCCCTTTTAATTCTTGCAAATTTGTAATATTTAACCATGTTTATGCAAATTAGATTATGAAAATAATAAGGGGCTCGTGATACCACTGTTAGGTTATGATACATATGATATTACATAAATCATGCGGAAACAACCATTAACCCAGGAATACATATTATTTACACATAATCATATAGCATAATTTAGATGCATACTCTTTGTTGCGTGCCCTCCCTAGCTGCGCCCGAACCGAACAAGAACAAGTCTTTAGGACTCCAAGTGTCGTCCCTCCGTAGATAGTCCACAGCACGTCCGGATCCGCCTTAAGATTGACCAACTATAATCGCCCTTAAGGTACTAGAATTTTCGGCACTTTTGAGCAAGATGTGTGATTGAATTTTTCTCTCAAAAACTCACTTTGAATACTTTGAAACTCGTTATAAATTGTGAACCCAGGCCACATATTTATAGGGGTATGGAAAGGGAATTGGAATCCTATTCAGATACAAATTAATTAAACCTAGAATCCTACAAGAACTCTAATAAATTAATTTATCTAATAGAATTAGGAATTTAATCATTAACCGAACTCTGCATGTTTTAGGAATCGTGCATGAACACAAACACTCACGCACACACACACGGCAGCCACGATGGGCCGCCCATGCGCGTGCGTGCGAGCAGCAGCCCACGCAGCGAGGCCTACGCGAGCTACAAGCCCACGTAGCTCCTGCGCGCGCTGCGCGCGCTGTGCGCGCTGCCTCGGCCTGCTGGGCCTGGCCTTGCGCTGGGCCTGGCGTGGCCTTGGCTGTTCGTGTGGCGCGCTTGGCTTGCTGGGCGATGGCCTGGCTTCGTGCTGGGCCCTCGTCCGGCAGGCCTCGTCCGATGCTTATTCGTACGATACGCTTCCGATTAAATTTCCGATTCCGGAATTCATTTCCGATACGAACAATATTTAATATTTCCGATTCCGGAATTAATTTCCGTTTCGAACAAATATTTAATATTTCCGTTTCCGGAATTATTTTCCGATTCCGATAATATTTCCGATTCTGACAATATTTCCGTTTCCGGCAATATTTCCGATTCTGGCAATATTTCCATTTCCGATAATATTTTCCGATACGTACCATGTTTCCGTTTCCGGCAACATCTACGACTTGGATAATATTTATATTTCCGATACGATCCATATTTCCGTTTCCGGTAATATCATCGTTTCCGGAGTATTCATTTCTTGCCTGCGACGATCTCAGCTCCCACTGAAACCAAGATCCGTCGATTCCGAATATTCATAGATGGAGTATTAATTTAATGCCATTAAATACTTGATCCGTTTACGTACTATTTGTGTGACCCTACGGGTTCAGTCAAGAGTAAGCTGTGGATTAATATCATTAATTCCACTTGAACTGAAGCGGCCTCTAGCTAGGCATTCAGCTCACTTGATCTCACTGAATTATTAACTTGTTAATTAATACTGAACCGCATTTATTAGACTTATCATATAATGCATACTTGGACCAAGGGCATTATTTCCTTCAACACGACCCAAGGGGGTTTGTTTTCTTATATAATTTCATTTGAACGGTAACGCAATTAAGTAAATAGAATGTCCGAAATTACCGATATTTGGCAACACTCGCTCTCTTGATTCTCTTATTTCCAAAGTTAATTAAGTCTTTATGATTCCCAATTCAGTAACTCCTAATTAATAAAGTGGAATTCCAAAAGTATTTGGTAACTCCAAAAAATAATTAGGAGGTCCTAACATAAATAGATATATTTATTAATAAAATAAGGGTCGCATTAGATAAGGAAATACTTAAAATAATAAATAAACAATGTCGTGACGAACTCGCCGGTATTTGATTCGTTCGATACATTAAATCCTGTTAATTTATCTAACACGACCCAAAATTAATTAAGTCTTTATGATTCCCAATTCAGTAACTTCTAATTAATAAACTAGAATTCCAAAAGTATTTGGTAACTCCAAAAAATAATTAGGAGGTCCTAACATAAATACATATAGATTTATTTATAATTAAAGGGTCGCATTAGATAAGGAAATTGTTAAAAATAATAAATAAACAATGTCGTGACGAACTTGCCGGTATTTAATTCGTTCGATACATTAAACCCTGTTAATTTATCTAACACGACCCAAAGTTAATTAGGTCTTTACTATTCCCTAATCAGTAACTCCTAATTAATAAAGTGGAATTCCAAAAGTATTTGGTAACTCCAAAAAATAATTAGGAGGTCTTAACATAAATAGATATATTTATTAATAGATTAAGGGTCGCATTAGATAAGGAAATGCTTAAAATAATAAATAAACCATGTCGTGACAAACTTGCTAGTATTTGATTCGTTCGATACATGAAATCCTGTTAATTTATCTAACACGACCCAAGGGGGTTTATTTTCTTATATAATTTCATGTGAACGGTAACGCAATTAAGTAAATAGAGTGTCCGAAATTACCGATATTTGGCAACACTCGCTCTCTTAATTCTCTTATTTCCAAAGTTAATTAAGTCTTTATGATTCCCAATTCAGTAACTCCTAATTAATAAAGTGGAATTCCAAAAGTATTTGGTAACTCCAAAAAATAATTAGGAGGCCCTAACATAAATAGATATATTTATTAATAGAATAAGGGTCGCATTAGATAATAAAATACTTAAAATAAAAAATAAGCAATGCTGTGACGAACGTGCCGGTATTTGATTCATTCGATACATTAAATCCTGTTAATTTATCTAACACGACCCAAAGTTAATTTGGTCTTTACTATTCCCTAATCAGTAACTCCTAATTAATAAAGTGGAATTCCAAAAGTATTTCGTAACTCCAAAAAATAATTAGGAGGTCTTAACATAAATATATATAGATTTATTTATAGATTAAGGGTCGCATTAGATAAGGAAATTATTTAAAATAATACATAAACAATGTCGTGACGAACTCGCCGGTATTTGATTCGTTCGATACATTAAATCCTGTTAATTAATCTAACACGACCCAAAGTTAATTAAATCTTTATGATTCTCAATTCAGTAACTCCTAATTAATAAACTGGAATTACAAAAGTATTTGGTAACTCCAAAAAATAATTAGGAGGTCCTAACATAAATAGATATATTTATTAATAGATTAAGGGTCGCATTAGATAAGGAAATGCTTAAAATAATAAATAAACAATGTCGTGACGAACTTGCCGGTATTTGATTCGTTCGATACATTAAATCATGTTAATTTATCTAACACGGCCCAAAGTTAATTTGGTCTTTACTATTCCATAATCAGTAACTCCTAATTAATAAAGTGGAATACCAAAAGTATTTGGTAACTCCAAAAAATAATTAGGAGGTCTTAACATAAATATATATAGATTTATTTATAGATTAAGGGTCGCATTAGATAAGGAAATTGTTTAAAATAATAAATAAACAATGTCGTGACGAACTCGCCGGTATTTGATTCGTTCGATACATTAAATCCTGACAATTTATCTAACACGGCCCAAAGTTAATTAAGTCTTTATGATTCCCAATTCAGTAACCTCTAATTAATAAACTAGAATTCCAAAAGTATTTGGTAACTCCAAAAAATAATTAGGAGGTCCTAACATAAATACATATAGATTTATTTATAATTAAAGGGTCGCATTAGATAAGGAAATTGTTAAAAATAATAAATAAACAATGTCGTGACGAACTTGCCGGTATTTGAGTTCGATACATTAAATCATGTTAATTTATCTAACACGGCCCAAAGTTAATTTGGTCTTTACTATTCCCTAATCAGTAACTCCTAATTAATAAAGTGGAATTCCAAAAGTATTTGGTAACTCCAAAAAATAATTAGGAGGTCTTAACATAAATATATATAGATTTATTTATAGATTAAGGGTCGCATTAGATAAGGAAATTGTTTAAAATAATAAATAAACAATGTCGTGACGAACTCGCCCGTATTTGATTCGTTCGATACATTAAATCCTGTAAGTTTATCTAACAGGACCCAAAGTTAATTAAGTCTTTATGATTCCCAATTCAGTAACCTCTAATTAATAAACTAGAATTCCAAAAGTATTTGGTAACTCCAAAAAAAAATTAGGAGGTCCTAACATAAATACATATAGATTTATTTATAATTAAAGGGTCGCATTAGATAAGGAAATGCTTAAAATAATCAATAAACCATGTCGTGACGAACTTGCCGGTATTTTATTCGTTCGATATATTAAATCGTGTTAATTTATCTAACACGACCCAAGGGGGTTTGTTTTCTTATATAATTTCATGTGAACGGTAACGCAAATAAGTAAATAGAGTGTCCGAAATTACCGATATTTGGCAACACTCGCTCTCTTGATTCTCTTATTTCCAAAGCTAATTAAGTCTTTATGATTCCCAATTCAGTAACTCCTAATTAATAAAGTGGAATTCCAAAAGTATTTGGTAACTTCAAAAAATAATTAGGAGGTCCTAACATTAATAGATATAGATTTATTTATAGATTAAGGAAATTGTTTAAAATAATAAACAAACCATGTCGTGACGAACTTGTCGGTATTTGATTCGTTCGATACATTTATTCCTGTTAATTTATCTAACACGACCCAAGGGGGTTTGTTTTCTTATATAATTTCATGTGAACGGTAACACAATTAAGTAAATAGAGTGTCCGAAATTACCGATATTTGGCAACACTCGCTCTCTTGATTCTCTTATTTCCAAAGTTAATTAAGTCTTTATGATTCCCAATTCAGTAACTCCTAATTAATAAACTGGAATTCCAAAAGTATTTGGTAACTCCAAAAAATTATTAGGAGGTCCTAACATTAATAGATATATTTCTTAATAGATTAAGGGTCGCATTAGATAAGGAAATTGTTAAAAATAATAAATAAACAATGTCGTGACGAACTTGCCGGTATTTGATTCGTTTGATACATTTAACCCTGTTAATTTATCTAACACGACCCAAAGTTAATTAGGTCTTTACTATTCCCTAATCAGTAACTCCTAATTAATAAAGTGGAATTCCAAAAGTATTTGGTAACTCCAAAAAATAATTAGGAGGTCATAACATAAATAGATATATTTATTAATAGATTAAGGGTCGCATTGGATAAGAAAATTGTTTAAAATAATAAATAACCAACGTCGTGACGAACTTGCCGGTATTTGATTCGTTCGATACATTTAACCCTGTTAATTTATCTAACACGACCCAAAGTTAATTAGGTCTTTACTATTCCCTAATCAGTAACTCCTAATTAATAAAGTGGAATTCCAAAAGTATTTGGTAACTCCAAAAAATAATTAGGAGGTCATAACATAAATAGATATATTTATTAATAGATTAAGGGTCGCATTGGATAAGGAAATTGTTTAAAATAATAAATAACCAACGTCGTGACGAACTTGCCGGTATTTGATTCGTTCGATACATTTAACCCTGTTAATTTATCTAACACGACCCAAAGTTAATTAGGTCTTTACTATTCCCTAATCAGTAACTCCTAATTAATAAAGTGGAATTCCAAAAGTATTTGGTAACTCCAAAAAATAATTAGGAGGTCATAACATAAATAGATATATTTATTAATAGATTAAGGGTCGCATTGGATAAGGAAATTGTTTAAAATAATAAATAACCAACATCGTGACGAACTTGCCGGTATTTGATTCGTTCGTTACATTTAACCCTGTTAATTTATCTAACACGACCCAAAGTTAATTAGGTCTTTACTATTCCCTAATCAGTAACTCCTAATTAATAAAGTGGAATTCCAAAAGTATTTGGTAACTCCAAAAAATAATTAGGAGGTCATAACATAAATAGATATATTTATTAATAGATTAAGGGTCGCATTGGATAAGGAAATTGTTTAAAATAATAAATAACCAACGTCGTGACGAACTTGCCGGTATTTGATTCGTTCGATACATTTAACCCTGTTAATTTATCTAACACGACCCAAAGTTAATTAGGTCTTTACTATTCCCTAATCAGTAACTCCTAATTAATAAAGTGGAATTCAAAAAGTATTTGGTAACTCCAAAAAATAATTAGGAGGTCATAACATAAATAGATATATTTATTAAAAGATTAAGGGTCGCATTGGATAAGGAAATTGTTTAAAATAATAAATAACCAACGTCGTGACGAACTTGCCGGTATTTGATTCGTTCGATACATTAAACCCTGTTAATTTATCTAACACGACCCAAGGGGGTTTGTTTTCTTATATAATTTCATGTGAACGGTAACGCAAATAAGTAAATAGAGTGTCCGAAATTACCGATTTTTGGCAACACTCGCTCTCTTGATTCTCTTATTTCCCTAAAAAAAAATATCTAAATCTACTTTTATTTCGGTAATCAAATAAAAATAGATTTTTTTTATTTCGGTAATTTTCATGATTCGATGTATGATTCTATTTCATGATTCGATGTAAGATAAAATAAAAAAAATTGATTTTTTTTTTATTTCGGTATTCAAATAAAAAAACAATTATTTTTTCGTTAAAAGTTACAGAATATAGGATAAAAAATAACGTAATTGATTTAGTATAAATCAGATAAACGATATCATGTAAATGGTTTAGTATCAATAACGTAATCTAAGGCATCAATTTAGGAAAATTAGGAGACTAAATAGGAGACTAAATCAATTAGAGAATATATATTTTAATTTCGGTAATAAATAAAATCTTATTTTTTAAAAAAATATTCGGAACAATCAAATAAATTTTGTTAACATTCAAATAAAATCTCGGTAACAATATAAGATAAGAATTTTTTTAATATAAGATAAGATTTTTTTTTTTTAAAATCGGTAACAATATAAGATAAGATTTTCTTTTAATATAAGATAAGATTTTTTTAAAAAAATTGGTAACAATATATATAATTAAATAATATAAGATAAGATATTTTTTAAAAAAATTCGGTAACAATCAAATAAAATCTGATTTCTTTAAAATAATTCCGGTAACAATTATTAACAAAATATAAGGCATCAATTTAGGAAAATTAACATATTAATCAATTAAAGAATATCTAAAAAGTAAATATTATTCTATAACTTTTGAATCTATTTTAACCCTAAAAATAAAATATCTAAATCTATTTTTATTTCGGTAATCAAATAAAAATAGATTTTTTTTTTATTTCGGTAATAATTGTTGATTTCGGTAACAAATGAGATTTATTTGTTAACAACTCCGGTAACAATTATTAACTAATATGATTCAGATATACGATATCAAAATCTATTTTAATTTTGGTAATCAAATAAAATCTGATATTTATTATTTCGGTACTTTTTAAAAAATTCTGTAACAATTCATATTTTATTTCTTTCAGATTTTATTTGTTAACCATTTCGGTAACAATTATTAACTAATATAATTAAGATATACGGTAATAGTTAATTACCGAAATAAAAAAAAATCTGAATAAAATCTGATTTATCGTAACAAATAAAATCTAATTTTCTGTATCGTAACAAATAGAATTAAATTTTTTTATAGTCACAAGTAAAATCTGATTTTTTTATAAAAAGAATATCTAAAAAATAAATAATATAATATCAGAATCTATTTAATCCCTAAACAAAAAACATCAAAATCTATTTTTATTTTGGTAATAAAATAAAATCTGATATTTTTTATAGGAAAATCAATAACGAAATCTAAGGCTCAATTTAGGAAAAATTAAGATATTAAATCAATTAAAGAATATATAAAAAATAAATATTATTCTATAATATCAGAATCTATTCTATTTTTGGTAATAATTATATAATACAGTATCAAATAAAATCTGTTTTATTTAAAAAACTTTCGGTAATTAATAATTATCTAATATCGTATCAAATAAAATCAGATTTTTTTAAAACAAAAATCGGTAAAAATAATTAAATTAAATTTGATTTTTTTTTAATATATGTCAAAATTAGCTAATATCGGATAAATAACAATAATTTTTTAAACTAAACGGTTATTTACTTAAAATTATAAAAGATTACTATTTAATTAATTATAGAATTAAAAAAGATTATTATTTAATTAACTATAAAATTAGATGGCCGGCGATGTGGAGTGGTGGCCGGCGGTGATGGTGGTCGGCGGTGATGTTAGTGGCCGGATGATGTTGGTGGTTGCCGGCGATGATGATGGTGGTCAGTTGATGGTGGTGGGCGAGATGATGGTGGTCGGTTGTCGGTTGTCGGGTGATGGTGGTCGGGTGATGGTGGTCGGATGATGGTGGTCGGATGATGGTGGCCGGCGGTGATGGTGGCCGGCGGTGGTCGGATGATGGTGGCCGGCGGTGGTCGGATGATGGTGGCCGGAGGTGATGGTTGCCGGCGGTGATGGACCGGCGGTGAAATGGATGGATGATGATGTCATTAATATTGAATAATTAATATTAAATATACGTTGGGTACTTTTTTTACCTAGAGCCAAACAGCCCATAAAAAGGATAAAATCAAGTGAACGGTCTAGATTAGATTGAGATCAATCGACGGTCTAGATTTAATTAAAGGGGTAAGTCGTCGAAGGTCGACGACCTTTATAGAAGCGTCGTAGGTCAAGTTTATTTCAGTGTGTTTTCCTTACTTTCCAATTAATAAAGGCGTAATGTTTCTCCTAAATTTTTATTCTAACACTAAGTAAGCACCAAATGTACTTGCAAAATACAAAAATAAAGAGGCGGCCCACTCTAGGCCCAACAAACGAGACCCATTCGGTCTTGAAATAGGGCCATGGGAACCATTTCCCGAAACCCACAAAATAAACCGCACCATCCCATTCATATCCCCAAAACCTAAAAAGTCAACCAGTGTCATCATAAAAGTCAATCCATGCAACCCAAAGAAATCAAAGGAAATCAAAATCCAAAACAAATGCAAATGTTGCTTAAAAAGGGAATTAATAAAATGTAACCCCATCATATCCTTCAAAAGCGACACGCACCTCAACCCACTCAAAAGCCTACACAAAGATCTTCATATCTTCAACACCCTAACTCCATTTTTAAAGCCGTTTCGAGTCACGGATAGAAAAAAATAATCCGGACAAAAAAACATCTCAGGCTAACAGTAAAAAAAGCCTCCGAAATAGCCTCAAAATGAATTTTTATACAAGTAAAAAAAAGCATAGCACTAAAACTAAAAAAAGAAATAAATGCAAGAACACGTGAAGCAAAGCGTCAAAAACGACCGCCCAAATCATTTTCAGCGCCCAGGGCTGGGCGCCGAAATCTTTGACGCCCCAGCCTGGGCGTTGAAACTCTCTGCCTGCCTAAATTGTTTTTAGAAGTGCTCGTCATTTTATCCGCACATAACGAAAAAATAACGAACACTTGGGGGGTACAGCACGTATCCAAATAGGCTCACCAAAAAATATAGCCATACAAAAAGTAGTCGAATTTCATTTTTTACGCGACTTACCGCAAACAAAAAACGGCAGACGAAAATAATGATAATACTTCACTCATTTGACCGATTAAGTAATATGCTACCACCTCAGGGCATATCTATTAAAATCTGGCATCCTAGAACTTATTCTAGCTAGAACTACGCGCGACCTGATTCTGACAAGATACGTAGGCAATCCTTACCAAGGATTCGGTCCAATAAAAAAAAAACATACATACATAAATTTTGCAAAAAGTGTTAGACATATAAAAATATAAAAAAGGAGGAGAAACAAAAAATGAAAATGAAAAAATAAAATACGCCTTTATTGAAAAATAATAAGAAGGAAAACAAAGTGCTAAGAAGTGAAAAAACAAACACAACTGAAGTAAATAAAGGGCACCTACACCCTAGCAAGAACTACACTACTCTAGTTCTTCCGGATCATCAAATAAAGTCTTGTAGAGGGTGTAGACACCTACTTTTGTCGCCGTTCCCGAAAGGGAAGGTTCGATGATGAAAGCGTAAATCTCCACTTGACAACGCATCTCCTATAAAATAACGGATCTCAATTCTCCTTTTCATTTCACCCGAAACCTTCTATTTATAGAAACCTGCTATTTATGGAAACCTGCTAAAAATAGTAACCGCCGTAATGGGTAGTTGTTAAAAGTGACAAGTCATAAAAGATAGAAACCTGTCAGAATTAGGTGCTGCACTCCAACATAAATCCTAAATGAGATAGAAATTGCGAGAGAATCCTATTCCTAATACGATTCGAAAGTAAGAGTCACGTATTAATTAAAATCCTAACGAGCCTAGAGTTCGTAACGGGCCCAGACGCATACCGTCACAAGGTTAATACGCACTAAAAGAATCAATTAAATCTCAAATACTCCGGATTCTAGGAATCCGAATCTGACAAAGAAACGGCCTTAACATCAATTTCAACGCCCAGCCCTGGGCGCTGAAATTGCATGGATCCTATTTTCAACGCCCAGAGCTGGGCACCGAAATCTTTGACGCCCAGGCCTGGGCGCTGAAAATACCTGGGACGTGTTTTTTTCCTAATTCCTGGTGGATTAGAGTTCTACAATTCTATCTTTCCACGAACTCTTTTCTATAAATAGGGCCTTAAGTTCGACGTGAAATGAACACACAACACACAATTATATTCTGAGTATTGACTCTGAACCCCTAAGCCTAAGCCTCATGCTGCAAAACTGATCACGCGTTCTGTCGCAATCGATCCATAAATCGAACAGAACGTATCCCGTCCCATAATTTGAGATTCGTTAAATAAAAGGAGAAATAGCAAAGTCAAAGTGGTTAGTTTTTCGAGAACCGTGACGCACCTCTCAAGGGTGCGTCGTAATGTGTCCCTTTTCCATGGTTTAATTGCTTTCCTCGCCCTTTTATGAACTGTTAAACTAACTGAAATCTGATTGTTCGATCACGCTTAATAAATATGATATTTTTGGGAAATTGGATTATCATGCTAGGTCCCTTAAAACAATCTAAATCAGATAATCGCGTTCGATCTAGTACTATATGTTGCATATGGATAAAATCAACTCAGATTAGTTTAATAGTTAACGCATGTCCCTTCAATTATTTATGCTGAGCTAGTAAGGATATCCTGCCTCTGGAGTTATCGAAGAGCGAGTACTCCTCTCGGTAGTTACAGTCCCCCGAACCCTCAATCTCTACCCTGCGGGTGTACGTTGAGCGATCCCCACCACCAGGGATCACAAGGGAACCTACGGCCGTCGTGGTCAAACATAATTGCACTCCCTTTATGTCACGATAACCGGGTTTTGTCAGTTTTTCTCATTGTCGTTAAAAACTGAATGGCGACTCCTATATTACTAGTCAATTGGGTGTAAACTCACAGGAAATCCAATTACACTTGATTTGACAAAAAGAAGCGTCACACCCACGAGGGACGAGGTCACGCATTAGCCTCGTGCTTTTTCGACCCCCTCACAGAGGGCAATGTTCGCAGGATCCACCCCCACAGTCTTCTGCGCTGCCCCAATATCAATCTCCATAAGAACCGGCTCCTGGACACTAACTTCCAAAGATGCCAAGGCTTCAGAAACATTCTCAGTTATAGCTCGCTCAGCCTCAAGGGCACAGACAATGGTGGGAGAAGGATTATTATCATCAACTAGACTAGTCGCTATTTCTACAGGCGGCTGAGCCTTCCTAACCCATACATTGTTCCGGCGACGATCTCCGCGAGAGCTTGCATTTCTTTTAACAACAGCAGGCCCCTTCATGTTACGCATCTTTTTAGGCCTGAAACTTGAACGGGGAGGAACTTCCTTTCGCTTTCGATCAGGACGAGCTTTCACAGTCTTAATACCGTGGGTACGAGGTTTGGCAGAATCAGGACCCTCATACTTAACACGAATACGAGGTATCAAAAGCTCAGCCGGCTCCCCATTTCGAGCCTCGGTCCTCACAGGTTTATCATCGGAACTCATCCACAACTTGTAGTTTTCAGAAAGACCCACAAAGCCATTTGTAGCTACGTCCCAACGCGGGAGAACATCATAATACTTAGCCCACGCTTGAACCCGTGCTTGTGAAAAGGCCGCTACTTTAGGTGGTACCGTATCGGAAAAGGGGATAGTCTGCCTTAAACCGTATTGACGCATGACTCGGTAAGGGAAAATATAAATGGGCCGAGATAGCCCCAACAAAGAAACATAAACCGATACATCAGAACCCCCCGTCATAGTAGTCAAACCCCACCATGGTACCACCCACTTGATAGAACAGATGCCATGAGTAAAAAAGGAGGACCATTCGGCCTCGTCCTGGCCTCGATGCAAATATTTTCGGTTACCCAGGGCTATAGGGCGATAATGTTTAGGATCGGCAGGAGCTTCCAAGAGCCTAAGCCGTTCCACGAGCCAAATCTGCAAAAACGGGTACGATCAAAAAAAATAAAAATAAAAAGAAAACGGTTCCTGGGGCGCAGTTTCAACGCCCAGGACCAGGCGCTGATAATTCTAGCGCCCAGCCCTGGGCGCTGAAACATAGCCCCAAAGCAGGGTGAATAAAAATATATATGCAAAAAAAAACGTATACATGCGCAAAGAAAAAAAATCGATTACCTGCAGTAATAGGGGGCTTCCCTTAAAATATTCCGATTTGGCATCCTTCTTCAGCTCATCCGCACTCAGCAAAGTCTCGGCAACAACCAACGGCATAATAGAATAACAACTTTCCATCTGGCTAATCAAGGGGATCAACCTTATGTCACCGAACTCACCATTGCTATTCGACAGCAAATAATGATTCAACAAGCAAAATACAAGGGCTCGAATATTCATTTTCTGTTCGGTCATATTCTTACTAGGCCTAAAGTGGTGTTTTACAAGTTTTGCCAAATTGACCTCATCACCTACAACAACTTCAGCAAGCATGTTAGCATCTAGTCCTAGGAAAGCCCCTATGGTTGTTTTACTCTCTTCAATGGTGCCAGGAGTGGCAGGGGTAGCATTAGTAGGATAACCAAGGATCGCAGCAAATTCATCTGGCAAATGACATATTTCGTTGCCCCGAAAGACAAAGACATGATGATCGGAATCCCAAAAGCTTAGGGCTGCGTGCAGAAAATTATAGTCAATGTTAATTTGTTGTAAGCCTAAAAGTGCCTCTAAGTGGTATTCTTTCAACAAAGCCTTTTCTGCAGGATTAAGGGCCCGTAGCCAACGCCTGACAGCCCGTTGGAGTGAGAAAGTAGGAATCGACATGACGAAAACAAGGAGTAACTAAAACACAGCAAAGAAAGAAGGAAATTGGGAGTGATGGAAAATAGGGACGTATCTAGCCCCTATATATAGCTGAACGCATCAAGTGACATCCTGATCCCATTCGGAAACGCATTAAGAAATCCGAAAGTCAAAATTCGCCAGGAAAGGACTTTCAGCGCCCGAAGCTGGGCGCCGAAATAATTAACGCCCGGCTTTGGGCGCCGAAAATGCAGCCCAAGGCCCAGATTTCACAAAACGCGGAACAGGAAAAGACTTAAAACCGTGTTGCTAGACACGAGGCCCTATGTACAATTAAGATCAAGCCCAAAAGCACCCTTAAGCTCCCAAATAGCAAAAATGAATGGTAAAACTTGGTCGAAACTTAGACTTGTCTCCAGGAACATATATGTACACTTTTCAAAACAAATGTGAAATATCAAGGTCATTCTTCGAAACACCAAAAAATGTTGTTAAGTCGTTGGTTTCTCAAATAAAAATGTTTGTCTGTCAAAAGATTAATCCGGGCCAAGATAAACTGGATGATATTAAACCTTGTCGCTCAAATACTGAAGTTGCACCCCACGACTTCGCCGAAATAGCACACCACTATGAAAGGTCTCTCGCACATACGAGCACGACCCCAAACATGATTAAAAGACGTTATGAAGTATGCGAAAAATGACTAACAGAGCCCAAGTGCTTGGGGGCTCGCGGAAAGTATACTCCAACAAAAAGCGCGCAATCGAAATCACATTCCCGGACTGCGCTATACGCCGTCCCATGTTTGGATGATCTCAAGAGAACAGGTTCGACCGTAGAAAAGGGTCGTCACGGACACTTGTACATGGTCCTCTGACCAAAGACCAAGTGGTGGAAAAAATCGAGCCGTAAAGACTAGCTCAAAACCACGAAAGCAGGCGGTCGCAAGACAAAGGTCCGTCTAAATCCGTTGTCAACCCACGTTCAGGTTACAACTAAATCCGAGCATCCCTCAGAAGAATTCGCTCCTACGAAGAATGGATAAAGAGGAAATCTCAAAAGAAATCACAATGAACAAAAAATAGAGACTTGCCCACCTCGATCAGGCAAGATCGCGCCACGAACCACGCGAGTTCCAAATCAAGAAAAAACAAATTCAGGGATGTCCACCCTTAGCGGACAGGGCTGGCCCACCTTCAGCGGGCGGGGTCTGTGTCACTAGCCGCGCAGATCCTCAGTTTTCGAAAAATAGAATCTTCAAAAAAAAAAATGAAACAGGCTCGCCATCTTCAGCCGGCGGGGTCTACGGCGCAAACCACGTAGGTCCTTATTTTCAAAAAAAATGAACACAACAAATTTCAAAATAGATTCGTCCACTTCTATCGGACGGGGTGTCCACCCTTAGCGGACAGGTTCGCCATCTTTAGCCGGCGGGGTCTACATCACAAGCCGCATAGGTCCTTATTTTCAAATTTCAAAAATAGATTCGTCCACTTCTATCGGACGGGGTGTCCACCCTTAGCGGACAGGCTCGCCATCTTTAGCCGGTGGGGTCTACGTCACAAGCCGCGTAGGTCCTTATTTTCAATTTTCAAAAATAGATTCGTCCACTTCTATCGGACGGGGTGTCCACCCTTAGCGGACAGGCTCGCCATCTTTAGCCGGCGGGGTCTGCGTCACTAACTACGCAGGTCCTTAGTCGCTGCAGCGATAACTTTTTCTGGTTTTCCGTTTTTCCAAAAAAGAACGATGTGAGTAGCTTTCCCTTTTTCCAAAGATTGGTTTTCCGTTTTTTCCAAAAAAGAACGATGTGCTGGATTTTCCTTCGTTTTACGTCCCATAAAAACAAGGGGGTTTTCTCGTTTAGCTAACCCTGAAAATGAGAATCTTTAAAAACATTTTTTACCTCGTGATTGGGCTTGGCCAGGCCCAATTACACTTTATAGCTTTGATTTCGAAAACATCTGTAGCTACTCCCAATGACAAAGTGAGGGAGTTTCTGCGCACCTTTAGATCCTTCCAATGACAAAGTGAGGAAGTTTCTATACTATCCGTTGACAAATCCCAATGACACGTGAGGGATATGTCGACACTTCAGGTGATGACCCTTAAGTCAAATGTTATCACTCGGGGGCT
Organism: Spinacia oleracea; assembly: GCF_020520425.1. NCBI lineage: Eukaryota > Viridiplantae > Streptophyta > Magnoliopsida > Caryophyllales > Amaranthaceae > Spinacia > Spinacia oleracea. Next base: position 112,922,139 of record NC_079489.1, read on the forward strand.
CGTGAGACCCTCGCCAAAACAGGTCACCATGGCTTGTGCGACGCACTCCGTCTAATACTTTGACCATCGTCTTACTCCAAGACTCAGTCAAAGTGGGGGCTAACTGTAGACACCTACTTTTGTCCCCATTCCCGAAAGGGAAGGTTCGATGATGAAAACGTAAATCTCCACTTGACAACGCATCTCCTATAAAATAACGAATCTCAATTCCCCTTTTCATTTTACCCGAAACCTGCTATTTATAGAAACCTGCTATTTATGGAAACCTGCTAAAAATAGTAACTTCCGTAATGGTAGTTGTTAAAAGTGGCAAGTCATAAAAGATAGAAACCTGTCAGAATTAGGTGTTGCACTCCAACATAAATCCTAAATGAGATAGAAATTGCGAGAGAATCCTATTCCTAATATGATTCGAAAGTAAGAGTCACGTATTAATTAAAATCCTAACGAGCCTAGGGTTCGTAACGGGCCCAGACGCATCCCGTCACAAGGTTAATACGCACTAAAAGACTCAATTAAATCTCAAATACTCCGGATTCTAGGAATCCAAATCTGACTGAGAAAACAGCCCAGATCCTATTTTTAACGCCTGGTTCTGGGCGCCGAAATCTTCGGCGCCCAGGCCTGGGCGTTGAAAATACCTGGTACGTGTTTTTTCCTAATTCCTCGTGGATTAGAGTTCTACAATTCTATCTTTCCACGAACTCTTTTCTATAAATAGGGCCTTAAGTTCGACGTCAAAAGAACAACACACAATTATATTTCTGAGTATTGACTCTGAACCCCTAAGCCTAAGCCTCACGCTGCAAAACCGATCACGCGTTCTGTCGCAATCGATCCATAAATCGAACAGAACATATCCCGTCCCATAATTTGAGATTCGTTAAATAAAAGGAGAAATAGCAAAGTCAAAGTGGTTAGTTTTCTGAGAACTGTGACGCACCTCTCAAGGGTGCGTCGTAATGTGTCCCTTTTCTATGATTTAATTGCTTTCCTCGCCCTTTTATGAACTGTTAAACTAACTAAATCTGATTGTTCGATCACGCTTAATAAATATGATATCTTTGGGAAATTGGATTATCATGCTAGGTCCCTTAAAACAATCTAAATCTGATAATCGCGTTCGATCTAGTACTATATGTTGCATATTGTTAAAATCAACTCAGATTAGTTTAATAGTTAACGCATGTCCCTTCAATTATTTATGCTGAGCTAGTAAGGATATCCTGCCTCTGGAGTTATCGAAGAGCGAGTACTCCTCTCGGTAGTTACAGTCCCCCGAACCCTCAATCCCTACCCTGCGGGTGTACGTTGAGCGATCCCCACCACCAGGGATTACAAGGGAACCTACGGCTGTCGTGGTCAAACATAATTGCACTCCCTTTATGTCACGATAACCGGGTTTTGTCAGTTTTTCTCATTTCGTTAAAAACTGAATGATGACTCCTATATTACTAGTCAATTGGGTGTAAACTCACAGGAAATCCAATTACACTTGATTTGACAAAAAGAAGTGTCACACCCACGAGGGACGAGGTCACGCATTAGCCTCGTGCTTTTTCGACCCCCTCACAGTGAGCAGTCTCTAAGGATCAATAAACATTATCCATCTGCAGGTTTGAAAATGATGCATCATTGGGTTCGGGATTGGAGAGCTTGTAGTTTAGTTTGATTTACTAAAGTAACTTTGGTTTGTTTAATTGAACTTTAAACTTGTTGAATTGGTTACATCGAATTTGTTTTCGTTGGTTGGTTTCGGAATTAATTCCATAGTTGACTATTTATAAATTTAAAGTTAGTTTTATGTTTTCCGCTGCAAAATTCTGAATAAGCCGTTACGTTTTCACAAAGGCGATAATACTTTGATAAATATCTATAGTTATATTTATTAAAAAGTTTATTATAGAAAAGGGAGAATTGTCGGGGTGTTACATCTCCTCTTCGACAACTCTGATAATCTGTTGAATCCTATCCTAGCTCAATCGTTTGACATCAAAGGAATATTAGGTATTTTCTTCTCTTCTTTCCTCAATTTTTGAATTTTTAGAATTCTCTAGGTTTATGTATTTATATTTTGATTTTTTTTTGGGGTTTGGTGTTTCTGGTTAGGTTTACTTGATGTTGGGTGAATTCGCCGATTAGTACATTGTTTGGGTTGAAGATGTTTTTGCTAAGCAGCGAATTTTAGGGAGAATTGATGAGCGGCATTTATGTCGCTCTTAGCTTAGGAATTCTTGTCATTTTTCTTACATTTTGCATGATTTTGTATGGTTAATTGGTCATTTATATGCTTCTATCCACTTTGATCTTTTATACATAAAAAGTGGAGTAAATGTGGAATTCAATGAAGAAGTGTAGAAAACAGGCTTGTGCGCACACACAAGTCAACTGTGCGCGCGCACGATGAAGAAAAAGAGCCATTGCAGGACTTCACAATCGATACGGGCACACAAGATTGTTGTGCGACCGCACAGGTCCCAAGTGCCAAAATCAGGACATTCTGCCAATTTGGTGCGACCACACACGTTTTAACAGTGCGCCCGCACAAAGGTCCTTGTGCGCCCACACACTCTGTCACGCGCCCACACAAGAGCTAAAAGCAAGCCAAGTATCAAACTCAACTGTGCGCCCACACAGAAAATTTGTGTGCCCGCACGGTGCGTAACTTCTGACTCTTCGCTCTGTGTGGACGCACAAATTTTCTGTGCGCCCACACACATCACTTTGTGCGCACACACATATCCCACTGTGCCCCCGCACGACGACGCTAGATGACTCTTTTTTTGTAATTTAAACTTCTATTTTGGGGAAGCATATAAATAAGATTCACTTTCTTATTTTCAGAAGTTAGTTTTTGAGTTAGTTTTTTAGCTTTTAGTTCTTAAACACTTTGTAATTTCCCAAATTTCTAGAGAGAGAAACTCAATTAAATTCTTAGTTTGTTCTTCAATTTTCAAGTTGGTTCAAGATTTCTGAAGCTTCATACTAAATTGTTTCTTCCTTAATCTCTTTTACTCTTTCATTGCTTTCCTTAATTACTTAAGTTCTTGATTTTACACTTGTTATTGATTGTGATTTCATTTGAATGTTAGGATTTCAAGTTCAAATTGCTTGTTTGATTCTCAATTTCGTTTTCAATTCAATCAACATGTTCAATTGCATAATTTTAATCCTTAGCTTAATTTATCTTTCAATGTGTAGTGAGTAGTTCCATGCTAGGGTTAGGGGGGATGTAGAATTGAATTGTTGATGGTTATGTGATTAAATTGTGATATGCTAGATAGGATTTCCATGTTTGACATGATTGGTAGTTGCAAATGCTATGATTGTTATTGAAATTGGAGTGTTCATCATATACTTGTCAAGAGATTGAGAGTGTGTGGTTGCATATGAGTAGCTAGTTGATTTCATGAACCATTCTAGGGCTTAGGTGACGCGAGAGCGTGTTATAGGAACTAGATTGGCATTACGTTCTAACCGAGAGGGGTGAATCGCTAAAATAGTTGGTTGCTCCCTAGAAAGCATGTCTTTGCATCATCATGTATGTGATTCAATTCGTTTTCCTCATTGAAACTCAAGTTGATCCCTAATTCCCCTAGCTTTTCCATATTGATTGTTTGCTATATTAGTCTAGGTTCGTTAGTTTCGTCCAAATAAATTCAATCACTCTTCTAAGCTAGCTTGTTTGTTTTAAACTCAAGTCGCTTCCTTCTTTTGGGACGATCCCTAAACTTTTCGCTATAACCAATATAGTGTGTCGGATTAGGTGTTTCTATAAATTTTGTTTGGTAGGAGATATTCGTCAAGGACCGGAAATCCCCTTACCAAAATGGCGCCGTTGCCGGGGAACGATAGTCGTATTTGAGTTTAGTTTAACATCGAGTCTAGTTTAGTTATTTTACTTCTTGCTTTTAGTGTAATAGCCATTGCTCACGTTTTCTTTGAGTTGTATGAAAGATCGAGGGCGAAGCCGACATCGACCCCTCTATTCTCTCGACTTGGAGTTAGAGAGGACATTGCGGAATCTAAGGAGAATCCGAACCCGATCTTCAAGCTACAACATATTTTCTACCTTAAACGAGATTCCGGACCAAGAACCTATAAGTCCTACAATTGAGAGTATGGCTTTGCCGGTGAAGAACTTGGGAATTCCAGGGGCTTTTAAGGCCACATGTGAAATTCAAGCACCAACCACAAATGCCAATAACTTCGATATTAGGCCCGCTTTTATCACACTAGTCCAAAGCCATCCATTTTGTGGGAAGGCTTGAGTCGCCGCCTGAGCATTTGAAGAAATTCCAGCATTATTGCGACACGATTAAGCATAATGCGGTCACTTTCGAGTATGTGAGGCTAATGTTGTTTCGGTTTTCGCTTCTAGGGAGAGCTAGTGATTGGCTTGGCAAGGAGGTCAAGCCCAACTCACTACGAACTTGGAATGAGGTCACTAGTGCTTTCCTTAGAAAATTCTATTCACATGAGAAAACCGCCGAATACCGGCACATGATACAATTGTTTGAGCAGAAACGAGATGAGTCCTTGTTCGAAGCATGGGATAGATTCAAAGAGTATCAAAGGGAATGTCCGCACCATGGAATTCCAAAGTGGCTCCTCCTCCAAACCTTCTATTTTGGACTTAGCCCGGCCTCAAAGACTAGCCTTGATGCCGGGGCGGGTGGTCCTATCATGAACAAAACGGAGGAGCAAATTGAAGAAATCATTGAGGATGTGGTGCAGAATTATCAAGCATGGCACGTGGGGAAGAGGAATTATATATGAAGGAAAAAGTAGGTGTGAATACAGGAAAGGGTCGGCTTTTGCATTGGAGCAAGCCAACATCATCGAAAAGCTTAGCTCCCGCCTTGAAACGCTTGAGAGTACTCCTAGTCAACCACCATCTCCATCAATAATTCCTCCACCGTCGGCCACCCTTCTCACCAAAGGGAAGGGCAAGGTTAGTTCCTATAATACCATGCCCCCTAATACTTCGTTTTGTGATATTTGTGGTGGACACGATCATTTTCCTAACATGTGCCATCTATTACAAAATGTTTCCTTTGTTGAACATGACTCATCTTATGAGCAAGACTTTGATATTGAGTATGCAAATTCTCTTAATGAAAGACCTAGGTACGATGGGCCCCAAACCCAAATTTCAGTAGACAACAAGCACCTAGAGGCCCTTCTATGCATGCCTACCAAGGCCAAGGCCAAGGAGGGGGATTTGATCATAAAGGCCAGGGCAACTATAGGGGGCAAGGCTATCAAGGCCAAACTCTCTATGTCCAACCCCATGGCCTAGGTAATCAAGCTCCTTACCACCAAGCTAGTTATAACCCAAATCACCAAGGTGTAATGGGCTATAACTACCAATATGGGCAAGGTAGAGGAGTTTGGGGGCTATCCATTGAATTCGGGAAACCAATATGGAAATTCCCAATATCCTCCTCCCGGATTTAATGTACCTAGGACTTATGGCTCTCACTTTCCATCTAATCCTTCCGGATTTAGCAATGCTCCCCCACCACTTCCGTCTCCTAAGTCTAATCTTGAGGCTCTCATGGAGTCGTTTGTGGGGGCACAAGCCAAAAAGAATGTGGAATTTGAGGATGGATTCAAGAAATCCAATACTCATCTCAAAATGATTGAAACTCAACTAGGTCAACTAGATAGCACAATCAAAAAGCATCAAGTGCACACAAGTCTCCCACCCCAAGGTCAAGCACCACCAAAGCAAATGTATGCCGTAGTGACTAGGAGTGGGAAGACTTTTGTTGATAATGCTAGGGTAAGTGAGGCCTCAAGTTCTAGGGGGGAAGTGTCAAAGGGAGTTGAGTCTAATGACAATGATAAGGTCGAAGAGGAGCCTCACGTTGATGATGTGAGTGATGGTTCAAAGCCAACGAAGGCTACTCTTCTACCTCTCACTACTCCCAAACTCCCCTACCCTCAAAAGTTTTCAGGGAAAAAGTTAGATATTCAGTTTTCCAAGTTCCTTGATGTGATTAGTAAGTTGCATGTCTCGTTATCCCTCACCGAGGCACTCAAACAAATGCCCCACTATTCTAGATTTATGAGAGATGTTCTTAGTGGAAAGAGAGATTGTGAGCCCAAGGAGAACGTGCATCTCACGGAGAGTTGTAGTGCTCTAATCCAAAGCCCATTTCCCCCAAAACTCAAAGATCCTGGGAGTTTTTCAATCGCTTGTAGCATTTAAAAGCTCAAATTTGATAATGCTCTTTGTGATTTGGGGGGCAAGCGTGAGTTTCTTGCCATATAAGATCTATGGAATCTATATCTATGTGATATCTCTCCTACCACCATGTCATTGCAACTAGCCGATCGTTCGGTTATGTTTCCATTGGGTAGGATTGAGGATGTTCCCCTTGTTGTTGGTAAGCTTACTTTTCTTGTTTACTTCGTAGTCTTGGACATCGATGGGGATGCCCATACCCCTATTATTCTAGGGAGGCCATTTTTGGCCACCGCGGGCGCCCTCATTGATGTGCAAGGGGGGCTAATCACCTTGAAAGTGGGAGATTCAAAAGCTAGCTTTAAGGTTCCCCTTGGTGAAGGGTGTTTTGTAAAGATGAAATGTTATATGAAGGTTGATACTATTGCTTTCATTGAGAACCATTGCATATGTGCTAACCCTACTAACGACTTTTGTGCTTTAAAGTGTGACATTAAGCTTGCTAGGTCCACTTCAATTCAAGTGAGAAAAAAGTTCTTGAGACGCCCAAGGTGTTGGTGAGAGTTTTATGATGTGATCACCGTTCCCAAGATATTTGGGATGCATTTGGATGACAATGGCGCATGTGCCACACCTCCCAAGATTAAGCATGAACCGGCCAAGAGGGTCATGAAGTTCAAGAAGGCCAAGGAAAAGCCTTATGGAGGTTGGTTAGGGTGCGTCACTATGAGTGTTGGCCTCAATAAGGTGTTTGTTCCCAAAGGGGCAAAGGAAAGTTTCTTTACTTGTGATGATCCAAAGCAGGTTGCATATGACCCCCCATGAATTTGGGGGGCACCGTCAAACTAGTGACGTTAAAGAAGCGCTACCGGGAGGCAACCCGGATGGATTCATATTGATTTTGTCTACTAACATTTTTTTCTAGTGTTGTTTGGTTTTAGGTGGAAAATCGTGAATTGGAGCTTTTCAGGTCTTGTGCGCGCGCAAAAATCTGGTGTGTTCCCCACACATGGAGATCGAAAAGAATCAGGAACTCTGGAAAGTTTGTGTGAGCGCATAAACTAAGCCTGTGCGCCCGCACAACTCAGGGTGTGCGCCCGCATAACTCAGGCTGTGCGCCCGCACCAATTTTCTGTGCACCCGCACAGGTTCAGAAAATCGAAACTACAGTAATTTTTCTTCTTAATTCGCGATTTCCTCTTCTTTCACTCATTTCACTCGAACCCAACACACTCCCAAACCAGAAAACGCCTTCTTTTCCTCTCAATTTTCACACCTTCTACTTCCCCTCTCCAGCATTTTTGCTCAAATCTCCACCAAAATTTCACTCTCTTCAACTTCCCAAACACTATTTCATCATATCTTCACATAAAAATACCACAAATTCTCAAATTTTCAAAAATCCCCAAAAGTTAGGGTTTGCTCTTAAAATTTCAAATTTGATATTTTTGGTGCATTTTGAGCTTGGGGAATTACTTGGAATTGATCTTTGTCGCCCCTTTTACCATTGGTGACGATTTCTATCCCTTTATTCTTCATTCTCTTGCTCTTGTTCTTCATGTTCATGACATTTTTGAGAATTTCTTAATTTGTGATTTTTGGATATTTGGTGATGCATGTTTGATTATTTGTGAAGTTCTTGATTATCTAGAAGTATTATACATGCTTGATTGCTTATCCTTGTTACTTTCTAGATTTTTGGTGGATTTTTGGTGAATTTTTAGCTTACTTGTATTTCTTGGAATAGAGTAGTATTTGGGTGATGTTGGAAAATCGGTGTTTTTGGAATACTTGTGTTGTGTTTTGGTGTTTGATTGTGGTGATTTTAGACTAATTTTGTTTTTCTTGTGATTTGTTCTATTTGGTTGTTTTTGTAGGTTTTTCATTTATTAATCATCATGATGTCTAAGAGAACAAATAAGGGTTCCACCTCCACTCCCAAGAGGAAAGCTCCTACCCCGCCAGACCTTGAAACTTACGGTATTGAGTTTGCGGACCAAAAGTCTCTAGACTAATTTGCCGACTTGTCCAAGAGGACTATCCGACCCACCAAATTCTACCACAAGAAGACAGTGAGACTTGGGTATTGAAGATGAGGTCAAGCGGATGATTTTGGGATTTGAGTGGGATCGGTTCTTTCAAATGAGTGCCAAGACCTACCGTCAAGACACATTGGAATTTCTTGCGTCGGCTAGGAAGAACATTGTTGTGACCATGGCGAATAAACAATTGAGTTGAGCTTCCAAGTCTTCAGAAATCGCCATACTTTGACGGTCAAGGAGATTAAAGACTTCTACTTTATTCCCTCACGAAATGGGCTTATCACCAACCCAGTGAGTGAGTGTGCCGAAAGCTATAATGAGCATGAATGGCGGCGCACTCTCACGGGCGAACCTGGAAAGTTTGATTCCGCATCGGCTAAGTCTTCCTCCTTCCAACACCCGGCCATCCAGTCTTTTGCCCGGCTCATCCAGTATGTTGCTCGGCTCATCCTCTATGCTCTTTTCCCAAAGGTTTCTACCAGTGCCTTGTCGGGTACGAAACTTGGTGCCCTTTGGTTGGCTCTTTCCTCCGATTGGGGCCCATTAGATTTTGGAAAACTCTTGATAGCAAGGATCATTGAAATCCGGAACGGGTATCCGGTTAGTGGGGAGATCCAACTAGGGGGCATGCTTACCCTCCTTTTGCGGGCTCTCCTGGGGGATCCATATGCGAATGCTTTCAACGCCTTGACCCCCGTGCCCGGTGGTGAGTTTTTGGATCTTCAAGCCTTGTATAAAGGCTCCGATTGGTGTGTCAAGGGCTCCGATTGGTGCATTTTACCCAATCGATCTCTCACCTCATGGGACCCCATGATTCCACGTGATCCCTAATTTGCTCCCGCTCGTGGTGGTTCACCTCATTCGTCCCATCCTCGTTCCACCGCCATGCATACACCCCTCTAAGAGGGCGGTATGTCTTCTACCTCTCATCTTTTTAATTTCAATGGTTTGCAAGCCACTCTCGCGGCTATCTTGCAAGGGCAAACCAAGTAAGATAGTACCTTAGCTTCTCTTGCCCCTCAAGGGAGCCGTGAGGTGGCTTCCTATGATTCTTTTGATTCGTCCAATTATGATAGGCGAGTGTATGACTTCCATGTGGACAAAGGGGATTTTGAGCCCTATGTTAATTATCCCTACCATCCACCCCAACAAGGGCCCGTCCCTAGTTGGAATGAGGAGCATACACCCACCTTTCCTTATTGGACCGGACCCTCCCGACCCGATGTCGCTCCCCCTAATTTCCCCCCTTAAGATTATACCCAAATGGGGGGGGGGGGGGGAGTGACTATTGTGGTGACCCCATGTACCCCACGGTTATGCCGGATGCGTGGCCTAGTAATTGGCCCGTGGGTTACACCTGTGGGTGGCCCGCTACTTACACCGGAGATTGGGATGGTCCTAGTGGAGAGCCTCCCCAAGGCTTGTACCCCCTTGAGCCCAATTATTCTTGGCCCCCCACGCCGATGCCTCGGGTCCCGATGTGGACTCCACCTTCAACTCCACCTCTTTCACCAACGAGAAAGAAATTGCCTATTGTCGTGAAAGGGATGAATTTTGGAGGGAGTATCTTCGGAAAGGGAAGGGCACCGGCACGAGTGGTTCTTAGGAGCAACTCCACTTCCCCCTCATCATTTTGTTGTGATGGTATGATTTTCATTAGCTTGGGGGAGAAGTGAGCCATGGGGACTAGGCTTGTTTTGCTTGCTTATTGATTCGTGCCTAGCTTGGGGAGTTGTTTATTCGATGTTCCATTTTTCTGTCGGTTGATGGTTCTTGCCCATTTTGTGTGTTTTTTTTTGTTGATGGTTCTTGGGGAGAAGTGATGATGATTTCTTGTTGCTTTACCTTGTTTTGGCCATTTGGCCCTTGTCTACTAATTTTCTTTTGCTTTTTGAGTTTGTGCGTTTTCTTGGTGTGGAATCATTTCATCTACCATTGCCATGCCCGACTATTCTCTTGGTAAGTGTGAGGGGGTCGAAAAGCGCGAGCCTAATGCGTGACCTCGTCCCTCGTGGGTGTGACGATTCTTTTTATTCAATCAAGTGTAATTGGATTTCCTGTGAGTTTACACCCAATTGACTAGTAATACAGGAGTCGCCATTCAGTTTTTAACGACAATGAGAAAAACTGACAAAACCCGGTTATCGTGACATAAAGGGAGTGCAATTATGTTTGACCACGACGGCCGTAGGTTCCCTTGTGATCCCTGGTGTGGGGATCTCTCAATATACACCCGCAAGGTAGAGATTGAGGGTTCGGGGGACTGTAACTACCGAGAGGAGTACTTCGCTCGTCGATAATTCCAGAGGCAGGATATCCTTACTAGCTCAGCATAAATAATTGAAGGGACATGCGTTAACTATTAAACTAATCTGAGTTGATTTTAGCAATATGCAACATATAATACTAATTCGATCGTGATTATCTGATTTAAATAGCATTAAGGGACCTAGCATGATAATCCGATTTCCCAAAAATATTATATTTGTTAGGCGTGATAGAACAATCAGATTAGGTTAGTTTAACAGTTCATAAAAAGGGCGAGGAAAGCAGTTAAATCATCGAAAAGGGACACATTACGACGCACCCTTGAGAGGTGCGTCACGGTTCTCAGAAAACTAACCACTTTGACTTTGCTATTTCTCCTTTTTATTTAACGAATCTCAATTATGGGACAGGATACGTTCTGTTCGATTTATGGATCGATTGCGACAGAACGCGTGAACAATTTCGCAGCGAAAGGCTTAGGCTAAGGGTTGGAGTCAATACTCAGAACATAATTGTGTGTTGTTGTTTTCACGTCGAATTTAGGGGCCTATTTATAGGGAAGAGTTCGTGGAAAGATAGAATTGTAGAGTTCTAATCCACAAAGAATTAGGAAAAAACACGTACCCAGGTATTTTCAGCGCCCAGGCCTGGGCGCCGAAGATTTCGGCGCCTAGAGCCAGGCGTTGAAAATAGGGTCTGGGCTGTTTTCTTTAGTCAGATTCGGATTCCTGAAATCCGTAGAGTTTGAGATTAATTTGAGTCTTTTAGCGCGTATCAATTTTGTGACGGAATGCATCCGGGCCCGTTACGAACTCTAGGCTCGTTAGGATTTCAATTAATACGTAACTCTCATTTCCGAATCATATTAGGAATAGGATTCTCGCAGTTTTCTATCTCATTTAGGATTTATGTTGGAATGCAACACCTAATTCTGACAGGTTTCTATCTTTTATGATTTGCCACTTTTAGAAGCTACCTTTTACGGCAGTTACTATTTTTAGTAGGTTTCCATAAATAGCAGGTTTCGGGTGAAATGAAAAGGGGACTTGAGATTCGTTTATTTCATAGGAGATGCGTTGTCAAGTGGAGATTTACGTTTTCATCATCGAACCTTTCCCTTCCTGGAATGGGGACAAAAGTAGGTGCCTACAGTTAGCCCCCACTTTGACTGAGTCTTAGAGTAAGACGATGGTCAAAGTATTAGACGGAGTGCGTCACACAAGCCATGGTGTATGTGACCTGTTTTGCGAGGGTCTCAAGAGCCCCCGAGTGATAACATTTGACTTAAGGGTCATCACTTGAAGTGTCGACATATCCCTCACGTGTCATTGGGATTTGTCAACTGATAGTATCTAAAGGTGCGTAGAAACTCCCTCACTTTGTCATTGGAAGGATCTAAAGGTGCGTAGAAACTCCCTCACTTTGTCATTGGGAGTAGCTACAGAGTTTTTCGAAATCAAAGCTATAAAGTGTAATTGGGCCTGGCCAAGCCCAATCACGAGGTAAAAACGTTTTTTTTTTAAAGATTCTCATTTTCAGTGCTACCTAAACGAGAAAACCCCCTTGTTTTTATAGGACGTAAAACGAAGGAAAATCCAGCACCCTTGTTTTTATAGGACGTAAAACGAAGGAAAATCCAGCAAAAGTTATCGCTGCAGCGACTAAGGACCTGCGCGGTTTAATGGCGCAGACCCCGCCGGCTGAAGATGGCGAGCCTGTCCGCTAAGGGTGGACACCCCGTCCGATAGAAGTGGACGAATTTGTTTTTGAAATTTGAAAATAAGGACCTACGCGGTTCGTGACGTAGAACCCGCCGCCTGAAGATGGCGAACCTTGTCCGCTAAGGGTGGACACCCCGTCCGATAGAAGTGGACGAATCTATTTTGAAATTTATTTTGCTTTTTTTGAAAATAAGGACCTACGTGGTTTGCGCCGTAGACCCCGCCGGCTGAAGATGGCGAGCCTATTTTAAATTTGAAGACTTTATTTTTCGAAACTGAGGACCTGCGCGGCTAGTGACGCAGACCCCGCCCGCTGAGGGTGGGCGAGCCCTGTCCGCTGAGGGTGGACGTCCCTGAATTCGTTTTCTTTTCGATTTGGGAACTCGCGCGGTTTGTGACGCGATTCTTGCCTGACTGAAGATGGCCAAGTTCCTATTTCTTTGGTTCTTTGTGATTTCTTTTGAGAATTTCTTTTTATTCCTTCTTGCAAGAGCGAATTCTTTCGAGGGGTGCTCGAATTTAGTTGTAACCTGAACGTGGGCTGACAACGTGTTCAGACGGATCTTTGTCTTGCGACCGTCCGCTTTCGTGACTTCGAGCTAGTCTTTACGGCTCGACTTGGTCTTTGATCAGAGGACCGTGTACAAGTATCAGTGATGTCCTTTCGATGAGGTCGAACCTATTGTTGTTCTTTTTTTTGAGATATCCAAACATGATATGGTGTTTGGCGCAGTCCGGGAATGTGATTTTGATCGCGCGCTCCTCGTTGGAGTCTATTTTTTGCGAGCCCCCAAGCACTGGGGCTCGTCGGTTGTTTCTCGCATCTTGTAATCATGTTTGGGGTCATGCTCGTATGTGCGAGCGACCTTCTATAGTAGTGTGCTACTTTAGCGAAGCCGTGGAGTGTGACTTTAGTTTTCAGGCGACATCCGGTTTTAGCTTGGCCTGGATTAACCCTTTGACAGACAAATATTTTTTTATTTGGAAAACCAATGACTCGACGACACATATTTTTCGTGTTTCGAAGAATGACCATGATATTTAACTTGCTTTTTTTTTGAAAGGGTACATAAGCATTTTCTGAGACGAGTCTAAGTTTCGACCAAGTTTTAATGTTATTATTTTTTCTTGCTTATTTGGGAGCTAAAGGTGCTTTGGGCTTGATCCTACTTGCAATAGGGCCTCGTGTTTTAGCAACATGGTCTTAAGTCCTTTCCTGTTCCGTGTTTTGTGAAATCTGGGCCTTGGGCTGCATTTTCAGCGCCCAAGTTCAGGCGTTAAACATTTCGGCGCCCAGCCGTGGGCGCTGAAAGTCCTTTCCTGGTAATATTTGATTTTCGGATTTCCTAACACGTTTCCGAATGGGATCAGGATGTCATTGGGTGCGTTCAGCTATATATAGGGGGCTAGATACGTCCTTATTTTCCACCACTCTCAAATTCTCTCTCCTTTTTGCTGTGCTCTAATTATTCACTTCTTTTGCCATGTCGATCCCTACTTTCTCACTCCAACGGACTGTTAGGCGTTGGCTGCGGGCGCTTACTCCCACAGAAAAAGCTTTGTTAAAAGAATACCACTTAGAGGCACTTTTAGGTTTACAACAAATTAATATTGATTATAACTTTCTGCATTGTGCCCTAAGCTTTTGGGACTCCAATCATCATGTTTTTGCCTTTCGGGGCAATGAAATATGTCCTTTGCCTGATGAATTTGCTGCGATCCTTGGTTATCCTACTAATGCTACTCCTGTTACCCCTGGCACTATTGAAGAGGGTAAAACAATCATAAGGGCTTTCCTAGGGCTAGATGATAACATGTTTGCTGAAACCGTTGTAGATGATAAGGTTAACTTGGCGAAACTTGTAAAACATCACTTTAGGCCTAGTAAGAATATGACCGAAAAAAAATTGAACATTCGAGCCCTTGTATTTTGCTTGTTGAATCATTATTTGCTGTCGAATAATAATGGTGAGTTCGGTGACATAAGGTTGATCCCCTTGATTAGCCAGATGGAAAGTTGCTATTCTATTATGCCGTTGGTTGTTGCTGAGACTTTGCTGAGTGCGGATGAACGGAAGAAGGGCGCCAAATCTGAATATTTTAAGGGGAGACCCCTATTGCTGCAGGTAATCGATCTTTTCCTTGCGCACATGTATGTTTTTTTTTTGCATATATTTCTTTTTGCTTGGGGCTGAGTTTCAGCGCCCAGGGCTGGGCGCTGGAATATTCGGTGCCTGGTCCTGGGCGTTGAAACTGCGCCCCAGGAACCGTTTTTTTTCTTTCTTTTCATTCTTTTGATTCGATCGTACCTGTCTTTGCAGATTTGGCTTGCGGAACGGTTTAGACTTCTGGAAGCTCCTGCCGATCCTAAACATTATCGCCCTATAGCTTTGGGTAACCGAAAATACTTGCACCAAGGCCAGGACGAGGCCGAATGGGCCTCCTTTTTTACTTATGGCATTTGTTCTATTAAGTGGGTAGTACCATGGTGGGGTTTGACTACTATGACAGGGGGGTCTGATGTATCGGTTTATGTTTCTTTGTTGGGGCTATCTCGTCCCATATATATTTTCCCTTACCGAGTCATGCGTCAATATGGTTTAAGGCAGACTATCCCCTTTTATGATACGGTACCACCTAAGGTAGCGGCCTTTTCACAAACACGGGTCCTAGCGTGGGCCAAGTATTATGATGGTCTCCTGCGTTGGGCCGTAGCTACAAATGGCTTTGTGGGTCTTTCTGAAAACTACAAGTTGTGGATGAGCTCCGATGACAAAGATGTGAGGACCGAGGCTTGTAATGGGGAGCCGACTGAGCTTTTGATACCTCGTATTCGTGGTAAGTATGAGGGTCCTGATTCTGCCAAACCTCGTACCTATAGTGTTAAGACTGTGAAAGCTCGTCCTGATCGAAAGCGAAAGGAAGTTCCTCCCCGTTCCAGTTTCATGCCTAAAAAGATGCCTAACATGAAGGGGCCTGCTGTTGTTAAAAGAAATGCAAGCTCTCGCGGAGATCGTCGCCGGAACAATGTATGGGTTAGGAAGGCTCAGCCGCCTGTAGAAACAGCGGCTAGTCTAGTTGATGATAATAATCCTTCTCCCATCATTGCCTGTGCCCTCGAGGCTGAGCGGGCTATAACTGAGAACGTTTCTGAAGCCTTGGCATCTTTGGAAGTTAGTGTCCAGGAGCCGGTTCTTATGGAGATTGACATTGGGGCAGCGCAGAGGACTGTAGGAGTGGATCCTGCGAATATTGCCCTCTACAAGACTTTATTTGATGATCCAGAAGAACTAGAGTAGTGTAGTTCTTGCTAGGGTGTAGGTGCCCTCTATTTATTTCAGTTGTGTTTGTTTTTATTTTTAGCACTCTGTTTTCCTTTTTATTATATTTTAATAAAGGCGTATTTTTAGTTTTCATTTATTTTTGTTTCTCCTCTTTTTTATGTATTTTATATGTCTAACACTTTTTTGCAAAGAATATATTATTTTTTTATTTGGACCGAATCCTTGGTAAGGATTGCCTACGTTGAAGGAAATAATGCCCTTGGTCCAAGTATGCATTCTATGTTAAGTCTAATAAATGCGGTTCAGTATTAATTAACAAGTTAATAATTCAGTGAGATCAAGTGAGCTGAATGCCTAGCTAGAGGCCGCTTCAGTTCAAGTGGAATTAATGATATTAATCCACAGCTTACTCTTGACTGAACCCGTAGGGTCACACAAATAGTACGTAAACGGATCAAGTATTTAATGGCATTAAATACTCCATCTATGAATATTCGGAACCGACGGATCTTGGTTTCAGTGGGAGCTAAGATCGTCACAGGCAAGAAATGAATACTCCGGAAACGATGATATTGCCGGAAACGGAAATATGGATCGTATCGGAAAAATAAATATTATCCAAGTCGTAAATGTTGCCGGAAACGGAAACATGGTACGTATCGGAAAATATTATCGGAAATGGAAATATTGCCAGAATCGGAAATATTGCCGGAAACGGAAATATTGTCAGAATCGGAAATATTACCGGAATCGGAAAATAATTCCGGAAACGGAAATATTAAATATTTGTTCGAAACGGAAATTAATTCCGGAATCGGAAATATTAAATATTGTTCGTATCGGAAATGAATTCCGGAATCGGAAAATTTAATCGGAAGCGCATCGTACGAATAAGCATCGGACGAGGCCTGCCGGACGAGGCCCAGCACGAAGCCAGGCCATCGCCCAGCAAGCCAAGCGCGCCGCACAAACAGCCACGCCAGGCCCAGCGCAAGGCCAGGCCCAGCAGGCTGCGCAGCGCGCACAGCGCGCAGCGCGCGCGGGCGCTGCGTGGGCTGCTGCTCGCGCGCACGCATGGGGGCCCATCGTGGCTGCCGTGCGTGTGTGTGCAAGTGTTTGTGTTCGTGCACGTTTCCTAAAACATGCAGAGTTCGGTTAATGATTAAATTCCTAATTCTATTTGATAAATTAATTAAATTAGAGTTCTTGTAGGATTCTAGGTTTAATTAATTTGTATCTGAATAGGATTTCGATTCCCTTTTCCATACCCCTATAAATATGAGGCTAGGGCTCACAATTTATAAGAAGTTTCAAAGTATTCAAAAGTGAGTTTTTTTTTGAGAGAAAATTAAAACACACATCTTGCTCATAAAAGTGCCGAAATTTTCTAGTACCTTAAGGGCGATTCTAGTTGGTCAATCTTAAGGCGGATCCGGACGTGCTGTGGACTATCTACGGAGGGACGACACTTGGAGTCCTAAAGACTTGTTCTTGTTCGGTTCGGGCGCAGCTAGGGAGGGCACGCAACAAAGAGTATGCATCTAAATTATGCTATATGATTATGTGTAAATAATATGTTGTCCTGGGTTAATGGTTGTTTCCGCATGATCTATGTAATGTCATATGTATCATAACCTAACAGTGGTATCACGAGCCCCTTATTATTTTCATAATCTAAATTGCATGAACATGGTTAAATATTACAACTTTGCAAGAATTAAAAGGGGTGATTAATTTTCGTAATTGTTAATTAATTGCAAATTGCGTTTATTTAATTATACGTACGCAGTTTTTCGGCAGTTTCTTCGTTACTCATCCGAATTGAGTGATTTTTGTGTCAATTCCGCATGTAAAAGGCATTCTAAAATTTTGACAAAATTAGTATTTTTCTGCCGAACCCAGAATTCTCAAATTCGAAGCCCAACTATGACTTTTCGAAGGTTTTAGTTTTTCGAATGCAAAATTTCGTAAATTTAAGATGTTAAATTAAATATTTGCGATTCTTGTTGATAAATCTTGAATTTTTGATTGACCTACTGCATATGTTTAACAAGTTTGAATGCCTAGTCTTGTTAATTATGCAATCTAATTTGTAATTATGATTAATTTGTTGAAAATTAGAATAATTTAGAATTAATTTGATTTTCATAATTAATTGTAATTTAATTAGAAACCTATGATTAAAAACCACCATAAAAATTGTAAATTTATGATAAATTTTAAATTTTTATGACCTAGACTTGAATCCATAACAATCGGAAATCAATTGGATAATAAATTTTCGATTTTTCGCCCTAAAATTATGAAATTAATATTATTTATTAATTTGTCATTAATTTTAAATATAAATTTTAAATTTTTATGCGATTCGTTCATAAAACTTGCACGCACGAAGCAATGGACGCTTCGTGTTACCCTTAAGGGGTGTTGTATAATGCGGGCATGCGACGACGAGCAAGGGAGCTCGTCGCCCATGCGGCACGAATGCAATGAGCAAGGGCGTAGTGCACGAGCACAAGGCAGCAGCCCTGCCTTGTGTCGTGTGCCACGAGCAATGGACGAATGGGCATGGGCGAAGGGCGAGCCAAGGCAGTCGCGTGTGGGCAGCAAGCGAGCTGCGCCACAACGCGCGCTGCCTCGCACAAGAGCGCGCAGCCTCGCGCGCAGCGAGCGCAAGCTCGCGTGCCACGAGCGCTGCGCCCAGCATTGCTCGCGCGCACAGCGAGCGATGTCGCCCGCCCAGCGAGCGATGTCGCCCGCCCAGCGAGCGATGTCGCCCGCCCAGCGAGCGATAGCTCGCGTGCGATGAGCGCTGGCGCGCGCAGCGAGCACCAGTGCGTGCGGAGGCTTGCGATGGGGATGCAGCAGCTATGCGACGAGCGCATGGGCTGCGCGCACATGGCCAGCAATGGCTGTGTGCGTGCGGCCCATGGGCGTGCAATGCGTAGGGTGTTTGCGTTACGATTAGATCGTTTTGAATGTTTAATTTGAAAATTTCAGTTCACGTAATTTTAATTAATTTTAAAATTAATAATTTAAATTATTTTCTTGGATTTTAATTTTTAATATTGTAATTATAATAAATGTTATTTATTCTAATTATTTTACTAAAATTAAAATCATGAATTAATTTAAATACGACTGAAATTAAATTAAACAATTTGGATTCAATTATAAATTTATATGAGCTTTAAATTTTAATTAAATTTGTATGTTTCCGGTTAGACTAGAAATACATTTTTATGTTTAAAATTAGTAAAGCATATAAATTTATTGGTTTAAGTGGGAGCGCTTTTTAGTCATAAACTCTTGATTAGGTCTACAAATCCTTAAGGTTAAAACAACTTGATTAGAATTAATAAGGACTGAATAATTGGTAGATTATTGGTGCCCTTGATTAATTGCTGCAAATGTTTACGTGATGCATAATGTGTTTTACTAACCAGCTATGTGGGCCATTCATGATAATGAATGGGTGAATGGTATATATTGTATATGTACTGTTTTGCAGGTTATGAAGTGACTAGTATGGCCCAAATAGGATAGAAAATATGGTCTGCGTACCATTAATTTGAATGTAATTGGTCTGAAGTACCAAAGTTATTTTTCAATTCAACTATGGTCTGCGTACCATCAAATAGTTGTAATTAGTTATAGCTTATCCTATTTGAAGAAAATGGTGCCTCCCACGGAGATTTTCAAGACGGATTTTGAAGTTAAAGCTTCAAGATGAAGTCGGGCCATACTAGATCACAAATATCTTATGCATGTTTTAAGTTATTTATTGTTTTAAATATGTCTTAAAATGCATGAGATCAAAAGCTTGATTATGTTGCATGATTAAGGATTTTAGTTCACTTAAAATCTAACCAACATAGTAAGAGCCTTAAGTTCCAAACTTAAAAATTGAGTTATAAGGTGCCATGCCAAAATATACACTTGCTTGGATATCCTTTACATCAATCTAGTAATAGTTTTCGCTCAGCGAGGTGTTACTTATTGGTCCTAAAGGGGCAAGGTACACAAATAATTGTGAGTACATGTTAGTTTTGGTGAAACTCAACGATATAAGTAAGGAGTCCTTTTATGTCGTGGCAAAATCGATAGGTTTACCTAACAAGTTCTTAGACGTACCTATCAACCAAGAGTAGTTTCTAGACTATTAGCAAAAGGCTTTTGCTTACCTAAGATGTTTTAGGATTAAGTCGACAAACTGTGCTTAGTTCTTCAATGATTTTAGGATCTTGGAATCATTTTATTCACACCTGCCGGAACAATAAAATCGAATAAAATGCTAATAACTTGTTTGAATTGCATGGTTGCTTTAATTTCAAGTTATTATTCATGATAAATGTTTAGACTTTGCATGCTTCAATGTATGTTTTAATTATTGTTTATAATTAAATATCTTGCACTGCAATAAATCCTTTTAGAAAGGTAACAGTAAATTTCCTCGATTGGTAGTGAATCCAAGAACGATTCACGGAAAAGAGAGAAAGTGAGCAATTTAAAATGTACGTTTCTTTTAGCGACTTTTATGGTTGTTTTCGAAGATCAAAATCGAATAGCAAACCAATTGGTGCTTGTGAATTCAAAATACAATGTAGTTTTGAGATCATAAAGCATTGAGCTTAAACGCTCAGCTTTACCAATGGTTAACAACCTAATATCTTTGTCCATTTAATTCTCGAATGAGTCTAGTCCCTAGACATTCGAATAGATCGATACTTAGAGAACTTTAGAAGCTTCTGGTAAGATCATCTAGTTGAAACAAAATATTCAACATAAATTAAAATGGTAAAGAACCTTGTTGGTGACATTAGACATGTCTAACAAAGTATAAAAGTCAACACTAAAGAATTCAATTCTTAAGACTATAAGAAAGGGTACAAGAAATAGGAAAACGAGGAACAAATGAAAGGAATTTACGATTCCGTTTCTACCTAAAAGTTAATGTTTAAAGAGAAGTGACCTAGCAATCAAACTTCCTTGGTATCATATACCGCTTGAGGTTCTTACTTCGGTAATAACTCAAACAATGGAAGCTAGGATACACTAATGACCTACAAGTGGGAAATGAAGCATGGCAATGCTACATTAGTTGTAGGGTCATCTAGTTTGTTTTAAGTCCTTTCAAAGGCTGAAACTAAATGGCTATTTTGTTCCATAATCAGCATACCTAAATTTCTGCTTCAAACACAGAAAGACTCACATTCAGAAGAACAAAAACAATGCTTGTTTGTTTGTTTATTTGAATGAAATGGTCATTTACGGAATGAGTCAATATGCTTGATTAAAACAAACAACTCTTTAAAGAACTTTACTAGGTTCAAATCAACCCCTTGATTTGAGTTCCACTAATCTTTGGCATTGTTGCTTAGACCATATCAACAAGTTAACATTCAAAAGCTCTATTTTAATGGACTTTTAAAAGTTGGTTGATTTCTAGATCAACTTAAGACAAGCTAGTCTTACTTGTTGAAAGTAACAAAAGATATGAACTATTGTTAGAACGCCTAGACGATAGAGTTCAAAGCTAAAGAAAGATTTTATGACTTTATTATTTCACATGGATTTGAGTGAATATAGGTTTATTGACTCAAATGTGATATAAGTTGAATCTGTTTGGGTAGTTCCAAGGTTCAGAAGTATAAAATCCACTTGGCAAGAAATCATAAAGATCTAGGTTAGATCATGTTGATGATTACTTGAGACCAAATATGATCATCAATGATTGTGTGTTGTAATTTCACAATCTAGGTCCATAAGATATGGCATATCGTAGTTGGAATAATCGAAGTCAATTAGTACTTGATTCGATCAATGATGAATCATAAAGACTTTTCCTATAATTTCTAAAACAAAATGCTCAACTACCACCAAACTAAACCAAATTCGTCAAAGCTATTGAAAAGTAATTTCAGGATATCTTTTCAATTATATATATATATCTAAAGAGTTGCTAAACTCAGTGGGAGCTTAGTGTTTGTTATTCAACAAACTAAGGCCCAAGTCTAGATATATGTTTCATTGTGATTTATTCAAATGAGACACAAGGGTATTGTTTCTACCACGAATTTTTGAGAACATAATGTTTGTTTGCTCGAAATAATGTCCTTTTGGAGATTCGTTTCCAAAATGACAAGTGGGAGAAAATGGACCTCGAAAGTCTTCGAGGCGAACAACAAACATTAACGGACATTCCGGAGGCTTTTCGAAGTGCTTCAGAAAATCCGAACTTATTCTGTAAGGACTTTACAAGTGGCTTTAAAGAATAGACATCTCTTAGAAGACTTTACAAGTGCTTCAAGGAGAACAGAATATTCAAAGGACTTTTAAGTGGCTATTGATATTCTATTTGTTTGATGTTCTATACCCAAAGTAGGCATAGAGTTCAGGTCACTGAAACTATGCAATTCTTCTATTAGATAGTGAAGAAACCTACAACTTACAGTCAAACTATTATCATGTAGATTAATGAGTTTGTGACCTGTAAGAAAGCTATGACGAAACCCAGATTCCCTAAAATGGTTAGAGGCCATATATAGACTCAAATGTTTTAGATGGTTAAAGGCCATAAAACATACTCAATGTTTTGATGACAAAATTAAAATTTTGTTGATTTGCAAGAATAGTTTCACACCTATTGGTTGCAAGTTTGTTTTAAGGATAAAAACCATCAAACATAAAATTGTGTTTACACGCAAAGCTAGATTGGTTGCTAAAGGTTACAAGCAAATTCATGACATGGATTGTGTTGAAACCTCATGCATAATCGTAATGCTCAAGTCTATAAATCAAGCAATGATTGCATATTGGTACATATGGCAATTGGATAACAAAACATATTCCTCAATCAAATGTTGGAAGAAAACTATGTACATGGCATGTCATAGGATTTGTGGATCCAAATAATGCTTGAAATGAATGCCATCTTAGGAAATCTAAGTACAGATTTAAGCAAGCAATTGGGAATTGGAATTGTATTTTAGTGAAGCTAATAAGTATTTTAGTTTCATAAAATATACATGATTCTTATAGAGATATAAGAAGTTTAGTGGGAGTACGTAAAACTTAATTGGTCCTATGTGTATCACACACATATCTCTCTATTGTGAAATAACATTCAAATACTAATGACTTAGATTTGAAATTATTCATCAATGATGGACCATGGCGAAACTTAGTACATACTGGGTATTAAAATCTATTTACAAAGATCTTATGATATTGTTTTGGATTAAGTAATGGCATTTACTAAATCAAACACGAAAGACTCCATTGGAGATATTCGACCCATATGAATAAATCTAAGTAAAGGATGTTTGAACTATGTATAAGCATTTACTAAGTTAAACATCAAAGAATCTAAGTAAGATTCTTAAACCTATATTATATGTCAAAGAATTTAGCTGAATTTAGTATCTACTGAAACTAGATAAGCTAAAGTTACATGAATAGAATTCAATTGGGAATTATTCTGCAAAAGAATTTATCATGTATGATATAATATGAGGATCGCCAAAAACGTATCGTATGACTTTAGGCATGACGAACATATACCAATCTCTATTGATCTAAGTGAAGATCAACTAGATTGAGATCAAGAATACTTATGGTACTTGAAATGGTACATAGGAATAGTTCTTGATTCAAGGAAATAAAGATATGCTAAATATTGATGCTACACGCATAAACACTGGCAAAGGATCAAGCAAGACCCTTTGGAGTTAACCATTGATAAGGACGAGCTATAGAGCATCGTGTTTTGAAATGGCAACATGGATTGAAGACCATGAGTTGTTGCGTGGGAAACTAAATATGTTCTAAGATATAGCTGGAAAGTCTTCCACATATCTGTGAACTGCTTGGATAAGCAAATCCAAACAAAGCATCACTAGCAACCTAAACAGTTGAAGTAAAAGTAATTATTGCCTAAGAAGCAATAAAACAGGGTTGTTTAAAGTTCTTCACTGAACTTGGGTAGATCACCTATCTGCTGGCTTGATGGTTCTTCATTGAAAAATGCGTAGAACCACTCTTGAAGCAAGAAAAACGTCTGCTAACTTGATGGTTCTTCATTGCAAAATGATGAAACCACCATCGAAGTAAGAAAGACTAGATCACATAATAAACTAACTCGAAAAGATCTTATCATCATATCTCGAAGAACATTCGATGAAAAGGATATTAAGATTGGCAAAGCATGATAACTAAACCTATGCAACAAGTGAGAAGCAACACTCACGTTGTAGCACTGGAAATCAAGCATAGCTTTGAATTCCATGAATTGTTTTAGAAGATGGGTTTGAGGCCCATGGTTATAAAAACATTGGGGTTGAACATTTATCATATATGAAATGTATTTTCATATTCCATTTAATCTTGGTTTAGTATTAAATGATGAGTCCCTTCAATTTGACGATATATTCAAGATAGACTGTCAGGACCAGTCCTGTGACTAAGAAATGTCTATCAAGTGAACTTGAATGTCAAAGGTTGAAAATGGTCCCTAGTCGGAGTTTTCTATAAAATTGGACGCATAGAAAACGTTAGACGATTAGAATGCAAGATGACTAGTAGTTCTGTTTCTTGAACTATGTGGACATGGCAATGTCATAATCATTTG
Source organism: Spinacia oleracea (assembly GCF_020520425.1). NCBI lineage: Eukaryota > Viridiplantae > Streptophyta > Magnoliopsida > Caryophyllales > Amaranthaceae > Spinacia > Spinacia oleracea. The sequence continues at coordinate 112,946,276 of NC_079489.1, forward strand.
CATAGATACTTACTTTGGGAAGACTAGTATCGGACAAGACCTATGAAACTTTACTGTAAGAGATGAAAGTCTGTCATAAGTAAATTTCATTAAATTATTAGACACTAAATCCTCAATACCTGAGTGATTTGAGATTACTTGTTTGAGAACTGGTTGCTTTGACGTTGACCAACCGACGCACCGTAAAAGGAGGCTATAAAGGCAACGCTCAGGTAATCACCTATCAAACGAAGTCTAATCTCAAGATCGCAAGATTGGGATTGTCCTCCCATAAATCGGGATGAGATGCTTAAAAGTTGTACAAGGCCACTCGGAGAGCTAGAAACTGTGAAATGCATGGCCGTGCTCGGATGAATCATAGGCTATAATTATCTGTTTATTTGATCAGTTGAACTCTGAAACCGAGAAACACCTCTGGACATAATAAGGATGACAACTCTTACCTTATGTTCAAGAGCAAGCATCGAGCGACAAAGGAATTAGGAAATGCACACTTGTCCCTAAGGACAAGTGGGAGACTGAAGGAAATAATGCCCTTGGTCCAAGTATGCATTCTATGTTAAGTCTAATAAATGCGGTTCAGTATTAATTAACAAGTTAATAATTCAGTGAGATCAAGTGAGCTGAATGCCTAGCTAGAGGCCGCTTCAGTTCAAGTGGAATTAATGATATTAATCCACAGCTTACTCTTGACTGAACCCGTAGGGTCACACAAATAGTACGTAAACGGATCAAGTATTTAATGGCATTAAATACTCCATCTATGAATATTCGGAACCGACGGATCTTGGTTTCAGTGGGAGCTAAGATCGTCACAGGCAAGAAATGAATACTCCGGAAACGATGATATTGCCGGAAACGGAAATATGGATCGTATCGGAAAAATAAATATTATCCAAGTCGTAAATGTTGCCGGAAACGGAAACATGGTACGTATCGGAAAATATTATCGGAAATGGAAATATTGCCAGAATCGGAAATATTGCCGGAAACGGAAATATTGTCAGAATCGGAAATATTACCGGAATCGGAAAATAATTCCGGAAACGGAAATATTAAATATTTGTTCGAAACGGAAATTAATTCCGGAATCGGAAATATTAAATATTGTTCGTATCGGAAATGAATTCCGGAATCGGAAAATTTAATCGGAAGCGCATCGTACGAATAAGCATCGGACGAGGCCTGCCGGACGAGGCCCAGCACGAAGCCAGGCCATTGCCCAGCAAGCCAAGCGCGCCGCACAAACAGCCACGCCAGGCCCAGCGCAAGGCCAGGCCCAGCAGGCTGCGCAGCGCGCACAGAGCGCACAGCACGCGCAGCGCACAGCACGCGCAGCGCGCAGCGCGCGCGGGCGCTGCGTGGGCTGCTGCTCGCGCGCACGCATGGGGGCCCATCGTGGCTGCCGTGCGTGTGTGTGCAAGTGTTTGTGTTCGTGCACGTTCCCTAAAACATGCAGAGTTCGGTTAATGATTAAATTCCTAATTCTATTTGATAAATTAATTAAATTAGAGTTCTTGTAGGATTCTAGGTTTAATTAATTTGTATCTGAATAGGATTTCGATTCCCTTTTCCATACCCCTATAAATATGAGGCTAGGGCTCACAATTTATAAGAAGTTTCAAAGTATTCAAAAGTGAGTTTTTTTTTGAGAGAAAATTAAAACACACATCTTGCTCATAAAAGTGCCGAAATTTTCTAGTACCTTAAGGGCGATTCTAGTTGGTCAATCTTAAGGCGGATCCGGACGTGCTGTGGACTATCTACGGAGGGACGACACTTGGAGTCCTAAAGACTTGTTCTTGTTCGGTTCGGGCGCAGCTAGGGAGGGCACGCAACAAAGAGTATGCATCTAAATTATGCTATATGATTATGTGTAAATAATATGTTGTCCTGGGTTAATGGTTGTTTCTGCATGATCTATGTAATGTCATATGTATCATAACCTAACATACGTATCTTGTCAGAATCAGGTCGCGCGTAGTTCTAGCTTTAGAATAAGTTTTAGTATGCCGGATTTCGGTAGATATGTCCTGAAGTGGAAACATATTACTTAATTGGTCAAATGAGTGAAGAATTTATCATTATTTTCATCTGCCGTTTTTTTTTGCCATAGGTTGCGTAAAATTCGACTAATTTGTATAGCTATATTCTTGGTAAACCTATTTGGATACGTACTGTACCCCCTAAGTGTTCGTTATTTTTCCGTTGTGTGCGGATAAAATGACGAGCACTTTCTAAAAGAAAACTTTTGGCAGGCAGAGAGTTTCAACGCCCAGGCTGGGGCGTCAGAATTTTCGGCGCCCAGCCCTGGGCGCTGAAAATGACTTGGGCGGTCAATGTTTGACGCTTTGCTTCACATGTTCTTGCGTTTATTTCTATTCCCTTTTTTTGTGCCTTGATATTGTGCTTCGTATTTAAAGTTAATTTTGAGGCTATTTTGGAGGCTTTTTTGATTGTTAGCGTGAAATGCACTTTTGTCTGGATTAATTTTTTCTATTGGTGACTTGAAACAGTTCTGAAAATGGAGTTAGGGTGCGGAAGTTATGAAGATCTTTGTGTAGGCTTTGGAGGTGGGTTGTTAGTGAAGGGTATGATGGAATCTATGTTTTATGAATCTTTTTTTTTGGTAACATTTGCATTGTTTTAAATTTTTGATTTCCTTTGATTTTGGGTTGCATGGATTGGCTCTTATGATGACACTGGTTGGCTTTTTAGGTTTTGGGGATATGAATGGAATAGTGTGGTTTATTTTGTGGGTTTCGGGAATTGGTTCCCATGGCATTATTTCAAAACCGAGTGGGCTTTGTTTGTTGGGCCTAGAGTGGGCCGCCTCTTTATTTTTGTATTTTGCAAGTACATTTGGTGTTTATTTAGTGTTAGAATAAAAATTTTAGGAGAAATATTACGCCTTTATTGATTCGGAAAGTAAGGAAAACACACTGAAATAAAACTGACCCATATTCTAAAGGGCCTTAGGACCATCTAAAGTCTCTATTATTTTTTCTATCAATCTAAAGAACTACTAGGCGCTTTTTACTAATGGTGCTCTATGTGGCTCAAGCCTGGGGTTTAGTCTCATAAAACTTTGGTCCTTCACCGGTACTCATCTTGAATTCCATTCCTTTTGCGTTGACCCACTGATATGTCTTCACCCATCCGTTCACGACCTCTTCTAGTGTTGATGCAGGAGAGATTAACCGGGTTGGATCAAAACCTTCATCTTGTAAAGCTAGGGTAGTCATCACAGTCTCGTCCTCCATAGGCCTCGATTCGTTAAACAATGTCCATAGAGCCTGGTTGTCCAATATTTCAGCTGTTTTAGTCTTGGTGAGGTGGGGTGCCTCATCCAAGGTGTGGCAGTCATGGAAAATTTCAAATCCGGGTTTTAGCAAGCCATCCTGAACGAAGGGTTCAGGGAAATCACAGCATGGGTGTTCTTCTCCTTCCCTAACGAACATCCCGTTAAGGGTCCTTTGATATGGGGGAAGGAGGGTGGTTTGTTTGGTTTTGTTAAGGCGTAGCCTAGATAGGCGGTCAGCAATATCTTCCTCCGTTGGTTCATAACCTAAGCCAAAGGGAGTAGATTTGTCGGGAAAAGGATGGAATGTGAATTCCTTCTTCCTTATGCCCAATGGGGTTCCTGGAAAATAGCCTTGAGCTAACAGCATTCTAGGGATGACTCGGGATGCATGCGGGTCTAGGAATGCTGGATCATAATCTTCGATGAACTGGATTGTTTCTTCCATTTGAAACCCATAAAGGTCGTCTGCAGTTTCGGCCGTTCCAACCATAGTACAACTGACGTCGAGAGGAGGGGCGCGGATTTCTAGTATTACCCCGTTATGGTTAAGTTTAACCATTTGGTGCAAGGTAGAAGCCACACCTCCTAAGTCATGGAGCCAAGGTCGCCCCAAGAGGAGGTTGAAAGTGGGCTTAATGTCGATTATTTGAAACTCCGTGGTGTGTGCCACAGGCCCGGTTTGTATGGTAAGGTTGATTTTTCCCAATACAGGCCTTCGGGAGTTATCATAAGCTCGTACCCCTTGCGTGGAGGTTTGGAAGTCATTGTTTCCTAGCCCAAAGCAATGGGCAGTTCGCAATGGGCAGACATTAACCGCCGAACCATTATCTACGAGCGCTAGGGGGGTGTTTTGTCCTTTGCATCCAACCACTAGGTAAAGGGCTTTATTGTGAGCACCCCCCTCTTTGGGTAAGTCTTTATCAGTGAAAACTATGGCCTTTTCCCCGGCATCTCTCGTGACATGGCTAACCAATGAGTCGGGTGTGATATCTATAGGTACTGAGATGAGGTCAAGTGAGCGAATAAGCTTTTCGCGATGTTCCTTTGAAGTACACATAAGATCCCAGATGGTAATCTCAGCCTTGGTTCTTTTTAGTTGTTTCAGAAGAGGATTTTCAATGACTTCCGCGACGGTGGTGTGCCGTCCATTCTCAGGAGTTTGCCTAACCGGGATGTCGTCCATAGGAGGTGGGTGAATATCCAGTTGGTATATCTTTCCGGATCGGGTGAGGTTGTCGACCTCGGGCTCCTGAGGGGTGGTGTCAATGAGAGCATACCCGGGCCAAGTTTCGGTGAAGAGGTCCTGGCCCGAGATTTGAGATAGGTAAATATCTTCAGCACCATCATTCCACACACCGCACACTTCCCTCTCGATTCGATCCATAGGGACCACAGCGAGTGGTGCACCTTGAGGTGTAATATACACCGTGGGGTCGAAATTCTCTGGTTGGTCGAGAGAGATGTGACAAGAGCCGAGTGGGCTCTTGTTGTTGTTGGGTTTGCCAACGTTAGGGAGAGGTATCACTTCATCCTCTATCATGTCCTGGATCGTATGTTTTAGACTCCAGCAGTTTTCAGTGTCATGCCCATTTCCTTGATGGAATTTGCAGTAAGTACCTTCGACCCAATATTTGCTTTTGACAGGAGGGTCACGGGTGGGGCCTATAGGTCTCAACTTTCCTTGATTGGTCAGTCTTTCAAAGGCTTGTACCAAAGTTGACCCGAGTGGGGCAAACTTTCGGTCTCGGACCCATCTTACAGGGTTTCTTCGGGCGGGAGCCTCTTCTACAGCATGGACTTCTTGGGCTTGGGATGTGTTACCCCGATTATAGGTGTTGGTCTTATATGCGGGTTTTCTCTGTATGGTTTTGGCGAGGTCGTCCTCGATCTTTATTCCTACATCATAAACTCTTTTGAAAGTGTCGGGTCCCAGGTACCTAAGGTGTTGTCTGTAAGCCGGGTCCAGGTTGACAATGAATTTTTGGACCAATTCTGTTTCGGGAGGCCTATTGATTAGCTGGGCCGCCTGGTCCCTCCATCTAGCAAAGTAGGTTGTGAAACCCTCATTTTTCTTTTGGAAGAGAACTTCCAGCTCGCGCATGGTGACTTAGAAATCCATGTTCGACGAGTATTGCTTGATGAAGACATTGACAAAGTCTTCCCAAGTGGGGAAGAGCTTAGGGTCCTGGTGATAGTACCATTTGAGTGGCACAGGTTCCAAGGACAAAGGAAAGGCAGGTGAGTACATGGACTTGTCCACGCCTTTCAAGTTCATGGTATTCACAAAGCTCAGTAGATGATCACGGGGGTTGTCCGTGGCCTTGAACTTTGGTAAGTCAGATGAACTGAACTTTTCTGGTAATTTGCCAGGAAAAGGTTCAGGATCGAGGGAGAAGTATTTGCTCCCCATGGTTTGCTGTAGGACCATTTTTTCAATCCTCTTCTCGTTATCGAGGTCATTTTTGGCTTGCGCAGCCGCTAAAGCTTCATTTTCCATTTTCAGTTGGCCCATAAGTTGGGTCATTTGGACCATCTGATCTCGCAAATCTTCGATGGACATGTTTGAAGGTGCGAATCGAAGTTGGGGAAGCGGGGATCCTTGAAATGAGGGACGACGGACGAAGCTTGGAGTTACTAAACCTGGTGTTGGCGATGTATCTTCGAGACGCACTAACCGTTGATTCCCTGATCGGCACCAAGTGGCAGGACCAGTCCTAGGTATAAGATAAGCTAAAGTTTAGGTTCCCAAAGTTTCAAGCATTACTTAGTCTAGACTTCGACTCTCTAAATTGGTTTTTCACTCTTTCTTTTGTCGGTACACTTTTTGGTTCTTTTTTTTTATTTTGGTCATCCTTTGGATTTTCGAAACACTTGCCCGTGTGACATTCATAGTTGTTAGCATGTTCGGTTTTGGTACAGAGTATTGCCGTCGTAGGAGGCCCAACAACGACACAAAGAGTTATTAATTTTTTCACGAGTCGCTTTTGAAATCGAGTGCTTTTCTTACGCCCTCGTAGCAATTCTTTTGATGAACATTTTTTTTGCGCTACGTATTTTCCTTTTGCTCGGGCACCGAGGCTGCTGCGCCTGGCCAGAAGGCCAAGCAGCAACTTCAGCGCCCAGCTGGGGGCGTGAGAAATTCTGGCGCCCAGCCAGGGGCGTTGAAAATGCGTCCCTGGCTGGTTCTCGTTTTCTGTCTTCTGTTTATGCGACTTCGACTTGCGTGCTTGCCTAATACGTCCTTTACGCGTAGCGGCGTTTGTGGGATTCGTTACAGGCCATCCCGAGCGTCGCTTATTTTTGTGGCGATCATTCGGGTTTGCGGAACACGTGTTTCGGTATAACTCTTTGGCAAATTAGCCTATGAATGTTTGGGCAATTTTTAAGGTCATTGGTTTTCTAGGATAGTTTGTCACACACAATCACATATTTCGCTACACATAACTACAATACAAACATGCATTTGAAAATTAAATATGCCATGTAGTTCATGATAGGCTTCTATGGGTAGCTTATCTGCGCCTGGCTTGGTACCGCTTCTATCGTAGATCCAACACATGCCCCGGTCGAGGTAGTGTCTTCAATAGACGAATTTCGCTCAAGAGGCCAACCCGCAAGTGCAAGCCAAGGGGGCAGGCAGGCGAGAGGGACCTAATGAGCGAGCGATTGGGTTCGGGATAGGTGTACTACCTGCACAAGTGCCGAGTGGGAAACATGCGTGGCGTATGCACCCCCCTATTGGCGGAAAAAGGTATCCTTAGTCCCAACTCCCGAGGGAGCCGAGATTCGTTATGCGGTTCTGCCCGTTCACATTAATATGCTGATTTTCAGGTCGTCCCAACTTGATGGGGAAATAAACGCGGGGTAGGATCGTTTCACCCTTCGGCTATTTTGATTACCTACAAGCACGAGTATTTCCTTCACTATCCCCAGTGGAGTCGCCACTGTGAGGGGGTCGAAAAGCGCGAGGCTAATGCGTGACCTCGTCCCTCGTGGGTGTGACGATTCTTTTTATTCAATCAAGTGTAATTGGATTTCCTGTGAGTTTACACCCAATTGACTAGTAATACAGGAGTCGCCATTCAGTTTTTAACGACAATGAGAAAAACTGACAAAACCCGGTTATCGTGACATAAAGGGAGTGCAATTATGTTTGACCACGACGGCCGTAGGTTCCCTTGTGATCCCTGGTGTGGGGATCTCTCAATATACACCCGCAAGGTAGAGATTGAGGGTTCGGGGGACTGTAACTACAGAGAGGAGTACTTCGCTCGTCGATAACTCCAGAGGCAGGATATCCTTACTAGCTCAGCATAAATAATTGAAGGGACATGCGTTAACTATTAAACTAATCTGAGTTGATTTTAGCAATATGCAACATATAATACTAATTCGATCGTGATTATCTGATTTAAATAGCATTAAGGGACCTAGCATGATAATCCGATTTCCCAAAAATATTATATTTGTTAGGCGTGATAGAACAATCAGATTAGGTTAGTTTAACAGTTCATAAAAAGGGCGAGGAAAGCAGTTAAATCATCGAAAAGGGACACATTACGACGCACCCTTGAGAGGTGCGTCACGGTTCTCAGAAAACTAACCACTTTGACTTTGCTATTTCTCCTTTTTATTTAACGAATCTCAATTATGGGACAGGATACGTTCTGTTCGATTTATGGATCGATTGCGACATAACGCGTGAACAATTTCGCAGCGAGAGGCTTAGGCTAAGGGTTGGAGTCAATACTCAGAACATAATTGTGTGTTGTTGTTTTCACGTCGAATTTAGGGGCCTATTTATAGGGAAGAGTTCGTGGAAAGATAGAATTGCAGAGTTCTAATCCACAAAGAATTAGGAAAAAACACGTACCCAGGTATTTTCAGCGCCCAGAGCCAGGCGTTGAAAATAGGGTCTGGGCTGTTTTCTTTAGTCAGATTCGGATTCCTGAAATCCGTAGAGTTTGAGATTAATTTGATTCTTTTAGTGCGTATCAATTTTGTGACGGAATGCATCCGGGCCCGCTACGAACTCTAGGCTCGTTAGGATTTCAATTAATACGTAACTCTCATTTCCGAATCATATTAGGAATAGGATTCTCGCAGTTTTCTATCTCATTTAGGATTTATGTTGGAATGCAACACCTAATTCTGACAGGTTTCTATCTTTTATGATTTGCCACTTTTAGAAGCTACCTTTTACGGCAGTTACTATTTTTAGTAGGTTTCCATAAATAGCAGGTTTCGGGTGAAATGAAAAGGGGAATTGAGAATCGTTTATTTCATAGGAGATGCGTTGTCAAGTGGAGATTTACGTTTTTATCATCGAACCTTTCCCTTGCGGGAATGGGGACAAAAGTAGGTGTCTACAGTAAGTTCGTTTGTTATGACGGTTCTTTGCGGGACTTGCTCCCACGTCATTCCCGGTAATATCCTTCTAACTCTCTTGCATTCTTTGGGATCGGGCATACTTTATGTGGGGCATTGGTTGGATGGGTAGGTGTGCCCCTCCTTGTTTCGTTTTAAGCCTTGAGGATATGGTCTAATTCGAGCTTGGGGGGAGATTTTATTGTATGGTTGCCACTATGATCTCCATGTAATAGATTGCGTGCTTTTGTGCATATTTCTTGATTTGTTTCGTTGATTTCCTTTCTTTTCTTTTCTTTCCTTTTTCTTTCTTTATTTTCTTTTCATTTCTTTTCATTTTTCATTTTTTTTCTCTTTTCCTTTTTCTACCTTTTTCTTCTTAGTCAAGGCAAGTTTTTCTAGTGTTTTTTTAGGATTTATTCTTGATTCGGGCATAATAAATTGGAACTTGTATGTTAGAATGCTTTTATTCCTAATTGGTAGAGGTGTGCACGGTTTTGAATGTCTTTGTTCGAGTCTAGGATTTGAGTGTAAAGGTAGTCGGTAGGACTTTGGAGAGCACAATTCTTGAACTCTTGGTTGTGGTAAGACGGTGTCGCTCTCTCTAGTGATTTGAAACCAGAGATGATAGTATTTGCTATCTATGTGTGAGGATTTTGTTCTTTCTAGCCTATTTCACAAACACATTAAATTAGTGACATGAATCCTTAGCATTGACTCTCTTATATCTAGAACTTGACAATTCTCCTTCCCAAGACCGTGACCGAGCTACTTTAGGGGACGATAGAGGCATTTCTTTCGGTGACTATTTTCTTTTTTATAGATTAGGACATCATTTTTTATTTTTCTCTTATATTTTTTTGCATTTTCCCCCTTGCTAGCCATTTGAGCCTTGCCCCTTCATTTCTTATTAGCTCATTACAAGCCATTAGCCTTTGTTTCATTTTCACCCTTAGAAGTGATAGTGAAGCTTAGTGTTATTGTGCTCTATGATTGTGCTTGAATATGCAAAATGGTGAGAAATGATGGATGTTGATTTGAATGGAAAGTTTGAAAAAGTTCTTTGTATATGATGAATAAAAGAGGAAAAGTATAAGTTTAGAAAAAAGCCATAAACAGAGAAAAACAAGGCAAATGGAAAAGTTTCACCTGAAACACAAAAAAATGAGAAAATTAAGAAGGAAAATCCAAAAAAGAAGTATAGTTTGATTTTATTCGTTGAATAAGCTTGGGGGAGCCCCAAATAAGTGGTATGATTTGGTTTTGATGTTGTTGCTTGAGTTGAGTTCATTTTATGCTTCACTTTAGGATTGAGCTCCAAATACCAAATTTATCCACGCCCTTACCCCTAGCTTAACGTTACACCATAAAAGACCTCTTGACCCTAAGGAGTTGAGTCATTTTTGAGGGAGGGAGGAAATTTTCAAGCTTATAGATTGATATTGTCATGCCGAGTTTGTCGAGTAGCTTTCTTTCCCCTCTTGAAATTCTTGTCTTTTCCGGCGCCTTCACGGTGTCACGAGAAGCTATCTTTGAGGGTGGATTTGATCTAGAGAGTGGACGCGGTATGCTTGGTTGTAGAGGGATAGAGGAGTGTAAATTCCTGAGTTCTCTATGCTTTACATTTGAATCTTTCACTCGACCTTGGACATTGATTACCGTGCACTCGTTTGTCGATTTAGAAATATTCGCATCCTCTTGTGCTCGTTCCATAATAAAAGCCCGGTTCCAGAATTTTTGTAGTTTTGTTTTGTTTTTCTTTTCCTTTCTTCTCTTTTCTTTGCTTGTTTTTGGTTTATTTTCCTTTCTAGGTCTTGCCTTGATTCTTTTTAGAGAGTTATGGGTTAACTCCTAGGAAACCCTTGCAAGATCCCACTCGCCCTCATAAGCGATAGTGGGGTTCAAAGAGCTTGTTGCATGTGCTTAAATGCAACTGTGATTCCTACGACAATTAGTTAGTTTGTATATTCTTGTAGATCTTGTTTTTGTAATTTTAGATTCTCAATAATGAGCTCGTTCTCTCCCTATTTTTTGCTTGGTTTGCTAAGGATCAGCAAACTCTTAGCTTGGGGGAGTTTGATTAGCGGCATTTATGTCACTCTTAGCTTAGGAATTCATGTCATTTTTCTTACATTATATTTTGTATGATTTTGTATAGTTTATTGGCCATTTATATGCTTCTATCTACTTTGATCTTTTATAGGTAAAAAGTGGATTAAACGTGGAAATTCAAGGAAGAAGTGCAGAAAATAGGGCTGTGTGCACACACAAGTCAGTTGTGCACGCGACGATGAAGAAAAAGAGTCATTGCAAGACTTCACAATATGTGCGGGCACACAAGATTGATGTGCGACCGCACAGATCCTAAGTTCCAAAATAAGGACATTCTGCCAATTTGGTGCGACCACACACGTATTAACGGTGCGCCCGCACAAAGGTCCTTGTCGCCCACACACTCTGTCACGCGCCCACACAAGAGCTGAAAGCAAGCCAAGTATCAAACTCAACTATGCGGCCGCACAGAAAATTTGTGTGCCCGCACGGTGCGTAACTTCTGACTCTTCGCTCTGTGTGGATGCACAAATTTTCTGTGCGCCCACACACATCACTTTGTGCGCACTCGCATACCCCTGTGCGCCCGCACAACGACGCGGGCTGACTCTTTTTTGTAATTTAAAATTCTATTTTGGGGAAGCATATAAATAGGATTATTTTTCTTATTTTTAGAAGTTAGTTTTTGAGTTAGTTTTTCAGCTTTTAGTTCTTAAACACTTTGTAATTTCCCAAATTTCTAGAGAGAGAAACTCAATTGAATTCTTAGTTTGTTCTTCAATTTTCAAGTTGGTTCAAGATTTCTGAAGCTTCATAGTAAATTCTTTCTTCCTTAATCTCTTTTAGGGCACGCTTGGATTAGGTGTAATGGATTATGGTGGTAATAAAAGTCAAACCACCATAATAAAAGGACAATGAAGGTGAATTGAGGTGGTTGCAAGGAGGGTGGTGTGGTGGTATTGTGATGAGAAGTTGTGGTAGTGGTGGTGTTGTGAGGAGAAGGGAGGAAGGGGGGAAGTTATTACCCCCCAAATGAGGGTAATAATCACCCTAGCGGGATGGTGGGTAACTATTTCCCCCATGATGAGGGTATTTGTTCCCCCTTTCCTTTTATTTTCTTCTTGCCAACACTAGCGTGTTCCCTTTGCCACCACTTCATCCCCTCATCACCACCTTCAATTACCTTAGTTTGACATTTATTACCCCTTTAATACATTACCCTCAATCCAAGCATGCCCTTACTCTTTCATTGCTTTCCTTAATTGCTTATGTTCTTGATTTTACACTTGATATTGATTGTGATTTCATTTAAATTTTAGGATTTCAAGTTAAAATTGATTGTTTGATTCTCAATTTCGTTTTCAATTCAATCAACATGTTCAATTGCATAATTCTAATCCTTAGCTTAATTTCTCTTTCAATGTGTAGTGATTAGTTCCATGCTAGGGTTAGGGGTGATGCTTGGGAAGTATTTGGGGATGTAGAATTTAATTGTTGATGGTTATGTGATTAAATTGTGATATGCTAGATAGGATTTCCATGTTTGACATGATTGGTAGTTGCTAATGCTATGATTGTTATTGTAATTGGAGTGTTCATCATATACTTAACAAGAGATTGAGAGTGTGTGGTTGCATATGAGTAGCTAGTTGATTTCATGAACCATTCTAGGTCTTAGGTGACGCGAGAGCGTGCTATAGGAACTAGATTGGCATTGCGTTCTAACCGAGAGGGGTGAATCGCTAAAATAGTTGGTTGCTCCCTAGAAGCATGTCTTAATTTGCATCATCATGTATGTGATTCAATTCGTTTTCCCCATTGAAACTCAAGTTGATCCCCAATTCCCCTAGCTTTTCCATATTGATTGTTTGCCATATTAGTCTAGGTTCGTTAGTTTCGTCCAAATCAATTCAATCACTCTTCTAAGCTAGCTTGTTTGTTTTAAACTCGAGTCGTTTCGTTCTCTTGAGACGATCCCTAAACTTGCCGCTATAACCAATATAGTGTGTCGGATTAGGTGTTTCTATAAATTTTGTTTGGTAGGAGATATTCGCCAACGACCGAAAATTGTCCTATCAAGAATGCTAACCCTAAGTGTTTCACATTATTTTCATTTCCATCATCAATATCCTGCATACTCAATTTGAAATGATGTATTTAGAATTCTTAGTTTTTTATAATTGTTTTTTTGTTGATTTTTTGCTTATGCATCAGATTGGAATGGAAGAGGAGAAAAGAAAAAGACATTGTAAGCTTCAACAATCTTCAATGGAGGATGGTGATTTCTGTGATTTCGACATGGGGTAATTTTTCCATTCCTTTGTAATTTAGGTTTTGCGACGTACGTCCTATGTTTTTACTCTTCTAATTGGTTGTTTTCTTGATAATAATTAGTTCAGGGTTTGGTAGAAGCTCACAATAATGGGAACGGTAGCTCGATATCAACTGATCAAAACACCGATGAAGCTAGCATCGGTCTTCGTTTTGCATTCTATTGACATCTTGCGATACCACCTAAATTTCGACATCCCATGTTATTCATTACTGTTTTCTTTTTTGCAATTTTTTTAGTTAGAAGCTTAATCTTAGCAGATTTTATGTATCCAATAGTATTTATGTTTAATATTTCCAAAATATTTTTTAGGTTACTTTTTTCCAATGTGTTGACTATCTACTTATAAATTACGTATTTGAGCAGTGCATTATCACACATATCTCTTATACTCCCTCCGTCTCTTTTTGTTCTTTACGTTTGGTATTTTTCACGCGTTTTAACGATTAATTAATTTGCATCGAGATTCCTCGATTTTTTATTTAAACAAGATAAATTACGTTTATTTATAATGTTTTCACTTTTATCAAAATTTTGATATTGGAAAATGAGAAAATTTTAATGTCCCAATGAAAAAATGTGAAAGATTAAATGACCTAATGAATTTAATTGATTAAAATAATAATTGGACACAAATTTTGATAGAATACTAAGTTATTTATGTGATAATATAAAAGGAAATGTAAAGAACATTTTGAAATACCCAAAAAGGAAAACGTAAAGAACAAAAAGAGACGGAGGGAGTAGTTGCCAATGACCTTCCTAGGACAAACGCTGCACTGGATATGCTCGTCATAAGGACACTTGTTACATTTTCAGTCACTCTCTAATCCTATGGTTTATATTAATTATCATCCTAAGCTTCTCCGACTAGGTACCGATCCATTTAGGTAACACGAGCATTACCTTTTTAAAGATGTTACCATTTGTATTCTTGGATGTAATAAATTTATATCCTTGCTTTTTGGTTAGTGTAATACCTCGTATTTTTCGGAAATTATAAATATATTTTAATGTATTTATAAAGTATTTTTATGAATTTTAGAAATTTAATAGAATTTAATAATGATTTAATTGTATTTTTATTTAAATAAATAATAATTATTTTTATTAAACCCGAAACAAATTAAATGAATTTATTAATTTAATTCAGGAATTTATTGGGCCGTATTTTAAATAGTTTAAATTAATTTCAAACCTGATTCATTTAGTTGGTGAAACCAACATAGTTTTTAAACATTAAATTCCAAAGCAAACCAAATTGTGCAAAGCCCAATGTCAAACTCTTAAACCTAAGCCCACTAGGAATTAGGAACCTATAAATACAACTCACCTCATTAATGATCCCCACTTATTTCATAATTTTCTCTCTCCTCTCTTGCTCTCACCCGACTCCCTCTCCTCTTGCTGCCCGTCTCCTTGTCGCGCACAGCCGAGCCCTTGCTCGCTCGTGCCTTGTGCCTCGAGGACCCACACCCTCGCCCCTTTGCTGCTCGCTGCCATCATGCCCTCGTGCACGCAGCACTCGAAACACTCCCTCACGCACCCTCGTGTCGCTGCTGCCTGTCGCACAACACACCCTCTTGTCTCTCGCTCTCTCGCACCCTCACATGCACAACGTCGCGCCCAGTGTGTTGCTGCGTGTTGCTTTTGTTGTTTGTCGCTGTTGTTGCTGCGTGTGGCTCGTCGCCCAACCGCACACACAAACTCACACTCTCTTTATCTCGCTCGTGCACACGCGAGTCCTGCTGCCCCCTTGTCGCACTTTGCCGTGCTGCCCCTAATTGTTCTGTCGCTGCACTGCACGTAACACACGCAAACCAACATGTGTTGTGTGTATTTTTCTTGTTCGAATTAATTCTTTTGCGCTCAATCACATTCAATTCGTGATTGTACCGTGTTATAGGACAGTTTGGTATAATTCTTTTCTTCCTTGCCTATTCTATTTCAATTCTGTATTTTAAAATTATATTATTATTATAGATTTTGGATTATTAAACTACCGGGAACGGTTATGAACACCGTATTGTGATGTTTTATGTGTCTGGATTCATGAGGAATATTTTAATTTAAAGAATCATAATTTTGAGATTTAATAAAGTAATAAAGTTTTAATTTTTAATGTTTTAAAGTGATTTTTATGATTAATTAGGGTTAGGGTTTTAATCCAAATTTTGACGATCAATTGATTTGCATAATTTAACGTTAGTTTTAATGATGGAAATCAAATATAATTTTCAGATTTAATTCAAAGCTTCAAAGTTTTGTTTTTAATGATTTTAAAGGAAAAATATTAATATTTTCGTACTGTAGTATATAGGCGTTGCATTCGACTTACACAGTCATTAGAAGTCTAATACAACGGTTGCTAGTAAATAACACGATCGTTGCATTAGGTCTAAATAGATGTTGCATTAAATCTATTGCAACGGTTAGTGGTTATTGCAAAGGTCGTTGCTTTTGGTCTTTAAAACCGTTGTAATAGAATCTATGGCAACGGTTATTTAGTAGGGTGGACGACCGTTGCATTAGGTAAAAACAACCGTTGCATTATAGCTAAAGCAACGCCAGCAACAACAACGGTTCAAAAACCGTTGCAATAGGCATATAGCAACGGTTTTTGGCCCTTTTGCAACGGTTATTTGGCGTTGCATTTGATCGTTTATGTAGTAGTGCTAGGACTTTAATTTTTCAATTGAAACTACTATTTTAATTATGGGCTATTAATTTCTAACTAAATCAAAGGTTTTAGAATTTATAAAAGTTGCTGGAAATTTAGTAAGAATGGATAATAACTAAGTTTTATTATTTTAATTATAGGAGGTGATTTTTAGCATTGAGTTGTGATTCGCAAACTGACCCCGTACTTAGATATTCGAGGTACGTACATGCCTAGGGTAATCACCATTTACATGAGGAATGTGTGATGTTATTATTTGTAATCATGTGACTTGTATTATTCTTGGAATCATGTTTGATGTTATGAACAAGCATGTTATTGGATATTGTTGAATTATGAATCCTATGTGAACAATCATGTTGTGATTATGTATAATCGTTGAATTATGTCAAGCATGTTGTTCAAGTTTATATGCATGTATGGATGTTTCACATTCAAGCATTATATTTATGCTATAGTACGTAATGTCTAGCATACTTTGAGCCAAGTATTCGTGCCTTGTTGCACTATCTATAGTGCCCCGTCTGTAGGGTATGTTTGGGAAGTCTATGTGAATTGAACTAAGGACAATTCGTGCCTTGTGCGCACCCCGCCGGTTAACTGGCAATGTCGGGTTATCTCAATAGTATATTGAGAAGGAACAATGGGAGTAATATCACTTGAGTCTTGTGTTTGATCAACAGTCCTAAAGGATTAAAATGAACTGTCATTGTTGGTTGCTTGTATTTTATGCCTTGTTGTTGTGTCTTGAGTTCCCCTTGTACATAAAATATTAATTAACGTAAAGTTCAACCAGAAAGACCTTCAAAACTCTTGGAACGTATATACCTCGAGTATAAACAATGGGGGAGTTTTGCCGGAAAACTTGTACTCCTAGAATGATACAAGACGTTGTTTCATTCTTTCTTTTAAGAGCGAGAATTCCGTCAGTATGGCCCGACATTTATTTATTATTTTGGTGTTTGGTAGGCTCCCAACACGCTTCCTTTTATGGATACTTTCTTTTACCCGTTCGAAGCTAATTCTTAATTAATCTGTGAGTCAAGAGTCGTGTCGAGTGTCGAGTCTTGTCTCCATTATTATTTGTTTATTAAATGGCTTTTGCATGTGGATTATTATATTGTTTGAGTGAAGCATGTTAGACTAGGATTTCATTCTAGCTTGTTCGAACTCAGCTTTCGCTGACTTCGTGCTTCATGTTTCCTTTGGTCATGGCTTTTGCCTTAATGACCCTATGATGATCCATCATTGCATTTTCATTGTTTGGGAGTAGATTTTTAATAACAGCTTTGTAGAGATAACTTGCGGGAGAAGTTATCGAGAATGGGATTGAGTTGAGAGATGTTTTCTCTTTCGCATTTATAAACTCTATTATTTTATAGTATGACTACCTAAACTATTAAATTTCTAGTAATGTATGTTTGAAAGTTAGTTATATTCCGCTGCGTAATTCTGGTAAATAGCCTTAACCGTTATCACGGTGGCGGTAATATCTTGGTAATTCCTTTGTTTCAAGTTGGAAAATGTTTTATAAATAGCAAGGAATTATTAGGGTGTTACAAAGTGGTATTTGCAGAGCTCTAGTTTAAGAGCTGCTTTGCATTAAATAATATTGCAAGGTGGTAATTCCTTAAACTATGATTTAGAAACTACTTAATAGTAATCCATACTATTTGAGTAGGTTTTTCTGGAACTTTAGGATGTTTGACATTTTATTTTCCTAAAGTTTAAAACTTCATTTTTGAGAGTTTGCAATTAAACGACAGAAAGAGTTTGCTTGAGAGAGGGTTCGAAGGAGCGACCTCCTCGACGCCATGGCTACCACTCGAAAGCAGGCTAAACGCAACAATAATGGAGGGAAATCAAAGCCAACTACACCGGCGATTAACAATAAACAATCACGGAAGGAAGCACAAGCGATTTATACAAGTATTGAGGATGGAGAGGCGATTTCAGAACACTCGGATGAACACACAAACCCAGATTTTGATGCGATTCTTGATGAACAAATTATGACCCCCGAATCTGGATTACGGCATTTGCAACAGCAATCGCAAGTTAGGAATGATTTCAATGCCTGGATCAATGGATTACTGTAACGCCCCGACCTCTAATTCAATTTTTAAAGCATAATTAGCAGCGGAATTAACCTAATTTGGTCGGGACATTACCTGCCGTAACTCCCTCTTGGGAATTACAAGGCAACCATCAATCATAAGCTATTAAATCCCAAAATTTATATAATAATCATTTATACTACCAAAATAAAAGTACATAACTTACTAAAAGTTCTTAATTAAACTATTATAACTTTAAGCATAAACTAGCTAGGTGAATATTATTAAAGTGAAATTCCTCGCAACTACTCGTTTCCATCGTTCCCCGCAGTACCTAAAACAGAAAACAAAAACGGTGAGCCGAAGACTCAGTAACGAACTATTCTAGCAACGTAAATTCATTTCAATTCATTTATTAATAACACAGGCAGAATAGAATAAGTAAAACATTTAATAAAACATCATATTTAATTTAATTCATAAACTCTGCAATTTAACATGCTAGTTGTCGGCAAGTACGAACCGTGAAGGAATTCTCCACTGGGCCTGGGCCCATAAGACCCTGGGCTCATCATCGAACGGTAACATTGGGCCTGGGCCCTGAGCCTGGGCTCATAACCATGGGAGCCTGGGCTCGTAATCCATGGGTGTAAAGGTGTCCATGGTGCATGCATCACCGATAGATAGGAAGATAGTAGTTTATATACTGCCAGACAAACCAGGTCTTTCACTTTCATTTATCATGTTGTATGTAATTTTACTAAGCCTTGGCATTTGTATTTCAGTTGAAATAACATAACTCATTTAGCTCATAAAACATCATTTTGATCCTGGGTTCAATAAAAATATCATTTCTTTCATAACATCGCATAAATATCATTTTATGAGCAAATTCAATCAAATCATATTATAAAGAATAATTCAACAAATCATAATTCATTCCCACAATCCATAAAACATGTCAAAACATTTAATTTATAAATTCGATCATAACGTCATAATTTCATAAATCATATTTATAAGGGGATTGCTGGTACTAGCAATAGCCGTTACCTCACTTCCGCAGTTTTGGCTAAGGATTTTCGTTGGTTCGTTCGTCCTGAGCTCCGAGTCCAATTTCTTTCAAAATAATAAATTATTGAATTAGTACTAAATCGATAAATAATTTAGAAATCAATATTTAATAAATAATAAATTTTATAAGTAATGATTTTATAAATAAATATAATTTCATAATTTAATAAAAATATTATTGAACGAAATTTTAATCGAAATATATTTATATTCATAAACCGATTTTCATGAAAATATTATTTAAAATCCGTTTTTGTCAAATAAAGCTAGTAATTTATTTTCATAAAATCGATAATTAAACCTGAAAAATAATAAATAATTTATTAGTAAATAATTATATTAAAAAACATGAAAATTCATCATTTGAAAATTTGAGATTAACAATTTAGGTTTAACTCACCAAAGGCCCAAATTATAATGGCCCAACCTTGAATTGGGTTTGAGGGAAATAAAATCAAGGTTTCATTTGAAACCTGATTTTCAGTTTCCTGGCAACAAGAACACGGAACAGGGGAAGGGCCAAAACAGGGGAAAGGGAAGCACGAAGAGGAGGCAAGAGAGGAGGGAGAAAGGGAGACTGCGCTGGGTGGCTCAACGCCGCGGCTGCGCACGCCGAAGGGCGGCGGTGAGGGTGGAGGTTTTGCGGCGGCAGAACGTCGAGTGAGGGAGGGAGTAGGGGCACGAGCAGGGCGAACAAAACAGGGGAAGGGGGGTGTTTCTTGGTCGGAAGATGGTCTACGATCGGTGGTGCGACGCAGAAGTACCAAAGGGAAAGCTACAGGCACGGCGGCACCGACGGCGGCGCACGAGGATAGTGAAGGTAGGGAGAAGGCGGGGGCAGGGGATCGAGTTGAGTGAGAGAGAGATAGAGGAGGCAAGGGTGCAAGGGTGACGGTGGTGGATTTGAGAGGAGGTCGGTGGTTGAGGGTGGCAGCGAGAGTGGTTTTGGGTGCTGAGTTGGTGGCCGCGGGTGTGGTGCAGCGAAGAGAAAAGGGAGAGGCAGGGGAGGTGGGTCGCGAAGGAGGAGAGAGCAGGGGGAGGTACGGTGGGTGTGCGGTGGTGCTGGGGGGTGACGGTGGTCAAGGTGGTTGAGGTGGTTGCTGGATGGTGGTGGACGACGGTGGTCACAGTTGTGGTGGGTGATAGCTTGAATCAGAGATGAGGAGAAGGAATGAAATTGGTTTTTGGTTTTGATTTTTGATGTTGAATTTCCTGAAATGGAAATGCAATTTGTATATCAGTATTGAAAAGTTTGCTGGGGTCCAAGGGTGAACTTGGACAGAATTGAGGGAAGGAAGGAATTCCTTCCTGGTTTATACGTGCAGAGCAAGGGAAAAGGAGGAATGGAAGAAAAATTCTTCACTCCTTTGTACGTGGAGAGCAAGCAGAAAAAAGAGAAAAAGGGGATTTTGGCTCTTATAAGGGCAATTTGGTAATTTCACAAGATTAGGCTAAAATTTCTGAAATTTGTTGCAATTTTTGAAAACTACTAGAAATAGAAAAGTTTAGCTAAAATAATTCTTTGTAAAATATCGTTAACGAAAAATAAATTAATTTTCGTTTATAAATTTATCGTTTAAAATAAATCGTAAAAACGTTTAAAATAATGAAATTCGATTATTCGTAATTTATTTAAAACGAAATTAAGCTGATAAATATTTTTAATTTTAATAAATCAAGTTTAAAAATTTCGGGGTATTATATACCTACCCCCTTAGAAAAAGTTTCTTCCTCGAAACTGGAGCTCAGTTGAACTTGCCATTCTTAGAAATCATACAATTCATACTTAATCGTTTTATTTGTCATTCATTGAAAACATACATGTCATAACCAATCATTTGATCTCACGCATAAGCATGGTTGATACATTACATATTCACATAAAACATAATGGTTAGTACATCATATCGTTCTTAGGCGACTATTTGAAGATGTTTCGCTTTCATTTGTTATTGGGCTCCTTTGTTGCAGGAATCTTGTCGTTGACTTTCATTACTTGATTCTTTTGGCTTTCAAACTTCGATCTTTTCTTCTACGCTAAATAACTTTGTGGATTACGTTCGTTGCAGGGGTTCGAGTCCAATCATGTGACTAGAGTACATCGTTAGACATATGACTTTGTTACTTATCCTTTATATCCTTAAGTCGACAAACCTCGGATTTTTCGGATAATGCTAAGCCATCAAGCGTGCCTTTATTATAAACAATCTAGCTCCCAGAAAACTTAGTTCAGACTACCTTGTCCTGTAGACATTTCCTTTGTTGCTTTTCTACTCTTAATTCCCTTGCACTCCTTAATCATTCATAATTCTTTTCGAATTTCTATCATTCACTGATATCATCAACCTTATTGACAGATTAATTTTTGATAACTTATTTTGGTACAATCCTCAAAGCTTCATGTGTAAACTCAATTTCATCTTTTCTCCATAAATCATGTTGGGTTCCGTATACTATTCTTGCATAACTTTAAAATTTATAGCTTAGCTTCCCTAACATATCTGAGAATACAATTAGGTACTTACAACCACAAAAACAATCATTATGAAGGGTGCGGAAAGGTAACTTGAAAATTAACCATAACTTGAACGCTTTGAAACCTTGAATAACCTTGATTTAATTTGTGATTCGCCATTTATAAAATACAAACTCGTGCTCTTTCGGTACTTCATCATTCAACCTTATTGATAGACCAATTCTTGATAAATTCTTGGCTTCCTTAATAGAGGCATATCAATCATCCTTTAGTCCTGCAACATGCGTTTCTTTGATTTCACTTCAAAACAATGATGTTCAACAATTTCTCTCCGAGCTGCCAAAAAAAAAAAAAAAAAAAACAATTTCTCTCCTAAGTCAAATTCTTTCAACAATGGAGGGCTCAGCTCAAATTACGAGACTCGATCCTTGAACATAGCCTGGTTGAGACTTTTACATATACCCAAAACATATGGTAGATACCTTAGCACAGATTAGTCTAGGTTGCTCACTCTAGATTGCCATTCCATAGACTTCGAAACTACTTTCTTGCCAACTTGACATATTTCGAAACTTCCTGAACTCCTGTATTTTCCTCAAATTTGTTCCTTAGGGTTCTCCATAATTCTTAAACTATCCATAGGTAGGTTTACTAATTAAATGTATCAAAGCACGGGCCTTAATTGTGATTCATCAAGATCTCACATACAATTGATAATCCCAAAATAACTTCAGGTAACTTTATGGTATTTGGTTTACAACCTCTAGTATATTCTTAATAGCTCAACGAATATTCAAACATACTTTTGTACCAATTCCATTGATACCAGATATATGAAACATAATGGTAACTTATCGTGATCCTCTATAATACTCATACATTGTCTTTTCTTTGCACCTAAGATTGGGGTTCCTAAGTGACTTCTTTATGTTATCGTTCTTCAAATGATTACCTCAAATTAACTCGCCCGACACAATGATAGGGTGAAACCTAAAATCTTGTTCGCTCTAAAGGGGTCTATCATATATCCTCTTTGAAAGATATTCGTGCACTTACTATAGGCAACCAAAATTTTCCTTTCCCTAGTTGTTTGGTAAACATTCAATTTCGACCTTTTGTCTCTTAGTCATTGGAGTAATTTACTCTTATTCTTTCATACGCATAAATGTCAATTTTCTTCATAATCTCCAACCTATCATCCCGTCATTACATCCTCTAAATATGCCTGAACTTTCAGGTTACCTAGTCCTCACTATCCTACTCATGTCAACCTATTTGGTATAAATTCTGAACATATATGATAAATTATAAATGGAGGAGTATCAACGAGTAACATGTGAGATTACATAATCATTAGAAAAACATTACAAGCATCATTGGTATCATTTTCGCCCCTTTTTTTTCCAAGTGGTTTCGTCATAGGACCTTTTCCAGTCACGGGTTGCTGGGGTATACTAACAATATCATTAGTTCTATGATCGTTGCCATTAGACGATCTTTTAATACTTGTAGCTGATGGTGATAGCTCAGAATAATCTCGAACCTAATGGTCATGACTTCCACAACGATCATTAATTTGTTCCTATCGCAAATCCTTAATAATTCACGGTTGGTCTCGTTACTAACGCACTCAAACATTTCCTTTATTCTTAATGAACACGGATTTCATGTCTTACATATCATCTTGGTTGGATCGTAAAAAGGTAAGATCGAATTTAGGTAAGATTTTGACTCAAAGCATCTACAATAACATTAGCTTTTCTAGTAGGGCATTGTATATCAAGATCATAAGTAAGGTAGTTCTATTCAAGGACTTTGAGTTGGCGAAAAGCATCATCTATGACCTTCCTTTTCCATTTTGACACATCCTATTCCATGTTTAGAAATATTACTATAAATAACCAATCTCTTAGTTCCGGATGGAAGGCAAGGATATAGGCAATGGTGATACGTCTCTTAAGTTCTCGAATTGCAGAATCATCATTCCCCATAAATTTGATATTCTTTCAAACTAGTCGGGTCATAGGGAAGGAAATCTTAGAAAAGTCTTGACCTTTGATAATATCCATCTAAACACAATAAAACTTCATACTTCAGGGACATTGGTTGGTCTAGGTAATTCCACAATTAATTACTTCCTCAAGATCACAGATACAGCTTTCTCAGAAATAATATGACCTAAAAACGATATTTTCTTAAGCCATAATTTACACTTTGACAACTTAGCACATAACTGGTTTTCAATCAACATATCTAACACTTTTCTCAGATCCTCCTCGTGTTCCTCATTACTCTTAGAATATACCAAAATATTATCAATAGAAACAACTACAAACTTATCAAGGTAGGGTTTGAAAATGCGGTTCGTTAAATCTATAAATACAGCTGATGCATTAGTTAACCCAAAAGGTATTACAACAAACTATGGTAACCATAGTTGGTTCTAAAGGTTGTCTTTCGAATATCCTCAAGTTTATTGTAAAGTTGATGGTATCCAGAACTCAAATCTATTTTTGAAAACACTTTTGCACCTTGAAGTTGGTCAAACAAATCATCAATACGGGGTAAAGGATACTTATTCTTAATAGTAATCTTGTTTAACTCTCTATGATATATGCATAACCTCAAAGTTTCTTCATTTTTCCTCGCAAATATGACAGGGATCCCAAAAAGTGAAGTACCCAGTTGAATATACCCTTATCCAAGTAAATCATTTAATTGTTTCTTCAAGTCTTTGCAACTCAGTTGGTGTCATTCTATAGGTGCTTTAGAAATAGGGGTGGATCTTGTAATTACTTTAATGCTAAAGTTTAATTCTCTCGGTGGAGGCATACTAGGTTTCTTTTCTGGAAAACATTTGACTATTCACAACAACATGTGTGTCATTGACTGGTGATCGCCAACACTACAAGGATAACCAGAAAAAATTCACCATTGGTTATTTTAGGAGCTTTCAAAGCAGTGACAATTTGCATTATTGGTTTTCTTACTAACTTATGAAATGCAATCCTATTCTCATTTGACGTTTGGTCACATTATGCCTCAAACAATTAATGTTAGCTTCATATTTAGTCAACTAATTCATTCCCAAAATTACATCAGATCTAGATAGATCAGAGGATACTAAAACTCAAGTTTCTCTAACATCATAGGACAATTTCTAATTCACAATCACTAGGAAAGAAAACACTCATAATTGCATCGATATGGCATAATCCTCGTGCATAATGTGGCTATCATGGTGCTCGTTGCGAGCCCTTGGGGACATCATTCAAAGCCTCAATAAACAACATTCAACATAACATGTCTCAACAAATGGAAGCAAATAAATCATAGAAAATAAACCCGTTCATCCCGTTCCTACACTCACACTCATATTCATTTTAACTTAAGTAACATGATTTTAGAAAATTATTTTCAACCAATTCCTTAAAACTCTTTTTTTAAAGCCTAATGAATTCTATTACGTGCAAAACCCGTAAGGTTTAGCACTTATAGTCCAGAACCTTGGCTCTGAATACCAAACTGTAACGCCCCGGCCTCTAATTCAATTTTTAAAGCATAATTAGCAGCGGAATTAACCTAATTTGGTCGGGACATTACCTATCGTAACTCCCTCTTGGGAATTACAAGGCAATCATCAATCATAAGCTATTAAATCCCAAAATTTATATAATAATCATTTATATTACCAAAATAAAAGTACATAACTTACTAAAAGTTCTTAATTAAACTATTATAACTTTAAGCATAAACTAGGTAAATATTATTAAAGTGAAATTCCTCGCAACTACTCGTTTCCTTCGTTCCCCGCAGTACCTAAAACAGAAAACAAAAACGGTGAGCTGAAGACTCAGTAACGAACTATTCTAGCAACGTAAATTCATTTCAAATCATTTATTTAATAACACAGGGAGAATAGAATAAGTAAAACATTTAATAAAACATCATATTTAATTTAATTCATAAACTCTGCAATTTTACATGCTAGTTGTCGGCAAGTACGAACCGTGAAGGAATTCTCCCCTGGGCCTGAGCCCATAAGAGCCTGGGCTCATCATCGAACGGTAACATTGGGCCTGGGCCCTGAGCCTGGGCTCATAACCATGGGAGCCTGGGCTCGTAATCTATGGGTGGACATGTGTTCGTGGTGCATGCATGACCGATAGATAGGAAGATAGTAGTTTATATACTGCCAGACAAACCAGGTTTTTCACTTTCATTTATCATGTTGTATGTAATTTTACTAAGCCTTGGCTTTTGTATTTCAGTTGAAATAACATAACTCATTTAGCTCATAAAACATCATTTTGATCCTGGGATCAATAAAAATATCATTTCTTTCATAACATCACATAAATATCATTTTATGAGAAAACTCAATCAAATCATATTATAAAGAATAATTCAGCAAATCATAATTCATTCCCACAATCCATAAAACATGTCAAAACATTTAATTCATAAATTCGATCATAACGTCATATTTTCATAAATCATATTTATAAGGGAATTGCGGGTACTAGCAATAGCCGTTACCTCACTTCCGTAGTTTTGGCTAAGGATTTTCGTTGGTTCGTTCGTCCTGAGCTCCGAGTCCAATTTCTTTCAAAATAATAAATTATTGAATTAGTACTAAATCGATAAATAATTTAGAAATCAATATTTTATAAATAATGAATTTTATAAGTAATGATTTTATAAATAAATATAATTTCATAATTTAATAAAAATATTATTGAACGAAATTTTAATCGAAATATATTTATATTCATAAACCGATTTTCATGAAAATTAATCCGTTTTTGTTAAAAAAAGATAGTAATTTATTTTCATAAAATCGATAATTAAACCTGAAAAATAATAAACAATTTATTAGTAAATAATTATATTATAAAACATGAAAATTTATAATTTGAAAATCTGAGATTAAAAATTTAGGTTTAACTCACCAAAGGCCCAAACTATAATGGCCCAACCTTGAATGGGGTTTGAGGGAAATAAAATCAAGTTTTCATTTGAAACCTGATTTACAGTTTCCTGGGACAAGAACACGGAACAGGGGAAGGGCCGAAACAGTGGAAAGGCAAGCACGAAGAGGAGGGAAGAGGGGAGGGAGAAAGGGAGTCTGGGTTGGGTGGCTCAACGCCGCGGCTGCACACGCCGAAGGGCGGCGGTGAGGGTGGTGGTTTTGCGGCGGCAGAACGTCGAGTGAGGGAGGGAGTAGGGGCACGAGCAGGGCGAACAAAACAGGGGAAGGGGGGGTGTTTCTTGGTCGGGAGATGGTCTACGATCGGTGGTGCGACGCAGAAGTACCGAAGGGAAAGCCGCAGGCACGGCGGCACCGACGGCAGCGCACTAGGAGAGTGAAGGTAGGGAGAAGGCGGGGGCAGGGGATCGAGTTGAGTGAGAGAGATAGAGAGGAGGCGAGGGTGCAAGGGTGACGATGGTGGATTTGAGAGGAGGTCGGTGGTTGAGGTTGGCAGCGAGAGTGCTTTTGGGTGCTGAGTTGGTGGCCGCGGGTGTGGTGCAGCGAAGAGAAAAGGGAGAGGAAGGGGAGGTGGGTCGCGAAGGAGGAGAGAGCAAGGGGAGGTACGGTGGGTGTGCGGTGGTGCTGGGGGGCGATGGTGGTCAAGGTGGTTGAGGTGGTTGCTGGATGGTGGTGGACGGCGGTGGTCACAGTGGTGGTGGGTGATAGCTTGAATTAGAGAAGAGGAGAAGGAATGAAATTGGTTTTTGGTTTTGATTTTTGATGTTGAATTTCCTGAAATGGAAATGCAATTTGTATATCAGTATTGAAAAGTTTGCTTGGGGTCCAAGGGTGAACTTGGACAGAATTGAGGGAAGGATTCCTTCCTGGTTTATACGTGGAGAGCAAGGGAAGAGGAGGAATGGAAGAAAAAAATTTCACTCCTTTGTACGTGGAGAGCAAGCAGAAAAAAGAGAAAAGGGGGATTTTGGCTCTTCTAAGGGCAATTTGGTAATTTCACAAGATTAGGCCAAAATTTCTGAAATTTGTTGCTATTTTTGAAAACTACTAGAAATAGAAAAGTTTAGCTAAAATAATTCTTTGTAAAATATCGTTAACGAAAAAATAAATAAATTTTTGTTTATAAATTTATCGTTTAAAATAAATCGTAAAAACGTTTAAAATAATGAAACTCGATTATTCGTAATTTATTTAAAACGAAATTAAGCTAATAAATATTTTTAATTTTAATAAATCAAGTTTAAAAATTTCGGGGTATTACAATTACATTCAGGTAAAGACATTCGATCTCATTTCCAATCTCATTCGAAAAATGGCGGGAATGGAATTTTTGATCAAACCGATGACATTGTGGATGGTACTGTGATTAACCCTGTGAATGTGGATGAACCTGTATTGAACAATGAACCTGAACCTGAAATCGTCCAAATTGAACTAGAAGATATTCAAGAGGACGTTTCTTATTGGGAATCTGCGATTCTTTGTTATGTACTAGGAGCAAACCCACCCCAAAATGTCATGGAGGGGTATGTTAGACGTATTTTGGGGAAGTTAGGGATGGACAAGGTAGCTCTAGTAGGGCGAGGCATGTTTTTAGTAAGGTTTACTACTATGGAGAACTGTCAGAAGGTGCTTGATGGTGGATTTCAGTTTTTTGATGGAAAACCTGTAATCCTGAAACCATGGAATGCTGATGTGGACATCTCTAAGGACCCTATTAAGAAGTTGCCAATCTGGATTCAACTACCTAGCCTTGAGGTTAAGTATTGGGGAGAGAAGAGTCTGTCAAAAATTGTTAGCCAGATTGGGACAATGATTAAGGTGGACCAGGCTACCCACAACAAGGATAAGCTTATGTTTGCAAAGGTGCTAGTGGAAGTGAATATTGATCAACATTTTCCTGAAGTAATTAAGTTCAGAAGTTAGATTGGGAGGATGATTGAACAAAAGGTGTGCTAAGACTGGCTGCCTATATCTTGTTCTATATGCAAGGGAATGGGTCATATATACTATCAGTGTCTGCACCAGGAAAACAACCTTTGCAACAAGGAAGGTTTGGAGACCCAAAGCAGTACAACCTGTGGCACAACCTGTGGCTGTGCATGAAACACTGATACATCCTGTGATAGACATCACACCCAGGGGAATTATACAAGCAGCTAGGTTCAGCAAACAAAAGAGCCAACAACTAAAACCAGTCCACACTGCAAACAAGTACCAATTACTTTCTGAAGCAGAAGAGGAACAAGACAATGGAGATGATCCTAGTGAAGAGATGATGTCTCAAAGAAGTCCAACAGGCAGGGGGGTGGCAGCCCCTAGGCCTAATGGATAGAGTTCTTTGTTGGAATGTGAGAGGACTGAACAGGAAGGATAAGCAACTAAGGGTGAGAGACTTGATCTCTTTGCACCAAGTAAAGCTGTTCAGTCTTCTTGAGACTAGAGTTAAGGCACCTAAGATGGGTGACATGTACTTAAACCTCTGCCCTTCTTGGTGTTTTACCTCAAACATAAGCTATCACAGGAATGGTAGAATTATTGTAGCATGGGAAGCTGGAGCTTTTACAGTGGACATCATCCATATGGATAGTCAACTGGTTCATTGTTCTATCACCCCCAGAAACACTCACAATAGCTTCTTCTGTACCTTTGTGTATGGAATGAATACTGCTAGGGAAAGGGAAGCTCTATGGTCCTCTCTCACTAAGATTGCCACTACATGTGGTAACAATGCCTAGATTACCATGGGAGACTTTAATTCAGTTATGGAAATGGAAGACAGGATAGGTTCAGCAGTCAGAATAAATGAAGTACAACCTATGAGGCAGTGTATGAATCATTGCCAACTCACTACTGTGAAGACTATTGGGAGGCACTACACTTGGAACAACAAACTGAAGGAAATAATGCCCTTGGTCCAAGTATGCATTCTATGATAAGTCTAATAAATGCGGTTCAGTGTTAATTAACAAGTTAATAATTCAGTGAGATCAAGTGAGCTGAATGCCTAGCTAGAGGCCGCTTCAGTTCAAGTGGAATTAATGATATTAATCCACAGCTTACTCTTGACTGAACCCGTAGGGTCACACAAATAGTACGTAAACGGATCAAGTATTTAATGGCATTAAATACTCTATCTATGGATATTCGGAATCGACGGATCTTGGTTTCAGTGGGAGCTGAGATCGTCACAGGCAAGAAATGAATACTCCGGAAACGATGATATTACCGGAAACGGAAATACGGATCGTATCGGAAATATAAATATTATCCAAGTCGTAGATGTTGCCGGAAACGGAAACATGGTACGTATCGGAAAATATTATCGGAAATGGAAATATTACCAGAATCGGAAATATTGCCGGAAACGGAAATATTGTCAAAATCGGAAATATTACCGGAATCGGAAAATAATTCCGGAAACGGAAATATTAAATATTTGTTCGAAACGGAAATTAATTCCGGAATCGGAAATGTTAAATATTGTTCGTATCGGAAATGAATTCCGGAATCGGAAATTTAATCGGAAGCGTATCGTACGAATAAGCATCGGACGAGGCCTGCCGGACGAGGGCCCAGCACGAAGCCAGGCCATCGCCCAGCAAGCCAAGCGCGCCACACAAACAGCCACGCCAGGCCCAGCGCAAGGCCAGGCCCAGCAGGCCGTGGCAGCGCGCACAGCGCGCGCAGCGCGCGCGGGTGCTTGCGTGGGCTTGTGGCTCGCGCAGGCCTCGCTGCGTGGGCTGCTGCTCGCACGCACGCATGGGCGGCCCATCGAGGCTGCCGTGTGTGTGTGCGTAAGTGTTTGTGTTCGTGCACGTTTCCTAAAACGTGCAGAGTTCGGTTAATGATTAAATTCCTAATTCTATTTGATAAATTAATTAAATTAGAGTTCTTGTAGGATTCTAGGTTTAATTAATTTGTATCTGAATAGGATTCCAATTCCCTTTCCATAACCCTATAAATATGTGGCCTGGGTTCACAATTTATAACGAGTTTAAAAGTATTAAAAGTGAGTTTTTGAGAGAAAAATTCAGTCACACATCTTGCTCAAAAGTGCCGAAAATTCTAGTACCTTAAGGGCGATTCTAGTTGGTCAATCTTAAGGCGGATCCGGACGTGCTGTGGACTATCTACGGAGGGACGACACTTGGAGTCCTAAAGACTTGTTCTTGCTCGGTTCGGGCGCAGCTAGG
This sequence comes from Spinacia oleracea, assembly GCF_020520425.1. Taxonomy (NCBI): domain Eukaryota; kingdom Viridiplantae; phylum Streptophyta; class Magnoliopsida; order Caryophyllales; family Amaranthaceae; genus Spinacia; species Spinacia oleracea. Next base: position 112,976,804 of record NC_079489.1, read on the forward strand.
GAGGGCACGCAACAAAGAGTATGCATCTAAATTATGCTATATGATTATGTGTAAATAATATGTAATCCTGGGTTAATGGTTGTTTCCGCATGATTTATGTAATATCATATGTATCATAACCTAACAGTGGTATCACGAGCCCCTTATTATTTTCATAATCTAAATTGCATAAACATGGTTAAATATTACAAATTTGCAAGAATTAAAAGGGGTGATTAATTTTCGTAATTGTTAATTAATTGCAAATTGCGTTTATTTAATTATACGTACGCAGTTTTTCGGCAGTTTCTTCGTTACTCATTCAAATCGAGTGTTTTTTGTGTCAATTCCGCATGTAAAAGGCATTCTAAAATTTTGACAAAAATAAGTATTTTTCTGCCGAACCCAGAATTCTCAAATTCGAAGCCTAACTATGACTTTTCGAAGGTTTTAGTTTTTCGAATGCAAAATTTCGTAAATTTAAGATGTTAAATTAAATATTTGCGATTCTTGTTGATAAATCTTGAATTTTTGATTGACCTACTGCATATGTTTAACAAGTTTGAATGCCTAGTCTTGTTAATTATGCAATCTAATTTGTAATTATGATTAATTTGTTGAAAATTAGAATAATTTAGAATTAATTTGATTTTCATAATTAATTGTAATTTAATTAGAAACCTATGATTAAAAACCACCATAAAAATTGTAAATTTATGATAAATTTTAAATTTTTATGACCTAGACTTGAATCCATGACAATCGGAAATCAATTGAATAATAAATTTTCGATTTTTCGCCCTAAAATTATGAAATTAATATTATTTATTAATTTGTCATTAATTTTAATTATAAATTTTAAATTTTTTATGCGATTCGTTCATATAACTTGCACGCACAAAGCAATGGACGCTTCGTGTTACCCTTAAAGGGTGTTGTATAATGCGGGCATGCGACGACGAGCAAGGGAGCTCGTCGCCCGTGCGGCACGAATGCAATGAGCAAGGGCGTAGTGCACGAGCACAAGGCAGCAGCCCTGCCTTGTGTCGTGGGCCACGAGCAATGGACGAATGGGCATGGGCGAAGGGCGAGCCAAGGCAGTCGCGTGTGGGCAGCAAGCGAGCTGCGCCACAACGCGCACTGCCTCGCGCAAGAGCGTGCAGCCTCGCGCGCAGCGAGCGCAAGCTCGCGTGCCACGAGCGCTGCGCCCAGCGTTGCTCGCGCGCACAGCGAGCGATGGCTCGCTCGCACAGCGAGCGATGTCGCGCGCACATCGAGCGATGTCGCGCGCCCAGCGAGCGATGGCTCGCGCGCACAGCGAGCGATGTCGCGCGCCCAACGAGCGATGTCGCGCGCACAGCGAGCGATGTCGCGCGCCCAGCGAGCGATGTCGCGCGCACAGCGAACGATGTCGCGCGCACAGCGAGCGATGTCGCGCGCCCAGGGAGCGATGGCTCGCGCGCACTGCAAGCTATGGCTCGCGTGCGACAAGCGCTGGCGCGCGCGCAGCAAGCACCACAGCGTGCGATGGCTTGCGATGGAGATGCAGCAGCTATGCGACGAGCGCATGGGCTGCGCGCATATGGCCAGCAATGGCTGTATGCGTGCGGCCCATGGGCGTGCAATGCGTAGGGTGTTTGCGTTACGATTAGATCGTTTTGAATGTTTAATTTGAAAATTTCAGTTCACGTAATTTTAATTAATTTTAAAATTAATAATTTAAATTATTTTCTTGGATTTTAATTTTGAATATTGTAATTATAATAAATTTTATTTATTCTAATTATTTTACTAAAATTAAAATCATGAATTAATTTAAATAACGACTGAAATTAAATTAAACTTTTTGGATTCAATTATAAATTTATATGAGCTTTAAATTTTAATTAAATTTGTATGTTTCCGGTTAGACTAGAAATACATTTTTATGTTTAAAATTAGTAAAGCATATGAATTTATTGGTTTAAGTGGGAGCGCTTTTTAGTCATAAACTCTTGATTAGGTCTACAAATCCTTAAGGTTAAAACAACTTGATTAGAATTAATAAGGACTGAATAATTGGTAGATTATTGGTGCCCTTGATTAATTGCTGCAAATGTTTACGTGATGCATAATGTGTTTTACTAACCAGCTATGTGGGCCATTCATGATAATGAATGGGTGAATGGTATATATTGTATATGTACTGTTTTGCAGGTTATGAAGTGACTAGTATGGCCCAAATAGGATAGAAAATATGGTCTGCGTACCATTAATTTGAATGTAATTGGTCTAAAGTACCAAAGTTATTTTTCAATTCAAATATGGTCTGCGAACCATCAAATAGTTGTAATTAGTTATAGCTTATCCTATTTGAAGAAAATGGTGCCTCCCACGGAGATTTTCAAGACGGACTTTGAAGTTAAAGCTTCAAGATGAAGTCGGGCCATACTAGATCACAAATATCTTATGCATGTTTTAAGTTATTTATTGCTTTTAAATATGTCTTAAAATGCATGAGATCAAAAGCTTGATTATGTTGCATGATTAAGGATTTTAGTTCACTTAAAATCTAACCAACATAGTAAGAGCCTTAAGTTCCAAACTTAAAAATTGAGTTAAAAGGTGCCATGCCAAAATATACACTTGCTTGGATATCCTTTACATCAATCTAGTAATAGTTTTCGCTCAGCGAGGTGTTACTTATTGGTCCTAAAGGGGCAAGGTACACAAATAATTGTGAGTACATGTTAGTTTTGGTGAAACTCAACGATATAAGTAAGGAGTCCTTTTATGTCGTGGCAAAATCGATAGGTTTACCTAATAAGTTCTTAGACGTACCTATCAACCAAGAATAGTTTCTAGACTATTAGCAAAAGGTTTTTGCTTACCTAAGATGTTTTAGAATTAAGTCGACAAACTGTGCTTAATTCTTCAATGATTTTAGGATCTTGGAATCATTTTATTCACACCTGCCGGAACAATAAAATCGAATAAAATGCTAATAACTTGTTTGAATTGCATGGTTGCTTTAATTTCAAGTTATTATTCATGATAAATGTTTAGACTTTGCATGCTTCAATGTATGTTTTAATTATTGTTTATAATTAAATATCTTGCACTGCAATAAATCCTTTTAGAAAGGTAACAGTAAATTTCCTCGATTGGTAGTGAATCCAAGAACGATTCACGGAAAAGAGAGAAAGTGAGCAATTTAAAATGTACGTTTCTTATATCGACTTTTATGGTTGTTTTCGAATATCAAAATCGAATGGCAAACCAATTGGTGCTTGTGAATTCAAAATACACTGTAGTTTTGAGATCATAAAGCATTGAGCTTAAACGCTCAGCTTTACCAATGGTTAACAACCTAATATCTTTGTCCATTTAATTCTCGAATGAGTCTAGTCCCTAGACATTCGAATAGATCGATGCTTAGAGAACTTTAGAAGCTTCTGGTAAGATCATCTAGTTGAAACTTAATATTCAACATAAATTAAATGTTAAGAACCTTGTTGGGGTGACATTGGACATGTCTAACAAAGTATAAAAGTCAACACTAAAGAATTCAATTCTTAAGACTATAAGAAAGGGTACAAGAAATAGGAAAACGAGGAACAAATGAAAGGAATTTACGATTCCGTTTCTACCTATAAGTTTATGTTTAAAGAGAAGTGACCTAGCAATCAAACTTCCTTGGTATCATATACCGCTTGAGATTCTTACTTCGGTAATAACTCAAACAATGGAAGCTAGGATACACTAATGACCTACAAGTGGGAAATGAAGCATGGCAATGCTACATTAATTGTAGGGTCATCTAAGTTTGTTTTAAGTCCTTTCAAAGGCTGGAACTTAATGGCTATTTTGTTCCATAATCAGCATACCTAAATTTTCTGCTTCAAACACAGAAAGACTCACATTCAAGAAAAACAAAAACAGTTTGTTTGTTTATTTGAATGAAATGGTCAATTACAGGTTGAGTCAATATGCTTGATTAAAACAAACAACTCTTTAAAGAACTTTACTAGGTTCAAATCAACCCCTTGATTTGAGTTCCACTAATCTTTGGCATTATTGCTTAGACCGTATCAACAAGTTAACATTCATAAGCTCTATTTTGATGGACTTTTTGAAAGTTGGTTGATTTCTAGATCAACTTAAGACAAGCCAGTCTTACTTGTTGAAAGTAACAAAGAATATGAACTATTGTTAGAACGCCTAGACGATAGAGTTCAAAGCTAAAGAAAGGTTTTATGACTTTATTATTTCACATGGATTTGAGTGAATATAGGTTTATTTACTCAAATGTGATATAAGTTGAATCTGTTTGGCTAGTTCAAAGATTCAGAAGTATAAAATCCACTTGGCAAGAAATCATAAAGATCTAGGTTAGATCATGTTGATGATTACTTGAGACCAAATATGATCATCAATGATTGTGTGTTGTAATTTCACAATCTAGGTCCATAAGATATGGCATATCTTAGTTGGAATAATCGACGTCAATTAGTACTTGATTCGATCAATGATGGATCATAAAGACTTTTCCTATAATTTCTAAAACAAAATGCTCAACTACCACCAAACTAAACCAAATTCGTCAAAGCTATTGAAAAGTAATTTCAGGATATCTTTTCAATTATATATATCTAAAGAGTTGCTAAACTCAGTGGGAACTTAGTGTTTGTTATTCAACAAACTAAGGCCCAAGTCTAGATATATGTTTCATTGTGATTTATTCAAATGACACACAAGGGTATTGTTTCTACCACGAATTTTTGAGAACATAATGTTTGTTTGCTCGAAATAATGTCCTTTTGGAGATTCGTTTCTAAAATGACAAGTGGGAGAAAATAGACCTCGAAAGTCTTCGAGGCGAACAACAAACATAAACGAACAACAAACATTCCGGAGGCTTTTCGAAGTGCTTCAGAAAATCCGAACTTATTCTTTAAGGACTTTAGAAGTGGCTTTAAAGAATAGACATCTCTTAGAAGACTTTACAAGTACTTCAAGGAGAACAGAATATTCAAAGGACTTTCAAGTGGCTATTGATATTCTATTGTTTGATGTTCTATACCCTAGTAGGCATAGAGTTCAAGTCACTGGAACTATGAGATTCTTCTATTAGATAGTGAAGAAACATGGAGTTCAGGTCACTGAAACTATGCAATTCTTCTATTAGATAGTGAAGAAACCTACAACTTGCAGTCAAACTATTATCATGTAGATTAATGAGTTTGTGACCTGTAAGAAAGCTATGACGAAACCCATATTCCCTAAAATGGTTAGAGGCCATATATAGACTCAAATGTTTTAGATGGTTAAAGGCCATAAAACATACTCAATGTTTTGATGACAAAATTAAAATTTTGTTGATTTGCAAGAATAGTTTCACACCTATTGGTTGCAAGTTTGTTTTAAGGATAAAAACCATCAAACATGAAATTGTGTTCACACGCAAAGCTAGATTAGTTGCTAAAGGTTACAAGCAAATTCATGACATGGATTGTGTTGAAACCTCATGCATAATCGTAATGCTCAAGTCTATAAATCAAGCATGATTGCATATTGGTACATATGGCAATTGGATGACAAAACATATTCCTCAATCAAATGTTGGAAGAAAACTATGTACATGGCATGTCATAGGATTTGTGGATCCAAATAATGCTTGAAATGAATGCCAGCTTAGGAAATCTAAGTACAAATTTAAGCAAGCAATTGGGAATTGGAATTGTATTTTAGTGAAGCTAATAAGTATTTTAGTTTCATAAAATATACATGATTCTTATAGAGATATAAGAAGTTTAGTGGGAGTACGTAAAACTTAATTGGTCCTATGTGTATCACACACATATCTCTCTATTGTGAAATAACATTCAAATGCTAAATACTTAGATTTGAGATTATTCATCAATGACGGACCAAGGCGAAACTTAGTACATACTGGGTATTAAGATCTATTCACAAAGATCTTATGATATTGTTTTGGATTAAGTAATTGGCATTTACTAAATCAAACACGAAAGTCTCCATTGGAGATATTCGACCCATGTGAATAAATCTAAGTAAAGGATGTTTGAACTATGTATAAGCATTTACTAAGTTAAACATCAAAGGATCTAAATAAGATTCTTAACCTATATTATATGTCAAAGAATTTAGCTGGATTTAGTATCTACTGAAACTAGATAAGCTAAAGTTACATGAATAGAATTCAATTGGGAATTATTCTGCAAAAGAATTTATCATGTATGATATAATATGAGGATCGCCAAAAACGTATCGTATGACTTTAGGCATGACGAACATATACCAATCTCTATTGATCTAAGTGAAGATCAACTAGATTGAGATCAAGAATACTTATGGTACTTGAAAAGGTACATAGGAATAGTTCTTGATTTAAGGAAATAAAGATATGCTAAATATTGATGCTACACGCATAAACACTGGCAAAGGATCAAGCAAGACCCTTTGGAGTTAACCATTGATAAGGACGAGCTATAGAGCATCGTGTTTTGAAATGGCAACATGGATTGGAGACCATGAGTTGTTGCGTGGGAAATTAAAATAATAATTTCTATGTTCTAAGATATAGTTGGAGAGTCTTCCACATATCTATGAACTGCTTGGATAGGTAAATCCAAACAAAGCATCACTAGCAACCTATACAGTTGAAGTAAAAGTGATTATTGCCTAAGAAGCAATAAAACAGGGTTGTTTAAAGTTCTTCACTGAACTTGGGTAGATCACCTATCTGCTGGCTTGATGTTTCTTCATTGAAAAATGCGTAGAACCACTCTTGAAGCAAGAAAAAAGTCTGCTAACTTGATGGTTCTTCATTGCAAAATGAGTAAAACCACCATCGAAGTAAGAAAGACTAGATCACATAATAAACAAACTCGAAAAGATCTTATCATCATATCTCGAAGAACATTCGATGAAAAGGATATTAAGATTGGCAAAGCATGATAACTAAACCTATGCAACAAGTGAGAAGCAACACTCACGTTGTAGCACTGGAAATCAAGCATAGCTTTGAATTCCATGAATTGTTTTAGAAGATGGGTTTGAGGCCCATGGTTATAAAACATTGGGGTTGAACATTTATCATATATGAAATATATTTTCATATTCCATTTAATCTTGGTTTAGTATTAAATGATGAGTCCCTTCAAATTTGACGAAATATTCAAGATAGACTGTCAGGACCAGTCCTGTGACTAAGAAATGTCTATCAAGTGAACTTGAATGTCAAAGGTTGAAAATGGTCCCTAGTCGGAGTTTTCTATAAAATTGGACGCATAGAAAACGTTAGACGATTAGAATGCAAGATGACTAGTAGTTCTGTTTCTTGAACTATGTGGACATGGCAATGTCATAATCATTTGCATAGATACTTACTTTGGGAAGACTAGTATCGGACAAGACCTATGAAACTTTACTGTAAGAGATGAAAATCTGTCATAAGTAAATTTCATTAAATTATTAGACACTAAATCCTCAATACCTGAGTGATTTGAGATTACTTGTTTGAGAACTGGTTGCTTTGACGTTGACCAACCGTCGCACCGTAAAAGGAGGCTATAAAGGCAACGCTCAGGTAATCACCTATCAAACGAAGTCTAATCTCAAGATCGCAAGATTGGGATTGTCCTCCCATAAATCGGGATGAGATGCTTAAAAGTTGTACAAGGCCACTCGGAGAGCTAGAAACTGTGAAATGCATGGCCGTGCTCGGATGAATCATAGGCTATGATTATCTGTTTATTTGATCAGTTGAACTCTGAAACCGAGGAACACCTCTGGACATAATAAGGATGACAACTCTTACCTTATGTTCAAGAGCAAGCATCGAGCGACAAAGGAATTAGGAAATGCACACTTGTCCCTAAGGACAAGTGGGAGACTGAAGGAAATAATGCCCTTGGTCCAAGTATGCATTCTATGATAAGTCTAATAAATGCGGTTCAGTATTAATTAACAAGTTAATAATTCAGTGAGATCAAGTGAGCTGAATGCCTAGATAGAGGCCGCTTCAGTTCAAGTGGAATTAATGATATTAATCCACAGCTTACTCTTGACTGAACCCGTAGGGTCACACAAATAGTACGTAAACGGATCAAGTATTTAATGGCATTAAATACTCTATCTATGGATATTCGGAATCGACGGATCTTGGTTTCAGTGGGAGCTGAGATCGTCACAGGCAAGAAATGAATACTCCGAAAACGATGATATTACCGGAAACGGAAATACGGATCGTATCGGAAATATAAATATTATCAAAGTCGTAGATGTTGCCGGAAACGGAAACATGGTACGTATCGGAAAATATTATCGGAAATGGAAATATTACCAGAATCGGAAATATTGCCGGAAACGGAAATATTGTCAGAATCGGAAATATTACCGGAATCGGAAAATAATTCCGGAAACGGAAATATTAAATATTTGTTCGAAACGGAAATTAATTCCGGAATCGGAAATGTTAAATATTGTTCGTATCGGAAATGAATTCCGGAATCGGAAATTTAATCGGAAGCGTATCGTACGAATAAGCATCGGACGAGGCCTGCCGGACGAGGGCCCAGCACGAAGCCAGGCCATCGCCCAGCAAGCCAAGCGCGCCACACAAACAGCCACGCCAGGCCCAGCGCAAGGCCAGGCCCAGCAGGCCGTGGCAGCGCGCACAGCGCGCGCAGCGCGCGCGGGTGCTTGCGTGGGCTTGTGGCTCGCGCAGGCCTCGCTGCGTGGGCTGCTGCTCGCACGCACGCATGGGCGGCCCATCGAGGCTGCCGTGTGTGTGTGCGTAAGTGTTTGTGTTCGTGCACGTTTCCTAAAACGTGCAGAGTTCGGTTAATGATTAAATTCCTAATTCTATTTGATAAATTAATTAAATTAGAGTTCTTGTAGGATTCTAGGTTTAATTAATTTGTATCTGAATAGGATTCCAATTCCCTTTCCATAACCCTATAAATATGTGGCCTGGGTTCACAATTTATAACGAGTTTAAAAGTATTAAAAGTGAGTTTTTGAGAGAAAAATTCAGTCACACATCTTGCTCAAAAGTGCCGAAAATTCTAGTACCTTAAGGGCGATTCTAGTTGGTCAATCTTAAGGCGGATCCGGACGTGCTGTGGACTATCTACGGAGGGACGGCACTTGGCGATTCTAGTTTATGGGAGCCTAATGTTTCGAATCATTCAAAAACTCAAGTGGATCAAAGCTGATCTCAAAATGCTGAATAAGTTTGGTTTCAGTGAGGTGGAGGCTGATTGCTTCAAGGAAAGGGAGTTGCTTACCATTGGTCAAGAACAATTACATGCTGATCCCACCAACAACATTCTTACATCTGATGAGAAGCTATGTGCTGATAACTATAGGAAGTCTCAAGTAGTGTATGCATCCTTCATGTAGCAAAGGGCTAAGTTACACTGGCTAGAACATGGAGATGAAAATTCTAAACTATTCCACCAAAGCATTAAACACAGAAGGAAGCAGAATAAGATTTACTCCTTAAAAAATGCTGAGGGGGAGTGGATCACTTCCACAGATGGGGTCCAGCAAGAATTTGTACAGTTCTATGGCTCTCTTTTCAAGACCACTATGGCTCATAGATCACATTTGAACCCTGCCATCATAGATAGAGGAGCTAGGCTAGCCCCTGATCATCTTACTAAGCTCAGTTGTCAAGATATCATCAAAATGTACAGGAATGGCCAAAAATAAGCTAACTGCTTCATGAAACTAGACCTAAAAAAGGCCTATGACACTGTAATACCTCGTATTTTTCTATAATTATAAATATATTTTATTATATTTATAAAACATTTCGTTGTATTTTTATAAATTAATTTCATTTAATGAGAATTAAATGCTTTTATTTTTAATTAATTAAAATATTAATTATTACGAAAACCGAATTTATTAAATAGATTCAACGAATTTATTTAATCGGGAATTGTTGGGTCGTATTTCGAAAACGAATTTAATATACTTAAAGCCCGGTTTTTTTGTCTTGATCAAACCCAACAAAGCTTGCAAGGAGTAAACTTAAATGAGCCCGGTAATAAGCCCAACTCAAAACTACCTTAACCTAGCCCACAAGGGAGAGAAGACCTATAAATAGACCTCATGTCAAACCCTCACAACCAAAAATTCAGAAATCTCTCTCTCCCTCCTCTTTTCCTCTCCTTGTGGCACACTCCACACCCATACCCCTCTCTTCGTGCGCCCTTTCTTGCGGCGCAAGGCAGCCCTCGCCCGTCTCTCTCTCTCGCCTTCCCGCAGCCGCAGCGTAGCACTACGTGCCTGCGTGTTGTGCGGACGTGCCTTGTTGCGCTGCCACTCGTCCCTCGTCTCGCATCGCGTCGCAGCACAACAACAGAGCTGTGTGTGCGCGCATTGTGCCTCGCCTGTGCCCAGCGCCCCGCTCGCCTGCCCTGTCCCTTTGCGCGCGCGCGCCCGTTGCTGTGGTGCGTTGCGTCGCTGCTGCTATTGTTGTGCTTGTCGTGTGTGTTGGTCGGCACACACACACAAGATAAATTAATCGTTGTGTGTGTGTGTGTTGATCAATTGTTTAATCAAATTTTATTTTCAAAAATATTAATTTTCAGTTTTAAATTGATTTAATTGTTGTGATTAGTTTAAATATTTGGGTTGTTTAAATTAATTAAAACGGTTATGAACACCGTATTGGGTTAGCATTGTGTTTTAATTAAAGAGTTTGGTTTTGATGATTGAATTTATAATTTTCAGATTTTATAAGTTTATGAAGTGTTGATTTTTGAAGTCAAACCATGTTTTGGAATAAACTATTGTTAGGGTTTTGGTTTCAAATTAATTAAGCGATTGATTCACATAATTTAATGACACTTTAAATTATGGGAATCAACTTAAATTTTCAGATTGTTTATAAGCTTTAAAAAGTTGGTTTTTAAGGGTTTTAAAGCTAAAAAGTCAATGTTTTTATGTTAGGACTTGAGTTGAATATTTGAGACTATTAAATTAACGATTAATGAATGATTTCTAATTAAACTAAGAGTTTTAGAATTATAATTAGTTGCTAGAAATTTAGTAAACATGGATAATAATTTAGTTCTCTTATTTTGTTTGTAGGAGTTGATTTCTAGTGAGTCATGATTCGCACAGTGGCCCCCGTACTTAGGTATTCCAGGCACGTATAAGACTAGGGTGACCACCCATCCCTTGAGGACTTTGTGAAGTGTATTGAATGCGAATCATGTGAACTTATATGTTATTATGAATTCATGTTTGATGATTGGGAATGAATATGTTATTATGAATTCATGTTTAATGTTGAGAACGAGCATGTTATTATTATTGTTGAATCTATGTGAACGAGCATGTTATGAATTGAATTATGCTTTATAGATTCTATTGAACTATCATGTTATGGACTTTTATAATCGTTGAATTATGTCAAGCATGTTGTTCAAGTTGGTTTGCATGTATGAGTAGTGCGCATGCAAGTTGTTATTATTGTTATACTATAGTACAGGATGTCTAGCATAATTATTGAGCCAGTCGAATATCGCCAGTGAGAAATATATATTCTACCAAAGGGGTAAAATATGTTAGAGAGTCTATGTGAATTGAATTAAGGACAATTCGCTAAGGGCACACCCCGCTTGTTAATAGGCAATGTCGGGTTATCTCAAACAGTGTTTTTGAGAAGGAACAATGGGAGTAATTTCACTTGAGTCTATGTTTGATCACAAGTCCTAAAGAAGTAAAATAATGAAGTGTCATTGTTGAATTGTTTGATTGTTCGATTGTTTGTATGTTGTGTCTTGTGTAGAGTCTTGAGTCGCCTTGAACATAATATACTAATTAACGTAAAGTGTAACCCAAAGAGCTTCAAAACTCTTGGAACGTATATACCTTGAGTATGAACAATGGGGGGAGTCTTGCCGGAAAACTTGTACTCCTCGAATGATACAAGACATTGTTTCATTCTCTTTTATGACGTTGTGCATTGGAATTCCTATCAGTATGGCCCGATTGTCGGTAGTAGCCCGACTTATTTTGGTGTATGGTTGGCTCCCATCACCCTTTTCTTTCCTTTTGAGGATACTTTACCCGTTCAAAGCTACTTTTTATTAATCTGTGGGTCAAGAGTCGTGTCAAGTGTCGAGTCTTGTCTCCATGATTATCTGTTTATTATATGGCTTTTGCATGTGGATTATTTAAATTTGTCGAGTGAAGCATGTTAGGATAGAATGTTATTCTAGCTTGTTCGTACTCAGCTTTTGCTGACTTCGTGCTTCATGTCTTCTGGTCATGGCCTTTGCCTTAATGACCCTATGATGATCCATCAATTGCAATTGCGTTGTTGGGGAGTAGATTTTTAATAAAGCAGGTTTGTAGAGATAACTTGCGGGAGAAGTTATCATGGGAATCGAGTTGAGAGTTTTGTTCTTCCGTATTTTATAAACTCTACTTTTATTTAGTCATGACTACTACTACTATTGCTACTATTTTCAGTTAATGGATTTCAAATGGTTTAATACTTTGGATTTGGGCCTCAGTGGTTCCAACTTGTTTTAATGACCATTAACTATTTATTTAATGTGTTTTTAAAGTTAGTTAATTCCGCTGCGTAATTCTGGTAAATAGCCTTAGCCGTTATCACGGTGGCGGTAATATCTTGGTAATTCCTTTGTTTTAAGTTGGAAAATGTTTTATAAAAAGCAAGGAATTATTAGGGTGTTACAGACACAGTGGAATGGGGGTTCATTGAGGAAGTCATGAAGGAGTTGGGGTTCCCTGCCCACTTTATTCATCTTGTCTTGACTTGTCTCACTACCACTCAATATACAATCCTGCTAAATGGCTCTCCTACTGATCTCATCCACCCTAGAAGGGGTCTAAGGAAAGGTGACCCACTGTTACCCCTCCTATTCACTCTCTGCATGGAATACTTCTCCAGATCCATGATAACCCTGAGTGAACACCCTAATTTCAAGTTTCATTCTAGATGCAGGAGTATGAAACTGAATCATCTGTGCTTTGCAGATGATCTGCTTATGTTTTGCAAAGGTGACCCCAAAGTTATTCAGCTTATGCTCTGTGGGTTCAATCTGTTTTCTGAAGCCACTGGTCTTATGGTCAACAAAGAAAAGTCTTCCATCTATTGATGTGGCATGACAGATAATGTTATTCAAGACATAGTGACCATGTCTGGTTTTCAGGTAGGCATGTTGCCTTTCAAGAATCTAGGGGTGCCAGTTAGCCCTTGGAAGTTGAAAGCTAGTGACTGTGAAGCTTTAGTTGACAAAATGGTTCACATAATCAAGGTGTGGAGCTCAAGGCATCTCTCTTTTTCTGGAAGATCACAGCTAGTGAACTCTGTTCTCATGAGCATTAGTGTTTACTGGTCTCAGCTTTTCATATTCCCCAAGGCTGTTTTGAAGAGAATCAATGCAGTTTGTAGAGCCTTTCTATGGTATGGCACCTATGAGGATAGCAGGCCAGGGTCTGTGGCTTGGGATACACTATGTTTACCAAAGAATCAAGGAGGTCTTGGTTTCAGAAACCTTGTTCTCTGGAACCAAGCTGCAGTGGGTAAACAAGCTTGGGCTATTGCCAAGAAACAAGACAATTTGTGGGTGAAATGGGTGCACACTGTATATGTGAAAGCTAACTCATGGGTTGGGTTCACTGCCCCTGCTGCTGCCAGTTTGGTGGTGAAGTATGTATGTACAGTGAAGAATACACTCACCAGCACTCTGCTATCTACTCCCTGGTTAGCTGCCCCTGGGTACTCCATAAAGAAAATGTATGGTTGTATGTCCAGTGAGCTTCCTAAGGTGGGATGGTGCAAATTTGTGTGGAATAGGCTAACTGTGCCTAAACACAGATTCATTCTGTGGCTTGCAAGCCATGACAGACTCAAGACAAGAACAAGACTTCACAAAATGGGGATTGGGTGTGATCAACTATGTCTAGTCTGTGGCAATAGTGAAGAAACTGTAAAACACCTCTTCTGTGATTGCACTTTTAGTGCTAGCTGTACCTCAATTCTGCTGAACTGGTTGGGTTTGCATTGCACCAAGTCTGACATGGGGCATATTATGATCTGGATAAGGAGATCCTGCAAAGGGGACTTCAGAAGGAAGGTAGCCTATACTACTATGGCTACTTTGGTCTACAACATTTGGAGAGCCAGGAACACAGCTGTTTGGGAAATGACAGTTCCCACTTCTCAGGCCACAGTTCAAAAAGTTCAATCTGATGTGAAATGTAGAGTTCAGAATCTCATAAGCAAAACTGTAAAACAATCAGATAGGGATTGGTTTTCTTCCTTATAATTCTGTTTTGATCTCCTAGGTGTGATGTAATAGGTTTTTTAAGGTTGTTGCCTTGCTTTGTGACCTTGGGGGTGCTTCTGCCTGCCAAGATAGGGTGTAACCTTGGAGTTCTATTAATATATTGATCACTTACTTGACAAAAAAAAAACATCATTTTTGAGTACTCAATATTTTGAAAAGTCAAATACCAATTATTACAAGTTATTTGAAATTAAGTAAAAATTTCGAATTTTATTGATTTAATTTTAACTTGGTTCGAATTCATTGACTTCGAAATAAATTCGAATTATTTTCGAATTTTCTGAATATTTTAGTGAATTTCCGAATTTTCAAAAAAAAACAAAAGAAAAATTATTTATCAGAAATTAATTAATTATTTATTTAATTACTTATTTGATTATTTTTCGGTAAACCTTAACTTAGTTGAATTAATTAAATAAATTATTAGATTATTTACTTTAAATTTTCGATTTTAATGTTAATAATTTCGTTTAAATTTGAAGTTATTTATTAGATTAATTTCGAAAATTTTCATTTATTTCTAAGTGAGAAAGGGTAGATTATGAAGGGCATTTAATTTAAGTATGCATATACTTAAATGCTATGTGTCAAGTATTGATTGTGTATTTAAAGTTTTATCATGTCTTATTTTGCTTTATGTGATTAATTGCATCATAATTCATGATTAAGCATATAATTGTGCATTGAACGTGTTAAGCTTAATTATTTTGGGGGATTGAATTATTTTGATTGGGAACGCATTAGTAAGACTTTAAGTTATGTATTTTCAGGAATTGAAATGTTGCCTTCAAAGTTCTCTAATCTAGGACATCTAGGGAAATTGGATTGTGAGCCTCCGCATCGATATGTGAAAAAGATTGAGTTCGCTTGTAATTACTTTGCTACGGTCAAGGATATGCCTCATCTAAGGAATAAGGACGTTATGTCTTAGATGGTTATTCATTGCTTGCCTCATAGGACCCCATACATTGCTCTTAAGAATCAATTTTATGACATGCACTATGAGAATGGTACCCCTAATCTGTATAAGTATAGAACTCGTGATGGTAGGTGGAGGTATGACATGGAGGTCATGACCACTATTTTAGAACTTGCAAAAAAGAGCTATGAGGATGGTAGGTTTGTAGAAAGATTAAAATTGGATCACATAGAAGGTGATAGTGATGTGGAGAATGCTATGAATGAGGATAGTGATGAAGTTGTGAATAAGGATAGTGATGATGATGTTTTCTAATCCTGTAGAGCGTGAACCAACAATTGAGATCTCTAGTGATACGGAAACTTGAAGTGAATAGTGTGCTACAACAAAATGATGAAGATATGGAGTATAATTCTGACCTTGAAGAAGACATGGATGATCCTGAAGATCAAGATTTCGCTCCAGAGCACTACAATGAAAGGTATGATCGTCGTGATATCTTTAGCATTTGAGTATTTGTAATAATTTAGTATTCATTTATGTTTTTTGGTTGAATAATAAAGTAGCAAAGCTGCTAATTATGGTTTAAGTTATCTATTATTTATGGTTTAGTGAATAAAGTACTATCCAAAGGATGTAGAACTCTTTCGTTGTAGTAATAAAAGTATTTAGATTCTTTTCGTTATCCTTAAATTCTAAGTTCCTGTTTAAGTTGAGTGATTATCGCAAAGGGATTTATTGATAATTCTTCAATGAAATTCTACATGTATGATGGTTGAATTTTCTACCACTTAATTTTGTGATGCGAACAAAGATGGTAGTTGGCCCAAAAGTGGCACCACTTTCCCCATAGGTCCGAAATTATGTGTGGCCTTATGTGTTATTGTTTAGACTTGTTTTGTCGAAGTAATACTTTAGAATGTCGTATCCAACCCAGTCATTGAATTTAGTCTTTTATTTTATTTAGGAGAAGGAATATGGCTAACCAAGGGATTGCGGATGTGGTTAGGCAATCAACTGAATCAGTGCAGAACTTAGCACAAGTTAGAAATAACCCAGTGAATGATTCAGTTGGGGAAATGTTTAAGAAGGTGGCCCAGAGTAAGCCTCCTCTATACCAAGGGGAGATTGACCCAAGTGTAATTGAGAACTGGTTAAGAGAGTTCGATAAGCTTATAGTGGTTGTGAATTCCCCGGAGAACCTTAGGGTTAATAGTGTTGTATATTACCTTAGGTGAGAAGATGATCTATGGTGGAAAAGATGTAAAGAGACCTTGAGAGCTACACCTAAATTTGGATGGGAATCATTTAAGGTTGCCTTAAGGAATAAGTTCTACCCACCATATCTGAAAAAGCTGAAAGCTCAAGAGTTCATCGAACTAAATATGGAAGGGATGTCTGTAACTGAATAACTTCACAAAACCAGAATCAGGGAGGTAATCAACAAAACCAGAATAATCTCAGGAAGAACAAAGGGAACAACCATTTCCAGTTCAAGGGGGACAATGGTGGAAATCGGAACAACAAATAATAGTAATAGAAACCAATCTGCAGGAAATGGAACAAGAGTTTATGAGTGCAGACGTTGCCATAAAAATACCCTTGGAAAGGACTGTGATGGTAACCTAGTCATATATAGGTTATTTGAAAAGCCATTCCATAGGGAATTTGAATGTTTTGCTAAGAATGGAAGGCCTAATCAGAACAACTCTCAGAACAACCGCCAGAACAACAACCGGAATAACCAAAACCGGAGTGGAGGGAATAATGGAAATAATGGTGGAAACCAGAGAGGTTACCAAGGCGGTAACAACAAAAACAATGGCCAGAATAATGGAAAGTCTGGGGGAAACTATCAGCAAAATGGGAACCGAAACACCAAAGGAAATGCCAATGAAGGTGGCTATAACAAAGGAGTTTCCCAAGGAAAGCTGAATGTGATCACTAGGCAAGGAGCAGAAACTTCGTCCGACGTCATAGCCGGTACTTTTTCTATTAAATCCATTTTAGTTAAAGTACTATTTGATTCTGGTGCAACTTATTCGTTTATATCGATGGGTATTTTGGAGAAACTAGGCTTGAAAGAACCTAAAGTAATCGAGGTACCTATAGTTATACCAACTGGTAGGATAGTAAAGTGTACCAAGATCCATAGAGGTGTGCCTTTGACCATAGCCAAAACCATATTCTTATCTAGCATAAATGAATTTGAATTGGGAGAACTAGACGCGATTCTAGGAATGGATTGATTGGCAATGTTCAAAGCCAAGATTGATTGTGAGAAGCAGATGATTCATTTGAGGTGTAGCTTAGGGAAGGTAGTGTCCTATCGCCGTTTTGGAAAGCCTAGAAGTGTAGGAATCATCACGGCAATGGAACTCGTGAAGGTAGTTAGTAAAGGAAACCCCGTTTTCTTGTGCAATGTGAGAAACCTCGAGCATGTTATTAAAGAACAGCCTGAAGATATTGCAGTAGTGAATGAATTTCTGGATGTATTTCCGGAAGAGATCCCGGGAATGCCGCCCAATCGACCTATTGACTTTACCATAGACTTAGTACCTGGAACCACATCTATTTCGAAAGCTCCATACCGAATGGCTCCAACAGAAAATGAGTGAGTTGAAAGTTCAGTTGGAGGATTTGTTAGAGAAAGGTTATATCAGACCAAGTGCATCTCCTTGGGGAGCGCTAGTCTTGTTTGTGAAGAAGAAGGATGGAAGTATGAGACTCTGTATAGACTACAGGGAAACTCAATAAAGTCACAATCAAGAATAAGTATCCTTTGCCTAGGATAGATGATCTATTTGACCAGTTGAAAGGAGAAGGAATCTTTTCCAAGATTGATTAGAGATTAGGTTATCATCAGTTAAGAATCGCGGATCACAATATACCAAAGACTGCATTTAGGACTAGATACGGTTATTGTGAGTTCACTGTTATGCCTTTTGTGTTAACCAATGCACCTGCTATTTTTATGGACTTAATGAACCGAGTATTCAATGCATTCTTGGACAAGTTTGTAGTGGTTTTCATAGATGATATCCTTGTATATTCAAAGAATGAAGAAGATCATGCTGAACACTTAAGGTATGTGTTGAGTACATTGAGAGACAACCAGCTGTACGCCAAATTCTCGAAGTGAATTCTGGCTGGAGAAGGTTGCATTTTTGTGACACTTTGTGTCTAAGGAAGGAGTTTAAGTGGACCCTGCAAAGATCAAAGCAGTTAGTGAATGGCCTACACTTAAGAGTGTCACCGATATTCGAAGTTTTCTTGGTTTAGTTGAATATTATAGACGTTTCGTACAATACTTTTCTAGAATAGCCAAACCAATGACTACCTTGATAAAGAAAGAGGCTAAGTTTGAGTTGAATGATAAGTGTGAGGAAGCATTCCAAGCTTTGAAGACGTGATTGACAATCGCGTCAGTACTAACTCTACCAGATGGAGGTGATACCTACGATGTGTATAGTGATGCATCGAAGAATGGTTTAGGATGTGTATTGATGCAGAATGGGAAGGTTATTGCGTATGCGTCAAGGAAGTTGAAGCCGTATAAAGCCAATTACCCTACCCATGACTTAGAACTAGTTTCCATAGTGTTTGCATTGAAGATATGGCGACACTATATGTATGGTGTGAAATGTAAGATATTCACTGACCACAAGAGCTTGAAGTACATTTTGACACAGAAGGACTTGAATATGCGTCAAAGAAGGTGGTTGGAGTTGATAAAAGATTATGATTTGGACATCCAATATCACGAAGGGAAAGCAAATGCAGTTGCAGATGCCTTGAGTAGGAAATCAAGCCATAATGTGTTAGTAGTTGCTAACGAGCTGTGTAAGGATATGTAACGATTGAATCTAGAAATCGTGAGTGGTGAATGTCTGGAAGGAATGATGAATGCATTGACCATCCAACCGTCAGTATTTGATGAGATCAAAGAGAATCAACCTGGAGATGTTAAGTTAGAGCGAATAAAGGAGAAAATTTCGCAAGGAAAAGAAACGGATTTAAAGATCCATGATGAAAGGAAGGTGGTGCGTGCCTAAAAAATGTGGAGAATTGAAGGAAAAGATAATGAGAGAAGGTCACAATACACCATATTTTGTTGACCCAGGTGGTGACAAGTTGTATAAGGATCTGAAGAAGGTCTATTGGTGGCCAAGGATGAAGAATGAAGTAGCTGAGTTTGTAGCTAGATGCTTGACTTGTCAGAAAGTTAAGATAGAGCATAGAAGACCTCAAGGAAAGGTTCAACCATTAGAAATTTTGAGTTGTAAATGGGACTGTATTTCAATGGACTTTGTCACTTATTTACCCAAGTCAAAAAGTGGAAATGATTGCATTTGGGTTGTGGTAGATAGACTGGCCAAGTCAGCAGTTTTTATACCAATGAAGGAGACCTGAAATATGGAGCAACTTGCTAAGGCTTACATTAAGTATGTTGTGAGACTATATGGAGTTCCTAAGGATAGGATTTCAAGGTTTCTTTCGAACTTCTGGAAAAGTGTGCAGAAGAACTTTGGTACGACATTGAAAATGAGTACAACGTTCCATCCAGCCACGGATGGATAAACACAAAGGACTATTCAAACACTTGAGGATATGCTTAGAGCTTGTGTCATAGATTTCCAAGGAGGATGGGAAGATAGTCTAGATGTGATTGAATTTTCATATAAAAATAACTATCATGCCAGTATCGGAATGGCACCATTTGAGGCCTTGTATGGACGGAAATGTAGAAGTCCCTTATGTTTGAGTGACATTAGTGAAACCGTTGTGTTAGGACCTCAATTGATAGAGGACACAATGAACCAAGTTAGGACTATTCAATCCAAGATTCAAGCGGCCCAAGATCGTCAAAAGAGTTATGCAGACTTGAAGCATAGGGATGAAGAGTTCCGAATAAGTGACAAAGTGTTGCTCAAAGTTTCACCAATGAAGAGTGTAATGACATTTGGGAAGAAAGGAAAGCTAAGCCTAAAGTACATAGGCCCATATGAAATCCTGGAACGGATAGGAAAGGTAGCTTATACACTAGCCTTGCCCATGGACTTGCATAGAGTGCACAATGTGTTTCATATATCTCAATTGAGAAAGTATGTCCCGGTCAAGTAGCATGTGTTGCAACGGGAGAACATAGGATTGGACCAAAGTTTAACTTTTGAGGAAAGACCAGTCAAAATCCTTGATAGTAAAGTGCGTAGTGCGCGGACTAAGGATGTTAAGATTGTCAAAGTGTTATGGTGTAACCAAGAATCAGAAGAAGATACATGGGAAGCCGAGTAAGAAATGAGAAAGAAATATCCCGAGCTTTTTCCCGAGGTTAGTTGAGTTATGGGGTCGTAACTCGTGTCTTTTAAGGGGGGTAGAGTGCGGTAGAATTTCGCGCTTTTTACCTTACTTTCCCTTATTTTATGCTGAATTTAGTGCTTTCTATTGAAATTACACTTCGTATTGTCATGTTGAATCACCTAAAGAGTACAACAACTAAAACTTTTTGCAAGAAAACGCAATAAATACCCATAAAGTCTCAAGTTTGGATTTCAAATTTTGGTTACCATGCCCAAGTTTCGGGACGAAACTTCTTTTAAGGAGGGTAGACTGTAATACCTCGTATTTTTAGGAATTGATAAATATATTTTAATGTATTTATAAAGTAATTTTACGAATTTTAGAAATTTAATTGCATTTAATAATGATTTAAATGTATTTTTATTAAACCCGAAACGAATTAAATGAATTTATTATTTTAATTCGGGAATTTATTGGGCCGTATTTTAAATAGTTTCAATGAATTCCAAACCTGATTCATTCAGTTGGTGAACCCAACAGAGTTTTTAAACACTAAATTCCAAAGCAAACCCAATTGTGCAAAGCCCAATGTCAAACCCTTAAACCTAAGCCCACTAGGGATCAGGATCCTATAAATATAACTCACCTCATTAATGATCCCCATTTATTTCATAATTTTCTCTCTCCTCTCTTGATCTCACCCGACTCCCTCTCCTCTTGCTGCCCGTCTCCTTGCCGCGCACACCCGAGCCCTTGCTCGCTCGTGCCTTGTTCCTCGAGCACCCACGCCGTCGCCCCTTTGCTGCTCGCTGCCATCGTACCCTCGTGCATGCAGCACTCGCCACACTCCCTCACCCTCGTGTCGTGTCGCTGCTATCTCTTGCAAAACACACCCTCTCGTCTCTCGCTCGCTCGCACCCTCACACGCACAGCGTCGCTCCCATCGTGTTGTTGCGGGTTGCTGTTGTTGTTTGTTGCTGTTGTTGCTGCGTGTGGCTCATCGCCCAGCCGCACACACACGAGCCCTGCTGCCCCCTTGTCGCACGCTGCTTTGATTCCCCTGCTTGTTCTGTCGCTGCACCGCACGCAACACACGCACACCAACATGTGTTGTGTGTATTGTTCTTATTCTGATTAATTCTTTTGCGCTCAATCACATTCAATTCGTGATTGTACCGTGCTATAGGCCGATTTGGTATAATTCTTTTCTTCCTTGCCTATTCTATTTCAATTCTGTGTTTTAAAATTATATTATTATTATTGATTTTGGATTATTAAACTGCTGGGAACGGTAATGAACACCGTATTGTGATGTTTTATGTGCCTGGATTCATGAGGAATGTTTTTATTTAAAGAATCATAGTTTCAGATTTAATAAAGTAATAAAGTGTTGATTTTAATGTGTTAAACTGATTTTTATGATTAATCTAGGTTAGGATTTTAATCCCAATTTAACGATCAATTTATTTACATAATTTAACATTAGTTTCAATTGTGGAAATGAAATATAATTTTCAAATTTAATTCAAAGCTTAAAAGTGTTGTTTTTAGTGATTATAAAGCCTATATTTTAATATTTTCGTACTAGGACTTTAATTTTTCAATTGAAACTACTATTCTAATTATGGGAAATCAATTTCTAACTAAATCAAAGGTTATAGAATTTATAAAAGTTGCTGGAAATTTAGTAACCATGTATAATAACTAAGTTTTATTATTTTAATTATAGGAGGTGATTTCTAACCTTGAGTCGTGATTCGCAAAGTGGCCCCCGTACTTAGATATTCGAGGTACGTACATGCCTAGGGTGACCACCATTTACATGAGGACAATGTGATGTTATTATTTGTGAATTATGTGACTTGGATTATTATGGGAATCATGTTTGATGTTATGAACAAGCATGTTATTGGACATTGTTGAATTATGAATCCTATGTGAACAATCATGTTGTGATTATGTATAATCGTTGAATTATGTCAAGAATATTGTTCAAGTTTATATGGATGCATGTATGGATGTTTCACATGCAAGGATTATGTTTATGCTTTTGAATGTAATGTCGAGCATACTTTGAGCCAAGTATTCGTGCCTTGTTGCGTTATTTATACTGCGCCATCTATAGGGTATGTTTGGTAAGTCTATTGAATTGAACTAAGCACTTATTCGTGCCTTGTGCACACCCTGCTTGTTAAGTGGCAATGTTGGGTTATCTCAATAGTATATTGAGAAGGAACAATGGGAGTAATATCACTCGAGTCATGTGTTTGATCACCAGTCCTAAAGGATTAAAATGAAGTGTCAGTGTTGGTTGCTTGTATTTTATGTCTTGATGTTGTGTCTAGAGTTCACCTTGTACATAAAATAATAATTAACGTAAAGTGCAACCAGAACGAGCTTCAAAACTCTTGGAACGTATATACCTCGAGTATGAACAATGGGGGGAGTCTTTCCGGAAAACTTGCACTCCTTGAATGACACAAGACGTTGTTTCATTCTTTCTTTTAAGCGCAGGAATTCCGTCGGTATGGCCTGACAGTCGGTATGACCCGACATTTATTTATTATTTTGGTGTTTGGTGGGCTCCCGATACTCTTCCTTTAATAGATACTTTCTTTTACTCGTTCGAAGATAATTCTTAATTAATCTGTGAGTCAAGAGTCGTGTCGAGTGTCGATTCTTGTCTCCATTATTATTTGTTTATTAAATGGCTTTTGCATGTGGATTATTATATTGTTTGAGTGAAGCATGTTAGACTAGGATTTCATTCTAGCTTGTTCGTACTCAGCTTTCGCTGACTTCGTGCTTCATGTTTCCTTTGGTCATGGCTTTTCCCTTAATGACCTTATGATGATCCATCATTGCATTCGCATGGTTGAGGAGTAGATTTTTAATAACAGGTTTGTAGAGATAACTTGCGGGAGAAGTTATCGAGCATGGGATTGAGCTTGAGAGATGTTTTCTTTTCCGCATTTATAAACTCAATTATTTTATAGTCATGACTACCTAAACTATTTAATTGCTAGTAATAGATTTTTAAATGTTTTGGTTTGGGCCGTAATGGTTCTGATTTGTATGGAGCCCATTAACTATTTAAATGTTTGAAAGTTAGTTATGTTCCGCTGTAGGATTCTGGTAAATATCCTTAACCGTTATCACGGTGGGGGTAATATCTTGGTAATTCAATTCCTTTATTTCAAGTTGGATAATGTTCTATAAAAAGAAAGGAATTATTAGGGTGTTACAATTAGCATTTGCATTACTGTAAATCTATTGGTTCTTTTCTAAAATTCCTTAAGAAAATACTTGCATTACAGGGAGATCTTGCTGCTTACAAAGAGAGCTCATGCTTGAGAATGCTGTTAGACAAAAAAGATGTTCCGTGAAGGTGTTTCAACTTTGTATACGTCTTATATATATACATTTTCGTGTTTACACTTCTCAAACTTAACGTATATGTCTTCGTCTTTTATTGCGTCTATTGGATTGTGCTTTAGTTCCCTGTTTGTGATCATGCAGGGACTGGATTGAAGATGAAATTCGTACTTTTAGGGTGGGAAAAATGGTATGATGCCCTGCATTTGGGATCTTGAACTTCCTAGCTTTCATGAGGTGACACCTCTTATCTAGAAATATGTGTTTATTAGAAATCCATTCAAGCAAGTGACAATTAAACTCGTGTACACCTAATCTTAATTAACATATGTTGAAATATCTGAACTTTGTTCTGTTGAAATATAAAAATTTGAAGTTGGCAACCAAAGATTTTTCGGTATCCAAGTTTGTGAGATTCAATATGAAGATTACATAGGGTTTATGTACAGTAATGGATAAGAAACCAAATAGAACGACATGTTTCACTCCTTACAGTAACTAGAAATATGAAGTTTGATTGAGTATTTTAATTTGTGATATTTAGTAGATCTTGTGAGAGAATTAATCTCCTTGATAAAGCTCAAAACAACTCAAAAATTTACGGCCATATACTCAACAACTATAACTGTACACACACAACCTTTAAAGTGTCTAAACTCTAAAACCCCAATTCTTTTGGGATCAAATCATACGACTAAAGAGGGAAATTCCCATTTCAAATTGAGGAAAGACCAAGAATTTATAGGGATCAAATCAAATGAACTCAATGACATTCCAAATTCCGAAACCCAATTAAAAAATTTGTTATGGTGTTTTTTTCAAGAAATAGCTCCTTATTTTGATTTAAATAGTAATTAGGGAATCTATTTTTTGTATGATTAGTCTTTTTTATTTTATATAATTCGGTTATCATAGGGAATTACTACGTAGATTATTTTTGTTTTTAATATCAACAAACTAGTTGTTTTGTGTATTTTATATAATTAGGTTATCATAGGTTATTGGATATTTTAAGATTTTGTTATAATTTTTGCTTGCTGCAAATTTTGTTGGATCTGACCCGATTGTGGTATCATATCTATTACTTGTAAGTCGTATCTTGGTATTATGGATGTGGTTCTATTGGATGGCTTATAACGGGTTAACATGGTTTGTTGTTATTGGCCTATTTTAGATTTTACAATTATTTATTATAATTGTTTGAGATTCTATTCGATCTGTTTTACTGTTGAATTATTTAGATTATGCTAATCATATGAGAGAATTGAATTAAAATATCAAGTTATTTAGTTATGTATAATTGTGGGATTTTATGAACCAAAATTTTATTGTGTGGGAATTAGAGTGACCAATCGTCTAACATTGGAGAAAGTGAACTTAGAAAATTAGTGTTTTTGTAGTTTAACAACAATGTCTATTGTACAGTCGCTTATGCAGTACAATCAGGGTTTTTTTTGGCTGATTTGCTCACATGGGGAGCTTTAAGTGAGTGAACAGTAGCATTTGTTCACCGTACAACTAGTTGGGATACTTTGGTAGCTTTGCACTTGTTTGATTACTACAATTTTGTGAAATTTCTGCTAGGTTGTTTGACAATGCTGAAAGAGCTTTATAAATCTGATATTAGTATTTTGGATTTCTGATTTGTTTTTGTTTTAGTGTGTTCAATCTTAGGTGGAGTTCTCAAGGTAAAACTAACATGTTTGTTTCTTATTTTGCAGTACCCTTTCAGGAGATTTAGGAGGAGCGATTTTCAGGTATTCTTTCTTGCCCCGCCTTTGCACTTTACAGTTGTGTATTATGTAGGGTTATACTGCCTTAGTCGGGGTCTGTTTCTCGGTGCCACAGACTCAAAATATACACAATTTCTTATCACAAAAAACTAGCGGTGTCTGCCTAGCATTCAATGTCATTGCATCATTTTGGTCGATGTACTTGTTACGGTCTTGGATGAGTTAGATTTCTCAAATATTGGTTAGATGACCTGTCTCAGTAGAGCCTTTAGTGCTTGCAATGTGATGCATTAATGTGTAGCTTCATATCTGTCAACAAAGGTTCTATATAGGTTCCACATGACCACACATCACGTTTTTTGCTATCTAACGCTGCACCATTTGTTCAACTTTCAATTTAGTTTATGGGGAAGTATAATGTTATATTTACATATAACATATCCGTTCATGTCTCTGTTATATGTTGTTGATGCTCGATTGACAAAACCTTGATCATTAATGAACAAATAGTAGCAATTTTCAGGTTTCACCGTTATGGTTCCCAATTATGGCCCGAGCAATGACCATAATCTGCTACTTCAATTGGGTGGTTTCTCTGTTGGGAATGTTTTTAACCCTAAGGTTCTTATGTTTTTGTTCAAATTTCTTATAAGGAGACTAATTTTATTTGTAGACACATAATGACATAGCTCTACAAATCCTAACACTTAAAACCAAAGACTTCTATTTACCATTCCCACAATAGTCCATTTACCGGATTGCCCCCACTTTCATGAACAATTTTTTTTTGTCTTCTAGCTTAAGAACAATGTAATTATCATTTTGCCCCTTCCCTTAGATATTACCGCGTGGCCACCTACAACTACGAAAATCGTCTCCCCTTCTCCCCCCTCCATGCTTGCCTTCTTCATTTCCTTTCACCCTTGGTTCTTGGATGGTTTGTTCAACAAACCCTAGCTCTCACTCCAATCTCCTTCGCCCCCATTTTCTCTCTCCTCTCCCTTCTTCTTTCTCTCTCCTTCATTGTTCTTCTATGCTACATCCATCTCACTTAGCAATAATTGAATCTAGAGGTTGACATCTTGGATTCTGGCTAGGGCTTTCTCGTTCTTCTTCTTTACTTTTTAATGAGCAACTCGTTTTAAAGTGAGATTGGTTTTACACGATTGGATTTGATGGGGAGCCAAATCACTTTTGAGCAAGTGTTCCTCAATCGAGTTTTCAATATTTAAGTTATTAAATTTCTATTATACAAGTTCAATGTTTTTATGCTTATTTATTGCTAATTTATTCCTTACTTATTGCTTATTTCAATTATGCACCTTTAAATATTGCACATTTCAATTCCGCATTTATTATTTATGCACCTTTACTTGCCTAGTCCTTCTAGGCAATGTGGTTTCCACCTAGTCCTTTTTCTAGGTGGTGATGTATATTTACTATTCCGCACTTTAAATTTCTATTGTGATGATGCTTTACTTGTTTATTGCTTTCATCGCCTAACATGATAAATCAACAAAATACAAGTTCTAATCACGCTTAACAAAGATAATTTTTGGACAAACAGGTCTAGGTTCCTTAAATTTGACTTAAAGCAAAGTGATCACCATGCAAATTAGCAAATTCGATGCTCTAATCAAGCATGCTCACCCGCCTAATTTTAGTGTCATGTTAGGATTATACTCTGAAAATGATGCTTATATTGTATGAACTAATTGCAAATTCTACTCAAATAAGTGCCTAGTTCCCTTACTCGAGTTTCTAAATGGTTTCGAATTCCAAATGCCTTATCCCGAGTCATACTAGGTCTTTCCAAACCGGACCCTAAAACTTGTTTGGTGGCGACTCCATCAATGTTCAAAATTCTGAAAGCCGTAGGGGTATTTTACGCACTTTCCTATATTTTGAGCTTTGATTTTCTGTCTTCAAAATTCATTACATCACTTGTGTGAACCTAGAATTTGTCTCCCCTTTTAGGGGTGGGATTGAGAAGATCATGTCAAATCAGTGGATCACACACTTGACAAATTGAACAAGTTATAGACTTTGGTGAGTCTTAAATAAGATCCATCAAGCTCTCATAACTTACATACAAAATTCAATGTACTAGCTATACGAAATACGAAAAATACAACTACAAAAAAACCCCTACACATACTCTTTCTGATTTCGTCCTGAAGGGTCTGGTTCTCTGTGTCTGGAAGCCCGTGCTCATCTCCTACTGAAAACTAGTAGGATTTTCCGTATTGAACCTATTGAGACGGGATAATCCAAGTTCTCTTCCAACACCACGTCAGTGACATTGGGATCTACATGCCCTCCAGGTGGAGGTTGTGCTGAGATAGGGTCTTCTTCACTGGATACCTCTATATCTTGGGGGCGACGAGGTGTGTGGCCTGCAGAAAAAATATGATTTGCCTCCGTGGTGCCCCTTGTGATGGAAGTTTCATGAGTCCCCTGAGGTGGGACCCTCCCTCAAGGAGGTCGATCGCTTGAGCCTGCTTGTTGTTCGATTTCCTTGTCACGTTGTTGACCAGTCATGTTACCGTACCTCCCCACTAACGATGACAAATGATGTGGGGTTTACCGGATGCTAATGTGGAGGTATTCGGTTCACGATGGTCTTTAATCTTCGAGATAACCTGCAAAACAACAATCTTTCCTCCGATACTTAAGTAAGTTTATGGTTTAGAGAGAGAGAAAGTAAAGAGTTTAGAGAGAAGGTAGAGCAAAAAGAAGAGAATAGTAGGTGAGAGAGAGATTGCATGCCCATATTATTGGGAATTGTAGCATTTATAGTCCTAGTTTCTTGGAAAATGCTCTAAAACCTTGTCCAGTTGTCCCCTGAATGACTAATCATTGCTAATGTCACATGTGTCCTTTAATTTTTACTAAACAATTAAATGAGCTTGGTTTTTTGGGCTAACCAACTTATGTCAATCCAAGAATTTCTTGCATATGGTTTTATTCCAAGTTGATTTAAATGACACTTGGTTGGACCTTACAACATACGTGACAAGCGGGTAAAAATTTGCGGATACCTCACCGCACCTTCCCCAGTTGGGGCGGGGATGGGTACAACTTTGGCGGGTAGTAGGCGAGTGTGGGTATAAAAATCCATACCCTCCATGGGTAGTGGGTAGGTAGTTGATTATCCGCTCTATACCCGCCTGCCCCGCCCCGCCTCCTACCCGCCCCTCCTCCTACTCGCCCGCCCGCCTCCTGCCCGCAATCTTTTAATTTTATTTTATAAATTTTAGTACTATACTACTCTAGCCCATATTTTATCTAGGCCCATTTAATCTTATTACTCATTTAGAAGATAAATTGAAAACCCTAGTGTCACTGTGTCAGACACAACGACGCCTCCCTCACTCCCTCGGTCCACCCCTTCACTTTTCAAAACCCTAGTCATTTCCCCATCCTCTCCGAGTCGCGCCTTCACGTTTCCCACTCACATCGTCCTCCGTTGAGCCGCCAACTCGCCGAGAAGCAACTCTTTCCGTCCTCCGTACCTCTGAGTCTCCGACGAGCCACAGTTCATCCTCAAGGTCATTTTTAATGTTTTATAATTCGTTTTCCTCTATTTTCTTCTATTTACATCCTATTCAGTTCATTGTTATGTAACTTTCATTTTTTGGTGATTTAATAGTAATCTAATTGTTGGGAGTTGTTATTTGTTAATTGCATTGAATAATTCAAAATTTGAAATTTGTTAATCATTTGAAACAGAAAAATAATGGAATTTGGTTTAGAAGATCATGAACATTATTTTGGACTTTTGGGATGTCTGGTAAAATTTTTTAGTGAACATGGATAGGATTAACGGAATTTTTACTTAAAGAAGTACTTAAAGAAGTAAAGTAATGTAGAAAGAAAAGAAAAGTAAGCCTAACTAGTAACTATTGCAGCTATGGTATTGATTGTGGAGGAAAAACGGGTGTTTATATGTAAACATAATTCTTAGAAATTAGCATCTATGACCTCACGTATTTCAGATCTCTGTCAATAAAAAAGAATCAGTTGTGCATTCATTACATTTAACAGAATTTTAAATAGTTTTCTATATGCTTAGTGAAAGGAGACATTTTGACACTAAAACACTTGCAGTCAACAACTATACATGATTTTGCTGGTATGCAGTCCGCTTTTAGGACAGTTACACTGGCATAACAATTGAGACAAATTAAGCTTAAATATTTTTCACAGATAGAAACCTATTAGACCAAAATCTATTAGAAAAATTACACTGGCATAGCCTTAATATATCCACAGTAAATTTGTGAACAGTGTTAAATTGCAGACCCTTCTTTGTTATACTAGTGAGCACAATGTGTTTATTTATGATTTGTAATATGCTTAATAGTCTTTACCCATTACTCATAACTTATTTATTTCGTTACGTGTAAATTTCACAGGGAAGAATTGCAAGCAAGAGTAACATGAATA
Organism: Spinacia oleracea; assembly: GCF_020520425.1. Classification (NCBI taxonomy): domain Eukaryota; kingdom Viridiplantae; phylum Streptophyta; class Magnoliopsida; order Caryophyllales; family Amaranthaceae; genus Spinacia; species Spinacia oleracea. Next base: position 113,006,905 of record NC_079489.1, read on the forward strand.
AAAAGTCTTCCTCAAAATCGTCCATTACAGCAAGTCGTACCTCGAACACAATAGTGGATACCGGTGAAGAAAATGGTGCTGAAGAAGATATCGAAGAGAGCAAAGATCCAACAAATGCTATTGATCCTTATGTTTTTCCCTTAACCAGTAGACATAAATCAGAAGCTTGGGCTAGTTTTACAAGGAAAAAAGTAGGAATAGAGATAAAAGCAGAATGCAAACAATGTTCGAAGCAACTGGCTGGAGGGCCAAGAGCGTAACACCCTGATAATTCCTTATATTTATAATTTCCTTTTTCCGAATAATATAAAAGAATTACCAAGATATTACCGCCACTATGATAATAGCTAAGGATATTTACCAGAATTACGCAGCGGAAATAACTAACTTTCAAACACATTAAAAGTTAATGGTCACTTAACAAACTGGAACCATTACGGCCCAAAAACCAAAGCATTAAATAGTTTAAAATCCATTATAGTTTAAGTAATAATAGTAGTAGTCATGACTAAAAATCAAAATAGAGTTTATAAATACGGAAGATGAAACAGTCTCTCAACACTATTCCCATGATAACTTCTCCCGCAAGTTATCTCTACGAACCTGTTTATTGAAAACTACTCCCCAACAATGAAAGTGCAATGATGGATCATCATAGGGTCATTAAGGCAAAGACCATGACCGAAAGACATGAAGCACGAAGTCAGCAAAAGCTGAGTACGAACAAGCTATAATGAAATCCTCGTCTAACATGCTTCACTCAACAATATAATAATCCACATGCAAAAGCCATTTAATAAACAATTATTCATGGAGACAGACTCGATACTTAACACGACCCTTAACTCACAGATTAATAAGAATTAGCTTCGAACGGGTAAAACATAATAACAAAACCACTGAGGGAAACTGAGGGTGTTGGGAGCCAACCAAGCACCAAATAATTAAGGTCGGGCTTTCTACCGATAGTCGGTCCATACCGACGGAACTCCTGCGCATTACAAGCAATAAAACCAAAAGAATGAAACAACATCTTGTATCATTCAAGGAGTACGAGTTTCTCCGACGGAACTCCCTCCATTGTTCATACTCAAGGTATATACGTTCCAAGAGTTTTGAGGCTCATTCGGGTTACACTTTACGTTAATTAGTATGTTATGTTCAATGCGACTCAAGACTCTACACAAGACATAACAATTAAACAATTAAACAATAACGCTTCACTTTAATCCTTTAGGACTTGTGATCAAACATAGGACTCAAGTGAAGTTACTCCCATTGTTCCTTCTCAAAACACTGTTTAAGATAACCCGACATTGCCTGCTAACAAGCGGCGTGTTCCCTTAGCACGAATAGTCCGTAGTTCAATTCACATAAACTTCTTAAATGTATTCTACTCTGCGGTAGAATAAGCGATGCACTGAGGCAAATCCAATAGGCTTAAAGTATGCTAGACATCCTGTAGAATAGCATAATCATAATAACTTGCATGCGAAACACTCATACATGCATATCAACTTGAACAACATGCTTGACATAATTCAAGATTATAAAAGTCCATAACATGATTGTCCACATAGAATTCATAGATTCAATAATAATTCACAACATGCTTGTTCACACATCAAACATGAGTTCTTAACACTTTAAGTTCACATGATTCACAATCAATACACATCATAAAGTCCTTATAGAATAGGTGGTCACCCTAGTCATGTACGTACCTGGAATACCTAAGTACGGGGGTCATTGTGCGAATCACGACTCAAAGCTAGAAATCACCTCCTATAAACACAATGGAGAAACTTAATTATTATCCATGTTTACTAAATTTTCAGCAACTATTTAAGATTCTAAAACCTTTGTTTTAGTTAGAAATTAATCGTTCTTTAACAATTTAATAGTCTCCATTGGTCAATTAAAGTCCTAGTGCAAAACATTGACTTTTGGCCTTTAAAATCATTAAAAATCAACACTTTACGTCCTTATATTAAATCTGAAAATTAATTTTGATTCCCATAATTTAAATCGTCATTAAATTATGTGAATCAATCGCCTAAACAGTTGGAATTAAAATCCTATCAATAGGTCATCAATAAAATCATGTTTTGACCATAAAAATTGACACTTTAATTAATTACTAAATCTGAAAATAATTGTTCGTATAATTAAAATCAATCTCATCAATTCAAATACGAAAACATTAAAATACGGTGTTCACAACCGTTCCTAGCTGTTTAAATAATCCAAAACAATAATAATCATTTAATAATTTAAAAACGGAATTTAGAAAAGGAGTTAAAAGTACACGGAGTATGGAAAGCAATCAACAATGACAACCCACACAACACGAATTGTGTTGCGTGTGGGCAGCGAGCACAAAACAGCAGGGCACTCGGCAGGGGCGCACGAGCACACGGCCTCGACGCAGCAACAACGCGCAAGGCACACGGGCAGCGCTGGCGAGCAGGGGCGAGCACTGGGCGCTGGGCTTGCTCGGCACAACACAGCAGCAGCACACGGTACGTGTGTGTGTGTGTGCGAGCTGGGCAGGAGCGAGAGATGCGAGAGGTGGGGGCGAGAGGCAAGCAACAGCAAACGGGGTGTGCGGGGCTGCGCGGGCACGACTACGAAGATGCGCGGGTGTGCGCGGGCTAGGCAGCGAGCAAGGCACTCGGTGCTTGCTTGCTTGCTTGCGGCCGAAGGTAAAGGGCAAGAGGAGAGAGAAAGTGCCGAAAGAGAGGAGAGAGAGAGAGGAGTAATTTCTGAATTTTAATGTGGGGATTAATGAGAGGGAGGGTTGTATTTATAGTTTTTCCTTCCCTAATGGGCTAGGTTTTAGGGTATTGAGTTGGGCTTACTAAGGGATTTAATTGAAATTAGTTTCTTGCAAGCCTTGTTGGGTTTGCCAACAAAATTGGATTGGGCTTGCATTAGAATTAAAATAGTTTTCGAAATACGACCCAACAATTCTCGAATAAACAAATTCGTTTAATTTATTTAATAAAATCCGGCTTTCGTAAATAATTAATAATTAAATTATTTAAAAATAAAATACATTTAAATCACATTAAATGCAATTAAATTGGTAAAAATCTTTTATAAATACAATAAAATATATTTATAATTTACGAAAAATACGTGGTATTACAAAGAGCGGGAACAAGTCACTTGAAAGAGCATGCAATAAAATGTTTAAAAAGGAAATGCATGGATATTCGACAAAAGTTGGTAGTCCTTGTGAAACAAATGAGACATTGGCCCCATATGAGTTCCCCAAGAAGATGGGAGAAGAGACTTAGCAGAAATGATTATTCTCCATGAATATCCGCTAAGTATAGTTGAGCATTATGGATTCAGAAAGTACTCAAAGACTCTTCAACCAGGCTTCAAGGTTCCCTACTGCAACACGACAAAAAAAGATATTCTCCAAAGGTACACAGTTGAAAAAGAGAAGATAAGTGCTTGTCTAAGGAAGTTAAAGGAAGGGTTGCAATGACTACTGACATGTGGACTGCAAATCATCAAAAGAAGGGATACATGGCTGTCACCGCACACTTCATTGGTAATTCATGGAAGCTTCAAAGTCGAATCATCAGGTTTCATCTTGCTCCATATTTTTGTGCTTACTTGCTTAGCATTTTTCTTAATAGTAGTTTCTCTTTCTTGTGTAGTCATTGTTGTGTTCACTTATGCAAGGTATTATGTGATTAATTATGCAAGTTTTTTAGTTTATTTTTGAGCTTCTTAATAGTAGCATATTAGTCTTCTATGTTGTGATGTATTTTGTGTGTTCATGTTAATCTAATAGGTTTTTGTATGTCCCAGCACCTCATACAGCTGAGGTCATTGCTGAGTCTTTAAAAGAATGCATTCAATCTTGGAATCTTGATCTTAGATTGTCTTCTATAACAGTTGATAATTTCACTACAAATGATGCAATGATGGATATTTTGAGTGGGGAATTTCCTTATGGTTCATTGATGTTGCATGGACGTATTCTTCATATGCGTTGTTGTGCTCACATACTAAATTTGATTGTTCAAGATGGGTTAAGTGTTGTATTTAAAGAGGGTATTGAAGGAATTAGGGACAATGTTGTCTTTTGGACCTCATCACATAAGAGAGCTCAAAATTTTGATTAAGTAGCTAAGCAAGTTATTCCTCATTGTTCAAGAAAACTAGTACTTGATTGTAAAACTAGATGGAATTCGACTTATGAGATGCTTGAGGTTGCCATGAAGTATAGGGAGGTGTTTGTGGTTCTAGTGTTCGAGATAATTTGTACAAAAATGCACCACTTAATGAAGATTGGGATAAGGTTATGAAAATATGTGAGTTATTGAAAGTTTTTAATGATATTACACATCTATTTTCTGCCTCCAAATATCCTTCTGCCAATGTTTATTTTCCTAGCACTTGTGAGATTAAACTGTTATCAAACAAGTAGTTGTCCTACCCTCCCATTTAGATAAGACAAATGGTCCAAGTGATGGTAGAGAAATACAATAAATATTGGGTAATGTCAATGGCTCTTATGGGCGTGGCAATTATACTTGATCCTAGGTTCAAGTTGAATCTCATTCGATTTTACTTTCGTTAAATTTACAATGCATGTGATGTTGAAGTTGAGGTAAACAAGATTTATGATTTTCTAAAGGAATTGGTGGAGGAATATGAGAATAGAAGTGGCAATAATCGAGCAAGTAGTAGCCAAGTGCCTTCAACTAATGTTACAAGTAGTATGGGTCCAGTGTACATGGAAGAGTATGCACAATTTGTGTCACAAGACTTTGGCGTTGGGGTAAAATCTGATTTGGAGAAGTACTTGGATGAAAAAGCTGTCGCACCGGATCCTAATTTTGATATTCTTAATTGGTTGAAAACAAATGGAAACAATTATCCCCTTCTACAAGAAATAGCAAAGGATATATTGAGCATTCTTGTTTCTACTGTCCCATCGGAATCTGCATTTAGTACTAGCGGACGTATAATTGATCCTCATTGTAGTCGACTTCATCCGGATATGTTCTCAAAATTGGATTTAGGTGGAAATTAAAGGTAAAACTAATTTGATTTAATTATTTATGATATACTAAAATTAAATTTAGACTCTAATTATATATATTTATGCAATTTTGCACGTGGTGGTGTCGTTAAGGTGTTGAATATATATGATCTTGAGGACCATGTTGAAGATAAGGATGATGCAAGATCTAATATGGATGAAAATGTTGTTTGTGTTGATTGAGATTTTTGTATTTCTTTAAGTAATTATTGGAGACATTATTAATTTTCGGTATTTGTCGTGTTTCTTTAATGTACTAATTTAATTAAGAACGTTAAAAATACTTTTATTTTTAGCTTGAGGACATTGATAAATATGTTGCATTATTGGATCTTGGAATCCTTTGATAGGGATGATATTTGTTATGCATTGGCTTGTAAGTGTTAAGGCTGTCAAACAACAGTAGAAACAAGAATTTTTTTTTATTATTATATTATTAAGCAAGGGGGTATAGGCGGGTAAACGCGGTTGGTATCATCCACGCGGGTAGTGGAGCGGGTATGATTATAGGAATAAACCCGCCTAGACGGGTGTGGACGAGAAAATTATACCCCCTGCGGGTGGGCTGGTAGGTGATGGGTGTAAATTTTTTTGGCGGATGCAGGGGAAGGGGTCCCCGTACCCACACCGCCCAATTGCCATCCCTAGAGCCACGTGTTGCAGCTTGACTAGGCCACGCTGGATGGCCATTTTATGTAACATCACTAAAAAAATGCTATTTCATCACTTCCATTAAAAAAATGCTATAAATTAATTGAATTACGAAAACAAACTACAGGAATATGTTCCTACTCTCTTTCAATTTAATTTCATTTACATTCCTAGAAAGTATTAAAACAACAAAATAACAAACTATTTACACAATTTAAAAAAGAATAACGATCAGCTCCTACTCCCTTCTATTTAACTTATCTCTTTCTTTCACTATTTCTACTAAATTATCCTTGAAAAATATTATTCACGCTATCCCACAGGCCGTTTACCACGAGGATCTGACCCTAGACTCCTAGCAGTGGTGGTAGTAGCAGTAACAGTCATCGTACTGGTGGTGCCATGAGTGCCATCTGTTTTGGTTGAGGAAGATGCACCCGTAGAAGCAGTTTGAGATGATGATGCCCCTGGAGGTCGAGACCTCCGATACCTTGAACCGGGGAAGCCTGGCCTGGTTGGCTCTTCCAGACTTGTTGGTTTCTTTGACAGCAAAACCACCACACGCCGCATTGATGGCCTTAAATTGGGATCTGATTGAGTACACAATAGCCCAATTTGAACACATAGAGCTACTTGTTCAGCATCCGCTGTGCTTGCTATTGATGGATCCAGCACTTCCAGACTTTTACTTTTCTTGAAAAGCTTGTAAGCCTGCCAACCAAAAGTATATTTTAGCTCTTATAAGTACATGATTACATCTTAAATAACCAAGTGTAGACAAAATATAGTCACAATCTACTTTTCTACTCTGGCCCTTCTGCTGCATCAAAAATTTGAAAGAGATGTCATAACGTAAAAGAGTTCCGAATCGAGTCAGCAAACGAAAGCATGAGCTCATCGATTCGTCTCTCTCTCATCCTTACTCTTCAACACGACAGCCTCCCTATAACTCTAGAAACATTTGTATGGTATAATGACTTCTTAATGATCTTTATGACAACTCATTTTGTGCCCACCATTTCAAATTTAATCTATAGGAGATTTTGACAAATAAAACCCCAAACCCCACTTGAGTCTTGAGTTCTTGACACATCAATAAACATTGGTGCATTGAATTTTGACATGAGATCCTTTATCGAAATACTCTGTATCAACAAACGTCACAAATAACAAATTACTCCATCGTTTGAAATTTATTGTCCCGGACCTCTCATACTTAACAATATGCTCATATGTCTTGATTTTAAAAATATACCCTTCAATAGTTGTGTTAGTCAGCCCCTCAGTTAATATAAGGACATAAAACTAAAATCCAGTAATAATCCTTTACTATTTCAATAAAATGACAACTTCAAGATATCCATCCATAAATAGTACTTGTATATTTGACAAATATGATTTCCGAATGGAGTATTTACTAATTAGAATATATTGTTAAGACAAAAAGGCTTATATTTTCCAAGTCATTACCTGAAAAAAACCAAGTTTGAATCAGTCAACAATTGTAATGAGCCCCCCTCCCCCCTCTTCTACCATTATATAAATGTCAAATAATGCATAAAGTAGACAGCAACCACCTACCAAAATATACCCCACCCACATAATAACTAACTTACTACAGTATTACCAAAGAAAACGTGATAATGACTCATGTGTAAATGTGTAATATTGACATGGAAATTCCACGAGGCTGGATCGAGTAATACGATGTTATCTACGAGATAATGAATGTAGGGTTTGTTCGCATAGTCCAAATTTTGCAACAGCAACCAGCTGAGTTCTTGGTATAAACGACCTTTATTATGGATCAGAGAGAGGGTGTTTTAGAAGTTGCTAAACAGATTTGACTCATAAAACCCAATAACTTACCCATTCAAGTAAATTATGAGTATCAAGGGCTAGGTTGTATGAAGAGTTCTTCTGACCACTAATCAGCTCCAACACCACCACTCCAAAACTGAATACATCAGCTTTCACTGACAAATGCCCATGCATGACATATTCCGGAGCCATATAACCACTGTTCCAATAAATAAATAAAACACTACAGGTTAGAAATCAAGAATGCCGCTATATTAGGGGAAAACAAACTTATATAAGAATGACATACTTGGTACCCGCAACCCTAGTATTTACATGTGTTTGGTCTTCAGGAAAGAGGCGAGCCATGCCAAAATCAGCAATTTTAGGGATCCATTTATCATCAAGTAAGATATTGCTGGCTTTGATGTCGCGATGAATGATGCAACTATGTGAATCTTCATGAAGGTAAAGCAATCCTTTAGCTATGCCTGCTACAACTTCATACCGTTTCTTCCAATCAAGTAGTTGCCGCTTATCTGGTTCTGCATCAGACACCATCAGTATCTCGTCATTTTTTTTTGCTCCAAATGGACCAGTATTAATTAATATTTGTGCAATTGTACTGATGTTACAATGGCATTTGGAGTTGCTTAAGGTTAAATAGTTCAGCAGTCAATGACATCAGATCTCATGAAAGCAGTATAGCATAAAGTGAAAATAATAAGAAGAAAATATATATGAATTAAATATTTGGTATACACAACAAACAAAAGTCACGGCTTCAATAACTACCAAAAGTGCAATAGATAGTAAGCCTGGATGCCATAAGCGCACAATATAAATATATATGTGAAAGTTGTACAAAACCACAGATGGTATGTGAACAAGGAGAAGAATTTTCAAATTTCATAATATGCTTCTATGATGTTAAATGGTATTTAATTCCCCCCCATGCCCTTGTATTTGACCCATATAATGAATCAATTTAGAGCTACATATTATAAGGCTTCAAAAGATCACTCAATTCTCTGATTTCCTAATAAGCAACTAATTTACCACATTCGGCACATCAACTGAAGTAAAACGAGAAAGGGAAAACAAACAAAAGAAAAGGTGAGAATAGATGTAAGAGAAGGACCATAAATTTCACGCCAACCATAAATTTCTATAAGCTGACATATGCAAGTTACACCAATTGCAATAGCGTAACACCTACAATTATTGATTGAGAAAAAGGACAGAAAAATTAGCGTACATAGGGAACAAAAACAATTTCCTCGCAACAACAATTATGCATGTCACAGCGAGATTAATCACGAAAGAAAAAACTAAATAAGATCAAGAATCACCAATTGCTGATTCCCCGTAGAACTACCCGCACTTCTTGCACTATTCCATATTTAATACAATGATGCATAAGAACAACGATTCAGAAATCAGGTTCAAAAATCAGAAATGAAAGGCAAAAAACTGAGAAGCATGTTTCTTAGAGTGTCGCCCAGAAAAGGAGTGGTTTCCTTGTATCATTACTTTGAATACAATGATTTATGTATATAAGGAGGCTAAAAGGGAAGGAAAGAAGGTCGTAAGAGAGGCTAGAGCAAAGGTGAATCAGGATCTTTACGCAAGATTGGATACAAAAGAAGGGGAAAAAGACATCTATAGACTTGCTCGAACGAGAGATAGAAAGACGCGAGACATCGGGAGGATTAAATGTGTGAAAGATGTTGATCAAAAAAATTTTGTGGGAGATAAGGAAATCAAGGATAGATGGAGGTTCTACTTTAATAACTTGTTCAATGGGGATCAAGGGCGCGATATTGGGGATACAAATATCCCTCGGGATATGGTTAACCTAGACTTTATGCGAAGAATTCAAAAGAGAGAAGTCGAAATGGCACTGAAAAAGATGGGACGCAAGAGGGCAGTGGGGCCCGATGGTATACCTATCGAATTCTGGAGATGCTTGGGAGAGAGAGGGGTTGTATGGTTAACAACTCTTTTCAACAAAATTTGGGGAAGTAATAGGATGTCATTAGAGTGGAGGAAAAGTATTATCATCCCCTTGTACAAGAATAAGGGTGATGTCCAGGATTGTGCCAACTATCGAGGAATCAAAATAATGAGTAATACTATGAAACTTTGGGAGCGGACTATTGAGCAAAGATTGAGGAGAACTGTGAAAATTTCGGAGAACCAGTTTGGATTTATGCCTGGGAGATCGACTATGGAGGCCATTCATCTTATAAGGCAACTAATGGAGAATTATCGAGATAAGAAGAAAGATTTACATATGGTTTTCATTGATTTGGAGAAGGCGTATGATAAAGTACCAAGGGAAATTCTTTGGTGGGCATTAAGTAGGAAAGAAATTCCGAGGAAGTATATTGATATCATCAAGGACATGTATGAGGGGAGTTAGCACGTGTGAGAACTAGTGTTGGTAAGACCGAAGAATTCCCCATTACGATTGAAGTGCATCAAGGTTCCGCACTTAGCCCGTTTCTTTTTGCTATAGTCATGGACGAATTGACGAGGTCAATCCAAGATGGTATACCCCGGTGCATGATGTTTGTAGATGATATTGTGTTAATTGATGAAACAAAAGGAGTGGAAAGTAAGTTGGAGTTATGGAGACAAACTTTGGAATCTCGGGGTTTTAGGCTGAGTAGAAACAAGACGGAATACATGGAGTGTACGTTTAGCGGAGTCCAAGATAGAGAGACAGGGGCGATTACCTTGGATGGGAAAATTGTTCAAGGCTCTGAAATGTTCCGTTATTTAGGATCTATTATCCAAAAGGATGGAGAATTGGATGGCGATGTGGCCCATAGAATCAAAGCAGGTTGGTTTTGAAGTGGAAAGGTGCCACAGGGTTCCTAACCCTATGTGATTCAGGCATGTCTCACTCAAAGATTGAAGGGAAAATTTTACCGCACGGCAATTTGACCGGCTTTGTTATACGGCACGGAATGTTGGGCAGTAAAACATTGTCACGTGCACAAGATGAATGTGGCGGAGATGCACATGTTACGTTGGATGTGTGGGCATACAAGAAAGGATTGTTTGAGGAATGAGATTATTAGGAAGAAAGTAGGGGTTGCACCGATTGAGTTTAAAATGATGGAAAATCGTTTAAGATGGATTGGACATGTAAGCAGAAGATCAAGTGATGCCCCGGTTAGGAGAATAGAAGGGTGGAAAAGTGATAGAATTGCAAGAGGTAGGGGAAGACCTAAAAAACTTGGAGGAAGGTGATTGAGCACGATATGAGCTTTCTTGGGATAAAGGAAAATATGGCGTTGATAGGATAGAGTTGAGGGAGAGAATATACATTGATGACTTCACTTGACTTATACAACTTCTATGTCTCTGTTTCTTTCTTTTTCTTTTTTTTTTTTTTTTTTTTTTATAATTCTTTAATTTTTTTTTAATTTTACATGCTATTTTGAAATGTACTTATTTTACTTATTCATTTATTTTAAACTTTACTTATTTTTATTATCTCTTACTCCGTACAATATTTCTTCAATAATATATATATATATACATTTTTCTCTTATCTTACATTCATTAATTCCACTTTCTCTTCCTTGTTGTTTCTTTTTTACTTCCTGCTCCTTTCTGGTTTGATTGGTGACAATGACGGTCTCCTACGACGATTCATGTTAGCCGACCCCAAATCATTTTGGACTAAGGCTTCGTTGTTGTTGTTGATAATGTTTTGAATAATGTATTTTGGAGATAAAAAAAAGCTCGAGGAAATCTGGTTGTTAGGACCATGTAGCACTATCATACCTCTCAATTGCTCGAGCGTAAGCTTCAAACATTTGACTCTTGATGCAGGTATGCCAGGCAGGATTCATTTGGTTTTATGCCCTTTTCTTGATTCCTTTCCAGTTACCTAGTGCCAATCAAACAGCTTCTCCTCAATGTTTAATGGCTTAGATTTGATTGGTTTATACTTTCAGCAACTAAGATTGTTGCAAAGGATAAGTTGTTGTTTTGCCGAGGAAAAATCAAGTCAGACTGCCAAGCTGGTGAAGGCGTAAACTTTCTCCTGTGCTCTATGTATGATTTATCTTTACTGTAATGTAAGTACCTCACGATGACATTAGGGAACTCCATGCAGGACCCAAATGATCTCTAAAATAAGCTCTGCAAGATCTGGATCACATTTTTTATCCCGCTCAAAACACTTATTAGGCTTCCCGGGCGAGACAAGCAACTCTCACAAAAGGTCCTTCGCCCAAGACCCAGAGCATACCAACTAAAGTGACCTAGGAAACCTCGAAAGCACTCCTCCAAAATCAGCCCATCATTTAAGGTTTGCAGGCCACGACGATCATACCTTTTCTATCAAATTATGTATCCAAATTTTACCTACATTTCTATTTTTACCTTAAAGTTAGCATGCACTATTGGCGTGTTTGGCAGTAGCGTTTAAGGTGGTGGTCTGAATAGATCAAAACACTAGTTGTAAAAATTATAAGCGTTTGGCAAGATAGCGGTTAGCGGTACATGTAGCGTTTGTGTAGCTTTTCTCAAACGTTAAATATATGAGCTTTTATAGGTAGCGGCTAGTGTTAGATCAAATTATAGTTCCTTTTCAAAGAGTATATGTCGCATTTATTATGTTTTACAATCTCAAACGCTACATTTTCCGAATACTCATACTACCCACATCTACTTTAAAAATAACCATTACCCTCTACTAGTCGACATCTATCCGCTAATCAACCCTTAAAAGGTACCTATTACCGCTAGTTTTTCCGAACACAGCTTATACCTTTCTTGACAAATTAATCATTTTTTCCTCCGTGCAAAATAGAAATAAACGAACACATTCACGGTACTTGTACACACTTATTCACAGAGATTGTTTCAGTTGGAGCGTGTGTGAGTGAGAATATCTCTTAACATTTACATGTATTAAACACCATATTTATACTTTACCCACTTCCCCGGAAAACGTATCACTATATCCTTAAGAGGGGCATTCAATTCATACTCCTACAAACAAAATATAAGAGTTACATGAACTATATTGGAAGGTCAAACAAAACAGTTCAGTTTCCTGAATTAGTAGCAGATAATCAGATATTAACCCAACATTTCAAAGGACGTCTTGCTCAAATCATATAAACCTTTCTTGAATCATGATGGGTTAAGACAATGAGATGATGTTTCCAAATACGGTGAAAAAAGGAGTAGTTACAAAATGTACTCTCGGGTTCTGGAATACAGCGTAAATAAAATCACAAACACAACCAAAGCAAACATCAAAAATCCGGAACAAAAAACATGAGAATTAATAGCAAATTAAGAGAAAAAACTTACTGAAGAGAAGTTTGTCAAGGCTCTCATTAGAGACATATTCATAAACAAGAAGCTTATCTTCACCATGTGTACAATACCCCAACAAATTCACAACATTCCTATGCTGCACACGAGCCAACAACTTTGCTTCATTGATGAACTCCTTTTGCCCTTGTCTCGAATGCTGTGACAGCATTTTAACCGCTATCTCTCTTCCATCCAATAATTTACCCTGCGCCCACAAAAATAAAAATCCCAAATTTCAACATGGTATTATCAAATTTCGAATTTTCAAATTAAGTTTCCTAATTTATTCTACTTGTATTTGTAGAGTACACCACCCAGTAACCAGATTCTAGAAACAAATTTTAAGAAAAAAACATACCTTAAAAACAGGACCAAAACCCCCTTCACCAAGCTTGTGAGAAGGATGAAATTTATCAGTTGCTTTAACTAATGTGTCAAAGGAAAATTGCTTTTGTTCTTGGGCTGCAATCTTCTGCAAATCTGCTTCTTTTGATCCTTCTAACAAAAACCCAATTCATAAAAATTAGAAATACAAAGTAATAATCTTAGTATAAATTTAGAAACTTTTAGGAGGTGATGATAGATAAAAACCTTTGTGAGTGTAGAATTTCAAAGGTTTCATCATGCTCTTGATGATGTCTTTGGTTTTCATTATTTGATACAGAAATTCAATCAAATTCCATAGATATGAAAACAAAAACTCAACAAAGAGCAGAGTTGAAAATCTGAAGGTGCTGTGAAAGAAAAAGTTAGCTGACTTTTCAGAAAATTAGCGTTCAGCAAAAGGAGTCTTTTTGTGTATTTTTAAAAATAAAAATAAAAATAAAATAAAATAAAATTGGAAGCTACAATAATTTAGAAGGGGATCTGTTTTTGTATTGAAATTGACAAAACTAATTTCAATGTTGTTAGCGAGGACTAAAAGAGAATTTAGAGTATAGACGCGTTGATAGAGTCATAGAGGCGGAGAATGCACGTGGAATTTTTGCGTGCTTGTTTAATTCATACCTGCGCTCTTCCGCAGTTCCGCGTCCTAAAATCTCCTGATTGTAGCTCTTTAACTCCATGACATGACTTCACCTTTGTTCTTGAGGTCATGTTTCAATTTTTTTTCCCGGCAACAATATACTCCCTGCGTCTTTTATTAAATGATATACTTTGATCAGTACGTAATTTCAGGAGAGTGAGTTAAATTTATCAAAAGGTCTTGCGCGCACAAATTTATTGTACACCAAAGTAACTTTTACCTAGTTTTTTTTTTTTGTAACTTTTATTATATTTTGGTTAACTTTTATATTATGAAAAGAAATTGATAAATTAACTTTTTAAAAGATTAAATGATTCATTTTTATACATTATTAATGATTTTGAAGAAATTTTGTTATTAAAATAAGAAAATTTTAAAAATATAAAATAGATAACTTTTACAATATAAAGATAACTTTTATGTATTTTGAGTCAACTTTTACTTCGGTGTACAATATTTATTACACACCCCTTGTAAATAAGAATTTGTGTAAACTTATTAAAATAAGAGGAAAGTGGATAGTGATCGAATTATTTATTGTAATAAAAAGATTATGTGGGTAAATGTGAGAAACACAAGAACGAGAGAAATATTAATATAATTGGAAATGGTGAGCATGACATCCAAAAAAAGAAAGTGTATCCTTTACTAAAATACGACCGTTTGTGGAAAATGTATCCTTTAATAAAATACGAAAAGAGTAATAAAAATACAAGCTAGCTCATTAAGGGTGACACAAGACTCCTAAAACATTAGTGCAATGACCTTGGGACACCATACAACTAGCGCAACACAAGTGACACTAACTACAGACTTCTTCCTTGGATGTACGGACCAACTCGGTGAGGGGAATGAACATTTACCTTTTGCAACGAGCTTGATTTTTCCAGATGCAGATGTGTAAGCGCTACAAGGAGGTATCTTGTACATGTTGGCACGTTCCCGAGACAACCTGCAAAACAAGATTATTTCCTTAGAAATATTCTCTCCGACGCTTAAGTAAGTATTTTCTAGAGAAATAAAGTTTTAGAGAGAAGGCAGAGCAAATTATGGTAATGTTAGGCAAGAGAATTGAATGTCTTTTTACGTTGGGAATTGTAGTATTTATAGTGCTAGGGTATTAGGGAATTGCTCCAAAACCTAGTTACATGATTGGTTATTCCTTCTAGATGGGACATGTGTCCTTAGCATTTAGTATCAAGATGAGAGTTGGAGGGCTTAATGGGCCTCCTTATGTTTGGGCCTTGTGGCTTTAGACAAGGTTTGTTTTATTAGGTTATAAACAATCGAATTGACATGTGGAAACAACTTAATTGCCAGAACCCATGTCAAATGCACATAATCAATTAGCATAATTTAGGTGACATGTAATTAATGATGCGTGCTCTCCCTAGCTGCTCCCGAACCGAACAAGTGAAGGTAATATGTCCTTCACCCAATTTGCATTAGTCTAATCCCAAAGGTTCAGATTAATTACGAACAATTAGTTCAGTGATATTAAGTGATCGGAACACCTGGCTAGAGCAATGCTTCCGATCAGTGAGTTCTAATCCTAATTAGGCTCACAGCTTACTCTTGACTGAACCTATAAGGTCACACCATTGGCATGTAATAGGTCATCGGATTAAAAGAATCGGAAATTCAATTAATAGCTTTTCGGGAAAATAGTTCGGAAAACATAAATGTACGATATGACGTTGGATCGGAATCGTATATCGTATTGCGTATGTTCGTAAGCTAGGTGAAACGAATAATCGTATCATATGACGTTAGATCGTGTCGTACGACACAATAAATAATTGTCGGATGCTAATTTAAACACAAGACGTAGTGCAGCCCACGAGCCGAATGCGCGAAGCACTCGAGGCCCATGGGAGCATGTGCACAGCCGCAACAACACAGCAGCGCTGGCCCAAGCCCACGCGATTGCTCGTGTGCGCGCTGGCACGAGCACAGCATCACAGGCGTTGCGCACAGCAGGCAAGGGTGCGGCCCAAGGCCCACTGCCGTGCAGGCCCATGCGCGTGTGTGTGTGTATGTGTGGCTGGCCGGCTAGGCCTTGTGCTTGGTCGGTTGGCACACTGTAGACGCCTACATTTGTCCCTAGGCCCGAAGCAGTGTTTTCGATGATGAAACTATAACCCGCTCGCCAATAAAGCACTATGGTTAGCTGAAGAACGACCCTCGACTGACTGAAAAGACCATCCGGAACAGAACCTGTTAAATATAGTAAACTTCCAAAAATAGAAAGCTTCCTGAAATAGACTGGACACATATTTAGTCGCATTCGCATTCCGATACGGCTTAATATGTGGTTGCATCGATAGAAAGATAGAATATATTTGTCCGCATTACAGCACAACTGTATGCGCCACAATGTTCTAATGCTTGCCTTCAGGCTCTAGAATAATATAGCTCGGAAAATAACACTTCTCAAACTCGTGCTTATTGGGCACAATACATGTAAATGTTAACCAAGTTACTTAAAAATGCTGACGAGTGCCTAGAATACGCTCGTTAGCCCGTTTAGCAAATGATACGTCCTTACGAAGTCAAATTCTGTCTTATAAATTATTATTTGGATCATGTACATCATATGATTGAATAGGCCTTGGAATAATATTTCCATAGACTTATCATAAGCCCAAATCCGATTTAAAACGAATAAGTTATAAGGCTTTTACTTGGGATTCGCCAAAACGGACCGACCTCCACTCTTTGGGCCATAAGTCGAGATTTGCGAAGCCCATATATACGACACAGGTGGAATTGGAAAACTGGATTCTGTAGCTTTCCAACCATATATTACTTGCAAGAATCCGAGTTCGTATGAAGAAGTTATGAGCTGTTAAAGATTGATTTTTCTGGAAATCCGCAGATCTGCCTGCGCTGGAAATTTCCAGCCTGGCAGAGCAGCGCTGGAATATTTCTAGCGCTCTAATTCAAGCGCCACTTTTTTCTAGCGCTTGATTTTGATTCTCAATGAAATTCAAACTCTTCAAATCCTATCTTATGGTGCGCTAGAAATTTCTTGCGCCACAGTTTCAAGCGATGGAAATTTCCAGCTCTCACATGGCGAGCGCTACTTTTTTCTGGCGCTCGAACTCTTCAAATATCTATCTTATTTTGACTACCTACACTATAAATACAGCCCTTCTGCACCCCTTTTTCAATCATCAATTCAGTCTCACTCCTCTGATATTCTGAATTCTCTCTTCCCTCTCTGATATACTAAAATTCTATTGACGTCCCGCCCCGCATTCATAGCAGTTCTGTCGTATTAACTCTTGCTAAGCAGAACTCTGTCCGTACAAGTATTCAAACCATCCAATTACTACCGAAGTTCTAGCCCATTCATAAGCCAAAACCAAAGAATTTAAGAGGAAACTCTCCAGGAATTGAAGGAAGGGTAATGATCTAAAAGTCAGTATAAAGGTTATTCTAAAGCTAAAAGGATCCTCTGCTAAGGCGAGTGGTAAGTGTTCCTGAGAACCGCAGTATAGCCTACGCTATACTATAACCTGAAATCTACCTTTTTTATTGCTTTCACCATCTTTATAAATCTGCTCACTCGATCTGTTTATTTAATCACGCCTAATAAGATAATCTCTAGACAAATCTAATTATTGTTAAGCACCTTGAATTAACCTAAATCACTATTTTGACGACTGTTTAGTTAATATCTCTGCATTAAAATCAACTCAGAGTGGTAATGTAGCATAAAGCATGTCCCATCGTCGTCACAATTGAACTAGTAAGGATCGTGCCACGTTGGCTAATGCTGGGCACTCCCCTTATTAGTAAACGTCCCCCGAATTCTCAATCTCTGCTCCGCTGGATGTACGTTGAGGAATCTCCACACCAGGGATCATAAGGGAACCTATGGCCGTTGTGAGTCAAATATGTTTGCACTCCAGGCATATCACGATAATTGGGTTTTTTCAGTTTTACTCCTACAGTCTAGTAAAAAGAGGCTAACGCCCATAGTTAGTTCCTATTTACTTAATATGCTTGCCACATCCAGAGGGGAAAAGTCGTGCGGGCCGTATACTCTTTTAGTGGCGCCCCGTCGTGTTTTTCGACCCCCTCATAGTGGCGACTCCACTGGGGACAATATTGAAATAATCTGTGCAAGTAGTGCGTCGGTGAGGAAGCCGTGTAGCAGAAATCGAACGCTACGCCACAATTGTTTCCTTATTATGTTCGGACGACCTGAATATTCAATGTGACGAATGATCGCGACAGAACCGCATAATCGAATCTTGGCTTCCTTGGCATGTTTCATCTCGGAATTCTAGACTAAGGACACCTATCAGCCAGGGGGGTGCACGCGCTTCGGATGTTATCCACTCGATGCATTCACAATGTAGCATATCTACCAAAATCGAACCGCTTATCGATCTCCTAGGTCCATTCACGGTATATGCCACTCCAGCACGTACCGGATAGGCCTTGATAAAATTCCTCATGAACCTGACTACTTTGACAAGGACCTGTTAGGGGATTGGCGATAAGTTTGGTACACTTTGACACCCAAGCCTATTGAACCTTAGAGACTAACATAAACTGAATGCGCATCATACTTGAATTCATGCTTGTTGTTTGTTTGATGTAGATTCTCACGTGCTATGTGAAACTAATAAACCAGACGCTTAGTTTAAGGTCAACAACGCTTTCAAAATTCCAAAAAACTCTTTAAAACGTCAAAATAATTTTAAGGCTGCGAATCAGAATCAAAATTCCGCAACTAGGAGCTCAGCGCCAGAATAAAACATCGCTGCTCTGGCCAGCGCTAGAAAATTCCAGCGCGCAGAATCTAAGTGCCAGAAAATTCTAGAGCTTGCGACGAGGAAAAGAAAAAGTCACAATGGCCAGCGCCTAAAATTCTCACGCTGACCAGGCAAGCGCTGGAAATTTCCAGCGCTGCAATCTTGTGCGCTATTATTTTTCAGCGCATGTCTACTTTTCCTCGCATTTAAGCCGCAAATCAGAACTTGAGATTCTAGAATCCAGTCCATCGTGCAACCAATTCAGAAGACCAAAATACGCATCTGCCCTAAGCATTAGGTAGGTCTGGCTGAAAATACCCATTCTAGAACGCATATTCAAAATTGCGCCGAAGGTATTCTAACGGAATTAAAGCCTCATTAAGTCAAAATTAACAAACAAAAATATGCATTAGCTTCTATCATTCAAACCCAAAGGCCAAGTACGCGCAAATTACTTGTTGTTTGCGTCAGAATGCTGAACGTTTGAGCGCACAAACGCTCAAATGAAGGGCGCAGTTGTAGACACCTACTTTTGTCCCCATTCCCGCAAGGGAAAGGTTCGATGATGAAAGCATAAAAACTCCACTTGACAACGCATCTCCTATAAAATAAACGAATCTCGATTCCCCATTTCATTTCACCCGAAACCAGCTATTTATGGAAACCTGCTAAAAATAGTAACTGCCGTAAAAAGTAGCTTCTAAAAGTGGCAAATCATAAAAGATATAAACCTGTCAGAATTAGGTGTTGCATTCCAACATAAATCCTAAATGAGATAGAAAACTGCGAGAATCCTATTCCTAAAAGGATTCAGAAATAAGAGTTACGTATTAATTAAAATCCTAACGAGCCTAGAGTTCGTAACGGGCCCAGACGCATTCCGTCACAAATTGAAACGCGCTAAAAGACTCAAATTAATCTCAAACTCTACGGATTTTAGAATCCGAATCTTACTAAACAAAAAACTGCCCAGACCCTATTTTCAACGCCTGGCTCTGGGCGCCGAAATCTTCGGCGCCCAGGCCTGGGCGCTGAAAATACCTGGGTACGTTTCTTTTCCTAATTCTTTGTGGATTAGAACTCTGCAATTCTATCTTTCCACGAACTCTTCCCTATAAATAGACCCCTAGTTTCAACGTGAAACGACACATAACAACACATAATATATTCTGAGTATTGACTCAAAACCCCTGAGCCCAAGCCTCTCGCTGCGAAACTGTTCACGCGTTCTGTCGCAATCGATCCATAAATCGAACAGAACGTATCCTGTCCCATAATCGAGATTCGTTAAATAAAAAGGAGAAATAGCAAAGTCAAAGTGGTTAGTTTTCTGAGACCCTGACGCACCTCTCAAGGGTGCGTCGTAATGTGTCCCTTTTCGATGATTTAACTGCTTTCCTCGCCCTTTTTATGAACTGTTAAACTAACCTAATATGATTGTTCTATCACGCCTAATAAATATAATATTTTTTGGAAATCGGATTATCATGCTAGGTCCCTTAATGATATTTAAATAAGATAATCACGATCGAATTAGTATTATATGCTGCATACTGCTAAAATCAATTCAGATTAGTTTAATAGTTAACGCATGTCCCTTCAATTATTTATGCTGAGCTAGTAAGGATATCCTGCCTCTGGAGTTATCGACGAGCGAATTACTCCTCTCGGTAGTTACAGTGCCCCGAACCCTCAATCTCTACCTTGCGGGTGTATATTGAGAGATCCCCACACCAGGGATCACAAGGGAACCTACGGCCGTCGTGGTCAAACATAATTGCACTCCCTTTATGTCACGATAACCGGGTTTTGTCAGTTTTTCTCATTGTTGTTAAAAACTGAATGGCGACTCCTATATTACTAGTCAATTGGGTGTATACTCACAGGAAATCCAATTACACTTGATTGAACAAAAAGAATCGTCACACCCACGAGGGACAGGTCACGCATTAGCCTCGCGCTTTTTCGACCCCCTCACAGTGGCGAATCCACTGGGGATAGTGAAGGAAATACTCGTGCTTGTAGGTAATCAAAATAGCCGAAGGGTGAAACGATCCTACCCCACGTTTATTTCCCCATCAAGTTGGGACGACCTGAAAATCAGTATATTAATGTGAACGGGCAGAACATCATAACGAATCTCGGCTCCCTCGGGAGTTGGGACTAAGGATACCTTTTTTCGCCAATAGGGGGGTGCATACGCCGCACATGTTTCCCACTCGGTACTTGTGCAGGTAGTACACCTATCCCGATCCCAATCGCTCGCCCATTAGGTCCCTCTCGCCTGCATGCCCCCTTGGCTTGCACTTGCGAGTTGGCCTCTTGAGCGAAATTCGTCTGTTGAAGACACTACCTCGACCGGGGCATGTGTTGGATCTACGATAGAAGCGGTACCAAGCCAGGCATAAATAAACTACCCATAGAAGCCTATCATAAACTACGTGGCATATTTAATTTTCAAATCCATGTTTGTAATGTAGTTATGTGTAGCGAAATATGTGATTGTGTGTGACAAACTATCCTAGAAAACCAATGACCTTAAAAATTGCCCAAACATTCATAGACTAATTTGTCAAAGAGTTATACCGAAACACGTGTTCCGCAAACCCGAATGATCGCCACAAAATAAGCGACGCTCGGGATGGCCTGTAACGAATCCCACAAACGCTGTCACGCGTAAAGGACGTTATTAGGCAAGCACGCAAATCGAAGTCGCATAAACAGAAAACAGAAAACGAGAACCAGCCAGGGACGCATTTTCAACGCCCCTGGCTGGGCGCCAAAGTTTCTCACGCCCACTGCTGGGCGCTGAAGTTGCTGCCTGGCCTTTTGGTCAGGCACAGCAGCCTCGTTGCCCCCGCATGAAGAAAATACGTAGCAAAAAAAAAACTTTTCGAAAAAATTGCTGCGAGGGCGTATGAAAAGGCACTCGATTCTAAAAGCGACTAAAAAATAAAAATAAATAACTCTTTGTGTCGTTGTTAGGCCTCCTACGACGATAATGCTCGGCACCAAAACCGAGCATGCTAATTAAACCTTGAATGTCACATGGGCGAAGTATTCAAAAAATAATGTTCGAATAAAGTCTTCAAGAAAGAATTAATGTTCAAATAGAAAATGAATAAATCCGAGTCTAGACTAGGCTATGCCAAAGTACAGTCTAAATCCTAAGTCTTAGTTGTCTTATCCATAGAATCGGTCCTAATACTTGGTGTCGTTCTGCGAGTTAAAAGGTTAAACCATATTGAGTCTCCCTTCCTAACATTTAAATCAACAAGCACCCCTATGTAATTGTCATCCCTTGCTAAGAGTCTACGGCCTCAATACTCTCTCACCAATAAAAAGAATATATTATAGTATTTGCAAAATGGAAACGGTCACATTCTGAAAATCATTCCCCCATAGTCGCACAACCCCCAAAGTGAACCTAAGGTGTCAATACCATTGGCAAAGAAAAATTAATGGCCTCAAGGCTCATAATCACATTGGGTCATGACTATCATAGTCCTCTCGAGTCACTCACTCCTTGAAATACCACTAAGTACGGACTAAAAGATTTTCCATGAATGCAACATGACCAACCATGAAAATACCCAAATCGGCATACCATAAGGCTACCATTGGGGTAAAGCAATACACACTAAGAGAGAAGCCGCACTAATGATTCTAGTCTTGCAAAAATAAAAATTCGATCTCCCCAACTAACTACCTTGCCAACATTAAGCAAAATGGCGCCTGACAAGTGAACACCCAAGGGTTAAAATCTAAAGTGTCAACCAACGTAAGTTATGGTCTAATTAGCCTAAGTCTGAGAGTCGCTTGGTCAAGTATCATGTCATTATTTTGAGTCTAGGCCACCTCCTTGTATTCATACACGGGTTATAATCAGAAAGATTAATGAAAGTTTGAGTCTAAATCACAACTTCCAATTAAATCCCAGAAACTGGAATCTGAAAAGAAGCAAAAAATTATTTTCGATGTAATTCTTTCGTTAAAATTCAATAAGGTAAAAACAACATTTTGAATCTACGCTATTTGCACATTTTAAGAAACGACTAAATACGCTTGCAAAGTAAGACAATTTAAAGGTCCACCCTAGGCCTACTAAAATTAAAGGTCCACCCTAGGCCCGCTAAAATTAAAGGTCCACTATAGGCCTACCAAACGTGGCTCACTCAGTCTCGCCTCGTGACTCAAAGACCACAACCATCTACCTCTTAGCCCAAATAAAAAATTTGAAGGATTTATGTTGGGGAGAAATCCCAAGCAAAAAGAAAAAATAGAAAGAGAAAAGGGAGAGAGAAAAGAGCAAGCCATGAAATACTTAAAAAGAAAGAGAAAAGGGAGAGCGAAAAGAGCGAGCCATGAAATACTTAGCCCGTACCTCCCAAAGTACGAAATTTACCCAAGTAAACGAAGGAAAAGAATTGAGTCAACCAATCCAAATCATAAAATTCTACGATGTCTACCCTTTCCAATCCTTATGCTCTTAGACGCCTTCGCTCTGGGGTCCCTGTTCAGCTCATTTTAACCTATCCATGTTCTCATTGCCATGAACCAAGAAGCCATTACCTCGACTCTTGTTCTTGAACTCGTTGTCAACCGCAAA
This sequence comes from Spinacia oleracea, assembly GCF_020520425.1. NCBI lineage: Eukaryota > Viridiplantae > Streptophyta > Magnoliopsida > Caryophyllales > Amaranthaceae > Spinacia > Spinacia oleracea. Next base: position 113,030,178 of record NC_079489.1, read on the forward strand.
CCACGCACGGCCATTGACACGTGCGTCATACCCCTTATTTCCAAAACCTGCTCTTATACCACCATTAGCATAATGACCATATAACTTGTGTGGATACATCCTATACCCTTGAGCTGTCCCCATGCTATTCATTGGCCTTGGTTGGTGTAATCCTCGTGCTCGACTAATACCTATACAACTTATCCTATCTCATTCAACCCGTCCTTCAAATCGTCTTGAGTCACGAATAAAAAAAAGAAGACAAATGGAAAGTACAGAAAAGTAATAAATAATAAAAAAGGAACTTTGCAAAGCGCCTCTAAAGTTAGTCTAAAAAGAAAAAGAAGCATCTAGCGCACCAAAAAAGATCCGCCCAGAAGTCATTTTTAGCGCCCAGAGCTGGGCGCCGAAATCTTTATCGCCCCAGCCTGGGCGCTGATTCCCTCTGCTTGCTAAAATTTGTCCAAAAGTGCTCGTCATTTTATCCGCACATGCACGGAAAAATAACGAACACTTGGGGGGTACAATACGTATTCAGATATACGTACCACCAAAAAAAAAACACCAAAAAATACATGTACTCAAAAAAATATAAAACAAATTTTTGGCTTACGGCAAGGCAGCGGATTAAAATAATAAAAAACATCACTTATTCTACCGTTTCAAATAATATGTTTCCACCTCAGAACGTACTTGTTTAAAATAGGCATTCTAAGAAACCATTTTCTAGGCTAAGAACTACGCAAGACCTGATTCCAAATTAAATCTATTTAAGGCGGATACGTAGGCAATCCATGATTCGGTCCAACCAATTTGCAAAAATATTAAAGCCTATAGAATAACAAGAATAAAAATAGAAGTCCCTTATTGAAATTTAATTACTTGCAACCCAAGTCGAAAGAAAAATTTAAGTCAAAGGAATAATCCAAGTCACCGAGATGCCAAAATTAATGAGCACACATCGAAAAATAATAAAGGGCATGTAACCTTGCCAGAAGGAGCACTCACACTCCTAGGCACTTAGCCAAGACTCAAAAGACCGCTTTGCCTCAATTGAATGGGGGCTAGCGCAAGCGTCCATAATACTCGACTTGACCCTCTCTAAAGCAAACTAACTCACTTAAAGACTTTCTTTCACCACTAGACATAGTCGTTCGCTTAAAGACCTTCTTTCACCACTAGACACAGTCATGATCGCCAACAAGTAGTAAGGGCAGTAAGCTTGCAATAAAGAGGATTGTTCTACGGCATCGCCCCATCGTTCCTTCGAACTCAGGGCACCCGTTCATGGTAATTCAAATGCTTGCGAATCCCCTTCGGAAAAAAAAAAACAGACATTGTCAATAGGACTTGGCACTTCACCAAGGCTCACCCTACTCAGACATATGACACGGGCATCTAAAATCGAAATCTGAAAGCATCATTAATGGGAAGACATAACAGCAACTGGGGGCTAAAAATTGAAATGAAAGAGCTAGGGAAAGAACTAAGTATACCTTGACCCTTTGTACAGACATACACCAAGTAAATCTAAGTCAATTTGAAAACGGTTTATATTCCCGCAATTCTGGAAAAGATGGCCCTAAAGCCTAAAGCATATGCCAAACGGGCACAAGTATGTCTTGACGCCTGCACCCTGGCTTCCAGCAAATCCTTGGACAGCATTCCGAAAATCGCAACAGTATTTTGATTCACTCATGTAATCCTGTACGAACCCTTCTATAAGTCAACCTACTTAGGACACCTCGGATTGTACACAGTAGGACTCGGATTTTAAAAAATTTTCAAATGATTTTTTAAAGACTTCTTCGAACATAATAAAGAGTCGTTGATTTAAGCTAAGTATGTGTTTATCTCGATGTTACAAAGTGAGTCAAAAGATTTCTAAATATGATTATGGGTAAAGAAAGGCACCTAACTTTTGGTCAAGGCACACTTCCACATGTTACTACCTTGACCATGGCGATGTCGCATAATACGACATTTACAAGAGAAGTAGCAAAATCACTACTCGAACGTACCTCGCACTAAACGAGTCTGGTTCAAACTATTCATGATCCGTGTCACCATGAATGCATAAAGACGTATGCAAAGCATTATAGCACCAAGCCAATCCCGTAGCTACAATTGGGGGCTCTAAAAATGCTCAAAATGACGATTTTATCGCAAATTCTCGACGCTAATGCTATACATACGTCATAGGGGCACAGTCCTATGCTTTAATCGTGTAAAACGAACCAACCCCTCCCAAATTCTAAGCACTACTTAGAATATATAAAGTCACCCCACTAACAAGGGTAACTGAAAATCGCGAGTCACCAAAACTCCGATCAAACTACTGCACATAACGCTCGCCCTACAAGCGCCCGTTACACAGTCTACCTCGTTCCAAAGCAAAAGCAAAAGAAAAAAATCAAGGATAAGAACTGTCAAAATATACCCAGAAATCATTTTCAACGCCCAGAGATGGGCGCCGATATCTTTAACGCCCCAGCCTGGGCGCTGAATCTTTCTGCTAGCCAAGTTTTGCCCAGATACAAAAACAAGAAAGAAACACCTGTGAATCATCGCATCGAACGAAGTAATAAGCCGTGCAAACCCACGCAGAAGGTGCTACACTTGTTCGAGCACATGAACGATTCAGCACGATGAAGTACTCCAAATAATGATGTCCCAACACTTGGAGGAATGTTCTAAGACACGCCGTTAGGCCACACAAGCCTGCGTTGCACCATAATCCCACAGTACAAGTCTAAAAAAGGGTAAGGCACATTGCACTAATGCAAGCACGACCAAGAGTAAGAGGCAAAGACTACTTATCGCCCAAATGCAAGCCACACGACTTCTACATTAAGGATTAAAGTTAGCAAAACATTACCTACCACGGAAGGGATAGCTCGCACCTACACGAGCGAAACCCCAAGGCATCTTTCTCGAAAGAACCTACAAAATCGTACGCCAAAAGGAAGCATCCCAACACGCATACTTGGGGGCTCCAAGCTACGAAACAACCATAACAAAATAAAAAAAAATCTCGAAGCAAATGTTTGAACAATCGAAAGGGCACGACGTTTGAGCCCACTTCATGAATGAGCCTGAACTCTATCAAGCTTCTAAGCAAACTATTCAAAATCAGTCATTGCTCAAAAAAAAAAAAAATGATTCAAGCAAACTGATTAATGGACCGCACACAACGGCCATTCTATGAATGCTCGTTCGCACATACATATCATCATTCACGAACACGTTCAAAAAAATATGAGAGCGATCAAAGTCTTACACCTCAAGGAAAGTTCCTCGGGCCATATAGACTCGCCCGACTATTGCAATAACTGTACACCTTAAGAGCAACAGTTCCTTAAAATAATCGCCCCAAAGCGACAAGCACCGTAGTCCACCAATCGGCTACGGCTTCTCAAGAAAATCATCACGTTCTAAAAACAAAGAAAAAAACAAAAGAAAAGAGAATACATAGAACTTCCAAGTGAAATAAACGAATGAACAAGAGGCCAACTGTGTCATCAAAAGACCAGCCCAAACAACACTTTCAACGCCCCACCTGGGCGTGAATTATTTCAACGCCCAGGCCTGGGCGCCAAAAATGTACCCAGGCTCAAAAAAGGCCCTAACTTCTAGTGGGCCCTGCCATACTCATTCGACTTGAAAATTGCCGAAAGTCGCACCCCACGGCTTCGCTAAAATAGCACACTACTATAGGAGGTCGCTCGCACATACGAGCGTGACCCCAAACATGATTACAAGATACAAAAAACAACCGACGAGCCCCAACACTTAGGGGCTCACGAAAAGTGGACTCCAACAAAAAGCGTGCAATCAAAATCACATTCCCAGACTGCGCCACGCACCATAACATGTTTGGATATCTCAAAAGATATTGTTAAACAAAAATATACACAATGTGGACCCACTTATAGGACACATCTAATCAGGAAAAATTACGACCCACCAACAGGTTGTAATCACAAAAGCCCTTCTACATAGGCAAAATAAGAAAATCAAAATGGGCTCGCCCACCCTCAGCGGGCGGGGTCTACGTCACTAGCCGCGCAGGTCCTCAGTTTTCGAAAGAAATAAAAACTTCAAATTTAAAATAGGCTCGCCACCTTCAGTGGGCGGGGTCCACGGCGCAAACCACGTAGGTCCTTATTTTCAAAAAAACAAAACAAAATAAAATTTCAAAAACAGATTCGTCCACTTCAGCGGACGAGGTGTCCACCCTCAGCGGACAAGGTTCGCCACCTTCAACGGGCGGGGTCTACGTCACAAACCGCGTAGGTCCTTATTTTCAAAAAAAATTTAAACAGATTCGTCCACTTCAGCGGACGGGGTGTCCACCCTCAGCGGACAAGGTTCGCCACCTTCAGTGGGCGGGGTCTACGTCACAAACCGCGTAGGTCCTTATTTTCAAAAACATCAAACAGATTCGTCCACTTCTATCGGACGGGGGGTCCCCCTCAGAGGACAGGCTCGCCCACCTTCAGCGGGCGGGGTCTGCGTCACTAACAGCGCAGGTCCTTAGTCGCTGCAGCGATAACTTTTACTGGATTTTCCTTCGTTTTACTTCCTATAAAAACAAGGGTACTGGATTTTCCTTCGTTTTACTTCCTATAAAAACAAGGGGGTTTTCTCGTTTAGCCAGCCCTGAAAATGAGAATCTTTAAAAACGTTTAACCTCGTGATTGGGCTTGGCCAGGCCCAATTACACTTTACAGCTTTAATTTCGAAAACATATGTAGTTACTCCCAATGACAAAGTGAGGGAGTTCCTACGCATTGTTGAGTAATATAGTGTTTTGATGATTATGAACAAATGATGATTATCTAACTAATGTGTGTATTGTTTAGATGTGCATGAACAAGTAATGAAGGTTAATAAAGATCATTTAGTTGGAAATTTCTGAAGATATATACAAGAAGAAGTGAAGTTCCTGAAAGGAACTCAAGAAGTGAAGGGAACTTCAGAAGAGAAGTCTAATTATATAAGTATACCATTAGACTTAGAGTTTGTGTCCTTAACTACTGCATACTTGTTTATTAGTTTGGTTTTCTTCATCTTGCTTGTATTGGTTGTCATCACTGACTTTATGGTTTTGATGACAACTAGCAAACGACTAACCTATGTTTGAGTTTCAATATGTATACGAAACAAATATAGGTTTGATGAAGAAACAAACATGAAGAGTTCAAGTCAATAAATCAAGTATCCAAGCTGCAACAAAGTTCTTCAAAGGAACACAAACAGATCAGTTCCTCAGCAGATCCTACGAGGAACAACGAGTATAAAGTTCCTGAGTAGGAACAAGCATGGAGAAGTTCCAGAGGCGGAACTATCAACATGAGGCTCTTGAGTTGGAGCATCATGAAGCATGAAGAAGAAAATAAGAGTTTATTTTCTAGGATTCATGTAAGTATGTAGAAACTTGAATAATTGAGGAACACGGTGCCAAAAGGAACTTGTCGGAACTTATGAGAAATAACGTCAGTTTATCTTCCTAGAATACTCCTAGTTTTAAGGTAATTTTAAGTGTCAATAACGTGGCTTTTAACACTCCTAGTTGTTAGGGATTTACCTTTGAATTTGAGTATTTATCTCCTAGTAAAACTCTATTTATTTATGTTTTTAAAATAAAAGATAATTTTTATAAAATCTTATTTTAGTTAGGATTCTGATTTTTATATCATATATTTATTTATTTATTATTTAAAATTCGTTTTTAATAATGTCCTATTCATTCTAGGATTTATTTTGAATATCTTTTGTAGTTTAATGTGTTTAAAATTTTATTTTTAATAAATAAAAAACAATTAATCTTTTTGTAAAATAAAATCTGATTGTTAGTTATTTTATTTTAATAAAATTTATTTTTCTATTTTATTAAAATCAGATTTAAAAGGTTTTGTTTTAGAAAATTAAAATCATTGTTTTACGTTGTTTTGGAAAAACTACATTAGTGGAGAAATAATAGGAGATCATGGAAAACCTGATTATGCTTAGCCCTAACTCCATGATTTTCTCTACTGACTAAAGTCATGGTATCATGCCTAAATTGAAGGGCTTAGTGGTTGTTAGTGGAGAAGATTATGGAGAAAGTGGTTGAGGTTTCTTCCTCTATAAAAGGAGAGCTTTCTCATTCATTCAAGAGTGTCTGACTTGCGTTGTCATTCCAAAAAGGGTCTGGTTTATGTGGAATAATTTTACAGAAATTATATTTTGTTTTCCACGTTTTTAGAGTCAGTTCCTACAGTTCCAAGTTCCTGACAGTTCCGAGTTCCTTTACAGTTATTCACTCTCTACATATTAGAGTTTAATCAATTATCAAATGTCAATATTTTAAGAGTTGTTCAAGGGTTGAGTGAGCTCTTGTAATGGGTAATTTGTCAAGGGTTTGAGTGAATTCTTGTATAAGTTTTGGGCAGGAACTTGAGTGAGTTCCTGATGTGTATGGGGTAGGAACTTGAGTGAGTTCCTGTTGTATTTGGGGAGGCTTTGAGTGAAGTCTATGAGAGAGAAGCTGATAGGCTTTGAGTGAAGCAAAAGAGTCAAGAGAGACTTCTAGGGAAGTCAGTGAGAGCGTAGTTGTTTGAGGAACAACTATTGGAACTTGAGTTCGTAGAGGAACTCAAGTAATGCCCGAGTTCCTTATAGGTTTGTAACTGAGTTGTTGCCCTATAGTGAAAAGAGTTTAAGTTGAAATCCCTAGTGGGTCGAGGTTTTCTTTCTAGTTGGGCGTAGAAAGTTTCCTCGTAAAATCTCTCTTGCATTGTTTCTCTACTTGCTTAAAGTTTCTTTATAATTCCGCAAAATTGGCTAGATAGTTCCATACTACAATTCACCCCCCCTCTTGTAGTGTTCCATCCGAATAACAATTGGTATCAGAGCCGGAACTCGCTGATAAGCAGGAAACCCTGCTGAGTTAAGTTCCTGGAAGGAGGAACAATTACAAGAAACTTGATGAAAGGAACTCGATCCTACCCATTCAAAGGAACAAGGCAGATCTGACTTTTATTGTTGAATAAAAGTCAGTCAAGGTATAACTGGCGATCTTCTAAGGTAAATATCTATTCCTTTAGACCTTCTTTGTGTGCATACATTAATTTATTGCGTGTTCCTTGCATTGTTTCTAATGGAACTTCTGTTTTGTTTTGATTTAAAATTGAATTTGAAAAATCTAAAATCTATATTTAATAAATGATTTTTCAATTTATTTTTTCAAACTTCAGTACATTAAATTTATTTCAAGGAAACGTATTTTGAAAATGCATATCTGTGGAACTCGGAGTTTTTAATTTTTAGGCAACAAAATATCCTACTTATTTTTTCTCTGCCTAAAAACTATTATTTTATATGCTTCATGAATATATTGAATATCATTTATATGAAGGCATATTGTATCTTGGTAGTAGTTGTTGTGTTGATTAATTTCTTAACAGTTACTACTAACAAGAAGGGACCCAAATCTGTTGGGTTCCCTCGACAAAGAAATTGGTACAGGAACAAACAAAGGTGCACATTAATATGTCAGAGTTCCTGTTAATTTAAGTTCTACATTGAGGAACTCGCTGGATCATTGTTGACCCACGAGTTATACTTAGGAACTCACGAAGGTGCGACATTATAAAAATACATTACATCATCTCCCCACATCCGAACAAGGATCAAAATCCGAAGAGAAACTTTCGAATAAAGGAACTCATTTCAGCACCATTCCAAGGAACAGATAAAGGCTGCAACGAAAAGATCCTTAATGATACAGTTAAGGTAAACATCTAATTTTTGAGATCTTTATATGCATACGCTATTTATTTAAATCAAGTTCCTAACAACGTTTTATGAAAATTGTTCAAATATATTTTAAAATTTGTTTAATCGATTTTGGATTGTCTCAAATATGTTTTTGTGAGACAAATTTCAGATTCTAAAACTGATTTTGCATTCATGCATTATTTGAATGGTTCAAGGAACAAGACAAAGGAACAATGCATATAGCCACTCTTGGAACTTGGTTTCCCTGCAAAGGAAACTTTATTCTTTGGGCTGCATAATTTAATGTTATATCATTTTATTGTCCAAATAACAGATTTTTCATGTATTATGAGTATATTGAATATTTATTATATGTATGCATGTTAAATCTTAGATCTAGCAGTTTAAAATAATCATTTTCTAAGATGCTACTGCTAAAAAGAAAGGAACTGAAATTATGTCAGGTTCCCAAGACCATGAATTGTTTACAGGTCTGTTAGTATACAATTTTTGTATACTTTAATCTTCTAAATTATGCTACCTAAATATATTTACTACTAATGCATGATTTTGGAAGGTAGTAGAAGCGAAATTATTTTTACAGGTTTATAACTCATGATTGAGTGTGTGTATGAGGTAAAGGAACAACATCAGAACTACACCAAGAAAAAATGAGTTGGAAATCCATTAGATTCGTTGGAACAGTGAAGAGGAACTCAGGCTCGGAACTTGGAACTTAAGATGTAAACTAGTTCCAGTTCCACCAACATGTAAGTTCCTTTCAAATATGATGGGTCATATCAACGAATCAACTCACATGAACTATATAATTGGAAGTCACTTTGAACATCTCAAAGGAACTCAATCATGTGAAATGTTAGTAAGGTTGTTCCCTCATTTTACTTGTGTTAATTAATGTTGAATATTTTTTTGATAACCTGTTTCCCTTAAATTGTTGTGCAAACTAACCTTATTTGTGTCATAGGTTTTATTTTGAAATTTAATATTTATAAAATGCATAATAATAAGTTCCATTGATCAAAGGAACTCTTCCTAAGATCTGGTGGAACAATCAACGAACTCAAGGTTACAGTAACTTGATAAATGGTACATAAACTATTTGACATTAAATTTATGGTGTCAAAGTTTTTCATGTACAAGTTCTTGATTCTTGTTAACCTAAGTTCCATGGAACAAAATATATGTTTCATGTTTCTTTCGTGAAGTAAATTTTGCAGGAACATTATATGTTGTTATTATGTTTGAGTATATATTTATTTAGACTAACTTGCTAATCATAAATTTGCACAAAAGTATTACACTTGAGTTTTATTTTTTTTCCAAATTACTCATATTAAAATAGCTCAAGATGGACAATTTTCATGAATACCATAGGAACATGTTCTAGCTTACTTGAAACATGAAAAATGAGGTGGCTCCAACTAAGGGGGAACACCTCGTTATATCTCGACAACGATTGTTCTATGAGAGAAAATTCACTATATTGTTTGGTTCTACCTACAATGGTTGTAACTTTGGACAACTAAAAAGATCAACTCGATCAATCAATATCATGCAACAAGTTCCACTACTTCTCTAGTAGTAGAGAAATTGCCAATTTCAGTCATCGAGTTCCTATGTGCACTACAACTTTCATTTAATCAATTTATCAATGACATCGGCAAAGGAACTCGGAGAAGGTTGGTTCTTGAAAGGAACAACCAGTAAAAAAGGTATTGATTTTTAGGAGACTCTCACTCCATTAGCTTGCTTATAAGGTAATTATGTATAATTTTATGTTGATGCACATATGGGACTTAGGTTGTTCCAAACAGAATATGAATTCTTTTTGCCTATAAGGAACAATGTCAAGTTCCTTCTTGAAAAATGATTTTAAAATTACTATTTTTTATTTTCAGGAGAAACTGATTCATTAGTATATATATTTACAATGATATATATACATAAGTGTAGATCCTAACGAATTTTTTTAAAGGGTTCATGAGCATAAGTGTTTATATTAACATGATGAAGGAACTTTTGAAGAATGATTGACAATATTCGAGTGTAAGTGAAAGTTTCCATAAGATATGAGGGCATCAAGATGATGGAACTAGCACTCAAGGAACTCGAACATAAATTCATCAAAATTAGTCCAGCACCTCAAAGTAATCATACACATGATAAAAAATTATATAAGGTACATTTTTCTTATTCATATCATATCATGTTTTAATGTGTTATATTGTTTACTTATTAATTTAATTGTACAAGTCTTGAAATGCATTATGTGATTATGCTTTCCTTATGATTTCATCTATTCATGGACTGTTTAGAGGATCAATACTTAATGAAGCAATGACATGAGCATAACCTAGTCTTTTCTATGAGTTTTGTTGATTTGGAACTCCTATACATATTTAGATAAGGCAATTATGTATGCTTAAAGTAAATGTGTCGCAGTTATATTTTGTGCTGTAAAAGGCATACTCACTTGCCCAAAGAGTATTAGAGGTCTCATAATAGAACTATATGGATGCTATCAAACAAGAAAATCCTAAGTTGCCAAAGAAACAATGGAAGAAACATTGATGGAACTAGGCAAGTAGATTCCCATAAAAATAGTTCTTTATCTTGCTTAATATTGTCAGAGGGAACAAACCTATATTTTAACCAACTTCCACTTATCCACACCATATGTATTTGAAGAACAACAACTTTCCACAAGACTGGTTTGTGTGTTCGTGATTGGGTTGAGCATTATACTACATTCGCAAAGAGTGTTCTATTGTGCCGAGCCATTAGCATTATTCTACAACCTTTGGGTTGTGTGTCCGTGCTAAGTACAATCATACTCTACAATCCAGTATTGTATCTCTACGTTGTATTCTTTATTCCTATCATTAACATTTCATAACTTCGAAGATCCTTATTTCCAAAATTATCATTCCACTCATATCCCGACACTTCAAATATACTACTTCCCACGAGCTCTAAGTTATAATTCATTGATTTGTATGGTTTGATGATACATAAAGAGTTATAAATGGATGGATACATTTTGAGGGGGAAGTTTGTGGAAGAAGTGAGAAGCAAGTTTATTATACTTTATCAATTGATATTTCGAGGGAAATCATTAGATGGAGCTACACTTACAAGCTCCAAAATGAAGAGAGGAATGGTAAGAAACTCTGGGGGAATAAGAGAGGAACAAATGTAAATGATTCATATTTGGTGGTGGAACTCAAGTATGTATGAATATATTTTCTCTTTACTGTTGTACTTAAAAACTCTAGGAAAGTGCCACAACGTGTAATGACACCCTTGTTTCAAAAAAAAAAAAGGTATGATGAAAAAAAAAATGAAAAAAAAGAAAAAGAAAAAGAAAAACAAGGGTGATCAAATCTTTATTATTTCCTAGATGACATATGATTCTGAAGACGTTTACTCATGGAATCAGTTGAAAGGGGAACATAAACAAAAATTGAAAGAACTTGATGAAATACGTTCAAGTTCCTTTTATCAGTGTGTTTCTCAAGGAAAGTTGGTGGTTGAAGAGAAGTGAACTTGATTGGTACATATCATGGTGAACGTGTGTTATGTTTAGAAGAAATTTCAAGATTGTGAGGTAAAGTGATAAACTCTAATGATTGTTAAGAACCTCACTTTGAAAACCTAACTATAGAGCACACTATCTATCTCAAAGTTCCCTCTATTCTAATTGTTCCATAAATTTCTCTCATACTTCTTTGAGCCTGATATTACAATATCATACTCTCTTAATCCATTTTTGACTTTCAAATTTGATCTATGCTTGACTTTAATTTATTATTTGTCAAGTTCCTTCAGTAATTTTAAAGTTGGATCTTTGGATTGTGAATTGGAAATTCGTGTAGCATATGCATCCTAAGTTTGAAAATTGAGCATCTTGAGACTTTTAGGACTAACAAGTGTTTAACCTTTATGGTGGTAATTGTGGCATATAGCAATATGTATATATGATTTACCTAAAGCAAATATGTGTAAGAATGTCCTTTTCGATAATGACAAAAGGGGGAAGATTATGTATAATGCTTATTGTCTAATATAGTCAAGTCTAAATCCTCTTATGCATGACTTGTTCAATAGTTTCCAGTCTGTATTATTAAGGGGGAATTAATGTAAATCTTTAATGTCTAATTTGCGATAAGCATCATTTGTTTGTCATCATCAAAAAGGGGGAATATTGTTGAGTAATATAGTGTTTTGATGATTATGAACAAATGATGATTATCTAACTAATGTGTGTATTGTTTAGATGTGCATGAACAAGTAATGAAGGTTAATAAAGATCATTTAGTTGGAAATTTCTGAAGATATATACAAGAAGAAGTGAAGTTCCTGAAAGGAACTCAAGAAGTGAAGGGAACTTCAGAAGAGAAGTCTAATTATATAAGTATACCATTAGACTTAGAGTTTGTGTCCTTAACTACTGCATACTTGTTTATTAGTTTGGTTTTCTTCATCTTGCTTGTATTGGTTGTCATCACTGACTTTATGGTTTTGATGACAACTAGCAAACGACTAACCTATGTTTGAGTTTCAATATGTATACGAAACAAATATAGGTTTGATGAAGAAACAAACATGAAGAGTTCAAGTCAATAAATCAAGTATCCAAGCTGCAACAAAGTTCTTCAAAGGAACACAAACAGATCAGTTCCTCAGCAGATCCTACGAGGAACAACGAGTATAAAGTTCCTGAGTAGGAACAAGCATGGAGAAGTTCCAGAGGCGGAACTATCAACATGAGGCTCTTGAGTTGGAGCATCATGAAGCATGAAGAAGAAAATAAGAGTTTATTTTCTAGGATTCATGTAAGTATGTAGAAACTTGAATAATTGAGGAACACGGTGCCAAAAGGAACTTGTCGGAACTTATGAGAAATAACGTCAGTTTATCTTCCTAGAATACTCCTAGTTTTAAGGTAATTTTAAGTGTCAATAACGTGGCTTTTAACACTCCTAGTTGTTAGGGATTTACCTTTGACTTTGAGTATTTATCTCCTAGTAAAACTCTATTTATTTATGTTTTTAAAATAAAAGATAATTTTTATAAAATCTTATTTTAGTTAGGATTCTGATTTTTATATCATATATTTATTTATTTATTATTTAAAATTCGTTTTTAATAATGTCCTATTCATTCTAGGATTTATTTTGAATATCTTTTGTAGTTTAATGTGTTTAAAATTTTATTTTTAATAAATAAAAAATAATTAATCTTTTTGTAAAATAAAATCTGATTGTTAGTTATTTTATTTTAATAAAATTTATTTTTCTATTTTATTAAAATCAGATTTAAAAGGTTTTGTTTTAGAAAATTAAAATCATTGTTTTACGTTGTTTTGGAAAAACTACATTAGTGGAGAAATAATAGGAGATCATGGAAAACCTGATTATGCTTAGCCCTAACTCCATGATTTTCTCTACTGACTAAAGTCATGGTATCATGCCTAAATTGAAGGGCTTAGTGGTTGTTAGTGGAGAATATTATGGAGAAAGTGGTTGAGGTTTCTTCCTCTATAAAAGGAGAGCTTTCTCATTCATTCAAGAGTGTCTGACTTGCGTTGTCATTCCAAAAAGGGTCTGGTTTATGTGGAATAATTTTACAGAAATTATATTTTGTTTTCCACGTTTTTAGAGTCAGTTCCTACAGTTCCAAGTTCCTGACAGTTCCGAGTTCCTTTACAGTTATTCACTCTCTACATATTAGAGTTTAATCAATTATCAAATGTCAATATTTTAAGAGTTGTTCAAGGGTTGAGTGAGCTCTTGTAATGGGTAATTTGTCAAGGGTTTGAGTGAATTCTTGTATAAGTTTTGGGCAGGAACTTGAGTGAGTTCCTGATGTGTATGGGGTAGGAACTTGAGTGAGTTCCTGTTGTATTTGGGGAGGCTTTGAGTGAAGTCTATGAGAGAGAAGCTGATAGGCTTTGAGTGAAGCAAAAGAGTCAAGAGAGACTTCTAGGGAAGTCAGTGAGAGCGTAGTTGTTTGAGGAACAACTATTGGAACTTGAGTTTGTAGAGGAACTCAAGTAATGCCCGAGTTCCTTATAGGTTTGTAACTGAGTTGTTGCCCTATAGTGAAAAGAGTTTAAGTTGAAATCCCTAGTGGGTCGAGGTTTTCTTTCTAGTTGGGCGTAGAAAGTTTCCTCGTAAAATCTCTCTTGCATTGTTTCTCTACTTGCTTAAAGTTTCTTTATAATTCCGCAAAATTGGCTAGATAGTTCCATACTACAATTCACCCCCCCTCTTGTAGTGTTCCATCCGAATAACACGCATCTTTAGATCCTTCCAATGACAAAGTGAGGAAGTTTCTATACCATCAGTTGACAAATCCCAATGACACGTGAGGGATATGTCAACACTTCAAGTGATGACCCTTAAGTCAAATGTTATCACTCGGGGGCTCGTGAGACCCTCGCAAAACAGGTCACATACACCATGGCTTGTGCGACGCACTCCGTCTAATACTTTGACCATCGTCTTACTCCAAGACTCAGTCAAAGTGGGGCTAACTGTAGACACCTACTTTTGTCCCCATTCCCGCAAGGGAAAGGTTCGATGATGAAAGCATAAAAACTCCACTTGACAACGCATCTCCTATAAAATAAACGAATCTCGATTCCCCATTTCATTTCACCCGAAACCAGCTATTTATGGAAACCTGCTAAAAATAGTAACTGCCGTAAAAAGTAGCTTCTAAAAGTGGCAAATCATAAAAGATAGAAACCTGTCAGAATTAGGTGTTGCATTCCAACATAAATCCTAAATGAGATAGAAAACTGCGAGAATCCTATTCCTAAAAGGATTCAGAAATAAGAGTTACGTATTAATTAAAATCCTAACGAGCCTAGAGTTCGTAACGGGCCCAGACGCATTCCGTCACAAATTGATACGCGCTAAAAGACGCAAATTAATCTCAAACTCTACGGATTTTAGAATCCGAATCTGAGTAAACAAAAAACTGCCCAGACCCTATTTTCAACGCCTGGCTCTGGGCGCCGAAATCTTCGGCGCCCAGGCCTGGGCGCTGAAAATACCTGAATACGTTTCTTTTCCTAATTCTTTGTGGATTAGAACTCTGCAATTCTATCTTTCCACGAACTCTTCCCTATAAATAGACCCCTAGTTTCGACGTGAAACGACACACAACAACACATAATATATTCTGAGTATTGACTCAAAACCCCTGAGCCCAAGCCTCTCGCTGCGAAACTGTTCACGCGTTCTGTCGCAATCGATCCATAAATCGAACAAAAGGTATCCTGTCCCATAATCGAGATTCGTTAAATAAAAAGGAGAAATAGCAAAGTCAAAGTGGTTAGTTTTCTGAGAACCCTGACGCACCTCTCAAGGGTGCGTCGTAATGTGTCCCTTTTCGATGATTTAACTGCTTTCCTCGCCCTTTTTATGAACTGTTAAACTAACCTAATATGATTGTTCTATCACGCCTAATAAATATAATATTTTTGGGAAATCGGATTATCATGCTAGGTCCCTTAATGATATTTAAATCAGATAATCACGATCGAATTAGTATTATATGCTGCATACTGCTAAAATCAATTCAGATTAGTTTAATAGTTAACGCATGTCCCTTCAATTATTTATGCTGAGCTAGTAAGGATATCCTGCCTCTGGAGTTATCGACGAGCGAATTACTCCTCTCGGTAGTTACAGTCCCCCGAACCCTCAATCTCTACCTTGCGGGTGTATATTGAGAGATCCCCACACCAGGGATCACAAGGGAACCTACGGCCGTCGTGGTCAAACATAATTGCACTCCCTTTATGTCACGATAACCGGGTTTTGTCAGTTTTTCTCATTGTTGTTAAAAACTGAATGGCGACTCCTATATTACTAGTCAATTGGGTGTATACTCACAGGAAATCCAATTACACTTGATTGAACAAAAAGAATCGTCACACCCACGAGGGACAGGTCACGCATTAGCCTCGCGCTTTTTCGACCCCCTCACAGCAGTTTGGTAAAATTCAAGCCATGGAACAGGACTGACTAAAGGAGGTAAACTGCACAAAATCCTGCTGCCGCTGGAAATTTCCTGCGCACAATAGGCGAGCGCTGAAAAATTCCAACGTTGCGCTTTTAAGCGCTGGAAATTTTCGATGCCACTGGCTTCACTCTCGATTAATTTTCGTGTTCCCTTGGCTTAAACTAAAAACGATTCGTAAAGTAGTGATTAGTCCTCTAATGATGCTAATGCTCGTCATAATACCGTTCATGCTAAAATAACATTTGACGTTCACTCAAAGCAAAGATTTCTAAAAAGGGAAGAGAGTCTGTTTTCTAAAATCAGTTAATAAAAATGGATTTATACCAAATTACTCGTCATAATCGCTTAAAAATATTCGAGGCACAAGTACAAATCAAGTCGAGTAAAAAACATCATCCAAGTCTGTCATCCCTTAAGTCCATCATGTCAATTAAAGCCTAAGTTCACCTAGTCTAGGTCCACCTAAATTTTTAAATAAAAAAATGTTCCCTAAGAGTCTAAACCAAATTAGAATCTACCGTTAGAGTCATCATTCACCTAGAATTACCTTTTATAGATCTCCAGACACTTAGAATCCTTCCCCCTAGAATCCACTTACATCTAGGATTGTTCCCTCAATCCCCCATCTCGTAACTTAAAGTTCAACTCGTATAGCCAAAAGTAAAAACACTAAAACGGTCATAAAAAGAGTTTTACTAAGAAATGTGAGGCCCATAACCTATCAATCCGTAGGTCTAACCTTAGTCCATCATCCAGAGTCAGTTTCGGCCAAAAATAGTTAGCAGATCAAAAGTTATAGCTGTTGCAATCCAACAGTTTCATAAAACTTCGTTTCTGTGTTATGAGTCGAACCCACGTCCAACCTTTGAGTCTGAGTCGTCCGAAACAGAGTGCTAACATATTCCAAATAATTAGTACGTTTGTCATAGATGGCATTCACCATATAAAAGTGAAGGAAATAATGCCCTTGGTCCAAGTATGCATTTAATGTTATGTCTAATAAATGCGGTTCAGTATTAATTAACAAGTTAATAATTCAGTGAGATCAAGTGAGCTGAATGCCTAGCTAGAGGCCGCTTCAGTTCAAGTGGAATTAATGATATTAATCCGCAACTTACTCTTGACTGAACCCGTAGGGTCACACAAATAGTACGTAAACGGATCAAGTATTTAATGGCATTAAATACTCCATCTATGGATATTCGGAATCGACGGATCTCGGTTTCAGTGGGAGCTGAGATCGTCAAAGGCAAGAAATGGAAATATTACCGGAATCGGAAATATTGCCGGAAACGGAAATATTGTCAGAATCGGAAATATTATCGGAATCGAAAAATAATTCCGGAAACGGAAATATTAAATATTTGTTCGAAACGGAAATTAATTCCGAAACCGAAAATGTTAAATATTGTTCGTGTCGGAAATGAATTCCGGAATCGGGAATTTAACCGGAAAGTATATCGTACGAATTAGCATCGGACGAGGCTTGCTAGACGAAGGCCCAGCACGAAGCCAGGTCGTCGCCCAGCAAGCCACACGCATCCAATAACACGGCAAGGCCTCGACCAGGCCCAGCGCAAGGCCAGGCCCAGCCAAGGCTTGGCGCGCGCGCTCAGCGATGGGCTGCGAGCAGTGGGCCTCAGCACTGTGCGCTCAGCGTGGGCCGCGAGGCTTGCGCATGGGCGTGCGGTGCTCGTACGCTACCTGTGTGTGTTATACGAATCCTAAAGCTATCGAAATTTGTGCATAGATTAAATCCTAATCCTAAAAGATATTAAATTAATTATTTAGAGTTCTAAAAGGATTCTAATTAATTAATTAGTATTATAACAAGATTCGAAATCCTTTCCAAGGTTCTATAAATATATGCCTAGGGTCATAAATTTATATACGAGTTTTTCAACAAGTATTCATACAATAAAACAGTGATTTTTGAGCAGAAAAATCAGTCACATTCTTGCCGCCCGTAATTAGCCGAAAATTATAGTACCTTAAGGGCGATTGTAATTGGTCAATCTTAAGGCGGATCCGGACGTGCTGTGGACTATCTACGGAGGGACGACACTTGGAGTCCTAAAGACCTGTTCTTGTTCGGTTCGGGCGCAGCAAGGGAGGGCACGCTACAAAGTGTATGCACCTAAATTATGCTAAATGATTATGTGTAAATAATATGTTTCCTGGCATTAAGGTTTTCCGCATGGTTTATGTTTTGTCATATGTATCATAACCTAACAGTGGTATCACGAGCCTCTTATTATTTTCATAATCTAAATTGCATGTGATAGGCGTGTTTTCCGTCGTTGATAGAAAACCACCTATGCAAACAATATTTATAAAACCACTTGAACTACCGGCAAGCGGTAAGCAAAGGGATCGTCCCAAAGAAACGGTGAATTATTGAGTTGGAAGTCAATCTAGTTCGATCAAGGATTTGCTTTGAATTGTCACTTTTAAGAGTCTAAAAAACAAATAAAGAACTATGTAAAATTGAATCAAGAAAGGGGAATGCTAGGGAGTCGGGGATAGCCTAGGGAAACCGGGGGAAATCAATTCAACTATTTAGCAATGGTGATCATGCAACGAAATGGTGATTAGGCAAACGACATCTAAAGACGAACCCGCCACCTCTCGGATACGGAACGCTAAGCGTCTAATCCACGGAAGAGCTTTCGCCTAATCCTAGACTAAACTAACTAGCATATAATAGGTACCGCCATTTGATCAACACAAGATAGGTCCACAATGTCTTGCCAAACCTATCCTATGGTTCCACGGAAATCTAATCGAATAGCATTTGCAACTACCACTCAACTAGCATGGATTTCCTATCATCAAATCTTATTTAATCACATGAATCAACCAACAATCAATAATCTATTTCCCCTAATTCATCCCCTAGATTCTCCCCTTTCCCTAACCTAAAACTACTCACTAATCATCCTAACAATCAAGCTATCCATTAGTTCAAAACTAGCTATCATGAAATTAAAGGAGAAGAAGTAGAGAATAGGAAACTCAATTGCACAATCAAATCAAAAACTGAAAATCAAAGTAACAAGCAAAATTGAAATCAAGAACTCAAGGTATTGAGGAATTGCAAAACAATTATCAACTAAGCAAGTGCAAGAATTAAAGAACTAAGAATTCAATTGCATAAAGAAGAGAAGAGTTGAAGAAAATTACTGAATTGATGCTTGGAATTAAAGAGTTTCTCTCTCTAGATTGAAGAACAAAATCACAAAACCTCTAGAATTGAAAGTGTAAAAATATGAAATGTAAAATATGAAAGCGTAAAATGAAAATAATCAAAAATCCTATTTATACTAAACCCCAAAAATAAGAGTTTTAAACTCGAAAATTGAATCCCGCGCAGCCGTGCGAACGTGCAGACCCAGGTGCGATCGCATCGGTGCGATCGCATCGGTGCGATCGTGCTGTGCATCAATGCGAACGGGCCCTGCGACGATTCTTCTCCTTTGTGCCGTGCGATCGTGCTCAACAACCGTGCGATCGCACGGTTGTAACTTGGCTAAATCTTAGAAAATCCTTGTGTGCTCGCACAGGAATTTAGTGCGAGCCCACCAAAATTCCGTGCGAGCGGGCTCCTCTGCGGTGCGATCGCACAAAATCACTCATAGTTCCTGCATCGATTTTCCGGATTTGTGCGAGCACACGAATTTGAGGCACGAGCGCACACACTGCCTTGACTTTTGGAACCAACTCTGTAGACTCATGCGAACGCACAAAATGTCCATGCGATCGCACGGCACTGCCTTGACTTTTGGAGCCAACTCTGTAGACCCGTGCGAGCGTACAAAATGTCCATGCGATCGCACGGCACCTGCTCGAGCAAATCTCAGTTGTTTTTCCATCATTTTCAACATTATCACCTGAAAACCACAAAGATGGAAAAGGGGAATAAAAGAACGGCAAAACTATATAAAACTAACAAAAAAGCATAATAAAACTCTATAAAATCCTAGCCTAGAGCGACATAAATGCCGCTCATCAAACTCCCCCAAGCTAAGCGTTTCCTAGTCTCTAGCAAACAAAACTCAATTAGGGAAGAATGAGCAACCTATCAAGTTCTAAAATTTACCAAAATCAAAATCTAGCAAATCTAATCAAGGCAAGACTAAAAATGGAAAACGCAAATCAAGAAAAGAGAAAAAAGAAAAGAAGAAAAGAAAAGAGAAGAAAAGAAATTAAACTACAAAATCCAAGATGGGGGCTTTATTATGGAACAAGCATAGAAGAACACTAATATTACTAATCAAATAAATGAGTACACGCTAACTAATGTCCCAAATCGAGTGAAAGATTCGAGCATCAAGCAAAGCGAATTAAAGGCAAACACTAGTCAATCCCCCTACATCCGGGCATACCACGTCAAAACTCTAGATCTTATTCACCTTTGAGAATAGCGTCTCGAGACACCGCGAAGGCGCCAGAAAATCAAGATTAGGCTACCCGACATCTTAGCATGACAATCCCATTCCATAAACATGACCAAATCCTCCCTCCACCGACAATGACTCAACTCAAAAGGGTCAAGAGGACTTTTTAGGGTGTAACGTAGGCTAGGGGTAAGGTGCGGAATAAATTTGGGATGTGGTGCTCATACCTAAAGTGAAGCGCAATAAGAACTCAACTCAAGCATAATCAACCGAAAACAAACTTTTCCACTTATTTGGGATACCCCCAAGCTTATTCAACAACAACTCTAAACTACAACTCTTTTTGTTCTTTTTTCCTTGATTTGATTTTCCTCTTTTTTTTGTGTGTTTCAATTGAAACTTTTCTCATGCCTTGTTTTTCTCTATTTTTGGCTTTTTCAGAATTTAATTCTATATTTTTTTTTGCTTTTTGCATTAATTATTCACTATGTACAACACTCTTCCAAAACTTTGACATTCACACCAAACAACATTCATTTCTCAACTTTGCATATTCAATCCAAAACATCAAGCATCATAACTCAAAGCTTCACTATCACTTCTAAGGGTGAAAACAAAGCAAATGCTATTAGGCTTGTATTGTGCTCATAAGAAATGAAGGGTCAAGGCTCAAATGGCTAGCAATGGGGCAAGTGCAAACAAAAACATATGAGAAAAATAGAAGATAAAGTTCTAAACTAAAAAGAAAAATAGTCACCGAAAGAAATGCCTCTATCGTCCCCTAAAGTAGTTCGGTCGCGGTCTCGGGAAGGAAATGGTCAAACTCGGGAGACAAGAAAGTCAATGCTAAGTATCCATGCCACTCAAATGAATATATGAATATGTGTTTGGGCTAATTTGAACATGAACCTCACAAGGGAGCAAATACCATTCTCTCCGGCTTCAAATCACTAGAGAATTCAACACCATCTTACCACAAGCCAAGAGTTCATGACGCATGCTACCCAAAGTTCAACCAACTTTCTTGACACAAAATCCTAGACTCGACCCAAGACATTAAGAAACGTGTAAAAATCTACCAACTAGGAATAAAAGCATTCTAATCTACAAGTTCCAATTTTATATGCCCCAATCAAGAATATTGCCTAGAAAACCTAGAAAACTTGCCTTGACGAAAAAGAAATCAAAACAAAAAGAAAAGGAAGAAAATAAGAAAACACACCAAAAAGGAAACAAAAAGAAACAAACACAAAGAAAAAGAAGAGAAACTAAAAATCAAGCTAAATCAAACTAAGAAAACAAAGAAACAAGCATGTGTTGGTATGATTTCAAAGCAAAGGGCATCAACAAATAGGCATCCACAAACAAAACTCCCCCCAAGCTAGAATTAGGCCATGTCCTCAAGGCCTAAAACTAAGCAAGGAGGGGCACAGCTACCCATCCACCCAAATGCCCCAACATGATATATGCCCGTCCCCTAAAGAATGCATAAGAGTCGGAAGGATGTTACCGGAAGTATCGTGGGAGCAAGTCCCGCAAAGACCCGTTAAAACCCGAACAAACTCACCAAAAATGGACGGACAAGGCACAAGGTGGAGAGTGAGAACTCACCGCAAAGAATCATACCAAAATAGTGCTCAAAAACAAGGAAGAAAAATTGTTAGTAGACGAGGGCCAAATGGCCAAAACACACTAAAAAAAACATTATCAAAGACTCAACATCATCTTATACACAACCACATGAAGTGGCAAGAAGACCATCAACACCAACAAGCTGCAAAAGATCCCAAGCAAAACCCCCACTCCGCAATTCTCCCCCAAGCTAATTGCAAGCATACCATAACATCAAGAGGGGGGAGAAACGGAGGGAACCCTAAGAAGAAGGACCCGGGGCATGCGCCTTACCCTTTGCATCATAAATCCTCCAAAAGTCATCCCGCTCAAGGCGATGGGCACGAGCCGCATCGTCGGTGAAAGGGGTGACATTGTAGGTGGGGTCCACGTCGGGCCCCGAAGCATCGGTGTAAGGCGGCCAATCATATTCGGGCCGAAGGGGGTAGTTTCCATGGGGAGGCTCTCCTCGGGGACCATCCCAACCTCCCATGTACCCCTAGGCCACCCGGTGAAATCCTCGGGCCAACCTTCTGGCCGATCAACCGGTGGGGAAGTGGGATACATGGGGTCACCTCGGTAGTCACTCCCGCCCATCATGGTATAATCATAAGGCGGAAAAGAGGGAGGAGTGACTCCGGGTTGGGATGGGCCCGTCCAATACGGGTAGGTAGGTGTACGCTCCTCATTCCAACTAGGGATGGGCCCTTGTTGGGGAGGGTGATAGGGATAGTTGACATAGGGGGTAAAATTCCCTTTGTCAACATGAAAATCGTACACCCGCCTACTGTAGTAGGACGAGTCAAAATCGGGATAAGAATCCCCCGTGCGGCTTCCTTGTGAAGCAAGAGAGGCCAAGGTTTAGCTTGGCTCTCTTGTCCTTGCAAGATAGCCGCAAGGGTGGATTGCAAGCCTTGAAAATCAAAAGGAGAGGAAGAAGAGGACATACCACCCTCATTAGGGGAAGGCTCCAAGATAGGAGGACTACGGGGAGGACCATGTGGAGGAGAATCCGGATTGGGTTGAGGAGGAGGAAGCCGCTGTGCTTGGGCAACGAATCGCGGGTCACGGGGAAGCAAGTACCGGAGATTAGGAGTCCAAGAAGTGATGGCGGGATTGGGGAGGATGCACCAATCTCGCTGCTTTACCATCCAAATATACTTGTCGTCCTTGGTGGCCTTGATCCACTTGGCATTGGAGAGTGTCCTCAAGTCAAGGAACTCCCCTCCGGGAACCTCATCCAACTCAGCTAAGATGTCATGATAGGGATCACCGGGGAGTGCCCTCAAGAGAAGAGTGAGCATCCCTCCTAAGAGGATATCCCCACAAGTCGGCTGCCCATCCCGATGCTCAATGATTCGGGTGATCAACAGCTGCCCAAAATCTAGGATCCCCTCATTCTTCTCCGTGGCTAACCATAGGGCGCCAAGTTCCGCACTAGACAAGGATCCGGTGGCCCCCTTTGCAAAGACCGCATATAGGAGCATGCGGTTCAAGTAACGGATGGCGGGGTGGTGAAAAGAAGAAGACTTGGCCGAGGAGGAAATGAATTTCTTCTCCTCTCCCGTGAGCTCTCCCCACCAAATATTCTCATCATAGTTGTCCACACACTCCGCCACCGGATTAACGATCAAACCCCGGTTCGGGTGAGTGGTAAAGAAATCATTCGGGTTGATGTTAAAGAAATCATTGATCTCCTCGTCGGTGAGCACGTGTTGATTATTGAAAGCTTGGAAATGAAGCTCAACAGACTCTTTTCCATTGTCATGCACCCGGCGCCTCCTAGCCGAGGAAAGAACCTCAAGAGTGACCCTCTTATAAGTTTTGGCATTCATGGTCACAAAATCCTCAAGCTCAAGCCCCGCAATTAAAGCTGAACCCCAAGTCCTGAACGGTCTTCTTGTGATAGAACTTTGTCGGGCGGATGTTCCGCTTAGACAATTCCTCATAGTAACTCCAAGACCGTTGCTCCGGAAAAACAATTCCGTAGGTCTCGAAGGCCGGAGGAGTGATAGCCTTCCTCTTGTTCGCTTGGGGATTGGGTCCCTTCTTTGTACGCTTGGTCATCATGATGAATCTTGGAGTCTACACACAAGCAAGAAAAGAGACACAATGCAAGGCAAAAGGAGAAAACTAAGTTAGTAAAAAAAAACTACAATCTACTATCAAAATTATCACCAACAAGTATCACTTCATCACTCAAGTTCAACCTAAACAATCCTCATCAACCAATCCTCACTATCCAAAAACAACAACCCATCCAGAATTCCACCAACATTTCACCAAAAATCGATCAATAGACTAGTCTTGACAAACATTCACAATGAAACATGCATAATAAGTGTAGACTAGCAAGGAACAAACACAAAAACAAACATGCAAATCCAAACAATCAAAATCAAAGACTTCAGAATTTCACCCAAATAGTATGAAAAATGAGCTTAAATGTAAAGAACAATGAAGAAAGAAGGGAAAGAAATCGTCACCACAAGTAAGGGAGGTAGACAAGATCACCCAAAAGCAAACTCCAATGCTCTAATCACAACAAGGAATCACAAAATCAATGTTCAACCAAACCCTAAAAATTTGGGGTTTTTGAGGTGAGGAATGAGGATGAATTTGTGAATGTGAGTGGTGTAGAGTGAAATGTATGAGAAAGATTGAGTAGGAAATGGAGTTTTGAGGGGTTGGAGTAGAGAGGAAAGTAGAGAGATGGTGAAGAGATGAGAAGTGAGGCGAAGAAATGAAAAAGAAAGGGGACGGATTTTCCAATAACACGATCGCAGAACAGCTCCGCCCGACCCGTGCGAGCGCACGAAATAACCGTGCGATCGCACGGTTCGAGCCCGATCGCACGCCCAGCAGCGCTCGATCGCACGGAATGGCTGGGAGCAACTGCCTCGATTTTCCAGTTTCGTGCGACCACACGAATCAACCGTGCGATCGCACGGAACTGGAATTATGTTTCTTGGCTTGCTCGACTATTCCACACCCATTTCAACATATTTATTATGAAAAGAAAAGTAAAAAGATGAAAACACACAAAAACAAACCAGTACAAGAGTTAGACAACCGGGTTGCCTCCCGGGAAGCGCTCGTTTAATGTTATTAGCTTGACGGACCTCCCCCAAAAAGGTCAAGGGGGTCAAACACGACCAACTTTGGGTCAACACTAGTCACCATGCACTTCTTTACCCCTTTGGGCACAAAGATCTTACCAATACCGCCTTTCAAGAGACGAAAGCCAAACGATCCACCAACATGCCCCTCCTCGAGAATTGATGGATTCTTGACCTTCTTGGACTGCTTGGCTTTCTTAGCCGACCTATGGAACACCTTGGAGCGTTTAGCGCCATTAACATCTTCATCATGCATCTCAAATAACTCGGGGATGGTTACAACATCATCAAACTCATCCCCAAGAGTCTTTGGATCTCCATTGACTTCCTTTTCACCGAGAGAGGACCTAGCAAGCTTATTAGCACACTTAGAAACATGAAAATCGTTAGAAGAATTAGCACAAGTATGGTTGTTCTCAACACAAGCAAGAGTGTCGATTTTCATGCAACTTTTCATTTTGGGACAACATTGATCATCAATAGTGAGCTTGAAGCTAGCTTTGGCATCTCCAGCCTTCAAGGTGATAAGTCCCCCTTGCACATCGATAAGGGCACCCGCGGTGGCCAAGAATGGCCTTCCCAAGATAATGGGGGTGTGGGCATCCTCATCGATGTCCAAGAGAACGAAGTCAACAAGAAAAGTAATCTTGCCAACTACTAGGGGAACATCCTCAATCCTACCCAATGGAAACATAACCGATCGATCGGCTAGTTGCAATGACATAGCGGTAGGAGAAAGATCACCAAGAGTAAGCTTCTCAAAAATCTTATATGGCAAGATGCTCACACTTGCCCCCAAATCACAAAGAGCATTCTCAAATTTTAGCTTTTGAATGCTACAAGGGATAGAAAAACTCCCGGGATCATTGAGTTTTGGGGGAAAGGAGTGCTGAATTAGAGCGCTACAACTCTCCGTGAGTTGAACGGTCTCCTTGGGTTCACACCCTCTCTTGCCACTAAGAATGTCCCTCATGAATCTTGAGTAGTGGGGCATTTGTTTGAGTGCCTCGGTAAAAGATAATGACACATAAAGTTTGCTAATGGTTTCCCAGAATTTGTGGAATTGGTCATCCATCTTCTTACCGGCAAATCTTTGAGGGTAGGGGGGCGTAGGAGTTGGGAGAGGAAGAAGGGTAGTCTCTTTCGACTCATCACCATCACTCATGCCATCGACATGAGACTTCCCTTCCTCATCATCATGGTCTGAGGACTCATCTCCCTTAGAATTTTCCCTCCTAGAGCATTGAGCTTCAACATGCGTAACACCATCATCTAAAGTCTTCCCACTCCTTGTCACAATTGCGTACATTTGCTTAGGAGGTTGACCTTGGGGTGGGAGACTTGTGTGCACTTGTTGTTCCTTGATGGTGCTAGCAAGTTGAGCTAGTTGGGTCTCAATCATCTTAAGATGAGTATTGGATTGCTTGAACCCATCCTCAAATTCAACGTTTTTCTTGGCTTGCGCCCCCACAAACGACTCCATGAGAGCCTCAAGATTCGACTTGAGAGGCGGGAGTGGTGGAGGTGCAACGCCATAACCACTTGGGTTGGATTGATATTGGTTGCCAAAGGTCCTCGGTCCATTGAATCCGGGAGGTGGCAAATGAGATGCACCATAAGGAACTCCCGAGTTCAAAGGATAACCCCCACTTGAGGCACCCCTAAATTGCCCATAAGAGTAGTTATAACCCCCTCCACCTTGATGGTTGGGATTATAACCCCCTTGGTTGTATTGGCCTTGATTGCCAAAACCTTGAGATTAACCGTAGGGCGCTTGGCTTTGATAGCCTTGTGCTCTATAGCCACCTCGGCCTTGGTTATTGTAGACACCTACATTTATCCCCATTCCCGAAAGGGAAGGTTCGATGATGAAAGCGTAAATCTCCACTTGACAACGCATCTCCTATAAAATAACGAATCTCAATTCCCCTTTTCATTTCACCCGAAACCTGCTATTTATAGAAACCTGGTATTTATAGAAACCTGCTATTTATGGAAACCTGCTAAAAATAGTAACTGCCGTAAAGGGTAGCTTCTAAAAGTGGCAAGTCATAAAAGATAGAAACCTGTCAGAATTAGGTGTTGCACTCCAACATAAATCCTAAATGAGATAGAAAACTGCGAGAATCCTATTCCTAATATGATTCGGAAATAAGAGTTACGTATTAATTAAAATCCTAACGAGCCTAGAGTTCGTAACGGGCCCAGACACATTCCGTCATGAAATTGATACGCACTGAAAGACTCAATTAAATCTCAAATACTTCGGATTCTAGGAATTCGAATCTGACTAAGAAAAACGGCCCAGATCCTATTTTCAACGCCTGGCTCTGGGCGCCGAAATCTTCGGCGCCCAGGCCTGGGCGCTGAAAATACCTGGTACGTTTTTTTTCCTAATTCCTCGTGGATTAGAGTTCTGCAATTCTATCTTTCCACAAATAGGGCCTTAAGTTCGACGTGAAAAGAACACAACACACAATTATATTCTGAGTATTGACTCTAAACCCCTAAGCCTAAGCCTCACGCTGCAAAACTGATCACGCGTTCTGCCGCAATCGATCCATAAATCGAACAGAACGTATCCCGTCCCATAATTTGAGATTCATTAAATAAAAAGGAGAAATAGCAAAGTCAAAGTGGTTAGTTTTCTGAGAACCGTGATACACCTCTCAAGGGTGCGTCGTAATGTGTCCCTTTTCTATGATTTAATTGCTTTCCTTGCCCTTTTTATGAACTGTTAAACTAACTAAATCTGATTGTTCTATCACGCTTAATAAATATAATATTTTTGGGAAATCGGATTATCATGCTAGGTCCCTTAATGCTATTTAAATCAGATAACCGCGATCGATCTAGTATTATATGTTGCATATTGCTAAAATCAACTCAGATTAGTTTAATAGTTAACGCATGTCCCTTCAATTATTTATGCTGAGCTAGTAAGGATATCCTGCCTCTGGAGTTATCGACGAGCTAGTACTCCTCTCGGTAGTTACAGTCCCCCGAACCCTCAATCTCTACCTTGCGGGTGTATGTTGAGAGATCCCCACACCAGGGATCACAAGGGAACCTACGACCGTCGTGGTCAAACATAATTGCACTCCCTTTATGTCACGATAACCGAGTTTTGTCAGTTTTTCTCATTGTCGTTAAAAACTGAATGGCGACTCCTATATTACTAGTCAATTGGGTGTAAACTCACAGTAAATCCAATTACACTTGATTGAATAAAAAGAATCGTCACACCCACGAGGGACGAGGTCACGCATTAGCCTCGTGCTTTTTCGACCCCCTCACAGTGGCGACTCTGCTGGGGATAGTGAAGGAAATACTCGTGCTTGTAGGTAATCAAAATAGCCGAAGGGTGAAACGATCCTACCCCGCGTTTATTTCCCCATCAAGTTGGGACGACCTGAAAATCAGCATATTAATGTGAACGGGCAGAACCGCATAACGAATCTCGGCTCCCTCGGGAGTTGGGACTAAGGATACCTTTTTTCGCCAATAGGGGGGTGCATACGCCGCGCATGTTGCCCACTCGGTACTTGTGCAGGTAGTACACCTGTCCCGAACCCAATCGCTCGCTCATTAGGTCCCTCTCGCCTGCATGCCCCCTTGGCTTGCACTTGCGGGTTGGCCTCTTGAGCGAAATTCGTCTGTTGAAGACACTACCTCGACCGGGGCATGTGTTGGATCTACGATAGAAGCGGTACCAAGCCATGCGCAAATAACTACCCATAGAAGCCTATCATAAACTACATGACATATTATTATTGCCTCATGATGGAATGTTAGTTATGTGTAGCGAAATATATGATTGTGTGTGACAAACTATCCTAGAAAAACCAACGACCTTAAAAATTTCCCAAACATTCATAAACCAATTTGCCAAAGAGTTATACCGAAATACGTGTTCCGCAAACCCGAACGATCGCCACAAAAATAAGCGACGCTCGGGATGGCCTGTAACGAATACCACAAACGCTACACAACGCGTAAAGGACGTTATTAGGCAAGCACGCAAAATCGAAGTCGCATAAACAAAAGTAGACGCAAACAGAAAACGAGAACCAATCAGGGACGCATTTTCAACGCCCCTGGCTGGGCGCCGAAATTTCTCACGCCCTCCGCTGGGCGCTGATGTTGCTGCCTGGCCTTTTGGTTAGGCACAGCATCCTTGGTGCCCACCCATGAAGAAAATACGTAGCAAAAAAAACTTATCGTGAAAAAAAATTGCTACGAGGGCGTATGAAAAAGCACTCGATTTCAAAAGCGACTCATAAAAACAAATAACTCTTTGTGTCGTTGTTAGGCCTCCTACGACGACGATGTTCGGCACCAAAACCGAGCATGCTAATTAAAATAACCTTGAATGTCACATGGGCAAAGTATTCAAAAAAATGATGTTCGAATAAAGTTTTCAAAGTAAAAATAATGTTCAAATAAAAAAATAAATCCGAGTCTAGACTAGGCTATGCCAAAGTACAATCTAAATCCTAAGTCTTAGTTGTCTTATCCATAGAATCGGTCCTAATGCTTGGTGTCGTTCTGCAAGTCAAAAGGTTAAACCATAGTGAGTCTCCCTTCCTAACATTTAAATCAATAAGCACCCATATGTAATTGTCATCCCTTGCTAAGAGTCTACGGCCTCAATACTCTCTCTCACCCATAAAAAGAATATGTTATGTATTTGCAAAATGGAAACGGTCACATTCTGAAAATCATTCCCCCATAGTCGCACAACCCCCAAAGTGAACCTAAGGTGTCAATACCATTGGCAAAGAAAAAATGGCCTCAAGGCTTATAATCACATCGGATCACGACTATCATAGTCCTCTCGAGTCACTCACTCCTTGAAATACTACTAAGTACGGACTAAAAGATTTTCCATGAATGCAACATGACCAACCATGAAAATACCCAAACCGGCATACCGTAATGCTACCATTGGGGTAAAGCAATACACGCTAAGAGGGAAGCCGCACTAATGATTCTAGTCTCGCAAAAATAAAAATTCGATCTCCCCAACTAACTACCTTGCCAATATTAAGCAAAATGGCGCATGACAAATGAACACCCAAGAGTTAAAATCTAAAGTGTCAACCAACGAAAGGTATGGTCCAATTAGCCTAAGTCTGAGAGTTGCTTGGTCAAGTATTATAGGCTTACGCCACGTCATTATTTTGAGTCTAGGCCACCTCCTTATATTCATACACGGGTTATAATCAGAAAGATTAATGAAAGTTCGAGCCTAAATCACAACTTCCAGTTTAATCCGAGAAGCTGAATCTGAAAAGAAACAAAAAAATTATTTTCGATGTAATTCTTTCGTTAAATTTCAATAAAGTAAAAACAACATTTTGAATCTACGCTATTTGCACATTTTAAGAAACGACTAAATACGCTTGCAAAGTAAGACAATTAAAAGGTCCACCCTAGGCCTATTAAAGCTAAAAGGTCCACCCTAGGCCTACTAAATTTAAAGGTCCACTATAGGCCTACCAAACGAGGCTCACTCAGTCTCGCCTCGTGACTCAAAGACCACAACCATCTACCTCTTAGCCCAAATAAAATTTTTTTGAAGGATTCATGTTGGGGAGAAATCCCAAGCAAAAAGAAAAAATAAAGAGAAAAGGGAGAGCGAAAAGAGCGATCCATGAAATACTTAGCCCGTACCTCCCAAAGTGCGGAATTTACCCAAGCAAACGAAGGAAAAGAATTGAGTCAACCAATCCAAATCATAAAATTCTACGATGTCTACCCTTTCCAATCCTTATGTTCTTAGACGCTTTCGCTCCGGGGCCCCTGTTCAGCTCATTTAACCCATCCATGTTCTCATTGCCATAATCCAAGAAACCATTACCTCGACTCTTGTTCTTGAACTTGTTGTCAACCGCAAACCACGCACTGCCATTGACGCGTGCGTCATGTCCATCATTTCCAAAGCCCAAACCTGCTCTTACACCACCATTAGCATAAGGACCATATAACTTGTTTGGATACGTCCTGTTGATATACCCTTGAGCCGTCCCCATGCTATTCATTGGCCTTGGTAGATGTAATCCTCATGCTTGACCAATACCTATACAACTTATCCCAACTCATTCAACCCATTTTTGAAGCTTTCTTGAGTCACGAATAAAAAAGGAAGACAAATGAAAAGTACAAAAAATGTAAATAATACAAAAGAAACTTTGCAAAGCGCCTTTAAAAGTTCATCTAAAAAGAAAAAGAAGCATCTAGCGCACCAAAAAAGATCCGCTCAGAAGTCATTTTCAGCGCCCACAGCTGGACGCGGGCTGGGGCGCTGAATCTCTCTGTTTGCTAAAATTTGTCCAGAAGTGCTCGTCATTTTATCCGCACATACACGGAACAATAACGAACACTTGGGGGATACAACACGTATTCAGACATACGTACCACCAAAAAATACATGTACTCAAAAAATATATAAAACAAATTTTTGGCTTACGGCAATGCAGCAGATTAAAATAATAATAAACCTCACTTATTCTACCGTTTCAAATAATATGTTTCCATCTCAGAACATACTTATCGAATTCGGCATTCTAAGAAACCATTTTCTGGCTAAGAACTATGCAAGACCTTATTCCAAATTAAATCTATTTAAGGCGGATACGTAGGCAATCCATGATTCGGTCCAACCAATTTGCAAAAATATTAAAGCCTATAGAAAAACAAGAATAAGAAATAAAGTCCCTTATTGAAATTTAATTACTTGCAATCCAAGTCGAAAGAAAAATTTAAGTCAAAGGAAGAATCCAAGTCACCAAGATGCCAAAATTAACGAGCACACATCGAAAAATAATAAGGGCACGTACCCTTGCCAGAAGGAGCACTCACACTCCTAGGCACTTAGCCAAGACTCAAAAGATCGCTTTGCCTCAATTGAATGGGGGCTAGCGCAAGCGTCCATGACCTCTAAAGTACTCGACTTGACCCTCCCTAAAAGCGAACTAACTCACTTAAAGACTTTCTTGCACCACTAGACATAGTCGTTCGCTTAAAGACCTTCTTTCACCACTAGACACAGTCATAATCGCCAACAAGTAGTAAAGGCAGTAAGCTTGCAATAATTATTCTACGGCATCACCCCATCGTTCCTTCGAACTCAGGGCACCCGTTCATGGTAATTCAAATGCTTGCGAATCTCCTTTGAAAAAAATTAGACATTGTCAATAGGACTTGGCACTTAACCGAGGCTCACCTTACTCAGACATGTGACACGGGCATCTAAAATCGAAATCTGAAAGCATTATTAATGGGAAGACATAACAACAACTGGGGGCTAAAAATTGAAATGAAAGAGCTGTTAGGTTATGATACATATGACAATTCATAAATCATGCGGAAAAACCATAAAGCCAGGAAAGCATATTATTTACACATAATCATTTAGCATAGTTTAGATGCATACACTTTGTTGCGTGCCTTCCCTAGCTGCGCCCGAACCGAACAAGAACAAGTCTTTAGGACTCCAAGTGTCGTCCCTCCGTAGATAGTCCACAGCACGTCCGGATCTGCATTAAGCTTGACCAACTAGGATCGCCCTTAAGGTACTTAGAATTTTCGGCTAATGTAGGCAATTGTATGACTGAATTTTTGCTCTCAAAAATCACTTTGAATACTTGAATTGTCTCTGTAAATTATGACCCTAGGCACCTATTTATAGAGGTATGGAAAAGGAACTGGAATCCTATTAGGATACGAATTAATTAAACTAGAATCCTAATAGAATTCTTATTTAATTAATTCATCCTTTTAGGTTTAGGAATTTAATCATATGTTGAAACCTGATAGCTTTAGGATTCGTATAGCACACAAACACACACACGCACGCACAACAGCCCACGAGATGCGCCATGCGCGCGCGCGCAGCCCGCGAGCTCGCAGCCCATTGCCACGAGGCCCACACGCTGCCGCAGCCTTGGCGCGCGCTGGGCCTGCCTTGCGGTGGGCCTGGCGCAGCCTTGGCTGGTGCGTTGTGGCGCGCTGGCTTGCTGGGCGATGGCCCGGCTTCGTGCTGGGCCTTCGTCTGGCAGGCCTCGTCCGATGCTAATTCGTACGATACGCTTCCGATTAATTTCCCGATTCCGGAATTCATTTCCGATACGAACAATATTTAATATTTCCAATTCCGGAATTATTTTTCGATTCCGATAATATTTCTGATTCTGACAATATTTCTGTTTCCGGCAATATTTCCATTTCCGATAATATTTTCCGATACGTACCATGTTTCCGTTTCCGGCAACATCTACGACTTGGATAATATTTATATTTCCGATACAATCCATATTTCCGTTTCCGGCAATATCATCGTTTCCGGAGTATTCATTTCTTGCCTGTGACGATCTCAGCTCCCACTGAAACCAAGATCCGTCGATTCCGAATATCCATAGATGGAGTATTTAATGCCATTAAATACTTGATCCGTTTACGTACTATTTGTGTGACCCTACGGGTTCAGTCAAGAGTAAGCTGTGGATTAATATCATTAATTCCATTTGAACTGAAGCGGCCTCTAGCTAGGCATTCAGCTCACTTGATCTCACTGAATTATTAACTTGTTAATTAATACTGAACCACATTTATTAGACTTAACATAGAATGCATACTTGGACCAAGGGCACTATTTCCTTCAAGAGCTAGGGAAAGAACTAAGTATACCTTGACCTTTTGTGCAGACATACACCAAGTAAATCTAAGTCAATTTGAAAACGGTTTATATTCCCGCAATTCTGGAAAAGATGGCCCTAAAAGCCTAAAGCATATGCCAAACGGGCACAAGTATATCTTGACGCCTGCACCCTGGCTTCCAGCAAATCCTTAGACAACATTCCAAAAATCGTAACAGTATTTTGATTCACTCATGTAATCCTGTACGAACCCTTCTATAAGTCAACCTACTTAGGACACCTCGAATTGTACACAGTAGGATTCGGATTTCAAATAATTTTCAAAGACTTCTTCGAACATAATAAAGTGTCATTAGTTTAATCTAAAGTATACGTTTTGCAAGTAAGTCAAAGATATTTCTAAATATGATTATGGGTAAAGAAAGACACCTAGCTTTTGGTCAAGGCACACTTCAACATGTGATTACCTTGACCATGGCAATGTCGCACAATACGACATTCACAAGAAAAGTAGCAAATTACTACTCGAACGTACCTCGCACTAAACGAGTCTGGTTCAAACTATTCATGATCCATGTCACCATGAATGCACAAAAACGTATGCAAACCATTATAGCACCAAGCCAATCCCGTAGCTACAGTTGGAGGCTTGAGAAAAACACTCTAAAAATGCTCGAAATGACGATTTCATCGCAAATTCTTGATGCTAATGCTATACATGTGTCATAGGGGCACAATCCTAAGCTTTAATCGTGTAAAACGAACCTTAGAATGACTACAACCCCTCCCAAATTCTAAGCACTACTTAGAACATATAAATTCACCCCACTAACAAGGGTAACTGAAAATCGCGAATCACCTAAACTCCGATCCAACTACTGCACATAACGCTCGCCCTACAAGCGCCCGTTACACAGTCTACCTCGTTCCAAAGCAAAAGCGAAAGAAAAAAAATCAAGGATAAGAACTGTCAAAATATACTCAGAAATCATTTTCAACGCCCAGAGCTGGGCGCCGATATCTTTAACGCCCCAGCCTGGGCGCTGAATCTTTCTGCTAGCCAAGTTTTGCCCAGATATAAAAATAAGAAAGAAACATCTATGAATCCTCGCATGGAACGAAGTAATAAGCTGTGCAAACCCACGCAGAAGGTGCTACACTTAGACCTGAACGAGGCATGATGAAGTACTCCAATGCAAAAATAATAATGATATCCCAACTCCTGGAGGAATGTTCTAAGACACGCCGTTAGGCCACACAAGCCTACGTTGCACCATAAGTTCAACCGTCCCACGGTACGAGTCTAAAAAAGAGAGTAAGGCATATTGCACTAATGCGGGCACGACCAAAGAGCATGTGTAAAAGAGGCAAAGACTACTTATCGCCCAAATTCAAAATGCAAGCCACACGACTTCTACATTAAGGATTAAAGGTAGCAAAACATTACCTACCACGGAAGGGATAGCTCGCACCCACACGAGCAGGAACCCCAAGGCATCTTTTTCGAAAGAACCTACAAAAATCGTACGCCAAAAGGAAGCATCCCAACATGCATATGTTTGAGCCCACTTCATGAATGGGCCTGAACCCTATCAAGCTTCTAAGCAAACTATTCAAAATCAGTCATTGCTCAAAAAACAAAAAATGATTCAAGCAAACTGATTAATGGACCGCACACAACGGCCATTCTATGAACGCTCGTTCGCACATACATATCATCATTCTAAGTACCGAACATTTACGAACGCATTCAAAGAAAAAAAAAGAAAACGAACGACAAGAGGCCAACTGTGTCATCAAAAACCCTCGCCAGAAATCATTTTCAGCGCCTAGCGCTGGGCGCCGAAATCTTTAAACGCCCAGGCATGGGCGCCGAAAATGAGCCCAGGCCCAAAAACAGCTCCGACGCCTATAGGGCCCTCCCGTATCCATTCGACTCAAAAATTGCCGAGTCCTTTACTGAAAGTCGCACCTCACGGCTTTGTTAAAAGTAGCACACCACTATAAAGATCGCTCGCACTTACGAGCACAATCCCAAACACGATGAAGGACATTACAGAATGCGTATCCCCAAGGAACCTCTTTGACAAGAAATGACCGTCAAGCACGAATGCTTGGGGGCTCGAAAGAAAATATATGTTATGCAAAGTAAAAACAATATTCCCAGACTACGCTGTACGAAGTCCCGTGTTTGGATGTCTCAAAAAATAAAACCGGTTTACGACCTCAAGACAAAGGTCGCCGTTGATGCTTATACATAGTCCCCTAATCAAGGACCCTGGTAGTGGCAAGATTAAGCCGTAAAGAGTAGCTCAAAACCATGAAAGATGATGACCACAAGACAATGGTCCGTCTAAGCACGTTGTCAACCCACATTCAGGTTACAACTAAACCCGAGCATCCCTCGAAAGAATTCGCTCATGAGAGAATGATTAAGAAAAGAAATTCTCAAAGAAATCACAAGAACAAATGAAATAGGGACTTGCCCACCTCAATCGGGCAAGATCGCGCCACGAACCGTGCGAGTTGCAAATAGAAAAACGAATTCAGGGATGTCCACCCTTAGCGGACAGGGCTCGCCCACCTTCAGCGGGCGGGGTCTGCGTCACTAGCCGCGCAGATCCTCAGTTTTCGAAAAATAGAATCTTCAAAAAACACAATAAAACAGGCTCGCCATCTTCAGCCGTCGGCGGGGTCTACGGCACAAGCCGCGTAGGTCCTTATTTTCAAATTTCAAAAACAAGATTCGTCCAACTTTTCGGACGGGGCTTCCACCCTTAGCGGACAGGCTCGCCATCTTTAGCCGGCGGGGTCTACGTCACAAGCCGCGTAGGTCCTTATTTCAAAAACAAGATTCGTCCACTTTTTCGGACGGGGCGTCCACCGTTAGCGGACAGGCTCGCCATCTTTAGCCGGCGGGGTCTACGTCACAAGCCGCGTAGGTCCTTATTTTCAAAGACAAGATTCGTCCACTTTTTCGGACGGGGCGTCCACCCTTAGCGGACAGGCTCGCCATCTTTAGCCGGCGGGGTCTACGTCACAAGCCGCGTAGGTCCTTAGTCGCTGCAGCGATAACTTTTTCTGGTTTTCCCTTTTCCAAAAATTAAAAGGATTGGTTTTCCGTTTTTTCCAAAAAAGAGCGATGTGCTGGATTTTCCTTCGTTTTACGTCCCATAAAAAACAAGGGGGGTTTTCTCGTTTAACTAGCCCTGAAAATGAGAATCTTTAAAAACATTTTTACCTCGTGATTGGGCTTGGCCAGGCCCAATTACACTTTATAGCTTTGATTTCGAAAACATCTGTAGCTACTCCCAATGACAAAGTGAGGGAGTTTTTACACTTCTTTAGATCCTTCCAATGACAAAGTGAGGAAGTTTTTATACTATCCGTTGACAAATCCCAATGACACGCGAGGGATATGTCGACACTTCAAGTGATGACCCTTAAGTCAAATGTTATCACTCGGGGGCTCGTGAGACCCTCGCCAAAACAGGTCACTATGGCTTGTGCGACGCACTCCGTCTAATACTTTGACCATCGTCTTACTCCAAGACTCAGTCAAAGTGGGGGCTAAATGTAGACACCTACATTTTTCCCCATTCCCGAAAGGGAAGGTTCGATGATGAAAGCGTAAATCTCCAATAAAATAAAGAATCTCAATTCCCCTTTTCATTTCACCCGAAACCTGCTATTTATAGAAACCTGCTATTTATAGAAACCAGCTATTTATGGAAACCTTCTAAAAATAGTAACTGCCGTAAAGGGTAGCTTCTAAAATTGGCAAGTCATAAAAGATAGAAACCTGTCAGAATTAGGTGTTGCACTCCAACATAAATCCTAAATGAGATAGAAAACTGCGAGAATCCTATTCCTAATATGATTCAAAAATTTGAGTTACGTATTAATTAAAATCCTAACGAGCCTAGAGTTCGTAACGGGCCCAGACGCATTCCGTCATGAAATTGATACGCACTGAAAGACTCAATTAAATCTCAAATACTTCGGATTCTAGGAATCCGAATCTGACTAAGAAAAACGACCCAGATCCTATTTTCAACGCCTGGCTCTGGGTGCCGAAATCTTCGGCGCCCATGCCTGGGCGCTGAAAATACCTGGTACGTGTTTTTTCCTAATTCCTCGTGGATTAGAGTTCTGCAATTCTATCTTTCCACGAACTCTTTTCTATAAATAGGGCCTTAAGTTCGACGTGAAAAGAACACAACACACAATTATATTCCGAGTATTGACTATAAACCCCTAAGCCTAAGCCTCACGCTGCAAAACTGATCACGCGTTCTGTCGCAATCGATCCATAAATCGAACAGAACGTATCCCGTCCCATAATTTGAGATTCGTTAAATAAAAAGGAGAAATATCAAAGTCAAAGTGGTTAGTTTTCTGAGAACCGTGACACACCTCTCAAGGGTGCGTCGTAATGTGTCCCTTTTCTATGATTTAATTGCTTTCCTCGCCCTTTTTATGAACTGTTAAACTTACTAAATCTGATTGTTCTATCACGCTTAATAAATATAATATTTTTGGGAAATCGGATTATCATGCTCGGTCCCTTAATTCTATTTAAATCAGATAACCGCGATCGATCTAGTATTATATGTTGCATATTGCTAAAATCAACTCAGATTAGTTTAATAGTTAACGCATGTCCTTTCAATTATTTATGCTGAGCTAGTAAGGATATCCTGCCTCTGGAGTTATCGACGAGCGAGTACTCCTCTCGGTAGTTACAGTCCCCCGAACCCTCAATCTCTACCTTGCGGGTGTATGTTGAGAGATCCCCACACCAGGGATCACAAGGGAACCTACGGCCGTCGTGGTCAAACATAATTGCACTCCCTTTATGTCACAATAACCGGGTTTTGTCAGTTTTTCTCATTGTCGTTAAAAACTGAATGGCGACTCCTATATTACTAGTCAATTGGGTGTAAACTCACAGGAAATCCAATTACACTTGATTGAATAAAAAGAATCGTCACACCCACGAGGGACGAGGTCACGCATTAGCCTCGTGCGTTTTCGACCCCCTCACAGTTATCATACCCACTTCCTTGGCCATAGCCTTGGTGGGGACCATACATGGAGGGCCCTCTAGGTTGCCTAGAAAAATTAGGATTGTTAGGGTTATCATTCCTAGACCTCTCATTGATGGCATTAGCATACTCTACATCAAAATCTCCTTCATACGAAGGGCCATAATCCACAAATGACAAGTTATGAACTAAAGGGCATGCATCGGGGGAATGATTATAGTCTTGGCAATTTTCACAAAAGAATGTGCCCGGAGGCATTGAGCCATAAGAACTAACCTTGCCCTTCCCCTTATTGAGAAGAGTGGCCGAAGGAGATGGAATTGTGGACGGAGATGGTGGCTTGCTTGCTGCACTTCCCGCAAATGGTGTATTCTCAAGCTTCTCTAATCCCGAGCTAAGCTTCTCTATCATCCGTGCTTGCTCTATGGCGTACACCGAACCCTTTTCATCCTCAATCCTACTTTTCCCATCATAACTTCTTTCACCTACATGCCAAGATTGGTAGTTTTGAACTACATCTTCAATTATCTCCTCAATTTGATCTTCCGTTTTGTTCATGATGGGGCCTCCCGCGCCCGCATCCAAACTTGTTTTCGAGCTTGGACTCAATCCTAGGTAAAAAGTTTGTAGCAACAACCACTTGGGAATCCCATGATGAGGGCATTCCCTTTGGTACTCCTTGAATCGGTCCCAAGCCTCGAAAAGCGATTCATCACGGCCTTGCTCAAATGATTGAATCTTGTGGCGAAACTCCGCCGTCTTCCCATGAGAATAGAACTTGTTCAAGAAGGCACTAGTTACTTCGTTCCATGTGCGAAGTGAGTTGGGCTTGACCTCCTTGTCAAGCCAATCACTAGCACGCCCAAGCAAAGAGAAGCGGAACAAAGTCAACCTCACATAATCCGAGGTCACACCGTTGTGTTTTATTGTGTCACAATAGTGTTCAAACTGCTTGAGATGCTCGTGAGGCGACTCATTGCTTTTCCCACAAAAGGGATGACTTTGCACCAAATTGATCAAGGCGGGCTTGATCTCAAAATTATTAGCACATGTTGTTGGTGCTTGAATCCCACACGTAGCCTCAAATGCTCCCGGTATTCCCAAGTTCTTAACCGGAAGAGCCATGTTCTCACTAGCTTGCTCACTCACTTCTTGTTCCGTGTCAACACTCAAAGCCTCAAACCGATTATGATTTGACGAGCTAGAACGAGCACGCCTAAGTCTCCTTAAAGTCCTTTCCAATTCAAGGTCAAGAGGATGGAGGATCCTTTGACGAGCACGTCCCCTATCAAGCATAAACACTCAAGAGAAACCGTGAGCAATGCAAAGGAAAAACTAAAGCAAGAATGGAATATTTTTGTATTTTCAATTAATGAACTAGTCTCAACTAAACTCAATAACAACGACCGTTCCCCGGCAACGGCGCCATTTTGATAGGAGTGTTTTCCGTCGTTGATAGAAAACCACCTATGCAAACAATATTTATAAAACCACTTCAACTACCGGCAAGCGGTAAGCAAAGGGATCGTCCCAAAGAAACGGTGAATTATTGAGTTGGAAGTCAATCTAGTTCGATCAAGGATTTGATTTGAATTGTCACTTTTAAGAGTCTAAAAAACAAATAAAGAACTATGTAAAATTGAATCAAGAAAGGGGAATGCTAGGGAGTCGGGGATAGCCTAGGGAAACCGGGGGAAATCAATTCAACTACTTAGCAATGGTGATCATGCAACGAAATGGTGATTAGGCAAACGGCATCTAAAGACGAACCCGCCACCTCTCGGATAGGGAACGCTAAGCGTCTAATCCACGGAAGAGATTTCGCCTAATCCTAGACTAAACTAACTAGCATATAATAGGTACCGCCATTTGATCAACACAAGATAGGTCCACAATGTCTTGCCAAACCTATCCTATGGTTCCACGGAAATCTAATCGAATAGCATTTGCAACTACCACTCAACTAGCATGGATTTCCTATCATCAAATCTTTTTTAATCACATGAATCAACCAACAATCAATAATCTATTTCCCCTAATTCATCCCCTAGATTCTCCCCTTTCCCTAACCTAAAACTACTCACTAATCATCCTAACAATCAAGCTATCCATTAGTTCAAAACTAGCTATCATGAAATTAAAGGAGAAGAAGTAGAGAATAGGAAACTCAATTGCACAATCAAATCAAAAACTGAAAATCAAAGTTACAAGCAAAATTGAAATCAAGAACTCAAGGTATTGAGGAATTGCAAAACAATTATCAACTAAGCAAGTGCAAGAATTAAAGAACTAAGAATTCAATTGCATAAAGAAGAGAAGAGTTGAAGAAAATTACTGAATTGATGCTTGGAATTAAAGAGTTTCTCTCTCTAGATTGAAGAACAAAATCACAAAACCTCTAGAATTGAAAGTGTAAAAATATGAAATGTAAAATATGAAAGCGTAAAATGAAAATAATAAAAAATCCTATTTATACTAAACCCCAAAAATAAGAGTTTTAAACTCGAAAACTGAATCCCGCGCAGCCGTGCGAACTTGCAGACCCAGGTGCGATCGCATCGGTGCGATCGTGCTGTGCATCAATGCGAACAGGCCCTGCGACGATTCTTCTCCTTCGTGCCGTGCGATCGTGCTCAACAACCGTGCGATCGCACGGTTGTAACTTGGTTAAATCTTAGAAAATCCTTGTGTGCTCGCACAGGAATTTAGTGCGAGCCCACTGAAATTCCGTGCGAGCGGGCTCCTTTGCGGTGCAAACGTACAAAATCACTCATAGTTCCTGCATCGATTTTCCGGATTTGTGCGAGCACACGAATTTGAGGCACGAGCGCACACACTGCCTTGACTTTTGGAGCCAACTCTGTAGACTCGTGCGAGCGCACAAAATGTCCGTGCGATCGCACGGCACTGCCTTGTTTTTTGGAGCCAACTCTATAGACCCGTGCGAGCGCACAAAATGTACATGCGATCGCACGGCACCTGCTCGAGCAAATCTCAGCTGTTTTTCCATCATTTTCAACATTATCACCCGAAAACCACAAAGATGGAAAAGGGGAATAAAAGAACACCAAAACTATATAAAACTAACAAAAAAGCATAATAAAACTCTATAAAATCCTAGCCTAGAGCGACATAAATGCCGCTCATCAGCATGACATGGTTAAATTTTACAAATTTGCAAAAAATTAAAAGGGGTGATTAATTTTCGTAATTGTTAATTAATTGCAAATTGCGTTTATTTAATTATATGTACGCAGGTTTTCGGCAGTTTATTCGTTACTCAACCAAATCGAGTGATTTTTGTGTCAATTCCGCATGTAAAAGGCATTCTAAAATTTTGACAAAAATACAATTTTCGGCCGAACCCAGAATTCCCAAATTCGAAGCCTAACTATGACTTTTCGGAGGTTTTAGTTTTTCGAACGCAAAAGTTTGTAAATTTAAGATGTTAAATTGAATATTTGCGATTCTTGTTGATAAATCTTGAATTTTTGATTGACCTACAGTATATGTTTAACAAATTTGAATGCCTAGACTTGTTAATTATACAACCTAATTTGTAATTATGATTAATTTGTTGAAATTCGAATAATTTAGAATTGATTTGATTTTCATAATTAATTGATGATTTAATTAGGTATCCATGATTAAAAACCACCATAAAAATTGTTAATTTATGTTAAATTTTAAATTTTTATGACCTAGATTTGAATCCATGTTAATCGGAAATTAATTGATTAATAAATTTTCGATTTTTCACCCTAAAATTATGAAATTAATATGTTTTATTAATTTGTCATTAATTTTGAATTAAAAATTTTAAATTTTTATGAAAAACACCCATAAATGTTGCACGCACAAAGCAATGGAAGCTACGTGTTACCCTTAAGGGGTGTTGTATAGTGCGGGCACGCGACGACGAGCAAGGGAGCTCGTCGCCCGTGTAGTACGAATGCAGCGAGCAACCAAGTCATGGCGCGCGCGCGAGGCGAGGAGCCTGGGCGTGTGTGCTGTGTTGATGGGCGGTGGGCGAAGGGGCGTGGCACAAGGTCGAGGCGCGCGCGCGCGGGAGAACGCAAGCTGGGTCGCCCAGCGAGCACTGCTCCGCACACCAACGAGCGCTGCCTCGCCACGAGAGATTGCTCGCGCCTAGCGAGCGGTGCATCTCTTGCGTGTAGCTGCTGCTGCATTGTGCCATGGTCGTGCGATCAGTCGTGCGCTCGATGGGGCTTGGGCGCAAGCCCAAGTGCCTCGTCGTGTTGCGATTGAGTCGTTTTGAATTTTAATTTGAATTTTCAGTTCGGAAATAATTTTAATTAATTTTAAAATTAATAATTTAAATTGTTTTCATGGATTTTAATTTTGAATATTATATTTATTAAAAATTTCAATTTATACTAATTATTTTACTAAAATTAAACCTTGAATTAATTTAAATTCGTTTAAATCAATTGAAAAATAAATTAAACTAAATGGATTCGATTATAATTTTATATGAGCTTTAAATTTTAATTAAACTTGTATGTTTCCGGTTAGACTAGAAATACATTTTTATGTTTAAAACTAGTAAAGCATATAAAGTTATTGGTTTAAGTGGGAGCATTTTTAGTCATAAACTCTTGATTAGGTCTACAAATCCTTTAAGGTTAAAACAACTTGATTGGAATTAATAAGGACTGAATAATTGGTAGATTATTGGTGCCCTTGATAAATTGCTGCAAATATTTATGTGATGCATACAATGTGTTTTACTAACCAGCTATGTGGGTCATTCATGATAATGAATGGGTGAATGGTATATATTGTATATGTACTGTTTTGTAGGTTATTAAAAGTGACTAGTATGGCCCAAATAGGATAGAAAATATGGTCTGCGTACCATTAATTTGAATGTAATTGGTCTAATGCACCAAAGTTTATTTTTCAATTCAAATATGGTCTGCATACCATCAAATAGTTGT
This sequence comes from Spinacia oleracea, assembly GCF_020520425.1. Lineage (NCBI taxonomy): Eukaryota > Viridiplantae > Streptophyta > Magnoliopsida > Caryophyllales > Amaranthaceae > Spinacia > Spinacia oleracea. Next base: position 113,073,775 of record NC_079489.1, read on the forward strand.
AATTAGTTTAATTATAGCTTATCCTATTTGAAGAAAATGGAGCCTCCCATGGTGAAATTCAAGACGGAGTTTCCAATCCATTTTCAAGACGGATTTTGAAGTTGAAGCTTCAAGATGAAGTCGGGCCATACTAGATCACATTTATCTTATGCATGCTTTAAGTTATTTATTGCTTTAAATATGTCTTAATTATGCATGAGATTATGGCTTGATTATGTTGCATGATTAAGGATTTTAGTTAACTTAAAAGCTAACCAACATAGTAAGAGCCTTAAGTTCCAAAGTTTAAAATTGAGTTAAAAGGTGCCATGCCAAAATAACACTTACTTGGATAACCTTTACATCAATCTAGTAATAGTTTTACGCTCAGCGAGGTGTTACTTATTGATCCTAAAGGGGTAAGGTACACAAATAATTGTGAGTACATGTTAGTTTTGGTGAAACTCAACGATATAAGTAAGGAGTCCTTTTATGGCGTGGCAAAATCGATAGGTTTTCCTAATAAGTTCTTAGACGTACCTATCAACCAAGAGTAGTTTCTAGACTATTAGCAAAAGGCTTTTGCTTACCTAAAATATTTTAGAATTGAGTCAAAATACATAATGTGCTTAATTCTTCAATGATTTTAGGGTCTTGGAATCATTTTATTCACACCTGCCGGAAAAATAAATTCGAATAAAATGCTAATAACTTGTTTAAATTGCATGAATGCTTTAATTTTCAAGTTATTACTCATGATAAATGTTTTAGGCTTTGCATGCTTCAATATATGTTTTAATTATTGTTTATAATTAAATATATTGCACTGCAGTAAACCCTTTTAGAAAGTTAACAGTAAATTTCCTTGATTGGTAATGAATCCAAGAACGATTCAAGGAAATGAGAGAAAATGAGCAATGTACGTTTCTTATAGCGACTTTTATGGTTGTTTTCGAATATCAAAGTCGAATGGAAAACCGATTGGTGCTTGTGAATTCAAAATACAATGTAGTTTTGAGATCATAAAGCATTGAGTTTAAACGCTCAGCTTTACCAATGGTTAACAACCTAAAATCTTTTTTCCATTTAATTCTCGAATGAGTCTAGTCCCTAGACATTTGAATAGATCGATGCTTAGAGAACTTTAGAAGCTTCTGGTAAGATCATCTAGTTGAACAGAATATTTAACATAAATGGTAAGAACTTTGTTGGAGTGACATTGGACATGTCTAAACAAAGTATACAAATCAAAACTAGAGAATTCAATTCTTAAAGCTATTAGAAAGGGTACAAGAAATAGGAAAACAAAGGAACAAATGAAAGTAATTTACAATTCCGTTTCTACCTATAAGTTTATGTTTAAAGAGCAGTGACCTAGCAATCAAACTTCCTTGGTATCATATACCGCTTGAGGTTCTTACTTCGGTAATAACTCAAACAATGGAAGCTAGGATACACTAATGACCTACAAGTGGGAAATGAAGCATGGCAATGCTACATTAGTTGTAGGGTCATCTAGTTTGTTTTAAGTCCTTTCAAAGGCTGGAACTTAATGGCTATTTTGTTCCACAATCAGCATACCTAAATTTCTGTTTTCAAACACAGAAAGACTCACATTCAGAAGAACAAAAACAATGTTTGTTTGTTTATTTGAATGAAATGGTCATTTACGGGTTGAGTCAATATGCTTGATTAAAACAAACAACTCTTTAACAATAAAAACTTTACTAGGTTCAAATCAAACCCTTGATTTGAGTTCCACTAATCTTTGGCATTGTTGCTTAGACCATATCAACAAGTTAACATTCATAAGCTCTATTTTGATGGACTTTTGAAAGTTGATTGATTTCTAGATCAATTCAAGACAAGCTAGTCTTACTTGTTGAAAGTAACAAAAGATATGAACTATTGTTAGAACGCCTAGACAATAGAGTTTAAAGCTAAAGAAAGGTTTTATGACTTTATTATTTCACACAAGATTTGAGTGAATATAGGTTTATTTACTCAATGTGATATAAGTTTGAATCTGTTTGGCTAGTTCAAAGATTCAGAAGTATAAATCCCACTTGGCAAGAAATCATAAAGATCTAGGTTAGATCATGTTGTTGTTTACTTATACCAAAAATAATCATCAATGATTGTGTATTGTAGTTTCACGATCTAGCTCCATAAGATATGGCATATCTAAGTTGGAATGATCGAAGTCAATTAGTACTTGATTCGATCAATGATGAATCATAAAGAATTTTCCTATAATTTCTAAAAATGCTCAACAACCACCAAACTAAACCAAATTCGTCAAACCTATTGAAAAGTAATTTCAGAATATCTTTTCATAATATATCTAAAGAGTTCCTAAACTCAGTGGGAGCTTAGTGTTTGTTATTCAACAAACTAAGGCCCAAGTATAGATATATGTTTCATTGTGATTTATTCAAATGAGACACACGAGTATTGTTTCTACCATGAATTTTTGATAACATAATGTTTGTTTGCTCGAAATAATGTCCTTTTGGAGATTCGTTTCCAAAATGACAAGTGGGAGAAAATACACCTCGAAAGGTCTTCGAGGCGAACAACAAACATAAATGGACATTCCGAGGGCTTTCCGAAGTTCTTCAGAAAATCCGAACACGTATTCTTTAAGGACTTTAGAAGTGGCTTTAAATAATAGACATCTCTTAGAAGACTTCACAAGTGCTTCAAGGAGAACAGAATATTCAAAGGACTTTCAAGTGGCTATTGATATTCTATTTGTTTGATGTTCTATACCCAAGTAGGCATAGAGTTCAAGTCACTGAAACTATGAGATTCTTCTATTAGATAGTGAAGAAACATGGAGTTCAGGTCACTGAAGCTATGCGATTCTTCTATTAGCTATAGTGAAGAAACCTACAACTTGCAGTCAAACTATTATCATGTAGATTAATGAGTTTGTGACTTGTAAGAAAGCTATGACGAAACCCAGATTCCCTAAAATGGTTAGAGGTCATATATAGACTTAATGTTTAATTGGTTAAAGGCCATAAAACATACTTAGTGTTTTGATGACAAAATTGATTTTTGTTGATTTGCAAGAATAGTTTCACACCTATTGGTTGCAAGTTTGTTTTAAGGATTAATACCATCAAACATGGAATTGTGTTCACACACAAAGCTAGATTAGTTGCTAAAGGTTACAAGCAAATTCACGGTGTGGATTGTGTTGAAACCTCATGCATAATCGTAATGCTCAAGTCTATAAATCAAGCAGTGATTGCATATTGGGACATATGGCAATTGGATGACAAAACGCATTCCTCAATCAAATGTTGGAAGAAACTATGTACATGGTATGTCATAGGATTTGTGGATCCAAATAAATGCTTGAAAAGGAAAGCTAGCTTATCAAATCTAAGTACAGATTTAAGCAAGCAATTGAGAATTGGCCGGAATTGTATTTTAGTGAAGCTAATAAGTATTTTAGTTTCATAAAATGTACATGATTCTTATAGATATATAAGAAGTTTAGTGGGAGTACATAAAACTTAATTGGTCCAATGTGTATCACACACATATCTCTCTATTGTGAAATAACATTCAAATGCTAATGACTTAGATTTGAAATTATTCATCAATGATGGACCAAGGCGAAACTTAGTGCATACTGGGTATTAAGATCCATTTACAAAGATCTTAGAATATTGTTTTAGATTAAGTAATGACATTTACTAAATCAAACACGAAAGACTCCATTGGAAATATTCGACCCATATGAATAAATCTAAGTAATGAATGTTTGAACTATGTATAAGCATTTACTAAGTTAAGCATCAAAGAATCTAATGAGATTCTTCACCTATATTATATGTCAAAGAATTTAGCTGGATTCAATATCTACTGAAACTGAATGAGCTAAAGTTACATGAATAGAATTCAATTGGGAATTATTCTGCAAAAGAATTTATCATGTATGATATAATATGAGGATCGCCAAAAACGTATCGTAAGGCTTTAGGCATGACGAACATATACCAATCTCTATTGATCTAAGTGAAGATCAACTAGATTGAGATCAAGAAAAACTTATGGTACTTGAAAAGGTACATAGGAATAGTTCTTGATTCAAGGAAATAAAGATATGCTAAATATTGATGCTACACGCAGAAACACTGGCAAAGGATCAAGCAAGATTCCTTTGAAGTTAACCATTGACAAAGACGAGCTAAAGAGCATCGTGTTTTGAAATGGCAACATGAATTGGAGACCATGGGTTGTTGCGTGGGAAATTAAAATAATAATTTCTATGTTCTAAGATATAGTTGGAACGTCTTCCACATATCTATGAACTGCTTGGATAGGTAAATCCAAACAAAGCATCACTGGCAACCTATACAATTGAAGTAAAAGTACTTATTGCCTAAGCAGCAATGAAACAGAGTTGTTTACATAAAGAGTTCTTCACTGAACTTGGGTAGATCACATGTCTGTTGACTTAATGGTTCTTCATTGCAAAATGCGTAGAACCACTATTGAAGTAAGAAAGACTAGATCACAAAATAAACAAACTCTTTTATCATCCTATTTCAAAGAACGTTTGATGAAAAGGATATTAAGATTGGCAAAGCATGATAACTAAACCTATGCAACAAGTGAGAGACAACACTCACATTGTAGCACTGGAAATCAAGCATAGCTTTGAATTCCATGAACTGTTTTAAAAATGGGTTTGAGGCCCAAGGTTGTAAAACATTGGGGTTGAACATTTATCATATATGAAATGTATATTCATATTCCATTTAATCTTGGTTTAGTAATAAATGATGAGTCCCTTCAATTTGACAAAATATTCAAGATAGACTGTCAGGACCAGTCCTGTGACTAAGAAATGTCTATCAAGTGAACTTGAATGTCAAAAGTTGAAAATGGTCCCTGGTCGGAGTTTTCTATAAAGATGGACGCATAGAAAACGTTAGACGACTAGAATGCAAGATGACTAGTAGTTCTGTTTCTTGAACTATGTGGACATGGCAATGTCATAATCATTTGCATAGATACTTACTTTGGGAAGACTAGTATCGGACAAACCTATGCAACTTTACTGTAAGAGATGAGAATCTGTCATAAGTAAATTTCATTAAAATTATTAGACACTAATCCTCAATACCAGAGTGATTTGAGATTACTTGTTTGAGAACTGCTTACTTTGACGTTGTCAACCGTCGCACCGTAAAAGGAGGCTATAAAGGCAACTCTCAGGTAATCACCTATCAAATGAAGTCTAATCTCAAGATTGCAAGATTGGGATTGTCCTCCCATAAATCGGGACGAGATGCTGAAAGTTGTACAAGACCACTCGGAGAGCTAGAAACTGTAAAATGCATGGCCGTGCTCAGATGAATCATAGGCTATGATTATCTGTTTTATTTGATCAGTTGAACTCTGAAACCGAGAAACACCTCAGGACATAATAAGGATGACAACTCTTACCTTATGTTCAAGAGCAAGCATCGAGCGACAAAGGAATTAGGAAATCCACACTTGTCCCTAAGGACAAGTGGGAGACTGAAGGAAATAATGCCCTTGGTCCAAGTATGCATTTAATGTTAAGTCTAATAAATGCGGTTCAGTATTAATTAACAAGTTAATAATTCAGTGAGATCAAGTGAGCTGAATGCCTAGCTAGAGGCCGCTTCAGTTCAAGTGGAATTAATGATATTAATCCACAGCTTACTCTTGACTGAACCCGTAGGGTCACACAAATAGTACGTAAACGGATCAAGTATTTAATGGCATTAAATACTCCATCTATGGATATTCAGAATCGACGGATCTTGGTTTCAGTGGGAGTTGAGATCGTCAAAGGCAAGAAATGGAAATATTACCGGAATCGGAAATATTGCCGGAAACGGAAATATTGTCAAACTCGGAAATATTATCGGAATCGAAAAATAATTCCGGAAATGGAAATATTAAATATTTGTTCGAAACGGAAATTAATTCCGGAATCGGAAATGTTAAATATTGTTCGTGTCGGAAATGAATTCCGGAATCGGGAATTTAATCGGAAAGCATATCGTACGAATTAGCATCGGACGAGGCTTGCTACACGAAGGCCCCACACAAAGCCAGGCCGTCGCCCAGCAAGCCACACGCATCCAACAACATGCCAAGGCCTCGACCAGGCCAAGCGCAAGGTGTAACACCCCCGATATACTAAATAGAAATAAATAAGAAATATATAGACTTTATAATAAATATGCGGAAGCTTACACCTAAATCGGAGGTATCACCGCCACATTTGACTACAATGTCAAGTGCTAAGGCTTACAAAACTCAAACCATTACAACTCAATTACTAAGTGATCTATTTACAACTGAAAATATTAAACTGTCATAAAAGACTAAACGATAATACTTGAGCTCCTTCAACTTGTAACTGCAACCTTCACGATCAATCTGCTCCAGTCAATATTGACTGCTCACCATAGAGGACAAATTCCAAAAGGATCGTCGCAGGGCCATCATAGGAAGAAGACATGGCCCCAAACACACATAGCAAATAAACACACACGTCAGCAAAAAGCTGAGTAATCACCTGAAATAAAAACATACCAATATAGAATAATAAATGCTCATTTAAACAACGGTTTTTTCATGAAATACCCCTGAGGTTTCACGAAATTCACCAAATAGCTCTGCGTGTTTCAAAATACATAGTATACCCCTATTCTTTCAAACTGTTCATAAAATGCACTTGGACTTAACGTCCGTTAGTCCTCCGTTAGTAATAGTTTACATTTTTGCCCTTATGTTTCTTAAGTCCCTCTTCATCTACAATCTTTCTCCCTCCTCTCCCCAACCCACCCAAACTTTCTCTCTCCTCCCACTGAACCAACACCAATCCTCACCACCGTCACCATCTTCGCCCTCGCTACCGTCGCCAACCTCGTTGCACCGTCGATGAAATCGGTGACCAGGTCAACTCTCTATCTCCTCCATTGGCGTTGTTGATGAGTGAGATTTCGTTAAGGCGAGAGACGTTGATTAAGGGGAGGAGAAGACGACGGAAGGAGTCGATCCCGGAGCGGAGGAGAGAGAAGTAGAACAAATCGGGTTTGCGGAGGAAGAGGAGCTGCCACCGTCGTTGGGCGGAGATGACGGAGGAGGGACAACACCCGAAAAAAATGTTGCAGGTGGTGACTTTCAGACTCAGGTTTGTCCTGCTTTTCAGAGTGATCATGAATCGAAGTATAGGAATTAAGTTTTTGACTTAATTGTAGGTTTAATCGTTTGATTTTCGTGAAATTTAGGTTGATTTGATAATTACTGATGTTTTTAGTGTTTCTAGAATTGAAATTAAATTGATGTTGGATCCTTGTGATTTAATTCATAATCATCATATACATAACGACAAGTTTTTGTTTTTATTTGAATTGGAATGCTAATTAAATCTGATGCTTTTTTGTAATTGTGAGGAGTAATTTACTTAATTTGCAGAAACTAGGAATTTTATCTTCGAGTTAAGGAGCAATATCAGTTATATTATATTCTCTACTCAGATATGCCTTTGTACATTTGCTGTTAACATCTTCGTGCTTCAGAGCTGAAATTATGTTTGGTTGCTGATAACTTATAGCTTTGTGCGTATAAAGGATTTTCAGAAGGCAAGATGTCTGATTGAATATGGGGTATAACTGTATAAGTGACAGCAAATTAAAATTAAAGAAAAAGGGTTGAATTCTAGAAATTATGTGAAGCATCCTTAGATATCTGGACTCTTTTATCCTATTTTTTTAATTTTGTTTTTTACTATTTGGCTTTAAAAATATGATATTTCCAGAATTACTGGTTGATAATATTTTTCTGTTGCAAGCATGCTTTTGTATAATAAACCTGCTAACGATTAAAGAATACCGGTTTCAAGTTAAGTTTAAGATAAGTCTTATGTGTTATCTGCTGGGAGTGCCGAGCCTGATTGCAGGCTGCTTGGCTATGTTAGTTGATGTTTTGAGCCTTTCTTTTTCAACCTGTTTGCATTGTTTTGTTAAGAATGCGACCTGTTTCCCTAAGTAGGTTTGATAAGCACTTGTATGAAGGCCAAGTGATATAAGTAAGCACTTGTTTGAAGGTCGAGGGTACAACCAGTCTGATCCAAACATAGGCATGGCAGTCCTGGCGCATAGATGGTCATTCAAGGTGCTTGTAATATGCAACACATCAGCATTTTACAACATTTTACAGCTCTATTTGATCAACACAAGATAAGTCCACAATGTCTTGCCAAACCTATCCTATGGTTCCACGGAAATCTAATCGAATAGCATTTGCAACTACCACTCAACTAGCATGGATTTCCTATCATCAAATCTTATTTAATCACATGAATCAACCAACAATCAATAATCTATTTCCCCTAATTCATCCCCTAGATTCTCCCCTTTCCCTAACCTAAAACTACTCACTAATCATCCTAACAATCAACCTATCCATTAGTTCAAAACTAGCTATCATGAAATTAAAGGAGAAGAAGTAGAGAATAGGAAACTCAATTGCACAATTAAATCAAAAACTGAAAATCAAAGTAACAAGCAAAATTGAAATCAAGAACTCAAGGTATTGAGGAATTGCAAAACAATTATCAACTAAGCAAGTGCAAGAATTAAAGAACTAAGAATTCAATTGCATAAAGAAGAGAAGAGTTGAAGAAAATTACTGAATTGATGCTTGGAATTAAAGAGTTTTTCTCTCTAGATTGAAGAACAAAATCACAAAACCTCTAGAATTGAAAGTGTAAAAATATGAAATGTAAAATATGAAAGCGTAAAATGAAAATAATCAAAAATCCTATTTATACTAAACCCCAAAAATAAGAGTTTTAAACTCGAAAACTGAATCCCGCGCAGCCGTGCGAACGTGCAGACCCAGGTGCGATCGCATCGGTGCGATCGTGCTGTGCATCAATGCGAACGGGCCCTGCGACGATTCTTCTCCTTTGTGCCGTGCGATCGTGCTCAACAACCGTGCGATCGCACGGTTGTAACTTGGCTAAATCTTAGAAAATCCTTGTGTGCTCGCACAGGAATTTAGTGCGAGCCCACCGAAATTCCGTGCGAGCTGGCTCCTCTGCGGTGCGATCGCACAAAATCACTCATAGTTCCTGCATCGATTTTCCGGATTTGTGCGAGCACACGAATTTGAGGCACGAGCGCACACACTGCCTTGACTTTTGGAGCCAACTCTGTAGACTCGTGCGAGCGCACAAAATGTCCGTGCGATCGCACGGCACTGCCTTGACTTTTGGAGCCAACTCTGTAGACTCGTGCGAGCGCACAAAATGTCCGTGCGATCGCACGGCACTGCCTTGACTTTTGGAGCCAACTCTGTAGACCCGTGCGAGCACACAAAATGTCCATGCGATCGCACGGCACCTGCTCGAGCAAATCTCAGCTGTTTTTCCATCATTTTCAACATTATCACCTGAAAACCACAAAGATGGAAAAGGGGAATAAAAGAACGGCAAAACTATATAAAACTAACAAAAAAGCATAATAAAACTCTATAAAATCCTAGCCTAGAGCGACATAAATGCCGCTCATCAAACTCCCCCAAGCTAAGCGTTTGCTAGTCTCTAGCAAACAAAACTCAACTAGGGAAGAATGAGCAACCTATCAAGTTCTAAAATTTACCAAAATCGAAATCTAGCAAATCTAATCAAGGCAAGACTAAAAATGGAAAACGCAAATCAAGAAAAGAGAAAAAAGAAAAGAAGAAAAGAAAAGAGAAGAAAAGAAATTAAACTACAAAATCCAAGATGGGGGCTTTATTATGGAACAAGCATAGAAGAACACTAATATTACTAATCAAATAAATGAGTACACGCTAACTAATGTCCCGAATCGAGTGAAAGATTCGAGCATCAAGCAAAGCGAACAAAAGGCAAACACTAGTCAATCCCCCTACATCCGGGCATACCACGTCAAAACTCTAGATCTTATTCACCTTTGAGAATAGCGTCTCGAGACACCGCGAAGGCGCCAGAAAATCAAGATTAGGCTACCCGACATCTTAGCATGACAATCCCATTCCATAAACTTGACCAAATCCTCCCTCCACCGACAATGACTCAACTCAAAAGGGTCAAGAGGACTTTTTAGGGTGTAACGTAGGCTAGGGGTAAGGTGCGGAAAAAATTTGGGATGTGGTGCTCATACCTAAAGTGAAGCGCAATAAGAACTCAACTCAAGCATAATCAACCGAAAACAAACTTTTCCACTTATTTGGGATACCCCCAAGCTTATTCAACAACAACTCTAAACTACAACTCTTTTTGTTCTTTTTTCCTTGATTTGATTTTCCTCTTTTTTTTTGTGTTTCAATTGAAACTTTTCTCATGCCTTGTTTTTCTCTATTTTTGGCTTTTTCAGAATTTCATTCTATATTTTTTTTTTTGCTTTTTGCATTAATTATTCACTATGTACAACACTCTTCCAAAACTTTGACATTCACTCCAAACAACATTCATTTCTCAACTTTGCATATTCAATCCAAAACATCAAGCATCATAACTCAAAGCTTCACTATCACTTCTAAGGGTGAAAACAAAACAAAGGCTATTAGGCTTGTATTGTGCTCATAAGAAATGAAGGGTCAAGGCTCAAATGGCTAGCAATGGGGCAAGTGCAAACAAAAACATATGAGAAAAATAGAAGATAAAGTTCTAAACTAAAAAGAAAAATAGTCACCGAAAGAAATGCCTCTATCGTCCCCTAAAGTAGTTCGGTCGCGGTCTCGGGAAGGAAATGGTCAAACTCGGGAGACAAGAAAGTCAATACTAAGGATCCATGCCACTCAAATGAATATATGAATATGTGTTTGGGCTAATTTGAACATGAACCTCACAAGGGAGCAAATACCATTCTCTCCGGCTTCAAATCACTAGAGAATTCAACACCATCTTACCACAAGCCAAGAGTTCATGACGCATGCTACCCAAAGTTCAACCAACTTTCTTGACACAAAATCCTAGACTCGACCCAAGACATTAAGAAACGTGTAAAAATCTACCAACTAGGAATAAAAGCATTCTAATCTACAAGTTCCAATTTTATATGCCCCAATCAAGAATATTGCCTAGAAAACCTAGAAAACTTGCCTTGACGAAAAAGAAATCAAAACAAAAAGAAAAGGAAGAAAATAAGAAAACACACCAAAAAGGAAACAAAAAGAAACAAACACAAAGAAAAAGAAGAGAAACTAAAAATCAAGCTAAATCAAACTAAGAAAACAAAGAAACAAGCATGTGTTGGTATGATTTCAAAGCAAAGGGCATCAACAAATAGGCATCCACAAACAAAACTCCCCCCAAGCTAGAATTAGGCCATGTCCTCAAGGCCTAAAACTAAGCAAGGAGGGGCACAGCTACCCATCCACCCAAATGCCCCAACATGATATATGCCCGTCCCCTAAAGAATGCATAAGAGTCGGAAGGATGTTACCGGAAGTATCGTGGGAGCAAGTCCCGCAAAGACCCGTTAAAACCCGAACAAACTCACCAAAAATGGACGGACAAGGCACAAGGTGGAGAGTGAGAACTCACTGCAAAGAATCATACCAAAATAGTGCTCAAAAACAAGGAAGAAAAATTGTTAGTAGACGAGGGCCAAATGGCCAAAACACACTAAAAAAACATTATCAAAGACTCAACATCATCTTATACACAACCACATGAAGTGGCAAGAAGACCATCAACACCAACAAGCTGCAAAAGATCCCAAGCAAAACCCCCACTCCGCAATTCTCCCCCAAGCTAATTGCAAGCATACCATAACATCAAGAGGGGGGAGAAACGGAGGGAACCCTAAGAAGAAGGACCCGGGGCATGCGCCTTACCCTTTGCATCATAAATCCTCCAAAAGTCATCCCGCTCAAGGCGATGGGCACGAGCCGCATCGTCGGTGAAAGGGGTGACATTGTAGGTGGGGTCCACGTCGGGCCCCGAAGCATCGGTGTAAGGCGGCCAATCATATTCGGGCCGAAGGGGGTAGTTTCCATGGGGAGGCTCTCCTCGGGGACCATCCCAACCTCCCATGTACTCCCTAGGCCACCCGGTGAAATCCTCGGGCCAACCTTCTGGCCGATCAACCGGTGGGGAAGTGGGATACATGGGGTCACCTCGGTAGTCACTCCCGCCCATCATGGTATAATCATAAGGCGGAAAAGAGGGAGGAGTGACTCCGGGTTGGGATGGGCCCGTCCAATACGGGTAGGTAGGTGTACGCTCCTCATTCCAACTAGGGATGGGCCCTTGTTGGGGAGGGTGATAGGGATAGTTGACATAGGGGGTAAAATCCCCTTTGTCAACATGAAAATCGTACACCCGCCTACTGTAGTAGGACGAGTTAAAATCGGGATAAGAATCCCCCGTGCGGCTTCCTTGTGAAGCAAGAGAAGCCAAGGTGTTAGCTTGGCTCTCTTGTCCTTGCAAGATAGCCGCAAGGGTGGATTGCAATCCTTGAAAATCAAAAGGAGAGAAAGAAGAGGACATACTACCCTCATTAGGGGAAGGCTCCAAGATAGGAGGACTACGGGGAGGACCATGTGGAGGAGAATCCGGATTGGGTTGAGGAGGAGGAAGCCGCTGTGCTTGGGCAACGAATCGCGGGTCACGAGGAAGCAAGTACCGGACATTAGGAGTCCAAGAAGTGATGGCGGGATTGGGGAGGATGCACCAATCTCGCTGCTTTACCATCCAAATATACTTTTCGTCCTTGGTGGCCTTGATCCACTTGGCATTGGAGAGTGTCCTCAAGTCAAGGAACTCCCCTCCGGGAACCTCATCCAACTCAGCTAAGATGTCCCGATAGGGATCACCGGGGAGTGCCCTCAAGAGAAGAGTGAGCATCCCTCCTAAGAGAATATCCCCACAAGTCGGCTGCCCATCCTGATGCTCAATGATTCGGGTGATCAACAGCTGCCCAAAATTTAGGATCCCCTCATTCTTCTCCGTGGCTAACCATAGGGCGCCAAGTTCCGCACTAGACAAGGATCCGGTGGCCTCCTTTGCAAAGACCGCATATAGGAGAATGCGGTTCAAGTAACGGATGGCGGGGTGGTGAAAAGAAGAAGACTTGGTCGAGGAGGAAATGAATTTCTTCTCCTCTCCCGTGAGCTCTCCCCACCAAATATTCTCATCATAGTTGTCCACACACTCCGCCACCGGATTAACGATCAAACCCCGTTTCGGGTGAGTGGTAAAGAAATCATTCGGGTTGATGTTAAAGAAATCATTGATCTCCTCGTTAGTGAGCACGTGTTGATTATTGAAAGCTTGGAAATGAAGCTCAACCGACTCTTTTCCATTGTCATGCACCCAGCGCCTCCTAGCCGAGAAAAGAACCTCAAGAGTGACCCTCTTGTAAGTTTTGGCATTCATGGTCACAAAATCCTCAAGCTTAAGCCCCGCAATTAAAGCGTTTAGCTCCTTTTCGAACCCCAAGTCCTGAACGGTCTTCTTGTGATAGAACTTTGTCGGGCGGATGTTCCGCTTAGACAATTCCTCATAGTAACTCCAAGACCGTTGCTCCGGAAAAACAATTCCGTAGGTCTCGAAGGCCGGAGGAGTGATAGCCTTCCTCTTGTTCGCTTGGGGATTGGGTCCCTTCTTTGTACGCTTGGTCATCATGATGAATCTTGGAGTCTACACACAAGCAAGAAAAGAGACACAATGCAAGGCAAAAGGAGAAAACTAAGTTAGTAAAAAAAACTACAATCTACTATCAAAATTATCACCAACAAGTATCACTTCATCACTCAAGTTCAACCTAAACAATCCTCATCAACCAATCCTCATTATCCAAAAACAACAACCCATCAAGAATTCCACCAACATTTCACCAAAAATCGATCAATAGACTAGTCTTTGCAAACATTCACAATGAAACATGCATAATAAGTGTAGACTAGCAAGGAACAAACACAAAAACAAACATGCAAATCCAAACAATCAAAATCAAAGACTTCAGAATTTCACCCAAATAGTATGAACAATGAGCTTAAATGTAAAGAACAATGAAGAAAGAAGGGAAAGAAATCGTCACCACAAGTAAGGGAGGTAGACAAGATCACCCAAAAGCAAACTCCAATGCTCTAATCACAACAAGGAATCACAAAATCAATGTTCAACCAAACCCTAAAAATTTGGGGTTTTTGAGAAAAATCAGAAATAATTGGTTTTGAGGTGAGGAATGAGGATGAATTTGTGAATGTGAGTGGTGTAGAGTGAAATGTGTGAGAAAGATTGAGTAGGAAATGGAGTTTTGAGGGGTTGGAGTAGAGAGATGGTTAAGAGATGAGAAGTGAGGTGAAGAAATGAAAAAGAAAGGGGACGGATTTTCCAATAACACGATCGCAGAACAGCTCCGCCCGACCCGTGCGAGCGCACGAAATAACCGTACGATCGCACGGTTCGAGCCCGATCGCACGCCCAGCAGCGCTCGATCGCACGGAATGGCTGGGAGCAACTGCCTCGATTTTCCAGTTTCGTGCGACCACACGAATCAACCGTGCGATCGCACGGAACTGGAATTATGTTTCTTGGCTTGCTCGACTATTCCACACCCATTTCAACATATTTATTATGAAAAGAAAAGTAAAAAGATGAAAACACACAAAAACAAACCAGTACAAGAGTTACACAACCGGGTTGCCTCCCGGGAAGCGCTCGTTTAACGTCATTAGCTTGACGGACCTCCCCCAAAAAGGTCAAGGGGGGTCAAACACGACCAACTTTGGGTCAACACTAGTCACCATGCACTTCTTTGCCCCTTTGGGCACAAAGATCTTAACGATACCGCCTTTCAAGAGACGAAAGCCAAACGATCCACCAACATGCCCCTCCTGGGGAATTGATGGATTCTTGACCTTCTTGGACTGCTTGGCTTTCTTAGCCGACCTATGGAACACGTTGGAGTGTTTAGCTCCATTAACATCTTCATCATGCATCTCAAATAACTCGGGGATGGTTACAACATCATCAAACTCATCCCCAAGAGTCTTTGGATCTCCATGGACTTCCTTTTCACCGAGAGAGGACCTAGCAAGCTTATTAGCACACTTAGAAACATGAAAATCGTTAGAAGAATTAGCACAAGTATGGTTATTCTCAACACAAGCAAGAGTGTCGATTTTCATGCAACTTTTCATTTTGGGACAACATTGATCATCAATAGTGAGCTTGAAGCTAGCTTTGGCATCTCCAGCCTTCAAGGTGATAAGTCCCCCTTGCACATCGATAAGGGCACCCGCGGTGGCCAAGAATGGCCTTCCCAAGATAATGGGGGTGTGGGCATCCTCATCGATGTCCAAGACAACGAAGTCAACAAGAAAAGTAAGCTTGCCAACTACGAGGGGAACATCCTCAATCCTACCCAATGGAAACATAACCGATCGATTGGCTAGTTGCAATGACATAGCGGTAGGAGAAAGATCACCAAGAGTAAGCTTCTCAAAAATCTTATATGGCAAGATGCTCACACTTGCCCCCAAATCACAAAGAGCATTCTCAAATTTTAGCTTTTGAATGCTACAAGGGATAGAAAAACTCCCGGGATCATTGAGTTTTGGGGGAAAGGAGTGCTGAATTAGAGCGCTACAACTCTCCGTGAGTTGAACGGTCTCCTTGGGTTCACACCCTCTCTTGCCACTAAGAATGTCCCTCATGAATCTTGAGTAGTGGGGCATTTGTTTGAGTGCCTCGGTAAAAGATAATGACACATAAAGTTTGCTAATGGTTTCCCAGAATTTGTGGAATTGGTCATCCATCTTCTTACCGGCAAATCTTTGAGGGTAGGGGGGAGTAGGAGTTGGGAGAAGAAGAAGGGTAGTCTCTTTCGACTCATCACCATCACTCATGCCATCGATATGAGACTTCCCTTCCTCATCATCATGGTCCGAGGACTCATCTCCCTTAGAATTTTCCCTCCTAGAGCATTGAGCTTTAACATGCGTAACACCATCATCTAAAGTCTTCCCACTCCTTGTCACAATTGCGTACATTTGCTTAGGAGGTTGACCTTGGGGTGGGAGACTTGTGTGCACTTGTTGCTCCTTGATGGTGCTAGCAAGTTGAGCTAGTTGGGTCTCAATCATCTTAAGATGAGTATTGGATTGCTTGAACCCATACTCAAATTCAACGTTTTTCTTGGCTTGCGCCCCCACAAACGACTCCATGAGAGCCTCGAGATTCGACTTGAGAGGCGGGAATGGTGGAAGTGCAACGCCATAACCACTTGGGTTGGATTGATATTGGTTGCCAAAGGTCCTCGGTCCATTGAATCCGAGAGGTGGCAAATGAGATGCACCATAAGGAACTCCCGAGTTCAAAGGATAACCCCCACTTGAGGCACCCCTAAATTGCCCATAAGAGTAGTTATAACCCCCTCCACCTTGATGGTTGGGATTATAACCCCCTTGGTTGTATTGGCCTTGATTGCCAAAACCTTGAGATTGACCGTAGGGCGCTTGGCTTTGATAGCCTTGTGCTCTATAGCCACCTCGGCCTTGGTTATTGTAGACACCTACATTTGTCCCCATTCCCGAAAGGGAAGGTTCGATGATGAAAGCGTAAATCTCCACTTGACAACGCATCTCCTATAAAATAACGAATCTCAATTCCCCTTTTCATTTCACCCGAAACCTGCTATTTATAAAAACCTGCTATTTATAGAAACCTGCTATTTATGGAAACCTGCTAAAAATAGTAACTGCCGTAAAGGGTAGCTTCTAAAAGTGGCAAGTCATAAAAGATAGAAACCTGTCAGAATTAGGTGTTGCACTCCAACATAAATCCTAAATGAGATAGAAAACTGCGAGAATCCTATTCCTAATATGATTCGGAAATAAGAGTTACGTATTAATTAAAATCCTAACGAGCCTAGAGTTCGTAACGGGCCCAGACGCATTCCGTCATGAAATTGATACGCACTGAAAGACTCAATTAAATCTCAAATACTTCGGATTCTAGGAATCCGAATCTGACTAAGAAAAACGACCCAGATCCTATTTTCAACGCCTGGCTCTAGGCGCCGAAATCTTCGGCGCCCAGGCCTGGGCGCTGAAAATACCTGGTACGTGTTTTTTCCTAATTCCTCGTGGATTAGAGTTCTGCAATTCTATCTTTCCACGAACTCTTTTCTATAAATAGGGCCTTAAGTTCGACGTGAAAAGAACACAACACACAATTATATTCTGAGTATTGACTCTAAACCCCTAAGCCTAAGCCTCACGCTGCAAAACTGATCACGCGTTCTGTCGCAATCGATCCATAAATCGAACAGAACGTATCCCGTCCCATAATTTGAGATTCGTGAAATAAAAAGGAGAAATAGCAAAGTCAAAGTGGTTAGTTTTCTGAGAACCGTGACACACCTCTCAAGGGTGCGTCGTAATGTGTCCCTTTTCTATGATTTAATTGCTTTCCTCGCCCTTTTTATGAACTGTTAAACTAACTAAATCTGATTGTTCTATCACGCTTAATAAATATAATATTTTTGGGAAATCGGATTATCATGCTAGGTCCCTTAATGCTATTTAAATCAGATAACCGCGATCGATCTAGTATTATATGTTGCATATTTCTAAAATCAACTCAGATTAGTTTAATAGTTAACGCATGTCCCTTCAATTATTTATGCTGAGCTAGTAAGGATATCCTGCCTCTGGAGTTATCGACGAGCGAGTACTCCTCTCGGTAGTTACAGTCCCCCGAACCCTCAATCTCTACCTTGCGGGTGTATGTTGAGAGATCCCCACACCAGGGATCACAAGGGAACCTACGGCCGTCGTGGTCAAACATAATTGCACTCCCTTTATGTCACGATAACCGGGTTTTGTCAGTTTTTCTCATTGTCGTTAAAAACTGAATGGCGACTCCTATATTACTAGTCAATTGGGTGTAAACTCACAGGAAATCCAATTACACTTGATTGAATAAAAAGAATCGTCACACCCACGAGGGACGAGGTCACGCATTAGCCTCGTGCTTTTTCGACCCCCTCACAGTTATCATACCCACTTCCTTGGCCATAGCCTTGGTGGGGACCATACATGGAGGGCCCTCTAGGTTGCCTAGCAAAATTAGGATTGTTAGGGTTATCATTCCTAGACCTCTCATTGATGGCATTAGCATACTCTACATCAAAATCTCCTTCATACGAAGGGCCATAATCCACAAATGACAAGTTATGAACTAAAGGGCATGCATCGGGGGAATGATTATAGTCTTGGCAATTTTCACAAAAGAATGTGCCCGGAGGCATTGAGCCATAAGAACTAACCTTGCCCTTCCCCTTATTGAGAAGAGTGGCCGAAGGAGATGGAATTGTGGACGGAGATGGTGGCTTGCTTGCTGCACTTCCCGCAAATGGTGTATTCTCAAGCTTCTCTAATCTCGAGCTAAGCTTCTCTATCATCCGTGCTTGCTCTATGGCGTACACCGAACCCTTTCCATCCTCAATCCTACTTTTCCCATCATAACTTCTTGCACCTACATGCCAAGATTGGTAGTTTTGAACTACATCTTCAATTATCTCCTCAATTTGATCTTCCGTTTTGTTCATGATGGGGCCTCCCGCGCCCGCATCCAAACTTGCTTTCGAGCTTGGACTCAATCCTAGGTAAAAAGTTTGTAGCAACAACCATTTGGGAATCCCATGATGAGGGCATTCCCTTTGGTACTCCTTGAATCGGTCCCAAGCCTCGAAAAGCGATTCATCACGGCCTTGCTCAAATGATTGAATCTTATGGCGAAACTCCGCCGTCTTCCCATGAGAATAGAACTTGTTCAAGAAGGCACTAGTTACTTCGTTCCATGTGCGAAGTGAGTTGGGCTTGACCTCCTTGTCAAGCCAATCACTAGCACGCCCAAGCAAAGAGAAGCGGAACAAAGTCAACCTCACATAATCCGAGGTCACACCGTTGTGTTTTATTGTGTCACAATAGTGTTCAAACTGCTTGAGATGCTCGTGAGGCGACTCATTGCTTTTCCCACAAAAGGGATGACTTTGCACCAAATTGATCAAGGCGGGCTTGATCTCAAAATTATTAGAACATGTTGTTGGTGCTTGAATCCCACACGTAGCCTCAAATGCTCCCGGTATTCCCAAGTTCTTAACCGGAAGAGCCATGTTCTCACTAGCTTGCTCACTCACTTCTTGTTCCGTGTCAACACTCAAAGCCTCAAACCGATTATGATTTGACGAGCTAGAACGAGCACGCCTAAGTCTCCTTAAAGTCCTTTCCAATTCAAGGTCAAGAGGATGGAGGATCCTTTGACGAGCACGTCCCCTATCAAGCATAAACACTCAAGAAAACCGTGAGCAATGCAAAGGAAAAACTAAAGCAAGAATGGAATATTTTTGTATTTTCAATTAATGAACTAGTCTCAACTAAACTCAATAACAACGACCGTTCCCCGGCAACGGCGCCATTTTGATAGGCGTGTTTTCCGTCGTTGATAGAAAACCACCTATGCAAACAATATTTATAAAACCACTTCAACTACCGGCAAGCGGTAAGCAAAGGGATCGTCCCAAAGAAACGGTAAATTATTGAGTTGGAAGTCAATCTAGTTCGATCAAGGATTTGCTTTGAATTGTCACTTTTAAGAGTCTAAAAAACAAATAAAGAACTATGTAAAATTGAATCAAGAAAGGGGAATGCTAGGGAGTCGGGGATAGCCTAGGGAAACCGGGGGAAATCAATTCAACTATTTAGCAATGGTGATCATGCAACGAAATGGTGATTAGGAAAACGGCATCTAAAGACGAACCCGCCACCTCTCGGATAGGGAACGCTAAGCGTCTAATCCACGGAAGAGCTTTCGCCTAATCCTAGACTAAACTAACTAGCATATAATAGGTACCGCCATTTGATCAACACAAGATAGGTCCACAATGTCTTGCCAAACCTATCCTATGGTTCCACGGAAATCTAATCGAATAGCATTTGCAACTACCACTCAACTAGCATGGATTTCCTATCATCAAATCTTTTTTAATCACATGAATCAACCAACAATCAATAATCTATTTCCCCTAATTCATCCCCTAGATTCTCCCCTTTCCCTAACCTAAAACTACTCACTGATCATCCTAACAATCAAGCTATCCATTAGTTCAAAACTAGCTATCATGAAATTAAAGGAGAAGAAGTAGAGAATAGGAAACTCAATTGCACAATCAAATCAAAAACTGAAAATCAAAGTAACAAGCAAAATTGAAATCAAGAACTCAAGGTATTGAGGAATTGCAAAAAAATTATCAACTAAGCAAGTGCAAGAATTAAAGAACTAAGAATTCAATTGCATAAAGAAGAGAAGAGTTGAAGAAAATTACTGAATTGATGCTTGGAATTAAAGAGTTTCTCTCTCTAGATTGAAGAACAAAATCACAAAACCTCTAGAATTGAAAGTGTAAAAATATGAAATGTAAAATATGAAAGCGTAAAATGAAAATAATCAAAAATCCTATTTATACTAAACCCCAAAAATAAGAGTTTTAAACTCGAAAACTGAATCCCGCGCAGCCGTGCGAACGTGCAGACCCAGGTGCGATCGCATCGGTGCGATCGTGCTGTGCATCAATGCGAATGGGCCCTGCGACGATTCTTCTCCTTCGTGCCGTGCGATCGTGCTCAACAACCGTGCGATCGCACGGTTGTAACTTGGGTAAATCTTAGAAAATCCTTGTGTGCTCGCACAGGAATTTAGTGCGAGCCCACCGAAATTCCGTGCGAGCGGGCTCCTTTGCGGTGCGATCGCACAAAATCACTCATAGTTCCTGCATCGATTTTTCGGATTTGTGCGAGTACACGAATTTGAGGCACGAGCGCACACACTGCCTTGACTTTTGGAGCCAACTCTGGAGACTCGTGCGAGCGCACAAAATGTCCGTGCGATCGCACGGCACTGCCTTGACTTTTGGAGACAACTCTGTAGACCCGTGCAAGCGCACAAAATGTCCATGCGATCGCACGGCACCTGCTCGAGCAAATCTCAGCTGTTTTGCCATCATTTTCAACATTATCACCTGAAAACCACAAAGATGGAAAAGGGGAATAAAAGAACAGCAAAACTATATAAAACTAACAAAAAAGCATAATAAAACTCTATAAAATCCTAGCCTAGAGCGACATAAATGCCGCTCATTAGCATGACATGGTTAAATTTTACAAATTTGCAAAATATTAAAAGGGGTGATTAATTTTCGTAACTGTTAATTAATTGCAAATTGCGTTTATTTAATTATATGTACGCAGGTTTTCGGCAGTTTATTCGTTACTCAACCAAATCGAGTGATTTTTGTGTCAATTCCGCATGTAAAAGGCATTCTAAAATTTTGACAAAAATACAATTTTCGGCCGAACCCAGAATTCCCAAATTCGAAGCCTAACTATGACTTTTCGGAGGTTTTAGTTTTTCGAACGCAAAAGTTTGTAAATTTAAGATGTTAAATTGAATATTTGCGATTCTTGTTAAATCTTGAATTTTTGATTGACCTACAGTATATGTTTAACAAATTTGAATGCCTAGACTTGTTAATTATACAACCTAATTTGTAATTATGATTAATTTGTTGAAATTCAAATAATTTAGAATTGATTTGATTTTCATAATTAATTGATGATTTAATTAGGTATCCATGATTAAAAACCACCATAAAAATTGTTAATTTATGTTAAATTTTAAATTTTTATGACCTAGATTTGAATCCATGTTAATCGGAAATTAATTGATTAATAAATTTTCGATTTTTCGCCCTAAAATTATGAAATTAATATGTTTTATTAATTTGTCATTAATTTTGAATTAAATATTTTAAATTTTTATGAAAAACACCCATAAATGTTGCACGCACAAAGCAATGGAAGCTACGTGTTACCCTTAAGGGGTGTTGTATAGTGCGGGCACGCGACGACGAGCAACGGAGCTCGTCGCCCGTGCGGTACGAATGCAGCGAGCAACCAAGTCATGGCGCGCGCGCGAGGCGAGGAGCCTGGGCGTGTGTGCTGTGTTGATGGGCGGTGGGCGAAGGGGCGTGGCACAAGGTCGAGGCGTGCGCGCGCGGGAGAGCGCATGCTGGGTCGCCCAGCGAGCACTGCTCCGCGCACCAACGAGCGCTGCCTCGCCACGAGAGATTGCTCGCGCCTAGCGAGCGGTGCATCTCTTGAGTGTAGCTGCTGCTGCATTGTGCCATGGCCGTGCGATCAGTCGTGCACTCGATGGGGCTTGGGCGCAAGCCCAAGTGCCTCGTCGTGTTGCGATTGAGTCGTTTTGAATTTTAATTTGAATTTTCAGTTCGGGAATAATTTTAATTAATTTTAAAATTAATAATTTAAATTGTTTTCATGGATTTTAATTTTGAATATTATAATTATTATAAATTTCAATTTATACTAATTATTTTACTAAAATTAAACCTTGAATTAATTTAAATTCGTTTAAATCAACTGAAAAATAAATTAAACTAAATGGATTCGATTATAATTTTATATGAGCTTTAAAGTTTAATTAAACTTGTATGTTTCCGGTTAGACTAGAAATACATTTTTATGTTTAAAATTAGTAAAGCATATAAAGTTATTGGTTTAAGTGGGAGCATTTTTAGTCATAAACTCTTGATTAGGTCTACAAATCCTTTAAGGTTAAACCAACTTGATTGGAATTAATAAGGATTGAATAATTGGTAGATTATTGGTGCCCTTGATAAATTGCTGCAAATATTTATGTGATGCATACAATGTGTTTTACTAACCAGCTATGTGGGTCATTCATGATAATGAATGGGTGAATGGTATATATTGTATATGTACTGTTTTGCAGGTTATTGAAAGTGACTAGTATGGCCCAAATAGGATAAAAAATATGGTCTGCGTACCATTAATTTGAATGTAATTGGTCTAATGCACCAAAGTTTGGTTTTCAATTCAAATATGGTCTGCGTACCATCAAATAGTTGTAATTAGTTTAATTATAGCTTATCCTATTTGAAGAAAATGGAGCCTCCCATGGTGAAATTCAAGACGGAGTTTCTAATCCACTTTCAAGACGGACTTTGAAGTTGAAGCTTCAAAATGAAGTCGGGCCATACTAGATCACATTTATCTTATGCATGCTTTAAGTTATTTATTGCTTTAAATATGTCTTAATTATGCATGAGATTATGGCTTGATTATGTTGCATGATTAAGGATTTTAGTTCACTTAAAATCTAACCAACATAGTAAGAGCCTTAAGTTCCAAAGTTTAAAATTGAGTTAAAAGGTGCCATGCCAAAATAACACTTACTTGGATAACCTTTACATCAATCTAGTAATAGTTTTACGCTCAGCGAGGTGTTACTTATTGATCCTAAAGGGGTAAGGTACACAAATAATTTTGAGTACATGTTAGTTTTGGTCAAACTCAACGATATAAGTAAGGAGTCCTTTTATGTCGTGGAAAATTCGATAGGTTTACCTAATAAGTTCTTAGACTATCAACCAAGAGTAGTTTCTAGACTATTAGCAAAAGGCTTTTGCTTACCTAAAATATTTTAGAATTGAGTCAAAATACATAATGTGCTTAATTCTTCAATGATTTCAGGGTCTTGGAATCATTTTATTCACACCTGCCGGAACAATAAATTCGAATAAAATGCTAATAACTTGTTTAAATTGCATGATTGCTTTAATTTTCAAGTTATTACTCATGATAAATGTTTTAGACTTTGCATGCTTCAATATATGTTTTAATTATTGTTTATAATTAAATATATTGCACTGCAGTAAACCCTTTTAGAAAGTTAACAGTAAATTTCCTTGATTGGTAATGAATCCAAGAACGATTCACGGAAATGAGAGAAAATGAGCAATGTACGTTTCTTATAGCGACTTTTATGGTTGTTTTCGAATATCAAAGTCGAATGGCAAACCGATTGGTGCTTGTGAATTCAAAATACAATGTAGTTTTGAGATCATAAAGCATTGAGTTTAAACGCTCAGCTTTACCAATGGTTAACAACCTAAAATCTTTTTTCCATTTAATTCTCGAATGAGTCTAGTCCCTAGACATTTGAATAGATCGATGCTTAGAGAACTTTAGAAGCTTCTGGTAAGATCATCTAGTTGAACAGAATATTTAACATAAATGGTAAGAATTTTGTTGGAGTGACATTGGACATGTCTAAACAAAGTATAAAAATCAAAACTAGAGAATTCAATTCTTAAAGCTATTAGAAAGGGTACAAGAAATAGGAAAACAAAGGAACAAATGAAAGGAATTTACAATTCCGTTTCTACCTATAAGTTTATATTTAAAGAGCAGTGACCTAGCAATCAAACTTCCTTGGTATCATATACCGCTTGAGGTTCTTACTTCGGTAATAACTCAAACAATGAAAGCTAGGATACACTAATGACCTACAAGTGGGAAATGAAGCATGGCAATGCTACATTAGTTGTAGGGTCATCTAGTTTGTTTTAAGTCCTTTCAAAGGCTGGAACTTAATGGCTATTTTGTTCCACAATCAGCATACCTAAATTTCTGTTTTCAAACACAGAAAGACTCACATTCAGAAGAACAAAAACAATGTTTGTTTGTTTATTTGAATGAAATGGTCATTTACGGGTTGAGTCAATATGCTTGATTAAAACAAACAACTCTTTAACAATAAAAACTTTACTAGGTTCAAATCAAACCCTTGATTTGAGTTCCACTAATCTTTGGCATTGTTGCTTAGACCATATCAACAAGTTAACATTCATAAGCTCTATTTTGATGGACTTTTGAAAGTTGATTGATTTCTAGATCAATTCAAGACAAGCTAGTCTTACTTGTTGAAAGTAACAAAAGATATGAACTATTGTTAGAACGCCTAGACAATAGAGTTTAAAGCTAAAGAAAGGTTTTATGACTTTATTATTTCACACAAGATTTGAGTGAATATAGGTTTATTTACTCAATGTGATATAAGTTTGAATCTGTTTGGCTAGTTCAAAGATTCAGAAGTATAAATCCCACTTGGCAAGAAATCATAAAGATCTAGGTTAGATCATGTTGTTGTTTACTTATACCAAAAATAATCATCAATGATTGTGTATTGTAGTTTCACGATCTAGCTCCATAAGATATGGCATATCTAAGTTGGAATGATCGAAGTCAATTAGTACTTGATTCGATCAATGATGAATCATAAAGAATTTTCCTATAATTTCTAAAAATGCTCAACAACCACCAAACTAAACCAAATTCGTCAAACCTATTGAAAAGTAATTTCAGAATATCTTTTCATAATATATCTAAAGAGTTCCTAAACTCAGTGGGAGCTTAGTGTTTGTTATTCAACAAACTAAGGCCCAAGTATAGATATATGTTTCATTGTGATTTATTCAAATGAGACACACGAGTATTGTTTCTACCATGAATTTTTGATAACATAATGTTTGTTTGCTCGAAATAATGTCCTTTTGGAGGTTCGTTTCCAAAATGACAAGTGGGAGAAAATAGACCTCGAAAGGTCTTCGAGGCGAACAACAAACATAAACGGACATTCCGAAGGCTTTTCGAAGTTCTTCAGAAAATCCGAACACGTATTCTTTAAGGACTTTAGAAGTGGCTTTAAATAATAGACATCTCTTAGAAGACTTCACAAGTGCTTCAAGGAGAACAGAATATTCAAAGGACTTTCAAGTGGCTATTGATATTCTATTTGTTTGATGTTCTATACCCAAGTAGGCATAGAGTTCAAGTCACTGAAACTATGAGATTCTTCTATTAGATAGTGAAGAAACATGGAGTTCAGGTCACTGAAGCTATGCGATTCTTCTATTAGCTATAGTGAAGAAACCTACAACTTGCAGTCAAACTATTATCATGTAGATTAATGAGTTTGTGACTTGTAAGAAAGCTATGACGAAACCCAGATTCCCTAAAATGGTTAGAGGTCATATATAGACTTAATGTTTAATTGGTTAAAGGCCATAAAACATACTTAGTGTTTTGATGACAAAATTGATTTTTGTTGATTTGCAAGAATAGTTTCACACCTATTGGTTGCAAGTTTGTTTTAAGGATTAATACCATCAAACATGGAATTGTGTTCACACACAAAGCTAGATTAGTTGCTAAAGGTTACAAGCAAATTCACGGTGTGGATTGTGATGAAACCTCATGCATAATCGTAATGCTCAAGTCTATAAATCAAGCAGTGATTGCATATTGGTACATATGGCAATTGGATGACAAAACGTATTCCTCAATCAAATGTTGGAAGAAACTATGTACATGGTATGTCATAGAATTTGTGGATCCAAATAAATGCTTGAAAAGGAAAGCTAGCTTATCAAATCTAAGTACAGATTTAAGCAAGCAATTGGGAATTGGCCGGAATTGTATTTTAGTGAAGCTAATAAGTATTTTAGTTTCATAAAATGTACATGATTCTTATAGATATATAAGAAGTTTAGTGGGAGTACATAAAACTTAATTGGTCCAATGTGTATCACACACATATCTCTCTATTGTGAAATAACATTCAAATGCTAATGACTTAGATTTGAAATTATTCATCAATGATGGACCAAGGCGAAACTTAGTGCATACTGGGTATTAAGATCCATTTACAAAGATCTTAGAATATTGTTTTAGATTAAGTAATGACATTTACTAAATCAAACACGAAAGACTTCATTGGAAATATTCGACCCATATGAATAAATCTAAGTAATGAATGTTTGAACTATGTATAAGCATTTATTAAGTTAAACATCAAAGAATCTAATGAGATTCTTCACCTATATTATATGTCAAAGAATTTAGCTGGATTCAATATCTACTGAAACTGAATGAGCTAAAGTTACATGAATAGAATTCAATTGGGAATTATTCTGCAAAAGAATTTATCATGTATGATATAATATGAGGATCGCCAAAAACGTATCGTAAGGCTTTAGGCATGACGAACATATACCAATCTCTATTGATCTAAGTGAAGATCAACTAGATTGAGATCAAGAAAAACTTATGGTACTTGAAAAGATACATAGGAATAGTTCTTGATTTAAGGAAATAAAGATATGCTAAATATTGATGCTACACGCAGAAACACTGGCAAAGGATCAAGCAAGATTCCTTTGGAGTTAACCATTGACAAAGACGAGCTAAAGAGCATCGTGTTTTGAAATGGCAACATGAATTGGAGACCATGGGTTGTTGCGTGGGAAATTAAAATAATAATTTCTATGTTCTAAGATATAGTTGGAAAGTCTTCCACATATCTATGAACTGCTTGGATAGGTAAATCCAAACAAACCATCACTGGCAACCTATACAACTGAAGTAAAAGTACTTATTGCCTAAGAAGCAATGAAACAGAGTTGTTTACATAAAGAGTTCTTCACTGAAATTGGGTAGATCACATGTCTGTTGACTTAATGGTTCTTCATTGCAAAATGCGTAGAACCACTATTGAAATAAGAAAGACTAGATCACACAAAAAACAAACTCTCTTATCATCCTATCTCAAAGAACATTTGATGAAAAGGATATTAAGATTGGCAAAGCATGATAACTAAACCTATGCAACAAGTGAGAGACAGCACTCATATTGTAGCACTGGAAATCAAGCATAGCTTTGAATTCCATGAACTGTTTTAAAAATGGGTTTGAGGCCCATGGTTGTAAAACATTGGGGTTGAACATTTATCATATATGAAATGTATTTTCATATTCCATTTAATCTTGGTTTAGTATTAAATGATGAGTCCCTTCAATTTGACGAAATATTCAAGATAGACTGTCAGGACCAGTTCTGTGACTAAGAAATGTCTATCAAGTGAACTTGAATGTCAAAAGTTGAAAATGGTCCCTGGTCGGAGTTTTCTATAAAGATGGACGCATAGAAAACGTTAGACGACTAGAATGCAAGATGACTAGTAGTTCTGTTTCTTGAACTATGTGGACATGGCAATGTCATAATCATTTGCATAGATACTTACTTTGGGAAGACTAGTATCGGACAGACCTATGAAACTTTACTGTAAGAGATGAGAATCTGTCATAAGTAAATTTCATTAAAATTATTAGACACTAATCCTCAATACCAGAGTGATTTGAGATTACTTGTTTGAGAACTGCTTACTTTGACGTTGTCAACCGTCGCACCGTAAAAGGAGGCTATAAAGGCAACGCTCAGGTAATCACCTATCAAACGAAGTCTAATCTCAAGATTGCAAGATTGGGATTGTCCTCCTATAAATCGGGACGAGATGCTGAAAGTTGTACAAGACCACTCGGAGAGCTAGAAACTGTAAAATGCATGGCCGTGCTCAGATGAATCATAGGCTATGATTATCTGTTTTATTTGATCAGTTGAACTCTGAAACCGAGAAACACCTCTGGACATAATAAGGATGACAACTCTTACCTTATGTTCAAGAGCAAGCATCGAAGAACAAAGGAATTAGGAAATGCACACTTGTCCC
The DNA here is from genome assembly GCF_020520425.1 of Spinacia oleracea. NCBI lineage: Eukaryota > Viridiplantae > Streptophyta > Magnoliopsida > Caryophyllales > Amaranthaceae > Spinacia > Spinacia oleracea. Next base: position 113,102,250 of record NC_079489.1, read on the forward strand.
TAAGGACAAGTGGGAGACTGAAGGAAATAATGCCCTTGGTCCAAGTATGCATTTAATGTTAAGTCTAATAAATGCGGTTCAGTATTAATTAACAAGTTAATAATTCAGTGAGATCAAGTGAGCTGAATGCCTAGCTAGAGGCCGCTTCAGTTCAAGTGGAATTAATGATATTAATCCACAGCTTACTCTTGACTGAACCCGTAGGGTCACACAAATAGTACGTAAACGGATCAAGTATTTAATGGCATTAAATACTCCATCTATGGATATTCAGAATCGACGGATCTTGGTTTCAGTGGGAGCTGAGATCGTCAAAGGCAAGAAATGGAAATATTACCGGAATCGGAAATATTGCCGGAAACGGAAACATTGTCAGAATCGGAAATATTATCGGAATCGAAAAATAATTCCGGAAACGGAAATATTAAATATTTGTTCGAAACGGAAATTAATTCCGGAATCGGAAATGTTAAATATTGTTCGTGACGGAAATGAATTCTGGAATCGGGAATTTAATCGGAAAGCATATCGTACGAATTAGCATCGGACGAGGCTTGCTAGACGAAGGCCCCACACGAAGCCAAGTCGTTGCCCAGCAAGCCACACGCATCCAACAACACGCCAAGGCCTCAACCAGGCCCAGCGCAAGGTGTAACACCCCCGATATACTAAATAGAAATAAATAAGAAATATATAGACTTTATAATAAATATGCGGAAGCTTACACCTAAATCGGAGGTATCACCGCCACATTTGACTACAATGTCAAGTGCTAAGGCTTACAAAACTCAAACCATTACAACTCAATTACTAAGTGATCTATTTACAACTGAAAATATTAAACTGTCATAAAAGACTAAACGATAACACTTGAGCTCCTTCAACTTGTAACTGCAACCTTCACGATCAATCTGCTCCAGTCAATATTGTCTGCTCACCATAAAGGACAAATTCCAAAAGGATCGTCGCAGGGCCATCATAGGAAGAAGACATGGCCCCAAACACACATAGCAAATAAACACACACGTCAGCAAAAAGCTGAGTAATCACCTGAAATAAAAACATACCAATATAGAATAATAAATGCTCATTTAAACAACGGTTTTTTCATGAAATACCCCTGAGGTTTCACGAAATTCACCAAATACCCCTGCGTGTTTCAAAATATATAGTATACCCCTATTCTTTCAAACTGTTCATAATATGCACTTGGACTTAACGTCCGTTAGTCCTCCATTAGTAATAGTTTACATTTTTGCCCTTATGTTTCTTAAGTCCCTCTTCATCTGCAATCTTTCTCCCTCCTCTCCCCAACCCACCCAAACTTTCTCTCTCCTCCCACTGAACCAACACCAATCCTCACCGCCGTCACCATCTTCGCCCTCGCTACCGTCGCCAACCTCGTTGCACCGTCGATGAAATCGGTGACCAGGTCAACTCTCTATCTCCTCCATTGGCGTTGTTGATGAGTGAGATTTCGTTAAGGCGAGAGACGTTGATTAAGGGGAGGAGAAGACGACGGAAGGAGTCGATCCCGGAGCGGAGGAGAGAGAAGTAGAACAAATCGGGTTTGCGGAGGAAGAGGAGCTTCCACCGTCGTTGGCGGAGATGACGGAGGAGGGACAACACCCGAAAAAAATGTTGCAGGTGGTGACTTTCAGACTCAGGTTTGTCCTGCTTTTCAGAGTGATCATGAATCGAAGTATAGGAATTAAGTTTTTGACTTAATTGTAGGTTTAATCGTTTGATTTTCGTGAAATTTAGGTTGATTTGATAATTACTGATGTTTTTAGTGTTTCTAGAATTGAAATTAAATTGATGTTGGATCCTTGTGATTTAATTCATAATCATCATATACATAACGACAAGTTTTTGTTTTTATTTGAATTGGAATGCTAATTAAATCTGATGCTTTTTTGTAATTGTGAGGAGTAATTTACTTAATTTGCAGAAACTAGGAATTTTATCTTCGAGTTAAGGAGCAATATCAGTTGTATTATATACTCTACTCAGATATGCCTTTGTACATTTGCTGTTAACATCTTCGTGCTTCATAGCTGAAATTATGTTTGGTTGCTGATAACTTATAGCTTTGTGCGTATAAAGGATTTTCAGAAGGCAAGATGTCTGATTGAATATGGGGTATAACTGTATAAGTGACAGCAAATTAAAATTAAAGAAAAAGGGTTGAATTCTAGAAATTATGTGAAGCATCCTTAGATATCTGGACTCTTTTATCCTATTTTTTTAATTTTGTTTTTTTACTATTTGGCTTTAAAAATATGATATTTCCAGAATTACTGGTTGATAATATTTTTCTATTGCAAGCATGCTTTTGTATAATAAACCTGCTAACGATTAAAGAATACCGGTTTCAAGTTAAGTTTAAGATAAGTCTTATGTGTTATCTGCTGGGAGTGCCGAGCCTGATTGCAGGCTGCTTGGCTATGTTAGTTGATGTTTTGAGCCTTTCTTTTTCAACCTGTTTGCATTGTTTTGTTAAGAATGCGACCTGTTTCCCTAAGTAGGTTTGATAAGCACTTGTATGAAGGCCAAGTGATATAAGTAAGCACTTGTTTGAAGGTCGAGGGTACAACCAGTCTGATCCAAACATAGGCATGGCAGTCCTGGCGCATAGATGGTCATTCAAGGTGCTTGTAATATGCAACACATGAGCATTTTACAACATTTTACATCTCTATTTTACACATTTTTGTAAAGCGTTTTAAGCAATGTCATATATCTGAAGTGATCTTGGAAGAATACAATACTCAATTTGATTTTAACTCATATATCACTCTTAATTTACAGGAGGCTTAACTTTACATGATCCATGTTTATTGATGGAATATAATCCCTGTTATTGTTGAAAGTTTGTTACAAACTGCTCTACTTCATTGCTAGGAAAATTAGAAACGTAAACTAGCCATTAGATTCAAATTCTGCAATTTAAAATTAGTTTGGGTATTTGGTGCAAATAAGTTTACAAAATAGGTGTATATTATGAAAAAAGTTTATAAATAGGTGCATTTGGTGAATTATAAACATGACTTAACGGAGGACTAACGGAAAATCATAATAGGGGCATTTGGTGAACAGTACGAAAAAAATAGGGGTATACTATGTATTTTGAAACACGCAGGGGTATTTGGTGAATTTCGTGAATTCTCAGGGGTATTTCATGAAAAAACCGTTTAAACAATGTAGTACGAAACTACATTTCAAGTACAGTCCCAAAAGAATACTTAGCCCCATAGTCTATAGATACTCTAGATCTTCCTTTCAACTGAACCTCAATATATTGATATAATCTTTTTCCTCTACTAAACTTACTTAAACCAACAGGTGCCATGTTTGCTCTTTGTTTTATACCTAGCCTTGGACATGGGTAGTTTGAATAAATAAACCAATAAGTATAAAAACTTGAAACTCTCAATAGCTACTAGAAAGACTCTCTGAGTCAAGGCCATTTTTGGACCAAATCCCACTTTGGGGATATTAAGAAAATAATAAAGACTGTATCTTGCTCCTCTACTAATGGTTATCATCTCCTTACCAACATGCCAAGAACTAAGGTTTATAACATTGAGCCTCAAACCAAGAATATAATTATTTAATCTCCTCAATATAATCAATACCCATTTAGGATTAACTAATATACTTCTTAATATTGGCACAAGATCCCAAAATAAAATAACTCATTCCTTTCAATAATCTCACTCGTTTAGGGTAACAAAACTAGTACCCAAATATACTTGAGATCAACGGCAAAACAAAAATAATCGAACTTCAAAAAGATACAACTCAAGGCCAACCCAAAATAACAATCTAGTAATTTTCTTCCACGACTATACTATATGATACAAAACTAATAACACTAACCAAATCCACCAGTACTAATCACAAAGATACAATATAATTGGATCAATAAAGTTATAAATGTAAGATATATTGCACCGCATCAACAAGTATATGAAATCTTGGACAACAACAACAATCGAGTCACGAAAATATACGACACCGTTTCCAACATTACTCGTATAAATATACGGATCGAATATTAGTATAAACAACTCCAAACCAATTAAGCGCGCGTGATTACCTTTAGAAACGAAGTACTCGGACATCAGTACTAGAGTAAAAGCGTTGACACAAAGCTAGGGTCCAGGCTCGCACGCAATTCCTTTGATGACCAACTCTTTGATCAAAATTGTGATGCAATGAAAATAATAACTCAACAACACATGATGAATTGATGAGGATAGAAATAAGATGATTAAATTAAAAGTTTGACTTGGTAAACAATGATAGTTATGGAAGATTTATGAGGTTTGCTTACGATCTCCCTATTTCCATAAAGTAGCAAATGCAAGACGGAGGAAGGGAAAAGGAAACGGCTGAGTATATATATCCGAAATTAATATTAGGGTTTAGAGTAAAGCTATTTATACGTTCAAAATATGAGTACTAAAATAATTAAAATAGGTTTTTAAAATACCCGTCAACTATAAGAAAGACTTAACAAATTAGGAAAGTTGCTTACTAAATAAATTTACCTTCTTTTTTTAACTTAAAAAAATATTTATGAGATAGTAAAATATTGGGATATTACACAAGGCCAGGCCCAGCCAAGGCTTGGCGCGCGCGCTCAGCGATGGGCTGCGAGCAGTGGGCCTCAGCACTGTGCGCTCAGCGTGGGCCGCGAGGCTTGCGCATGGGCGTGCGGCGCTCGTACGCTACGTGTGTGTGTGCTATACGAATCCTAAAGCTATCGGAATTCGTGAATAGATTAAATCCTAATCCTAAAAGATTAAATTAATTATTTAGAGTTCTAAAAGGATTCTAATTAATTAATTTGTATTCTAACAGGATTCGAAATCCTTTCTAAGGTTCTATAAATATATGTCTAGGGTCATAAATTTATATACGCGTTTTTCAACAAGTATTCATACAATAAAACAGTGATTTTTGAGCAGAAAAATCAGTCACATTCTTGCCCATAATTAGTCGAAAATTATAGTACCTTAAGGGCGATTCTAGTTGGTCAATCTTAAGGCGGATCCGGACGTGCTGTGGACTATCTACGGAGGGACGACACTTGGAGTCCTAAAGACCTGTTCTTGTTCGGTTCGGGCGCAGCAAGGTAGGGCACGCTACAAAGTGTATGCACCTAAATTATGCTAAATAATTATGTGTAAATAATATGTTTCCTGTCATTAAGATTTTCCGCATGATTTATGTTTTTTCATATGTATCATAACCTAACAAAAAGGATTATTAAGTCAGTCCATACCTCGAATTAACAAATTAATACTCTTAATTTTTAAGCGATTATTTTAATCAAGAATCAGGAGATCATATCCAACTTTTCAAATCTACTTTCTTTCTGGTTTTCCAAAACAATTCATTAATCCCTCTCTAAGGGTCCTAACTAATTCAAGCATAATTCAAGGAACGGTCGCTCGGCAACACAATCTCCAATAAGTTAGGGAAGTCTTCTTCAAATTCGCTCTCTTTTGTAATCCGAACATGAGTACCATCCAAGAGCAAATCCATCTAATAAAGATTACTCTTGAAGAGCTTACTTCTCGCCTCATCATCTTAGAAGAAGCACACAAGCAAATTCATCAATGTGAGCACGGTCCAAGTGATCATCTCAATTGCCTAATCCGCCGAATAGGTTACAACATTCCGGAGCACCCTACTCCTGAGACAATTGACCGTCAAAGGATAAATGAACTAAACTCTTTAACGAGGCAAAGTTCCCTCTACGAAAAACCGAAGACAGCTAATGAAATTTCTTGTAAGCCGAAAAGGGTTAAAAGATGGATTAGAGGCAGAAAATTCACTCCGGTAGGCGAGTCGTACACAAAAATGCTTGCTAAACTCACAACTCGAGGAATACTATGTCCAATAGGTCCCACCCCGGACCCCCCTGTTAAAGGGAAGTATTGGGACCCTAGCTCATATTGTGAATATCATCAGGGAAAAGGCCATCTTCTCCACCAGTGTTGGCACTTAAAGAATGCAATACAAGATCTAATTGAGGACGGGGTCTTGACCCTTCCCACGTAAGATATGAAGTTGAGAGCATTATACTCCAATTAAGATTAAACGCTCACCTTCAATGTTTAAAACTTAATTGACTTCTCATAGCATTCCTTTAGAACCAAACAACATTTGGGACAACTATGGCATACTTACCCTCTACCATATCAAACATTTGATATATGCGTTTTATATAGAGTTTTTACCCCCGTCCCTTAGTACTTTTATGTATCAAACGTGCTCTTAGGAGCCGTTTCTAGTACTAATGTGTGTTATTGAGTGTGCCTTGAGTTTCAGGTTTGATTATGAGAAATTGGTCGTTTTAGACCCGTTTCATTGTTGATCAAGGCCACTATATGAGTCCGAGAAGTTCGGGACTTCCATCATCGACTTTCGGGAGCCTTATATGCTTATGGTTGAGCCCCGGGAGTTAGACTTGGTGATACGGGCGAGATACATTGAAGATTGCAAATCTCCCTGGAAGCTGAGGGCGAAATGCAACCATCGGGCGGAATTATAAGCAAGCCAAGTTCATCAACGCGCGCCCGATCGGGCGCAGCTCGCCCGATCCGGATCGGGCGGTCAATCTGGAGGCTTTGTGGAGATTTCGCAATCCGCCCGATCGGGAAGATTTTGGCCCGATCGGGCCGACTATCGAGTGATTCGCCCGATCGGGCGAAGCGTCGCCCGATCGGGCGACGCCAACCTCCAGCAGTTTTCGCGTTTTTAATTCCGTTTTTAGGCCTTATTTTGGCAAAACTATATAAGAAAACTTGTTTTATTTTTTAGGGACATCTTATTTTCTAGCACTAAACCCTTAGTTTATTTTTCTAAGTTTTATTTCCTCTCTACATTAATTCAAACACTTAGTTCGATTTATATAAAAAGACAAGCTTTCAATTTCCATTGTTGGAGAATTAGGTATTGCTTCTTACTTTAATTTATTCTATTGCTTTGATCATGTTTTCCATTATGTTAATCGCTTTGTTATTAGTTATCATGAGTGAGTAGTTTAATTTCTAGGGTTTAGGGGATCCATGAATGCATGATTGGGATTATATGTGGACTTGATTATTTGATTGATTGATTATAATTTCTATAGCTTATTATCATTGCTCGTCAATTCTGTTCGGCCGGACTATTTTGATTTGAGTTTGATTAACCTTAGATTATGCCCCGAGAGGTATAAATCTGATGTTTTTGGTCTGTGGCTATTAGATAGGAATTATTTCTAGTACGTAGCGAGAGCCCGCTAGTTGTTCTATCCTAAGGAATTCATAAGATTCGAGAGATGCATGTTTTCCTAGTTATGATTGTTAATTAATTGATATTGTCCGTTGTCCAATCCCGGTCTGCATTTGTGGTGAACCGCTGCCCTAGATTCCCTTAATATTGTTATATTCCAGTTTGATTATTTGCCTTAGCTTAATATACAAACCAATCCAATTCTTTATTACCAGTAGTCTAGATTAGTTAATTAATAGTAGAAAGAACATTGTTTCCCTGTGGATACGATCCCTGCTTCCCTTGCTATATTTTTAGTTGGTGAACGTTAGGTTTATCTTTGATAGGAGTGCGATTTAGCTTGTCAAATTTTGGCGCCGTTGCCGGGGAAACGGTTTTATTTTCTGTTATTAATTGTTTTTCTAGATTATTGTTTGTCACTTCTCAAGGGACTCCCGTTCCTTGAGACCGGATCTCACGACTGTTTTCTAGTTCTTGCTTGTTTATGCCCAGGACTGTCCATACCAGCGATCTGACTTCGTTCGATCCTGAACCTGAACGGACCTTTCGTAGACGGCGTAGATTCGTTGAACAGTTGAGAGACTATTCTGACTCTGAATCCGACTATCTGATTAGCAATCTATTCCATACAGATTCAGAGATGGGTGACCAAGCACCACCACCCCCACTTGTGCGAAGGCTTACAGACTATTCTAAACCAAGTCTGTCTATGCTTCCCAAGGCAATCATGCCTTCCATTGCGGTCGAGAATTTCAAGATTGAACCCCAACTGATAAACATGATCGAGAGACACCAATTCGGTGGGGAAAAGGGTGAAGATCCCAATCTCCACATTCAGTCTTTCATTCAGTATTGTGCCACCATTAAGCAGAAGAATTTAACACCGGAGCAGACTATGGAGATACTCTTTCCATTTTCATTGAGTGGGAAGGCCAAGCTATGGATTAACAGTCTCAACCGCGCAGCTATGAAAATCACCGATTGGAATTCTTTGGCCCTTGCATTCTATGTTAAATATTTCCCACCTGAGAAGACAGCTCGTCTGAGGGGTCAGATATTAGGTATCTCTCAACAAGTAGATGAGAGTTTGTTCGAAGTTTGGGAGAGATTCAAGGACTTGCAAAGAGAGTGCCCACACCATGGTTTAGATGACTGGTTCCTGGTTCAGCAGTTCTACAATGGTCTGGGTAATGAGTCTAGGTGTCTTTTGGATTCAGCTGCCAGTGGGAGATTTATGCAACTGGAGGTGTTTAGAGCTTTGGAGGTGATTGAGGAGATGGCCATCCATAGTGCCCAATATGGGAATCCTAGAGGTTTTGCCGACCGAGGTGTTAAGCATGAGATGAATTCTATTGAACAGCTTACTGCTCAGCTAACTGCCCTACATCACAAGCTCGACAATATACAGATCGCATCTTCCCAATCCACCCAACATGCTAGTGTCGCTGCAATGAGTGCCCAATCTGCTAATGTCTGTAATAGTTGTGGGATGCAAGGCCATTATGCACAGGTATGCCGGAGCTCCATCGAACAATGCAATGCATTCCAGTCCTACAAGCAGAACAATCCGTATTCCAACTCATACAATGAGGGGTATAAAAACAACCCCCTATTATCATATAGGAGTACTAATGTTCAGAACCCCCACCAGATTCAACACCCTCCACCACCACAACAACCCTACCAACCGCGGAGTAACTACAACTCGTAACCTAGTGGATCACCTGGCTTACCACCACAACCTCAACCCACACAACCTGATCCAATGCTTGTAGAGATGAGGAATATGATGTTGGAATTGCAGAGATCTCTAAGCGAAAAGGATGCCAAAATCGATGCCCTCACTGCTCATAACAAGATCATGGATAAACAGTTGGCACAAATGGCTACCGCTCTTGCAGAGAGACCCAAAGGTCAACTCCCTTCACAGCCTGTGACCAGAGAGTCTGTAAATGCTGTCACTCTGCGGAGTGGATATGAGTATGATGGGCCACCTATGACTATAGAGGAAGGGGTTGAAGTATCTGTTAGTGGTGCTGTGCCAGGAGAAAGTGAGAAGGTGGTCAAGGATAAAGAAGCTGACACAGAGGTTGAGAAGAAAGTTGAGATACAAGTTCCACCTATCAAACTTCCCTTCCCTCATCGTCAGCTAAAGAACAAGCTAGACAAGCAGTTTGGTAAGTTCTTAGAAGTGGTAAAGAATCTGCAGGTAACAGTCCCTTTCACTGAATTAATTACTCAAGTACCTGCATATGCTAAATACATGAAAGACATCTTGACTAGGAAGAGAGCATTTAGTGAGGTGGAGACTGTTGCATTTACTGAGGAGTGCAGTGCCTTACTACAAAATAAGTCTCCACCCAAGTTGAAGGACCCCGGGAGTTTCTCTATCCCGTGTAATATTGGCAACCTTTTTATTGACAAAGCCTTATGTGATTTAGGTGCCAGTGTTAGTGTCATGCCCCTGTCTGTATGTACTAAGTTGAACATGGGTGATTTAAAAGTTACCAACATAACTCTGCAAATGGCCGATAGATCTGTAAAATACCCCTTAGGTGTCTTAGAAGATGTGCCTGTTAGAGTAGGTAAATTCTTTATTCCTGTTGATTTTGTTGTTTTAGACATGGAAGAGGATAGGCAAATTCCTATTATTTTAGGTCGGCCTTTCCTACACACTGCGGGGGCAATCATAGATGTCAAGAATGGCAAGCTGACCCTAAATGTGGGGGATGATAAGGTTACTTTCAATTTAACCCATGTTGCTAAGAACCCTATGGTAGAGGAGTCATGTTTTGGAGTCAATGTTTCTAATGATTATTTTAATACCGAATTGACTCATACTAACTCTAATAACTCCTCGGAAAAAGCACATGTTTCAAACTGTCTTGCAGGTGGAGGTGATCGGAGTATGCACTCTTCGGCATGGGTTCGAAAGAAGGGACGGATTGATGATGCCACGAAATTCTGTAAACGGTGGACATCATATTCGTGATCGGGGTCGTGATCTGTCACTTCCCGCACCACACAGCTCATCCAAGGTAATCGATGTGACACCAGATGGCACCATCTTTGGTGCCCCCATTCGATGAGCTGTCGTGGCTCTCATCCCTTTCATGTCCATTGTCTGCGCATAAACGGAGATTGTGTAATGGGGACATTACATCAATCTCATAGGGGGTGAGTATTTCATTATCCATTTATTGCCTTAGTAGTATAAGTTTGATTGTTGATTCTAATTTTTGTGTGTTTAGTTAGTATTTTCCATTACCTACGTGTGTTTAAGTATTGTTTTTAGTGTTAGTGAGGCGAGAAGAGGGCATTACGCTGTTTGGGTGTTTCTTAATGTGCAGGCCTAAAGCCCCAAGTTCGAGAAAGTGAAATTAAGCTCAAGGCCAAGCACGCTGCAAATCGCCCAATGCTGATCGGGCGAGGTGCGCCCGATCGGGCGCGCACTGATGATTTTCATGCAGCTTATTTCTGCCCGATCGGGCGCAGCATGCCCGATCGGGCGGACTGGCGAGTGGAATGCCCGATCGGGCGAAATTATTTTGCCCGATCGGGCGGTTGAGGAAAAGTTCGTGGAAAAGTCAAGGAGGAATTCTGGGCAGAAAAAGTCAAGAAAAGAGGCAATCGCAAATCGCCCGATGCGGATCGGGCGAGGTGCGCCCGATAGGGCGCGCACGGATCAGAAAAAAAGGATCGCAAACCGCCCGATCGGGCGGAATGTCGCCCGATCGGGCGAGACGCGATTTCAGCGATAAACTCACGGTTTCCCCAATCTTTCTTCACTTCCTCTTCATCTTCAACCTAACTTTCTCTCACTCCTCCATTAAACCCCAACTTCCAAAAACTTCAAACCACCATATCTCCCTCAAATCTCCACCAAATTCAACAATTCTTTCATCAAAATCATCCTCTCATCATCCTCTACAACCTACACCTAACCGATTTAAGTTTTCTCTCATCCCCACAAAATCCCCAAATTCACCCAAAAAGCTCAAAAAACTAAAAAATTCAGATTTTTCATCAATGGCAAATAGACCACAAAGAAAATGCACGAGGGTACCAAGAAATCAACATGAGGCTTCCACAAGCCGATCTCGGGAACCGACACCACCACCTCCACCACCGCAATTCGAGCCCGACACGGATTTTCCGGATGTCATCTTTATTACGGAGGAGCAACGAGCACGATTCATGCACCTCAAATTGAGGGAGGTAATCCCTACTCGCTTTATATGTCAAAAATCATTGCATGATATGGGAATTGAGCGTGATGTAAAACGTGTTTTTGTTGGTGTTGGTATGAGTAGCATGTATGGTATGCTCCGTCTCACATTTAGGCGGTTGACTCTAGAATTTTTGAGTAGTTTTAATGTTCGTAGGGATGGTTATCGAACCGTGTCATCGGTTCAATTTCGTGTGATGAACCGGACCTACACCATGAGCTTATCTGATTTTGGTAGGATTTTTGGATTGTCTACCACATATAGTAGGAAACCCAAGGAGACTCACAATAACTGCACCATGTGAGGAAAGCTTACGGGCAATGCGAATCCCGGGAGTATGCAACATTTGCATGCTTCCAAGATTCAACACCCGGTACCGATTGTCTTCTACAGGTTTCTTGGTTTTACGATCTTTGGTAGGGATGAGACCCAGAATATTAGGAGTACGGAGCTAGAGATCTTAGGTGGCTACGTTTCCGAAGGAGAGGAGAGCTACAAAATGAACCTTACACATCACATGGCCTCTCAATTTTACTCCATAGCCACCTCCACACATACTACCAAGATTACCATTGGTGGGTTGATCACCCACATAGCCATGGCCACGGCCAATTTTACTGAGGCTAACCAGATTCCAGTTCTGGGTAGCAACTTGCTTGATTTGGCTTATTTTGCTGGACTCCGTAGGCTACAGGGGGAGCATGGGTTATTTAGGCCGGGAGCCATGTACTGGATGTTCGAGGGAAACAGGCTTTTCACCTTGCCCGACCCTCAGGGCCGCACTAGTTTCAGACCCGGTCAGGCTCATTATCTATTTGTTGGATTTGAGCAAGAGCCTCAGCCTGACCCCCAGCCTCAGCCTGACCCTCAGCCAGAGCCCCATCAGTACCAGCCAGAGCCTCGCACCTACTTCAGGAGGGGGCGTCGAGACACGGGGAGGCCCCAGAGTGGCCCGGTAGTAGAGGAGGAGCAGGGCTCCATTGATGAGCGACTGAGCAGACTTGAGCTCGGGTTCCGGGAGTTCGCAGCTGATTACCAGATGACCATGTTCCCATTTTATGATCAGTATGCCAGGCAGGGCTATATTACCCCAGATTACGAGCACCCTACCTGGTATACCTATCCCGCGGAGGGATATGGAGCTCCGGGTTCTATGGGCACCTTCACACCCACCTAGTACGGAGGGTGGGGAGCGGGTCCTAGTGGGCATGCTGGCCGAGATGATGGTGATGATGATGGTGATGATGGCCAAGGCCATCAGTGATGCCGAGATGATGTTGATGATGAGGTTCGATACCCTTGAGCCAATGAGGACATTGTCTGATTTGGTTTGGGGGGGGTTTCACACTACTTGTACATTGTAGGTATGTCTTTCTTTTATTATTGCATTTCTTTATTTTGGTGTGTTTATTTTGGTGTGTTTAATGCTTTCTAGATTATTTTATTGCTTTGAAAAAAAAAAAAAAAATACGTTCCGATGAATACAAAACCATGCTTCCCTGTGCCCCTTGATTGTAAACTGTTTTGATTCTTGGTTTTTGATGACGAGCATTGTTGATTTGTTAACCATGATTTGAGATCCGATTACTTTGATGCCTTGACATGAGTCAACTCTGACCAACTACTTGTGGACTTGGTGCTTGACTAGTTGACTTGGTTAGGATGTGTGATAGCTTCTTGGTGTGCCATTGATTTTGAGTATTGGTTTGCAACTATTAGTAATGTTTTATGACTCATATACATGCACATTGTGGAGGACGAAGGCATTTTTCTATTTAGGTAGCCTTCAGATGAAATTAGATACGTTTGTTCCCTCTTTTTCTACCCATGTTGTGCCTGTGCCATTTATTCGGTGACTAACCACATTATAAGCCCGTAAATTCCCCATTGGTTACTAGTCCCAAGCCTAGCTTGGGGGAGCTAATAGTAGTGAGGTGAGGGAGTTGCAGTGTGGTACATTTTGAGCATATTGAGTATTGAAAAGGGAAATTCTTCTTATCATGATTGTTGTTGGAAAAAAATGAAATGAAAGAATGAATGAGATGAGGAGAATAAAAGAAAAAAAAAATCGTGTGAAGGTTCCAAAAAAAAAAAAGAGAAAAAAAAAGGGAAAAAAAAAAAAAATGAGATTGAGCAAGAAAAAAAAAATAAGAAGGAAAAATCGTTATTCTCAAGAAAATTCAAAGCATTGTTTCACTCAAGTATTGTAATTTCTTATCTTTATGAGTGATTGATTTTAATTGTGAAAGAAAGGCAAGAAAGTATAGTGTGGTTTGTTTGTTGTTTCATCATGTGTTGAGTGGGAAGTTGTGGTTGTGGTCATCATTTGTGGTTGACCATGGTTTTGCTAGGATTTATGCTCCCCAAAGCCAAGGCTTTAAGCTCACATTTTACCCAAATTTACCGCACCCTTACCTAAGCCTAACATTACAAGCTTGAAAGACCTTCCGACCTTTGTGCATAGAGTTGTATTAATGTGAAAGTAGTTGTTTATCAATGCAAGTTATGACATGACACATTTCGAGTCGACTATTAGGTTGAGTGTATGTTTTTCTAGACACACGAGTGTTGTGAGTTTGGGAGGGCATTGTTCACTTATATGTTGGGAGGAGAGCGAACGGGTACATCTTTTATCCGCCACATAAATGAGTAACGAGTATGTGAGCACTAGTCTTGAATTCCAATGTGCATTTTTGGTTCGCTTTGCGTGACGATTGTTAAGGCGGATTAGCGGTTGGATGGATTTGATTGGTTGACATTGATGCATGCTTGTTGGATTTTGCCTTGAATCGTATCCATTGTTTTAAGATGTGTTTGGGGTGAAGTTGATTTATGTATTCATCGATGATTTCTTTGCTTAGGGGCAAGCAAAGATCTAGCTTGGGGGAGTTTGATATATGCGTTTTATATAGAGTTTTTACCCCCGTCCCTTAGTACTTTTATGTATCAAACGTGCTCTTAGGAGCCGTTTCTAGTACTAATGTGTGTTATTGAGTGTGCCTTGAGTTTCAGGTTTGATTATGAGAAATTGGTCGTTTTAGACCCGTTTCATTGTTGATCAAGGCCACTATATGAGTCCGAGAAGTTCGGGACTTCCATCGTCGACTTTCGGGAGCCTTAGATGCTTATGCTTGAGCCCCGGGAGTTAGACTTGGTGATACGGGCGAGATACATTGAAGATTGCAAATCGCCCTGGAAGCTGAGGGCGAAATGCAACCATCGGGCGGAATTATAAGCAAGCCAAGTTCATCAACGCGCGCCCGATCGGGCGCAGCTCGCCCGATCCGGGCTTTGTGGAGATTTCGCAATCCGCCCGATCGGGCGGATTTTGGCCTGATCGGGCCGACTATCGAGTGATTCGCCCGATCGGGCGAAGCGTCGCCCGATCGGGCGACGCCAACCTCCAGCAGTTTTTCGCGTTTTTAATTCCGTTTTTAGGCCTTATTTTGGCAAAACTATATAAGCAAACTTGTTTTATTTTTTAGGGACATCTTATTTTCCAGCACTAAACCCTTAGTTTATTTTTCTAAGTTTTATTTCCTCTCTACATTAATTCAAACACTTAGTTCGATTTATATAAAAAGACAAGCTTTCAATTTCCATTGTTGGAGAATTAGGTATTGCTTCTTACTTTAATTTATTCTATTGCTTTGATCATGTTTTCCATTATGTTAATCGCTTTGTTATTAGTTATCATGAGTGAGTAGTTTAATTTCTAGGGTTTAGGGGATCCATGAATGCATGATTGGGATTATATGTGGACTTGATTATTTGATTGATTGATTATAATTTCTATAGCTTATTATCATTGCTCGTCAATTCTGTTCGGCCGGACTATTTTGATTTGAGTTTGATTAACCTTAGATTATGCGCCGAGAGGTATAAATCTGATGTTTTTGGTCTGTGGCTATTAGATAGGAATTATTTCTAGTACGTAGCGAGAGCCCGCTAGTTGTTCTATCCTAAGGAATTCATAAGATTCGAGAGATGCATGTTTTCCTAGTTATGATTGTTAATTAATTGATATTGTCCGTTGTCCAATCCCGGTCTGCATTTGTGGTGAACCGCTGCCCTAGATTCCCTTAATATTGTTATATTCCAGTTTGATTATTTGCCTTAGCTTAATATACAAACCAATCCAATTCTTTATTACCAGTAGTCTAGATTAGTTAATTAATAGTAGAAAGAACATTGTTTCCCTGTGGATACGATCCCTGCTTCCCTTGCTATATTTTTAGTTGGTGAACGTTAGGTTTATCTTTGATAGGAGTGCGATTTAGCTTGTCAACATTCCACCACCAGAATGTTCAGAATGACAGACTCATAAAAAGAATCTCTCCTGGACTGGAAACACAAAGCTACAAACTTGACCGTTGGCTACTAAAGACTAAAGATTATCCAAAGCTCGAAGATGCAGACTCAAAAGTTCAAAGAAGCTCAGACTTAGAATATAGCACTACAAACTAATTCTATGTCATTCTCCCTTTCATTTCGTTTCTAAAATAGAATAAAAGGCTAAATTGTTGTCGAAGCCTTCTTATCATGTACTTTCATCCAAAATCAATAAATTTCTTTTTAAAGTACATCCTCGTTCGTCTTACCAGAACAGTTTTAAAAGCAATGAACAAACAAAAGGAAAATTATTCGATGCATGAGACAAATGACAAGACTTATTCTGCACTTTACATGAAAGAGTTTGCAAATAACCACTCACATGGGCCCAACGTAGCCCCATTAACTTCAAAAAAAAAACGAAGATCCATCTCAGGACCAACAACTTAGGACTCACTCAGTCCACCTTAACGATTTCTGAAAGATATAATTCACCAAAACAAGAGGCAACTTGCAACCTTTAAAAATGTCCTTTCCCTTGATCAAGAAACAATTGACCACTTTATTGTTATCCATGTTGAACCTCGTCTGAAGGAGCCTTATTTTTTTTTCAACCCACACTAATCCGAACCTGGGGATGTGTATGCACCATGACAATAAAATGGACAAGAAGAAGGAACTAATCAATGAAAAGGACTACACATCAAAGACCATTGAAAAGAAATAATCCAACCATACAGTGAAGTAACGGTCAAGCCAAAAGTCAAAAAAAAACTGAAATGTGAAGAGTAAAATTATACCAAGACCAAACAAGATCAAAGCACTAAGTCTAGTTGTCAATTTAACTAAGGGTACAATGGGGAATTTTTTAGCCTTAATTTTTTTTTTCTTTTCTCCACCCGAAACCTAACCACGTTACAACCCCGGAAAAGCCGTCCTTGAGGTGAAGTAATACACATAAGTCTTTCTTAAATCGAAACAAAAAAAAAGAGAAATCCCCACTCGGGAATACCTAAAAACCGAGCACCGATTACTCGGTAGCAAGAAGTTAATCAACTCTGCAAATTAACTAGAAAAACGTGAAAATAAACCGAATGCTGTGAAAAACACGCGTACCAATCATCCGGCGCTAGAAATTACCAGCGCTTATCGTGTAAGCGCTAATAAATTATAGCGCATGCAAGCTTTGCGCTGGATCTTTTCCAACGCCTGTGCTTAAGTGTTCAGAATTTTTCCTGCACTTTTACAGAAAAAATCCGAACACTTGGGGGGGGGGGGTACATCCGTGCACAACCTGATTATTTTTATGCATTTTCGCGCAGATCAAGGTGAACCTATAATAAAAATAATCACTCAGAATAAAAAAACCAGAACTATGTAAGGCATGATTCCAACCTGGATACGTATGCAACCCCTAAAGGCGCGGCCACTTTAGTCCAAATTCATTATGGACATCTATTCTGATCAAAATGAACTCAGCCCACTCCGGCTAAAAGTGACTAAAACATGGATCCATAACATTCAACTTAAGTCATTAAATGCAAAAGTGCTAAAAATCTTGTTAATTAGGCACACGATTCTATTATCAACCTAATCACTTTTCCAAAAATAGAAGCAACTCGCCGCTTTAGGCATAACATCCAATTCAAAGGAAGCATTCACTTCCTAAAATAACTTGTTTCCTACCATTCGAATACATAAATAACTTCCTTAAATAAAAGATTCTTCTAAGTCTTCTTAAACATTGCCAAAAAACTAAGTAAGACAATCTTACCTCTTTTATAAACAACAAAGGGTAGCATTACTATCCTTATCATCTCTCAACATCTCTTTATGAAAGAATGTCTTTCACCCTCTTGAGCTTTGAGCATCTAAACTTCATCCTGAATCGAGCAACTGATACTTCTTACAAGTAATCTGCAAGTACCACAGCAAACAACCCTAGTGGAAGCTTCTGAATCCGATACAATAAAAAAGAGACTGTACTAAACCATGTGACCACATTGTCAAATGATTTCCTTGAACATTCCCAAAGTGTGCTTTTAAATAATTAAGGACCCTACCTCTTCCTTTCTGTTTTAAAGATCTCCTGCTTTCAAAAACTAGTTGGATATGTCTTCTATCTTATCAGTCCGTGCATTCCCTTGTCAAGCAATCGAGTCTGGATGCACCTTCCCATGTCTAATTCAAAAAGGGCAAAAACATTACTCTGCTTTATGTCGGGGGCTAGCCTAGCCAACACGTCCAATCTCTTCCTTAACAACTGATTGAACATACAAGACTTCCTCATTGCGAGCAATTTAGAACCGAATTTGCAATCTTTAACTGATATCTTTCTACAGACTTAAAACTGCTAAAGCCGCAAAAAAAAAGACGTTGTTGACCTTAAACCTAAGTTGTGCATGCTGTCATTTCATTGTTGTTTCTTTAAAGTACAGGTTGGAGCCTCACTCTCACTAGTACATAATTGAGCTTATGTAACACGTGTTGGTAACACTTTTTAAAATGCAAAATCACTAGATATTTAAGTAACACTTTGGTAACAGTTTTTCTAAAATGTAACACTCAAGGTAACACTTTTCACGTAGGTAACATTTTATGGTAACACTTTCAAAATAGGTAACAGTTTATGGTAACACTTTTAAAATAGGTGACAATTTATGGTAACACTTGTAAAATAGGTAACATTTTATGGTAACACTAAGAAGTGTTACCTTATTTTTTTAAAAGGAAATTAAATATTTGCAATGAAAATAGGGCTAATCCCGAAAATTCCATATTGATAGAAAAATTTAATACTTACCGCCAAAACGAAAAATAGAATTTGGGTTTTATTTTTTCTCAAATTCCTGAAACCGCCATAGACCAAAAAAGGTTAAAAAAAAAAATATTCAATCTTAATTAGGTTTCAGAGTTCGAATTGTCGGAGCAAGCAATTGTTTAAGGGTGCTGATTTAGTTAGAGTTCTCTCCTCCGGCGGCCAAATCCCACCTCCTTCGACTTTGACGACAACATCTCCATCAATGGCATCAAGCTCAACGCGTCAACCGCTCTCCCATCTTCGACAACGGATGCTGATGTAGTTAGAGTTAGAAGTTGATTGTAATTCCATCTTCGATCTCATTGGTAAAGGTTTATTTTCTCTCTCTTTAGATAATTGTTCTGTTTTTTTAGGGTTTGTTTGCACAATTTTGAGTTTTTTTCCAGTATTTTGTGTCCAGTTAACCCTAACAACTCACATCCTCGCCTCTCTTCAATTTATCCTTTTTTCCTTCTTTCATTCAAATGCAATCTTACATCTTTGTTCTATGGTGTTCATTCTAAGTCGAGGAAGTGATAGATTGAGGAAACATCAATCAGACTATCAGAGGAAGCCAAAACGTAATTAAAGGGAGTTGAAAATCAATTAAAGTTAATTCATTTGGGAGTTTGGAACGAATTCTTATGCCTCAATTTCTATTGTTGTAGACAAGGTACACAAAAAATCAACCTTGCTAAAATTCATTAGTTTTGATTTAGCATAAAATAAGATTATGTGAAGGAAGTTATTTTTAGTTTGATATTGATTTCATGTCTCATATTTTTATCTACTTAGTACGAGTAATTCTTTAAGGTTTCTCTAGATTTTGGTTTAGCTGTGATGAGTGATTAAAATGCTAGCCGTAGTAGTATGGTGTGCTTGCTTATGTGCTTATATCTTGTAAGTGATTCAACAAGATGATGTCCACCAGATGAGCAAGTTAGATAAGTTTATTTCTATTCATGTTCGTTAGATTGGACAAGTTGCAGATGTTCTGAAAACGCAAGAACCACAACTGATTCTGTCGATTGCTCTTTTACAAGATCCCTTCTCAGTTTCTCTCCTCTCTATGTTGGTTTTATTCTGAAATCTTGTTATAGGTTTTTTCTGCTGCTGGAGTTGCGGTAGGGGGGTGTTAGAGTGTATATGTGCTTATATTTAAAAACAGGACATCAACAATAGGGCAGTGGTATTGGCAGCGATAGCTGTAGTAGTGGGTTGTTGTTTAGCTAAGTCTCTCATAGAATTTCTCTAAAGAAAAGCCTTGATGTTACCCCTTTGAAATCTTAAGCGATGCATTTCAGTCAGCTTCATCTTATAGCTGGCCTCTGGATTGAAGTTGATACTCTTGAATAGTGATTACATTTTGGCTACAAAATCAGTTGATTTAGTTTTTTGTGCTGGGAGTTATACACTTCTCTGTAAGTTGGTGATGCTATTGTAAACGAGCTGACGTATTTTCTTTTCTTCTTCTTCCCTTCACCATCAGTCCATCACCATTGTCCCACCATCATCATTGCCCCACCATGATCAACATCATAAGTTTCAGCTCCACCATTAACTCCAACAGCCACCAAGCCAGCTAACCCCAGTTAAAGAAGCATGCTATCACCATCATCATTTTAAAAAAAAAATCAAACAACTATCGCAAAAACTTTGCGCGGGCTACACGGCGGTGGCGCACAAATCTTGTGCGCGCCGGCCACACGTAGGTGGCACACAAGATCTGCGGCACCTCCGTGTCGCCGGTGCAAAGTTTGTGCGCCACCGCTGTGTGGCCCGCGCAAAGTTTGGGGGTGAGTTGTTCGATTTTTTTTTTTAACAATTTGTTAATGGAGAAGCAGAAGGGCGAAGGAAGGGAGAAAGAACAGGGGAAGGATAACGACGGTATGAAAGAGGAGATAGGGAGGGGAGGGGTGGGTTTGTATGGATGAGGGCCTGGTGTAGGGTTATGATACATATGAACAACATAAATCATGCGGAAAAACCTCTATGCCAGGATTCAAATTAATTGCACATAATCAAGTAATTAGTCTAGAATGCATACACTTTGTAGCGTGCCCTCCCAAGCTGCGCCCGAACCGAACAAGAACAAGTCTTTAGGACTCCAAGTGTCGTACCTCCGTAGAAAGTCCACAAAACGTCCAGATCCGCCTTAAGATTGACCAACTAGAATCGCCCTTAAGGTACTAGGAATTTTCGGCTAATATGGGCAACAATATGACTGAATTTTGCTCTCAAAATGTCACTCTGAATACTTAAAAAACTAGTCCATAAATTGTGAACCTAGGCACATATTTATAGGGGTATGGAAAGGGAATTGGAATCCTATTAGGATACTAATTAGCTTAATTAGAATTTGATTAAAAACTCTTTTAAACTAATTCTATCTATTAGGATTAGGAATTAATCATTGAACGAATCCCATTAGATTTAGGATTTGTATCGAACACAAACGTACACGCACACCCTTGCGAGCGCTCAACCCACGCAGGCCTTGCGGCCCACATGTGCCTCGCAGCCCACGCGAGCGCAGCTCGCTGCCCCATTGCGCGCGCGCCTTGGCCTGCTAGTCCTGGCCTTGCGCTGGGCCTGGCGTGGCCTTGGCTGTTAGGTTATGATACATATGACAATTCATAAATCATGCGGAAAAACCATAAAGCCAGGAAAGCATATTATTTACACATAATCATTTAGCATAGAATAGATGCATACATGTTGTAGCGTGCCTTCCCTAGCTGCGCCCGAACCGAACAAGAACAAGTCTTTAGGACTCCAAATGTCGTCCCTCCGTAGATAGTCCACAGTACGTCCGGATCCGCCTCAAGTTAGACCAACTAGAATCGCCCTTAAGGTGCTTAGGAATTTCGGCTAGTGTTTGCAAGTGTATGGCTGATTTTTATTTCAAAAACTTACCCTTTGAATACTTCAATCGTACCCATAAATTGTGACCCTAGGCACCTATTTATAGGAGTATGGAAAAGGAATTGTAATCCTACTAGAATGTGGATTTGCTAGTTAGAACTTTATTAGGACTCTAAATAACAAAAAAAAAAAATCTAATAGGATTAGGATTTTAATCTTTGCACAAATCCTAATAGGATTAGGATTTCCCGCACAAGCATTGCACAAGCCGTGCACCCGCGCAAGCCTTGCGGCCCACGACAGGCGCACAGCCCACGCTGCTGTGCTGCGCGCGCGCGCCCTTGGCTGGGCCTGGCCTTGCGCTGGGCCTGGTCGAGGCGTGCGTTGGTGCGTGCGGCTCGCTGGGCGATGGCCTGGCTTCGTGCTGGGCCTTCGTCTAGCGGGCCTCGTCCGATGCTAATACGTACGATACGCTTCCGATTAAATTCCCGATTCCGGAATTCATTTCCGATACGAACAATATTTAATATTTCCGATTCCGGAATTAATTTCCGTTTCGAACAAATATTTAATATTTCCGTTTCCGGAATTATTTTCTGATTCCGATAATATTTCCGATTCTGACAATATTTCCGTTTCCGGCAATATTTCCGATTCCGGCAATATTTCCATTTCCGATAATATTTTCCGATACGTACCATGTTTCCGTTTCCGGCAACATCTACGACTTGAATAATATTTATATTTCCGATACGATCCATATTTCCGTTTCCGGCAATATCATCGTTTCCGGAGTATTCATTTCTTGCTTGTGACGATCTCAGCTCCCACTGAAACCAAGATCAGTCGATTCCGAATATCCATAGATAGAGTATTTAATGCCATTAAATACTTGATCCGTTTACGTACTATTTGTGTGACCCTACGGGTTCAGTCAAGAGTAAGCTGTGGATTAATCATTAATTCCACTTGAACTGAAGCGGCCTCTAGCTAGGCATTCAGCTCACTTGATCTCACTGAATTATTAACTTGGTAATTAATACTGAACCGCATTTATTAGACTTAACTTAGAATGCATACTTGGACCAAGGGCATTATTTCCTTCATTGGCTGCGTTGTGTTGGCGCGCAGGCTTGCTGGACGCGGGCCTGGCTTCGTGCTGGGCCTTCGTCCAGCAAGTCTCGTCCGATGCTAATTCGTACGACGCGCTTCCGATTAATTTCCCGATTCCGGAATTCATTTCCGATACGAACAATATTTAACATTTCCGATTCCAAAATTATTTTCCGTTTCGAACAAATATTTAATATTTCCGTTTCCGGAATTATTTTCCGATTCCAATAATATTTCCGATTCTGACAATATTTCCGTTTCCGGCAATATTTCAGATTCCGCCAATATTTCCATTTCCGATAATATTTTCCGATACGTGCCATGTTTCCGTTTCCGGCAACATCTACGACTTGGACAATATTTATATTTCCGATACGATCCATATTTCCGTTTCCGGAGTATTCATTGTTTGCCTTTGACGATCTCAGCTCCCATTGAAACCAAGATCCACTACTACAAAACCCATAGGTTGTAGACGCTGTTAGCTCGACGCCCAGGTGTAAGCTTTGGGTGGGAAATCAATTCCCGCTTTTTGTCGACGCCTATAGGCTATAGTAGTCGAGGATTTTGTAGACAACATTTGTCGTCGATAGGGCACGTGCCTTGCACGTGTACTCAGTTTAGCAGGAATTTAATAAGAGCCCAAACTTATCCATCGTCCCAAGTGCTCCCTACCCTCGCAATTCGCAAACTCCTAAAACAGTTTCACCGAAATTATTCTCTCTCTTGCCTCACCGTTCTCTTTCTTTCACGCTTCACAATTGAGAACTGCTAAGATGAAAAGCTCGATGAAAATCTTGAAAAGGTAATAAATTTTCTCTCCTCTCTTGTTCTTGATTTCTAGGGTTTCCTCTTACATGTTTCTTTCATGTTTTTTTTTTCAGATCTTGTTATTAGTTTCTAGGGTTTTCTTTCGATTATTCTGAGAATCAATGTTTTTCTTTCAATTGCAATCCACATCTTTGGAAAGGAATTTTTGGCAGAATTTTGTTAATTATCTTCTTCTATTATCTGTTTATCATCCCTGAAGTTTGAAATTATCGTTTGTAATTTTGGAACATGATTATTTAATATTGAATTTGTGGCGTTTCCTATATTTTTTTAGAATTTTGGGGAAGAAATAGTTGGCCAGTAGATTTAATTTACATGAAAATATTCAAAGAGCGAAATTTACAGTTAAATTCTGGAATATGTTGACTAGCATTCCAACTATAAAATCCTTTTATTAATTACTTGCTGAGGGTTGATTAAATCAACTGATGAACTCAATTTTAACAGGAAAATAAATATCTTGTAATTTGTTGCAATCTCAAATATATATCTTTTATTAATTACTTGCTGATGGTTGATTAAATCAACTGATGAACTCAATTTTAACAGTAACATATGGGTATTATTTGCAGCAATTTGTTGTCTTGAGAATCATGTGAGATTGAACTGAAGCTTTAGTGGAACGCAATTATCTGTCTACTTGTATTTTATCAATGAATATGGGTTAATTTATTGGTTTAATGAAATAAATTGCATAGTTTGACCATATTTGGCTTGAATTTTTATGGACATTAGCACGACATGATTCCAAATTGGGCAATTATAGTCATATTCTACAGTAATTGAGTTAATTAAGCTGCTTGGGTTTAATAATTGTTTGATATTCTCTGTACGATGTTACTGAAGTTGCAGATATGAGAAGGGTCTCTTCTGTTTCAGTTTTTTCTCTTTGGTTTCAGTTTTTCGGTATGTGTACCGATTTATTCAATTATTATTACTATCTTCTTTCAGATTTTTATTTTTCCATCTTTAGGGTTTTTATATGAGGATTTCATGTCTAGGCTTTGGCTACCTGGTTAAGAGAGAAAAGTTGAACTTGTTGAGCTGCTCAGGACGAGGTTCTCTTTACTCGATCCCTTATTCCAGTGTTCTACTGAACTTAGATACTTTGATGATGTTAGCTTGTTAGGTCTTTATTCAAGTGCTTTTTTTTTTATCAAATAGTGGTTTTTGCATAAAACTAAATATTACTTGCATTGTGATGTCAGATTTATCTGATTAATATATGTGGTGGTAGATTTCCTTATTGTGAGATTGTCAAATTTACTTGTACTCATCAATTAAACTTCGTATAATCTGGGCAACTCTTGTTTGGTTTCTTATTCCTGATGACTTAAGCTCATGTTCTATTTTAAGAGGGTTGACAAGTTTATGGAGGACATAAATAGCATAAGATGTTTGAGACAGAACATTTACAAATCTTCACTACAGTTGGCCTATTTTGTAAGATTTTTGTGTCGTCATATAAAGACCACTGGACAGAATATGCTAAAAGTAGCAGCATATTGTAGGTAATTAAATGCCTGTTTAAGAAGAGTCTAGTGGCAGCTTCAAGTCATCCTTGGTACCTCAACTCTCAGTCAGCAGGCTGATCTAAAATTTTATTTGGCTTAGACAGACAACCAAAGAATAAAATCTCAAGTCAAGAAAAACCACATTAGACATTTTTGTAATTAAAAAACCATCATCAGCTATGTCAATGAGTTAATCACTACGATTGACATCGAGAACCTGAATACCAAAGCTAAAATATATAAAAGTTCAAGGAAAGGACATAATGAAGAAGAAGAAATGAAAAAACCGATAAGGGGGTGAACATTACAATCTATTCTTAGGAGTATCCAGAGTTTTTATAGTGTTGTTTGTAAGACAAGACTTTCTAAGTTGTCATCAAACTTAAAAACAACTCATGCCAGCATAAGAGGTCAAAAACACACCGAAACACATGAGGTGATGGTGGATAACCGAGAAATTGATTGTAGCTTAGAGGTAGTGGATTCACAGGTATATTCTAGAATGAACATATATTTACACGGTGTAGTAATGGATGTTGTTTCTACAAGAAACTGATTATGGTTTCTTAGCTATTATTTAGAAAATATGACTTATTAAGTATCATACTTGTTTATTCTGTACCTTTTATTTAAATCAACGAAAATGATAAAGGTCGCAACATGCGACCTTTAAGCCGTGTCACAATGATGACATGGCATGCTTATGTGTCATGATTTAAATTGGAAACTAAAATATTTAACTTATATAATCTATCATATATGTTTCAAAAAAAGGTAGGAAAATCTTAATATTATTATTCTTTTCCTTCTTTACATTGATTACCTTGTTTAAGTATTTTTATAGTAAAAATATTGAATTGATAGTAAAAATATTCTAATGACGCATAGCCTACGTGGCGCCTATATGGCTATATGTACCAACTAAACTGCGACACGTAAGATTGCGACAACTAAATGTTGTCGCAACTTGCGACCTTTATCATCACCCTTAAATCAAAACCACCTAATATGTTGGATGATCTATGTAGCTTGTTTCTTTTCAAAATGGACAAGTACTACAAATCTGTTAAGTCTCGTCATTTTCCCTCAAAAGCTGAGATTAATTTCTAAGCAAACTGGTGCAGGATTAATGAGATCATTTTGGTATATCGTGCATATGATTGAGTTTATGACAATTGCGTTTCATACTCGGCAATTCTGATGTCATTTTTCTATCGATGTGCTTTTATGGTCAGATGTTGGGATATTTATTACTTAAGGTTATCTAGATATATAATATTCTGATGTCGTGCTTTGCTTCCGTTCAGGTGAGGTGCTTTTTAGTTAGGTGTATCTGTTGTGAACCATTTTGGCTTAGTTCTGTTTCTCATGTACTATTTCTAAGGATCAACTTAGTTCTAATCTCATGCAGGATCTGATCTTCTACCATGAAGTGATGAAACCTAATTTTAGTATCTCATCGGAATTTTTGGTATCGTTTCTCTCTTTCATGTCTTTATATAATATGCTTCTTGTATTTTTGGTGGTAACTATGTGATAATATAGTTTTTGCTTGTTGCATTATTTTTGCAGAAACATGTAGCGATGTTCCCTTGGAATGAATGCACTGAAATTCCGAGTAGCATAAATGAACAACCAAGTCAAGACCTCTGTTTGCATTTGGATTTTGCACAGTTTATTTTTATCTATCGCAGCGGGTTTGTTGCAATATAAGTTTTATGTCCTATCTCTTTAATTTTATGTTCCACTACTTCCAATGTGATTGTGGCTCTGGTTTCCATTGTGCGCTCTATCATGTGCAATGCTTTTTTAGTTTTATTATGGTATGGAGTATGCTTTATTAGAATTTTGTTTGAGTTGTAGTTTGTATAACATATTTAATGAAATCATACACTGCTAGCTTAAAAGTCCATCTTCCTCTTTTTTAACTTCTTGTTTGTTTTATCCGTACTAATTACCTTTTACTTTTATTGAAGGTCCAATCTGGTAATGGAGCTCACAGGAGAACAAAAGTAGATCGTAATATTTAAATTGCCTCAACTGTTAAGAAGTTGTATTAGCTTTTTAGATATGTACATGGTTGATATGGAGAAGTCTACACTTATTAGTTTTGCTTTTATGCTTACTCTACTGTACAAATGGTTGATATGGATAAAAAATACAATATGGATTTTGGTTAGTAACAGGTAGGTATTATAGATTTTAAGTACTTGAGTTAATTTTAATGTTGATGAAGACCAATTTTTAAAAATTCAGGTTTCATTATTCTTGTTACTTTAATTTTAGTTTCATAATCATGATGAATATTGTAGGTTTATGCATATTTGTGCATGTAAATATAGGTGGAAAAAAAGCTTATATAAAAAATTTTCTTTTTGATGTTATATCGTGCTCATTAAAATTGAAATTTGCCGCCAAGTTCTTTAAGTCGACTTCCAAAAACGTCGAGAATTTAAGAAGAATAAATTTGAGCATGGTGGCTCAATGATTATATTGGACGCCATACAAAAAATATCGACGCAAAAAAGCGTCGAGAATCTCGACGCCAGGCAAAAGATCGAGTCGAGTAAAAGCGTCGAGATTTTGGACGACAAAAAGCGTCGAGAAAAATCTCGACTCACTTTTTGACGTCGCTTTCTTAAAGCGTCGAGGCCGATTTTCTCGACGCTTTTTGGCGTCCAAAAAAGGCTGAAAATGCGTCTTTAAACCGCGCATTTTATAGTAGTGATCCGTCGATTCCGAATATCCATAGATGGAGTATTTAATGCCATTAAATACCTGATCCGTTTACGTACTATTTGTGTGACCCTACGAGTTCAGTCAAGAGTAAGCTGTGGATTAATATCATTAATTCCACATGAACTGAAGCGGCCTCTAGCTAGGCATTCAGCTCACTTGATCTCACTGAATTATTAACTTGTTAATTAATACTGAACCGCATTTATTAGACTTAACATTAAATGCATACTTGGACCAAGGGAATTATTTCCTTCAGTCTTCCACTTGTCCTTAGGGACAAGTGTGCATTGCCTAATTCCTTTGTCGCTTGATGCTTGCTCATGAAAATAAGGTAAGAGTTTTCATCCTTATTATGTCCAGAGGTATTATTTTTCGGTTTCAGAGTTCAACTAATCAAATAAACAGATAATCATTGCCTATGATTCATCTGAGCACGACCATGCATTTTACAGTTTCTAGCTCTCCGAGTGGCCTTGTACAACTTTCAGCATCTCATCCCGATTTATGGGAGGACAATCCCAATCTTGCGATCTTGAGATTAGACTTCGTTTGATAGGTGATTACCTGAGCGTTGCCTTTATAGCCTCCTTTTACGGTGCGACGGTTGACAACGTCAAAGTAAGAAGTTCACAAACAAGTAATCTCAAATCACTCAGGTATTGAGGATTAGTGTCTAATAACTTTAATAAAATTTACTTATGACAGATTTTCATCTCTTACAGTAAAGTTTCATAGGTCTGTCCGATACTAGTCTTCCCAAAGTAAGTATCTATGCAAATGATTACGACATTGCCATGTCCACGTAGTTCAAGAAACAGAACTACTAGTCATCTTGCATTCTAGTCGTCTAACGTTTTCTATGCGTCCATCTTTATAGAAAACTCCGACCAGGGACCATTTTCAACTTTTGACATTCAAGTTCACTTGATAGACATTTCTTAATTACAGGACTGGTCCTGACAGTCTATCTTGAATATATCGTCAAATTGAAGGGACTCATCATTTTATAAACCACAAATTAAATGGAAAAATGAATTCTATTTATTAATGTGAATGATTAACCAATAATGTTTTACAAAGTATTAAACTCTAAAACTTTAAAACATTAAATAAGGACATCAAAGCCATTCTCCAATATGCTTGATTCCCATAGCTGCAGTGTGCGAGTTGTGCTTCGCCTGCGGTAGAGGTTAGTCAATGGATCTTAGATGTTGTCATCAGTTCCAATCTTGCTTATCTCGACTTCTTTTCTTTCAACGAGCTCTCGTAGAAGGTCAAATCTACGAAGTACATGCTTGACTCTCTGGTGGTCTCTAGGCTCCTTTGCCTGTGCAATAGCTCCAGTATTATCACAATACAGAGCTATTGGTCCTTCAATGGAAGGGACTACACCAAGTTCACCTATGAACTTCCTTAGCCATATAGCTTCCTTTGCTGCTTCATGTGCAGCAATGTACTCCGCTTCAGTTGTAGAATCCGCAATGGTGCTTTGCTAAGCACTTTTCTAGCTTACTGCACCTCCGTTGAGGCTGAAGACAAACCCAAACTGTGATCTGAAATCATCTTTGTCGGTTTGGAAAGTTGCGTCCGTATAGCATTTAAACATTAATTCATCATCTCCACCATAGACCAGGAAATCATCTTTGTGCCTTTTCAGGTACTTCAGAATATTCTTGGCAGCAGTCCAATGTGCCTCTCTTGGGTCTGACTGGTATGTGCTCGTAGCACTGAGTGCATACGCAACATTCGGGCGTGTACATATCATACATTATTGAACCAATCAATGATGCGTATGGAATCCCACTCATTCGTCTACGCTCATCAAGTGTTTTTGGGCACTGAGTCTTGCTTAGAGTCATTCCATGAGACATGGGTAGGTAGCCTCGCTTGGAGTCTGCCATCTTGAACCTTTCAAGCACCTTATTGATATAAGTTCTCTAACTAAGTCCAATCATCTTTTTAGATCTATCTCTGTGAATCTTGATGCCCAGTATGTATTGTGCTTCTCCTAGATCCTTCATTGAAAAACATTTCCCAAGCCAAATCTTGACAGAGTTCAACATAGGAATGTCATTTCCGATAAGTAATATGTCGTCGACATATAATAATAGAAAAGAAATTTTGCTCCCACTGACCTTCTTATATACACAAGATTCGTCTGCGTTCTTGATGAAACCAAAGTCACTGACTGCTTCATCAAAATGTATATTCCAGCTCCTTGATGCCTGCTTCAATCCGTAGATTGATTTCTTAAGCTTGCATACCTTTTTAGCATTCTTTGGATCCTCAAAACCCTCAAGCTATGTCATAAACATAGTTTCTGTTAAAACACCGTTTAAGAAAGCGGTTTTGATATCCATCTGCCATATTTCGTAATCGTAATATGCAGCGATTGCTAACTTTATCCGAATAGACTTTAGCATTGCAACTGGTGAAAAGGTTTCATCGTAATCCACACCATGGACTTGCCTGTAACCTTTTGCAACCAATCTAGCTTTGAAAACTTCAAGTTTCCCATCCTTGTCCTTTTTCAGTTTGAAAACCCATTTGCTTCCTATGGCTTGGTAGCCATCTGGCAAATCGACCAAATCCCAAACTTGGTTTTCAGACATGGAGTCTAATTCAGATTGCATGGCTTCTTGCCATTGCTTGGAGCTAGGGCTCGTCATAGCTTGTTTGTAAGTCGCAGGTTCATCACTTTCAAGTAATAGAACGCCATAGCTCTCGTTCGTCAAAATACCTAAGTACCTTTCCGGTTGAGATCTATATCTTTGCGATCTACGCGGGCTACATCTCTAGCTGGTCCATGATTCTCACCAGATTCTTCTAAAGATCTCTGAGTTTCATCCTGAATGTCATCTTGAGCATTCTCTAGAGTTTGTTGTTCGACTCGAATTTCTTCGAGGTCTAGTTTTCTCCCACTTGTCATTTTGGAAATGTGATCCTTTTCCAAAAAGATACCATCTCGAGCAACAAACACCTTGTTCTCAGATGTATTGTAGAAGTAATACCCCTTTGTTTCCTTTAGATAGCCCACAAGGATACATTTGTCAGATTTTGGATGAAGTTTGTCTGAAATTAATCGTTTGACGTATACTTCACATCCCTAAGTTGGAGGCTTTCCAAACCATAACTCATATGGAGTCTTTTCAACAGCTTTAGACAGAGCTCTATTTATAGTGAGTGCAGCTGTATTTAGTGCATGTCCCCAAAATTCTATTGGAAGTTCGGCCTGACCCATCATTGATCTAACCATGTCTAGCAAGGTTCTGTTCCTCCGTTCCGACACACCTTTCCATTGTGGTATTCCAGGAGGAGTAAATTCTGATGGAATTCCACATTCTTTCAGATGGTCATCAAATTCATAGCTCAGATATTCACCGCCTCTGTCAGACCGCAGTGCCTTAATCTTCTTGCCTAATTGATTCTCTACTTCACTTTGAAATTCCTTGAATTTGTCAAAGGATTCAGACTTATGCTTCATTAGGTAGACATAACCATATCTACTAAAGTCCTCAGTGAAAGTGATAAAGTAGCTGAAACCACCTCTAGCATTTGTACTCATTGGTCCACATACATCTGTATGGATTAAACCCAATAGTTCAGTTGCTCTTTCTCCAACTTTAGAGAAAGGTTGCTTTGTCATTTTGCCAAGTAAACATGATTCGCACTTACCATAATCCTCTAAGTTAAATGGTTCTAGAATTCCTTCCTTTTGAAGTCGTTCTATGCGTTTCAAGTTA
Organism: Spinacia oleracea; assembly: GCF_020520425.1. NCBI lineage: Eukaryota > Viridiplantae > Streptophyta > Magnoliopsida > Caryophyllales > Amaranthaceae > Spinacia > Spinacia oleracea. The sequence continues at coordinate 113,133,709 of NC_079489.1, forward strand.
ATATGGCCTAATCGACAATGCCACAGATAGGTGAGATTTGAATCATCCTTTTTGGCCTTTTTGGTATTTATGTTATAAACTTGTTTGTCGTGATCTAATAAATAAAGTCCATTGATTAATCTAGCAGATCCATAAAACATCTCTTTAAAATAAAACGAACAACTATTGTCTTTTATTAAAAAGGAAAATCCTTTAGCATCTAAGCAAGAAACAGAAATGATGTTTTTAGTAAGACTTGGAACATGGAAACAGTCTTCCAGTTCCAAAACTAGCCTAGAGGGCAACGACAAATAATAAGTTCCTACAGCTAATGCAGCAATCCGTGCTCCATTTTCCACTCGTAGGTCGACTTCACCCTTGCTTAACCTTCTACTTCTTCTTAGTCCCTGTGAATTGGAACATAAGTGTGAGCCACAACCTGTATCTAATACCCAAGAAGTTGAATTAGCAAGTATACAGTCTATAACGAAAATACCTGAAGATGGAACGATTGTTCCGTTCTTCTGATCTTCCTTTAGCTTCAAGTAATCTCTCTTCCAATGCCCCTTCTCCTTGCAATAGAAGCATTCAGATTCAGAAGTGGGTTGGCTCACCTTCTTCTTTTCAGATTTGGTGTCGCCTGGCTGCTTAGTCTGGTTGGCCTTGTTGCCACCTTTCTTAGCATTCCTCTTCTTTCCAGATTTCTTGAACTTGCCCCCAACATAAGCACATCTTGCTTATCACTTTTGAGCGTCTTTTTAGCAGTCTTCAGCATACCGTTAAGCTCAGTGAGCGTTTTGTCCAGACTATTCATACTGTAGTTCAGCTTGAACTGATCATACCCGCTATGAAGAGAATGGAGGATGGTGTGTACAGCCATTTCCTGAGAGAATTGCTGATCCAGCCGACTCATATTCTCAATGAGTCCAATCATTTTGAGAACATGTGGACTTATGGGCTCGCCTTTCTTAAGCTTGGTCTCAAGAATTTGCCTATGAGTCTCGAATCTTTCGACTCGAGCCAGATCTTGGAACATGTTCTTTAACTCACTGATGATCGTGAAAGCATCTGAGTTGATGAACGTTTTCTGTAGATCTACACTCATGGTTGCAAGCATTAGACACTTCACAACCTTGTTGGCATCAATCCAACGATTGAGGGCTGCCTGAGTGACCCCGTCGCTCGCGGCTTCGGGCATCGCCTCTTCCAGGACATACTCCTTTTCTTCCTGCATAAGAACTATTTGCAAGTTCCTTTGCTAGTCAAGGAAGTTTTTCCCGTTCAACTTCTCCTTTTCGATAATTAATCGAATGTTGAATGAATTGTTGTTTGCCATAGTTAAAACTACAATTGAAAAAGAATAAACAAATAAATAATCATTCACAGTTTCTCTTAATAAACTCAAATTCTAGCATACATGCATAATTTAATGTTCATTAAGCATTTTATTCAAGTTATGTGTTCCGGCAGGTGTGAATAAAATGATTCCAAGACCCTAAAACCATTAAAGAATTAAGCACATTATGTATTTTGACTCAATTCTAAAATATTTTAGGTAAGCAAAAGCCTTTTGCTAATAGTCTAGAAACTAGTCTTGGTTGATAGGTACGTCTAAGAACTTATTAGGTAAACCTATCGAATTTGCCACGACATAAAAGGACTCCTTACTTATATCGTTGAGTTTCACCAAAACTAACATGTAATGTAATACCTCGTATTTTTCTGTATTTTATAAATATATTTGATTATATTTATAAAGTATTTTTATGATTTTTAGAATTTAAAACGCATTTAAATGTTATTTAAATGTATTTTATTTAATTAGAATATTTATTAGTTTAATTATTACCAAACGAATTTATTTTTTAATGTTGGGAATTTAATCGGGTTTCAAAATTAAAACGATTTTAAATGAATGTAGCCCAATTCAATTCCGAGTTCAGGTCCAAACAAATTAAACAAGCCCATCCTATATTTTATGAAGCCCGAAAGGGAATCCTAAAGCCTAGCCCATCTTTGAGTTCCTAAGCCTATAAATATAGGTGCTCACCCTCAAAATCGCTCCCAATTATTCATTAAATCTAAAAATAAAACCCTAACCCTAAATTCTTCTTTCTTTCGTCGAACTTATGTTTAGACATTTTTATCCTATTTCCGTTCGTTTTCAGAAAAAGTTTTCTTCTTCAAAGTTGTAGATTTCGAAAAGTTCTTGAACTTTGCCTCAAGAATCGATCAATTCCGAGTTATAGATTAAAAGTTATGAGCGTTCTAAAATCCTGCTGCAGTAATTTACTCCCTCTTTTTCTCTCGCCTCTCACGCCCCTCGACCCGCACAGCACAGCTGCGTGCTGTTGATGTGTGTTGTTCTTGTTGTTGCTGTGCGTTGTTGGCTCTCGCCCACACACACTCGTCTCTCTTGTTCGCCCTCTCGTCCCGCGCCAGCGCGCCCCTGTTGTTGCCTTCATTCTCGCCCGCGCGCACACACGCACATGGTGTGTGTGTGCGTGTGTTTTGTTCGTTCGTTCAATTCTTTCGCCCAATCACATTTAATTCGTGGTTGTTCTGTGCTATAGGCCGGATTGGTATAATTCTCTTCTTCCTTGCCTATTCTATTTCAATTCCGTATTTAAATTATATTATTATTATTGGTTTTGATTAATTAAAATGCTGGGATCGGTTATGAACACCGAATTTTGAGGATTTGTATATTTGAATTATGGAAGAATGTTTTGAATTGAAATATTATAATTTTCAGATTTGAAGTATATATTAAAGCTTCAATTTTTATTAGTTTTAATGGTTTTATTTACAAACTATGATTGGAGTTTTAATCTAAGCCTTATGGGCGATTGATTAGCATAATTAGATGATGAATTTAATTATGATAATCAATTATATTTTTCAGAATATTGTAAAGACTAAAACGTCGACTTTTAATGGTTTTATACATGAAAATAAATTGATTTCATGCTAGGGTTTTAAACGATTGATTGAGACTATTATTTTATTAATGAACGATTAAGTTCTAATTAATTCAAGTGTTTTAAAACTAAACAAAGTTGCTGGAAATTTAGTAAACATGGATAATAATTAAGTTTCTCCATTGTGTTTATAGGAGTTGATTTCTAGTAAGTTGTGATTCGCACAGTGGCCCCCGTACTTAGGTATTCCAGGTACGTACAAGTCTAGGGCGACCACATTATTTGTCAAGGGACATTACGTGATTATTTATTGATGTGAATCATATTACGTGAACTTGGTGAATTCATATTTGATTTGGTGGACAATCATGTGAATTATTATTATTGAAATTATTGAATTGTTGATTGAACAAGTATGTTGGGATTACTATGAGTATGGATTTCATTGTCAATCATGTTGTTCAATATTTATGCATGTATGGTTTGTTTCACATGCAAGGGATGGATTATTTATTATTATGCTATTGTACGGGATGTCTAGCATACTTTGAGCCAATTATTCGTACCTCGTTGTACTATTTATTTCCCACATGTGAAGGGTTAGCTCACGTAAGCCACCGCACATGTAGGGTTCAGTTGGGAATATTTTATATGAAATGAATTAGGATTTGTCGTGCTAGGGCACAACCCTCATGTTAACAGGCATGATGTGGAATATCACCTTTTGTGAGAAGGAACTTGGTAGTAAGTTCACTACGTCTTGATTTATTGATCACAAGTCCTAAAGGATTAAAATGAGATTGTTTTGGTTGTCGTTTATTAATTGTATGTTTGTTGAGTCTCGAGTTCGCCTTTAATAAAATATTAATAAACGTAAAGTGCAACCCGAACAAGCTTCAAAACTCTTTGAACGTATATACCTTGAGTATGAACAATGGGGGGGAGACTTGCCGGAAAGCTTGATCTCCTACTAATGATACAAGATGTTGTTTAATTCATATTATGCGCAGGAATTCCGTCGGTATGGCCCGACACTCGGTATGGCCCGATTTTATTATTTATTATTTGGTGTATGGTTGGCTCCCATCACCTTTCCTTTATGGAATATTCTTTTGGCCCGTTCGAAGCTTATTCTAATTAAATTGTGAGTCAAGAGTCGAGTCAAGAGTCGAGTCTTGTATTCATGATTTGCTTGTTATTTATTTAATGGCTTTTGCATGTTGATTAGTACTTAGTGAGTGATGCATGTTTATAGTTTTATCTCACTCTAGCCTTGTAAATACTCAGCTTTTTGCTGACTACGTGCTTTGTGTCTTTTGGTCATGGCCTTTGCCTTAATGACCCTATGATGATCCATCATTTGCACTTGCATTGTTGGGGAGTAGAATAATATAGCAGGTTGGTAGATCAAAGTACGATCGAAATCATGTGGCTTGGGATGATTGAGAGAGTGACATGCTTTCGTACTTTAAAACTATTTTATCTATACTTTATTATGTTTTGAATTTGTTCAACTTTTAATACCTTGGTTTTTGGGCCGTTATGGTTCCAACTTGTAGGAGGCCTCGATAATTTATTATTTATGTTTTTGAAAACTTAGTTGTCATTAAATTCCGATGCGTAATTCTGGTACTAGCCTTAACCGTTATCACGGTGGCGGTAATACTTTAGTAATTCCTTTATTTTAATTTGGAAAATGGTTTTATAAAAGCAAGGAATTATTAGGGTGTTACAAAGTGGTATACTAGAGCTTAGTTTCATTCCTTCTTTGTAGTAAGCAATACTACAAAATGGTAATCGGAGACTAATGCTTCTTTGTAGTAATTCATACTACAGAGTGGTATTTGCGGAACTTTAGGATTTTTAAATATTATTTTCCTAAAGTCAAAACGTATTATTTTGAGTACTCAATATTTTAAAGGTCAAATACCAATTATTTTGTGTCGTTTGAAATGAGTTGAAAAGTTTGGATTATTATTTAATTTAATTAATTTTTCCGAATTCTTTTTTTATTTATTTGAAATTTTCGAATTAAATTCGAATTGTTTTTATTATTTTCGGATTTTCTTTTATTTAAATATCCGAATTTATTTTATTTATTTATTTATTCGAATCTTTTTCGAATTTATTTTTTTTTAATTTAATTTTCGGATTCTCTTTTTTTCTTTTTAAATTATCCGAAATTAATTAATTTAATTAATTAATAATTCTTATTAATTTTCGATTTTAATTTTAATAATTTCAACTAAGTTAGGAGTTATTTCTTAATTAATTTCGAAAATTAATATTACTTCCAAGTGAGGAATGGGTAGATTAAGAAGGACATATTAGTTTAAGTATGCATTTTATATGATAATGTGATTTATTAATTGCCATGTATATGTTTTGACCATGTTTTATCTCGCTTTATGTGATTATTTGCATCATATTTCATGTTGAGCATATACTTGTGCATTGAAATTGTCTGGCTCCACGAACTATTTATTGTATCCTTTTGGGGGTTGAATTTTGTTGGGAACACGATTAGTGAGACTCTTAAGTGTGTGTTTTTAGGACTTAAGAATGTTGCCTTCAAAGTTTTCCAATTTAGGACAGTTAGAGAACCTTGATAATGAGACTCCATATGTGTATGTGAAGAAGATTGAGCTTGCATACAACTATTTTGGGACGCTTAAGGATTGCCACATTTAAGGAAAATTGATGTTATGCCTGAGATGATTGTATATTGTTTACCCCATAGTACACCTTATATAGAGCTTAAGCATAAGTTTAGTGATATGCATTTTGAGAATGATACACCTAGTTGGAGGAAGTATTGTATTGTAGATGGTAGATGAAGGTATGATACTGAGGTTATGACTACTATCATTGAATTAGCAGAAAGGTGCTATGAAGATGGTATGTTTGCTATTGGATTAGGTATAGGTGACATAGATGATGATGAGTATGAGATAGTGATGACGATGATGATGAGTATGAAATGGAAGAAAATGAGAAATTGAATGATGATGGTGAAGTTGTTGAGGATGAAAATCCGAATCCAGTGGTTCATGAAACTACTTTTGAGTTGTCTAGTGGCTTTGAAATAGAACCGAAAGCTAATAATGACGTTAATAGAGTGTCACAACAGGATGATGAGGTTATAGATAAATATTCTGATCGGGAAGACAACATGGATGATCCTAATGATCAAGAATTTACTCCAGAACAATACAAAGAAAGAGATGATCGTCGTGATGACATTAGTCTTTAAAGAACTGTAATCCTTAGTTATTTATTTTGTTGATTAATAGAGTAGCAAAGCTACTATTTATGGTTATTAGCTCAATTATGGTTTGGAGAAATAAAAGCAATGTTATTGATGGATGTAAGGCCTTTTCATTGAAGTATTAATAAAAGCATCGAATTCCTTTTGTTATATCTTGAGTTCAAATCTCGATTAAAAGTTTCGTGGGTATCGCAAAGGGATTATGTGTTTTATTTCTCGAATTAATCATTAACTAAGTGCATCGTGGTTAGTTCCACTTAGCTATGTGGTTCGAACAAGTCAAGGGGGTGGCTAGTAGGTGGCTCCACTTTCCCCATCATGTTCGAAATTTTATGCATTGTTGCAAAGTAATTTGATTGGTTTGTTGGTCTGTAACCTTAGCGTTGTCCATGTCAAACCCAGGCATTAAAGTGAGTCTTGCATGAGTAAGGAATAGCCAATGTTGTTAGGAAACTAGCCGCAGTACTTCAGAAGCTAGCAGAGACTAGGCAAAATTCAATTAATGATCCTGCTTGGGGAATATTAAAGATGGTAGTCTAGAATAATCTTCCACTGTACCAAGGGGAGTCTGACCCAAATGTACTGGAGAACTGGCTTAGAAATTAAAGTTTGATAAATTGATGGTTGTTGTAAACTGTCCAGGGAATCTTAGGGTTAATAATGTTGTGTATTATCTTATGGGAGAAACTGATTTGTGGTGGCAAAGGTGTGAGAACGCTTTGAGAGCTACACCTGGATTTGGATGGGAATCATTCAAAGATGCCTTAAGAACTAAATGTTACTAACCGTACTTGAAAAAGCAGAAAGCCCAAGAATACATTGAGCTAAGGATGGATGGGATAGTTGTGACGGAATACTATTTTAAGTGATAGAATTGTCTAGATTTGCACCTGAAGTGGTGGCAACGGAGGAGCTTAGGGCTCAAAGGTCTGAAAATGGATTGTCAAATGGATTCATAGTTGTTGCTATCTGGAGAGACCTCTAATTCTCTAGATACCCTATATATATGGAAATGCTGCTCATCTGTATGGACTACAAGTGAGGAGGAACAAGATTGAAAGTGAAACTGGCAAAAGGAGAAAGGATGTTAGGAACCAGAGTTATTGAGGTATCCATAATTATACCAACTGGTAGTATAGTAAGTACCAAGAATCATAATAATGTGCCTTGACCATAGCCAAAACCATTTTCCTGTCTAACCTGATTGAAATTAAATTAGGAGAATTGGAGGTGATTTTAGTGATGGATTGGTTGGCCATATTCAAAGACAGAAGTGACTGCGAAAAGAAGAAGGTTGATTTGAGATCTAGCTTAAGTACAGTAGTACCTATCGTCGTTTTGGGTAAGCCTAGAAACATATGAATTATCACGGAAATTGAACTCGTGAAGCTAGTTAGTAAAGGGAACCCACTATTCTTATGCAATGTGAGAGACCTTAATAATAAAGTTAATAATATACCTGAGGACAATGAAGTTGTGAATGAGTTTCTGGATGTATTTCCGGAACAGACCCCGGAAATGCCTCCCAATCGACCTATATATTGACTTTACTATAAACTTAGAACCTGAAAATGCACCTATTTCGAAAGCTCCATACAGAATAACTCCAAAAGAAGTGAGTGAGTTGAAGGGTAAATTGAAAGATTTGTTGGAGAAAAGTTATATTAGACCAAGTGCATCACAACGGGGAGCACCAATTGTGTTTGTGAAAGAGAAGGATAAGAGTATGAGACACTGTATAGACTACAAGGAAACCAATGAGGTCATAATTAAGAGCAAAGTACCCTTTTTCCTAGTATAGACACCTATTTTGACCAATTTAAAGAAGAAGGAATTTTCTTGAAGATCGAATTGTGATCAGGTTATCATCAATTGAGAATTGCGGATAACGATATATCAAAGACTGCATTTAAGACGAGATATAGTCATTTCGAGTTCACTGCTATGCCATTTGGGTTGGCTAGTGCACCTACAATATTCATGGACTTGAAGAATCGTGTGTTCCATGCGTTTATGGATAAGTTTTTAGTGTTTTATAGATGATATCTTGGTGTATTGGAAGAGAAATAAAGAGCATGTTGAACATTTTGGATCTATGTTAAGTACACTTAGGGATAACCAATTCTATGCCAAATTATCAATGTGTGAATTCTGGATGGAGAATGTCACATTTTGGGGTATCTAGTGTCTAAAGAAGAAGTTGTAGTGAACCTTGCAAGATTAAGGCTGTTAGGGAATGGCCTACACCAAAGAGTGTCACTAAAATTTGAAGTTTTCTTAGTTAGCTGGATATTATAGACTCTTTGTGCAAGACTTGTCTAGGATACCCAAACCAATGACTACCTTGATGAAGAAAGAAGCTAAGTTTGAGTGGAATGAGAATTGTGAGGAAGCATTCCAAGCTCTAAAGATGCATTTGACAACCGCGTCAGTGTTAACTCTACCAGATGAAAATGATACCTATAGTGATGCATCAAAGAATGGTTTAGGGTGTGTATTGATGCAGAACAGGAAGGTTATTGTGTATGCATCAAGGAAATTAAAACCGTATAAACCTAAGTACCCTACCCATGACATAGAGCTAGCAGCCATGTTGTTTGCATGGATGAGATTAAGGAGAATCAAATTGGAGAGGTTAACTTGGAGCGAATCAAGGAAATAATTTCGCAAGGGAAGGAAATAGATTTTAAGATCCATGTTGATGTAAGTTTTAGGCACAAAGGAAGGTGGTGTGTGCCTCAAATGTGCGGAGAGTTAAAGAAAAGCTCATGAGAGAAGGTCATAATACACCATATTCTGTTCACCTAGGTGGTGACAAGTTGTATAAGGATCTGAAAAGTGTCTATTAATGGCCAAGAATGAAGAATGAAGTAGCTAAGTTGTAGCTAGATATTTGACTTATCAGAAGATCAAAATAGAACATAGAGACCTCAAGGAAAGGTTCAACCATTATAATTTTCAAGTTGGAAATGAGACTGTATTTCAATGGACCTTGTCACTTGTTTGCCCAAGTCAAAGTTAGAAAATGACACCAATTGGGTTGTGGTAGATAAACTGACCAAGCCAGCAGTGTTTATACCAATGAAGGAGACCTAGAAATATGGAGCAACTTGCTAAGGCTTACATTAAGTATGTTGTGAGACTACATGGAGTTCCTAAGGATATCGTGCCAGATAGGGATTCAAGGGTTCTTTCAATCTACTGGGAAAGTGTACAGAAGAACTTTGGCACGACATTGAAAATGAGTATAGTGTTCCATCCATCCACATATGGACAAACTGAGAAGACCATTTAGATAATTGAGGATATGCTTCGTGCATGTGAAATTGATTTCCAAGGAAGTTGGGAAGATAGTTTAGATTTGATTGATTTTCCTATAATAATAGCTATCATGCCAGTATAGGAATGACACCATTTGAGGCCTTGTATGGAAGGAAATGTAGAAGTCCACTATGTTGGAGCGACGTCAGTAAAACAATTGTGTTAGGACCTCAAATGATAGAGGACACAATGAACCAAATGAGAACTATTCAATCAAAGATTCAAGCAGCGCAAGATCGCCAAAAGAGCTATGCATACTTGACAAAAGTTTCTAGTGGGTGACAAATTGTTACTCAAAGTTTCACCAATGAAAGATGTGATAAGATTTGGCAAGAAGAAAAGCTTAGCCCAAGTATATAGGCCCATATGAAATCCTAAAACGGATAGGAAAGGTAGCTTATAGACTAGCCTTACCAATGGACCTGCATAGAGTGCATAATGTGTTTCATATATCTCAATTGAGAAAGTATGTTCCGGATAAGTTGCATGTGTTTCAACCGGAAACCATAGAATTAGACCAAATTTTATCTTTCAAGGAAAGACCAGTCAAAGTCCTGGATTGTCAAGTCGTAGTACACGAACTAAGGGTGTTAATATTGTGAAAGTTTTGTGGTCTAATGAGGTTTTGTGGTCCCGGGAAGCTTAGGACGATATGAGAAAGAATTATCCCTAGCTATTTCCCAAGGGTAGTTGAGTTACGGGGCCGTAACTCGTTCCTTTTAAGGGGGTAGAGTGCGGTAGAATTTCGCGCTTTTACCTTATTTCCCCCATTCTGTGCTTAATTTAGTGCCTTCTATGGATATTGCACTTCATATGGTCATGTTGAATTACTTAAAGAGTACAACAACTAAAACTTTTTGCAAAGAAAACGCAATAAATTCTCATAAAGTCTCAAGTTTTTATTTCAAGTTTTGATTTCCGAGCCCAAGTTTCGGCACGAAACTTCTTTTAAAGAGGGTAGACTGTAATACCTCGTATTTTTCTGTATTTTATAAATATATTTTATTATATTTATAAAGTATTTTTATGATTTTTAGAATTTAAAATGCATTTAAATGTTATTTAAATGTATTTTATTTAATTAGAATATTTATTAGTTTAATTATTACCAAACGAATTTATTATTTAATGTTGGGAATTTTAATCTAAGCCTTATGGGCGATTGATTAGCATAATTAGATGATGAATTTAATTATGATAATCAATTATATTTTTCACAATATTGTAAAGACTTAAAACGTCGACTTTTAATGGTTTTATACATGAAAATAAATTGATTTCATGCTAGGGTTTTAAACGATTGATTGAAACTATTATTTTATTAATGAACGATTAAGTTCTAATTAATTCAAGTGTTTTGAAACTAAACAAAGTTGCTGGAAATTTAGTAAACATGGATAATAATTAAGTTTCTCCATTGTGTTTATAGGAGTTGATTTCTAGTAAGTTGTGATTCGCACAGTGGCCCCCGTACTTAGGTATTCCAGGTACGTACAAGTCTAGGGCGACCACATTATTTGTCAAGGGACATTACGTGATTATTTATTGATGTGAATCATATTACGTGAACTTGGTGAATTCATATTTGGTTTGGTGGACAATCATGTGAATTATTATTATTGGAATTATTGAATTGTTGATTGAACAAGTATGTTGGGATTATTATGAGTATGGATTTCATTGTCAATCATGTTGTTCAATATTTATGCATGTATGGTTTGTTTCACATGCAAGAGATGGATTATTTATTATTATGCTATTGTACGGGATGTCTAGCATACTTTGAGCCAATTATTCGTACCTCGTTGTACTATTTATTTACCACATGTGAAGGGTTAGCTCACGTAAGCCACCGCACATGTAGGGTTCAGTTGGGAATATTTTATATTAAATGAATTAGGATTTGTCGTGCTAGGGCACAACCCTCATGTTAACAGGCATGATGTGGAATCTCACCTTTTGTGAGAAGGAACTTGGTAGTAAGTTCACTACGTCTTGATTTATTGATCACAAGTCCTAAAGTATTAAAATGAGATTGTTTTGGTTGTCGTTTATTAACTGTATGTATGTATGTATGTATGTATGTATGTTTGTTGAGTCTCGAGTTCGCCTTTAATAAAATATTAATAAACGTAAAGTGCAACCAGAACAAGCTTCAAAACTCTTGGAACGTATATACCTTGAGTATGAACAATGGGGGGAGACTTGCCGGAAAGCTTGATCTCCTACTAATGATACAAGACGTTGTTTCATTCATATAGCAGGAATTCCGTCGGTATGGCCCGACACTCGGTATGGCCTGATTTTATTATTTATTATTTGGTGTATGGTTGGCTCCCATCACCTTTCCTTTATGGAATATTCTTTTGGCCCGTTCGAAGCTTATTCTAATTAAATTGTGAGTCAAGAGTCGAGTCAAGAGTCGAGTCAAGAGTCGAGTCTTGTATTCATGATTTGCTTGTTATTTATTTAATGGCTTTTGCATGTTGATTAGTACTTAGTGAGTGATGCATGTTTATAGTTTTATCTCACTCTAGCCTTGTAAATACTCAGCTTTTTGCTGACTACGTGCTTTGTGTCTTTTGGTCATGGCCTTTGCCTTAATGACCCTATGATGATCCATTATTTGCACTTGCATTGTTGGGGAGTAGAATAATATAGCAGGTTGGTAGATCAAAGTACGGTCGAAATCATGTGGCTTGGGATGATTGAGAGAGTGGCATGCTTTCGTACTTTAAAACTATTTTATCTATACTTTAATTATGTTTTGAATTTGTTGAACTTTTAATACCTTGGTTTTTGGGCCGTTATGGTTCCAACTTGTAGGAGGCCTCGATAATTTATTATTTATGTTTTTGAAAACTTAGTTGTCATTAAATTCCGCTGCGTAATTCTGGTACTAGCCTTAACCGTTATCACGGTGGCGGTAATACTTTAGTAATTCCTTTATTTTAAGTTGGAAAATGGTTTTATAAAAGCAAGGAATTATTAGGGTGTTACATGTAATCACAATTATTTGTGTATCTTACCCCTTTAGAATCAATAAGTAACACCTCGCTATGGCGGAAAACTATTACTAAGATTGATGTAAAGGTTATCCAAGTAAGTGTTATTTTGGCATGGCACCTTTTAACTCAATTTTTAAGTTTGGAACTTAAGGCTCTTACTATGTTGGTTAGATTTTAAGTGAACTAAAATCCTTAATCATGCAACATAATCAAGCCATAATCTCATGCATAATTAAGACATATTTAAAAGCAATAAATAACTTAAAACATGCATAAGATATAAATGTGATCTAGTATGGCCCGACTTCATCTTGAAGCTTCAACTTCGAAGTCCGTCTTGAAAATGGATTGGAAACTGCGTCTTGAATTTCACCATGGGAGGCGCCATTTTCTTCAAATAGGATCAGCAATAATTTAAATTAATTACAACTATTTGATGGTACGCAGACCATATTTAAATTGAAAAAACTTTGGTGCATTAGACCAATATTACATTCAAATTAATGGTACATAGACCATATTTTCTATCCTATTTGGGCCATACTAGTCCCTTTCATTAACCTGCAAAACAGTACATATACAATATATATCATTCACCCATTCATTATCATGAATGGCCCACATAGCTGGTTAGTAAAAACACATTGTAATGCATCACATAAATATTTGCAATAATTAATCAAGGGCACCAATAATCTACCAATTATTCAGTCCTTATTAATTCTAATCAAGTTGTTTTAACCTTAAAGGATTGTAGACCTAATCAAGAGTTTATGACTAAATGCTCCCACTTAAACCAATAACTTTATATGCTTTACTAATTTTAAACATAAAAATGTATTTCTAGTCTAACCGGAAACATACAAGTTTAATTAAAATTTAAAGCTCATATAACCGAATCCATTTAATTTATTTTCAGTTGAATTAAATGAATTTAAATTAATTCAAGGTTTTAATTTTAGTAAAATAATTAGTATGAATTAAAATTTATAATAATTATAATAATCAAAATTAAATTCCGAGAAAACAATTTAAATTATTAATTTTAAAGTTAATTAAAAATTATTTCCGAACAGAAAATCTAAAATTAAAATCAAAACGTATCAATCGTAGCAAGACGAGGCACTTGGGCTTGCGCCCAAGCCCCATCGAGCCACGAGGCTGCTGCGCCCCGTTCGACCGATCGCTGCACAAGGCACGAGCAACAGCGCCACATGCACACGCAGCCATCGCTGGCCACGCTGCGCGCAGCCCCTGTGCTTCGTCGCGTCTGCTTGCTTGGGCGAGCCAGGCGCGCTGTGGCGCAGCACCATCTCTGCCCACACGCGTCTCGCTCGTCGCTTGTGCCTTGCCTCATCGCCCTCGCCCATCGCATAGCACACACGACCAGGCCTGGGCCTTGCACGCGCGCCTAGCCTGTCGCTCGCTGCATTCGTACCGCACGGGCGGGGAGCTCCCTTGCTCGTCGTCGCGTGCCCGCACTATACAACACCCCTTAAGGGTAACACGTAGCTCCCATTGCTTGGTGCGTGCAACATTTATGAGCGTTTTTCATAAAAATTTAAAATTAACGACAAATTAATAAATCATATTAATTTCATAATTTTAGGGCGAAAAATCGAAAAATTATTAATCAATTAATTTCCGATTAACATGGATTCAAATCTAGGTCATAAAAATTTAAAATTTATCATAAATTAACAATTTTTATGGTGGTTTTTAATCATGGATACCTAATTAAATCGTCAATTAATTATGAAAATCGAATTAAATTCTGAATTATTCGAATTTCAACAAATTAATTACAATTACAAATTAGGTTGTATAATTTACAAGCTTAGGCATTCAAATTTGTTAAACATATACAGTAGGTCAATCAAAAATTCAAGATTTAACAACAAGAATCACAAATATTCAATTTAACATCTTAAAATTACAAACTTTTGCGTTCGAAAAACTAAAACCTCCGAAAAGTCATAGTTAGGCTTCGAATTTGGGAATTCTGGGTTCGGCCAAAAAAAGTTTATTGTCAAAATTTTAGAATGCCTTTTACATGCGGAATTGACACAAAAATCACTCGATTTGGTTGAGTAACGAAGAAACTGCCGAAAAACTGCGTACATATAATTAAATAAACGCAATTTGCAATTAATTAACAATTACGAAAATTAATCACCCCTTTTAATTCTTTGCGAATTTGTAAAATTTAACCATGTTAAGGAATTATTGATCATGCAATTAAAAAGAGGCTCGTGATACCACTGTAGGGTTATGATACATATGAACAACATAAATCATGCGGAAAAACCTATATGCCAGAATTTAAATTAATTGCACATAATCAAATAATTAGTCTAGAATGCATACACTTTGTAGCGTGCCCTCCCTAGCTGCGCCTGAACCGGACAAGAACAAGTCTTTAGGACTCCAAGTGTCGTCCCTCCGTAGAAAGTCCACAGCACGTCCGGATCCGCCTTAAGATTGACCAACTAGAATCGCCCTTAACGTACTAGGAATTTTCGGCTAATATGGGCAACAATATGACTGAATTTTGCTCTCAAAATGTCACTCTAAATACTTAAAAAACTCGTCCATAAATTGTGAATCTAGGCATATATTTATAGGGGTATGGAAAGGGAATTGGAATCCTATTAGGATACTAATTAGCTTAATTAGAATTTTATTAAAACTCTTTTAAACTAATTCTATCTATTAGGATTAGGAATTAATCATTGAACGAATCCCATTAGATTTAGGATTTGTATCGAACACAAAAGCACACGAGCAACACCCTTGCGGGCGCTCAGCCCACGCAGGCCTTGAAGCCCACGTGTGCCTCGCAGCCCACGCGAGCGCAGCTCGCTGCCCCATTGGGCGCGCGCCTTGGCCTGCTGGGCCTGGCGTGGCCTTGGTTGCGTTGTGTTGGCGCGCAGGCTTGCTGGACGCGGGCCTGGCTTCTTGTTGGGCCTTCGTCTAGCAAGTCTCGTCCGATGCTAATTCGTACGACGCGCTTTCGATTAATTTCCCGATTCCGGAATTCATTTCCGATACGAACAATATTTAACATTTCCGATTCCGGAATTAATTTTCGTTTCGAACAAATATTTAATATTTCCGTTTCCGGAATTATTTTCGGATTCCAATAATATTTCCGATTCCGACAATATTTCCGTTTCCGGCAATATTTCAGATTCTGGCAAAATTTCCATTTCCGATAATATTTTCCGATACGTACCATGTTCCGTTTCCGGCAACATCTACGACTTGGATAATATTTATATTTCCGATACGATCCATATTTCCGTTTCCGGCAATATCATCGTTTCCGGAGTATTCATTGTTTGCCTTTGACGATCTCAGCTCCCACTGAAACCAAGATCCGTCGATTCCGAATATCCATAGATGGAGTATTTAATGCCATTAAATACTTGATCCGTTTACGTTATATTTGTGTGACCCTACGGGTTCAGTCAAGAGTAAGATGTGGATTAATATCATTAATTCCACTTGAACTGAAGCGGCCTCTAGCTAGGCATTCAGCTCACTTGATCTCACTGAATTATTAACTTGTTAATTAATACTGAACCGCATTTATTAGACTTAACATTAAATGCATACTTGGACCAAAGGCATTATTTCCTTCACCTGATACTTTTACAACCCCCGTACTTTTACTCTTATTATTATTATTATTATTATTATTATTATTATTATTAATGTTATTATTAGTAAGAGGGAATGGTGGGTAATACCCAAGATTTTTAAACTTGATTAGTTATGCTAATTATTTTAATTAGCTTTTCTAATTAAGCTCTAACTTGATTAATGAAGATTTTTATGATAAGTATTATTTTCAGGTTTTATGATTACGTTAAAACTTAGTTTTATTAGTGAATTTTCAGAAAAAGGAGAATTAAAAATATATTTACTAAATTACCCCTATGTGATTCATAAAATTGGAAACCCACTCAAACTCCCCTTCTTCTCCCCTTCCGTGTCACCATATCAATGAAGTTCAAACTCATGACTTTCTATGTGTCTCTACTATAATTCATTCTTCCAGGTAATTCATCAAACCTATTTACCTAAAACTAGACTAGCTAATCCTAATCACCAATTTATTGACTCAAATATCTTACACTTGTCTCTACCAACAATCTGAGTTGTTGTATCCATGGAGCACCATGGTCTCTATAAATAGCTACTCAATTATCCCAGAAACAATACAATTCAAATTAACTTTAATTTCTAAACCACCATTAAAAGCCCTCTTGAACAAACTCAATTTCTGGAAATTACCAAAACCACTGCCATTGCCGCCCCGTTCTACCGGAAACCATCGCAAGAAATCCACCACCGTCATTTTCTGTTTGCCGCCCACCTTCGTCCATAAATTCGGCCGCTTCCTTTGAGCAGGTCCCGACCAGCATCCGTCTACCCGTTCCCTGCTCTCTTCCTCTATCCTTTCTCTGCTTTGAGAAACAGTAAGTATCCTTACTGGAGTTTCTTTATTTTATGGGGGATATTTTGATATTTACCACCTGTTAAGTTTCATGTTTTTGTATTTACCACCTTATAAAATGTTATTTCATATTTACCACCTTAATCTTATGAAATATTTTTAATTCACCACCTCTTAGCGGTTTTCATCAAATTTTCGGCCCATGTGAACCTTGTTTAACTAACTTCTTCAATTGAAAACCTACTAAAAGATGAGGAAAGTTAAAGAAGTTGGTTAAGTGGAGTTCACATGGATGAAAAATCTGATGAAATTCGTTAAAAGGTGGTGAATACGAAACTTTTCATAAAATTAAGGTTGTAAACATGAAATAACATTTTATAAGGTGGTAAATACAAAAACATGAAACTTAAAAGGTGGTAAATATGAAAAATTCCTTTTATGGGTTTGTAACTTTGTATAGTTATTGGGCCTTGTTTTCTTATTTAATTGTCTTGGTTTTATTATCACATAGTTGACCTTCAACTAGTTGCTACGGCTTACACATATTTTGCCAACTTACAAAGCTAATTATTCTTAATTTCTTATTAAAGAGGAAAAGGTGTTTATTTTATTATTATTATTATTATTATTATTATTATTATTATTATTATTATTATTATTATTATTATTATTATTATTATTATTATTATTAACTTATCAAATGTTAACAATGTCAAACATTGTACAAATAATTAGTGGGAAGCCGAGATACAATCTGGGCCCCCACTCCTCTGATTATAGCAAAACCTATCCTGCTGAAAATATCAGCAGCAACACGAGCCCCAATGTAGGTCAACTCAGCCTCAGAAAAAATAGCCAAGTCAATGGTTAAAGAGTGTCGCGTGACCACTTGAGCATCACCCTTACAATGACGATCACGAAGATGAGTGATCAAAGAGCTCTTAGTAAGCCCATTTCCACCGCCGTCTTGACACCCACTAAGACCCACAAATGGACAATGAAAATGCACCACACCAGTAGGCATTAGAGTAGCCGGTGGTAGCCCAACCAGAATAAACGGTCACAAGGCAACAACTTTGCACCCACAAACGCAGCCGCAACAACAAGTCAGAACGCCAACAATAATATGACAAAGCAGGAAACAAGACAAAGGAAAAGAACCTGCAAATGACACCTACACCAAGCAACAAACCAACACACCAACACCAAGCACTCCATGTTGGAATTAAAGCTTGAAAAAGAGGTCCGCCCGATGGTCATCGGGCGGAGGGCGCTCGATCGGGCGCGCGTTCAAAGGAAAAATAGGCGAGTAATTCGCCCGATGGGGCGGTGGGCGCCCGATCGGGCGGATGCAAAAAGACGCTTTTGGACGTTGGATTTGGTTCCTCGTGATTCCTTTTATAAACAACCTTTTTGTTGATATTTTGAGTGACTTAATTGTTCCAATTATGTTGAGTTAAGTTGTTTGATGATCCCCTTGATTAAGGAGGTTATTTAAACTCTTCATAATCATTCTTAATTCTATTGATGATGGTCATTGGATTCCTTTGAATCCTTTGGCTTCCTTGGGTTGTTTTTATTCCTCCACTAAGTTATATGTAACCTCCCCTTTTCTGATTTTGATGGATTATTCTTTGTGGTTATTCATCATGTTTATGGAGATAATTAAATCTCTCATGATTATGAGTGATTTTATTTTTCTTTATGGTCATTGATCTCTTTAGATCTTTGGACTTCATTTGGTGGTTGGTCTTTCCAAAACCTTAGAGCTTCCTTCTCTTCTTGATTGGAATATTATATATATATATATATATATATATATATATATATATATATATATATGTGTGTGTGTGTGTGTGTGTGTGTGTTCTTTCATTCTTCGAAAACCAACATAAGAAAGGTTCACTCTTGTCATCTATTTCTCTCCTCTCCTTTCCTTCTTTTGGGCATAAGTTTATGTGGCTCCATCTCATCACCCAAAAGTGCCTTTGTGTGATGAGGGTTGTGTAAACCTTAGGGAACGAATCGGTGAATACAATTGTGCACCCCGGTTGCACCGAATCTCGTTTTCAAGGCAGTGGTTTGGTTACCACGGCGCAACGATTTCCTAAACATATTCTTACTCTTACTCTAGTATTTTGCCTTGAAAACCCAATTATTACAACAATTTGAAAACGAGATATATTTCAATGGCTAAATACTTCTTATGATTTGTGAGGAAATTTATATTAGTGAGTTTGAGTGAAAGATAAAGGAAATTTAGAGGGTTTCCAAAGATATTTTTCATTCACGTTTTTCTGGGAGCAGTCTTAAAGATTGACCCCGATCGACGGTCATCCGTGGTCCGATTGTCCTGAAATTTTTACACAATATCTGGGACATCTTGGGCTTGATTTTCAATGGTCGGATTGTCAATTGATGATCTTGATATCCAGTTACAACTACCACAACGAACCTGATTTTCCTGGATAAGAAAAGTCAAAAGTAATGTCTTGGAGAAGATGATTGATGAATGGTGGTCATGATATCGTGATGGAGAATTGATTGAAGATTTTGGAATGTCTTACAATACACATACTTGATTTAATATCAAGGGAGGTTCATTCTAAACTACTTCTTTTAATAAGATATTATTCTAACATGTTCATTTCCAATAGCCATTTCAACCAATTATATTTTGTGAAGATGACAATATTAAAATTGGTTTTTATATTGTCAAATGATGTTTGTTGGAATTATTACTAGAAAGTAGAGTATTTGAATTATTTATAGTGTATGAACATGTTACAACACTCTATAGTTTACTTTGGTTTCATGCATGTTTAATTTCATGAGGAGACCTTAGTTTTATTAGAGTTATGTTTTTAGTCTTTTAAAGACTAATGTGAATTATTTGTGCATTATCATTTTTTCCTTGGTAGAGGAATTTTGGGCTTGTGACTTTGTGTACTTGCTTTACTAAGGGTATTTAGTAAGTAGTTATATTCTAATGGTAATTAGATTATTAGCCTTGTACGTTGTCATTTCAAGCGCTAACTTGTCATAGTAATATTGGTTTATTGTATGATTCCAAGTTCTTGTTTATTACCATGAATATTGGGTATGTAACTTCATAGTTAATGGTTTCTTATGCATTGTTGGAAGTATGCATATTTAATTCCTTGGAGGTTTTTGTGTACCCATTGGAGAAAGTTATCATAAGCTTGTGATGACCCCCTAGAACATAAGTGTTTGAGTTTGTGGAAGCAAACTATGTTGAACTCTTTTCCTTGGAATATGTTTAGTGAGTTTTTAAGTATAATATTTTCCTTGGATGTATACCTGATTATTCGAGTCACTACACTTTTAGGAATTGGACCATTAATCTTGTCATGATTGGCATGGTGTTGTTTAATGAATTTTCTATGGTTGAGACTAAATAGACTTTTTATTCTCTCTTTGTGTTGGTGTTGGCATTTCATTAAAGTTGGCCAAAAGTTTTGAGACTTGAGTTTTAAGGGTTTATTGATCTTTAAATGGTTTTGTGGGTGAGTACATAATTTTATTATGGTATTTCTCATAGTTTAACCTTGTTGAGTGATCATTTTATGATCTTAACTTTTGGGCTTATTATTTCCATGTGGGGGGTGTATTTTGTATGCTCATGTATCTTGAGAGTTTCTCTTGGGAAACCTTTATACCCCGATGATTTTTGGAAAGTGATTGTAAGTCCAAGTCCTCGTTTCCGAAGTTTTAAAATTTAGGCGTCATGCAATTGAGACTTTAAGTCCGCTATGTGGGAAGTGCCTAATATTTCAATGTTGGACTAGTTTTCTCGGTCCTTATATTTTTTGAGGGTACTCATTTTATTTTGCGTTTAAATCCATGATTTTTTGGGTGTCCTCTTATTGATGAGTCTTGGTATGTATTTTATTTGAGTAGTCTCATTTTAATAGTAATTTTCTTTTAGCATGTTTGTGCATGATGAATTTAATTGTTTGGCTATGCACGTTGGGATTAAAGTGTCTCTTGCTTGATTGTTCTATTTTCTTCTAATTCTTTTGTTATTGGTGAACAAGTTGAATTTAGAAGAGACTTGAAGTTAGAGTTTTCAAAGCATGAGGATTGCCCGTTATGCTAAAAGACGTTTTTATGTATGCCTTGAATTTGTGTCGTGTTTTCAATTCCTATGAGTAAGACCTTAATTCCGTGATTTGTCAATGTAGACTTTTTGTCGTTAACCTTTGAGAGGAAACTATTAGGAGTAAGTTAAGCTTACTTAAGAGTTTCGCAACCTACCTAAGGAATGTGGATATCTAGATGTTTTTCTTGAAAGGTTTTGTTGACTATTCACCAGATGGTTATTAGGAGTTTCAAGGCCGTACTTGATTTTTGGGAGAACCTTATCAAATTAAGGGATTGAGGTTTTGTTATTCTTATTATTTTGGGAACAAGTTTTATATCACTTAGATCTTTGAGCAGTTTGACTTTCATTTCTATATTGCATGCTCTTTTATCATAGGTATGTAAAGTGATTGTTCTGAGTGGTAAAACCATGAGTTGTGAGTTCCCATGTTTGAGGATAAGAATTATGTGTTTATGGAATTCATTATTTGTATTGAGGATATCACCTTTGTAATGGTACATGTACCTTATCAATATCTTGATGCATATTGATTGTGTAGAATTTGAAATCTCATAGTTGTTTAGATTAATGCCTTGTGTGGAGGATTTCAATTCTTAGTTTTCCAAGGTGATAATATGTTTGGTTGTTTTACTCTATATGTTGGTGATGTGCACAAATTAGTTTTACATTGAGTTTCAAACCTTCATTGAATTCCAAGTTTTCTCCCTTGAAAGTTGAAAGTGTTATTTAATTAAATGGTTTTGGATAATATATGAAAAACAAATGTTTGGTTTTCATAGTAAGCCATTTTCTTAAAAAAATTTTGAGAAATTTTGTGAAATATAAAATCATTTCATTTGTGGGTGTGTGGAATGTACTATTTAGCACCAACCTTTAAAAGGACCTAAAACGTTACTTAGGTGGTGTATGCTAATATGTTTTCCACTATGATAATGATATGTACTGTTGGTATTTTGACATAGCAAGTATTTGTGAAATTTTTGTGAAATAATTGACTTGTTTTTATTTTCACAAATTTTATAGTGAACGTGTGTTTACTTCATTTTTCCAAAGTACCATGGATAAGGTATAGCGGTCTTCATTTGCATTGTTTTCAAGGTATGTTACTTTGAAGTTTTCGATGCGAATTATAGAGGTTGATATTGATGAAGTACTTTCACTAATAGATGCTATGTTTATCTTGAAGATCATACTTTAATTTTTGTAAAAGAGAGTTATACAAAAGTGTCCATCAAATTTAATTTGTTTAACCAAGAACAAATTGTTTTATGACTTCTAAACCATGTGTGCTTTTGAGTAATCATATATTATCCTTGCTTGTGGTTATATTTCTAACGGAAATTGAAATGCAAGGTACTATGGTAAGAATATTTAATTGGGACTTATGATGATCTTTGAAGATTGAAATGTCGAGGGGGATAGGCTTTATGCCCACTTGAGTAAATTAACAAGCATTACCTGTTTATCCCTATGACATGTGTTGTAATGCTTTAATGAGGTTGAGTCTTTGAATCTTAATGGTAAGGTGCTAGTAGAGATGCACTTTAAAGAGAACCACCGTTTGTATGAGGGTTGAGTTGTATAAACTCTTAATGAATCTAACATATTGAAATGGACGCATTCAACTTGTGGATTCACCAACTAAAATTATTTGAGAGGTTGAACATTATTTTATGTTCTTAATGAATCTATGGTCTTGTGGGGGTTGATATAGCTACGAGGTAGCTCTTGATGGTTCACTAAAAGTGAACATATTTTAACCCTATTGACTAAGTGCTATTTTGTGAAGCACTTGAAGATTCACCTACATGGTTGTGAAGACTCGCCATTTTCTATGGAAACTTGGGCGGTTTTCTAGAGCTTCCATGAGAACTAAGGTAAACGCATGACTTAAAACGCGTACACTTTGCGTAGTCCACATGATCTTTGGAGTAAGGTATGTGTTGTGGGGGCGTGGCTTAAATCTTAGAGTTTCAAGGTTAGTCCACTCTATGATCAAGAACTTGAGGGTTTCAAGGTTCATCCACCCTTGGGTTTGTGAGTCATAATTCCACTTCACTAATCATTTGGTTTCAATTTACTTTATGTAACACCAAATGTTATGTATTAAACTCCTCTTATGCCCAAAAATTCATCTTATTTTTATCATTTCTTTTTCTATCTCTAGTGGGGGATTGTTGGAATTAAAGCTTGAAAAAGAGGTCCGCCCGATGGTCATTTGGCGGAGGCCGCCCGATCGGGCGCGCGTTCAAAGGAAAAATGGGCGAGTTGTCGCCCGATCGGGCGGTGGATCGGGCGGATGCAAAAAGACGTCTTTTGGACGTTGGATTTGGTTCCTCGTGATTCCTTTTGTAAACAACCTTTTTGTTGATATTTTGAGTGGCTTAATTGTTCCAATTATGTTGAGTTAAGTTGTTTGATGATCCCCTTGATTAAGGAGGTTATTTAAACTCTTCATAATCATTCTTAAGTCTATTGATGATGGTCATTGGATTCCTTTGAATCCTTTGGCTTCCTTGGGTTGTTTTGATTCCTCCACTAAGTCATATGTAACCTCCCCTTTTCTGATTTTGATGAATTATTCTTTGTGGTTATTCTCCATGTTTATGGAGATAATTAAATCTCTCATGATTATGAGTGATTTTATTTTTCTTTATGGTCATTGATCTCTTTAGATCTTTGGACTTCATTTGGTGGTTGGTCTTCCCAAAACCTTAGAGCTTCCTTCTCTTCTTGATTGGAATATATATATATATATATATATATATATATATATATATATATATATATATATATATATATATATATATATATATATATATATATATATATATAAATTCTTGGAAAACCAACATAAGAAAGGTTCACTCTTGTCATCTATTTCTCTCCTCTCCTTTCCTTCTTTTGGGCATAAGTTTATGTTGCTCCATCTCATCACCCAAAAGTGTCTTTGTGAGATAAAGGTTGTGTAAACCTTAGGGAACGAATCGGTGAATACAATTGTGCACCCCGGTTGCACCGAATCTCGTTTTCAAGGCAGTGGTTTGGTTACCACGGCGCAACGATTTCCTAAATACATTCTTACTCTTACTCTAGTATTTTGCCTTGAAAACCCAATTATTACAACACTCCACGCACCCACAACACACCAACACCACTCCCTTAAATGTTTGCCAAGCACCACCTCGACACCGCAACCAGTAACACACAATGCACAACCAATGCTCGATGTAGCCTGCAGACACTACCCACAAACACTGCCGGAAACACCCACGCCACAAACACTGCCAAAAAATGATCACAACAAACACAAACAATACCACGTCGCCGGAAACTGATCACAAATTGCTCAAAAAATACTCGCTTGAAACTGATCACAAACTGCTGGAAACACAAACACCCACGTCGCCGGAAACTGATCACAAACTGCCCAAAGAAACTCGTTTGCAACCTCCTCGAAACTGACCTGAACCCCCACGAATACTTAACCAAAACAACCGCTAAACAGACCCAAAACTTTCGTAAACTGCTTGAAACTTTCACGAACTAACCCAATACTGAACTAGAAGCCCTATGCCTGAACCCCCACGCAACCACGCCTGAAAATCGAACTGAAACTGCCGCAAACTGCCGCCGAAGTCTGTCGCATAAACTGCCGTAAAACGCAATTTAAAGCACCTATAGTCTGCCTGAAACCACCGTGGAAACCGCCGCACCTGTCCACAACCACCGCAGAAACCCTGTCGGACCCATCGATGGACCCGTCGCCGGCTAAATGCTACAGCGTTTGCCGGAAAATAAGTTGCCCTTATCGCACATAAAATAGCACATAACCGCCCCTTTTATTATTATTATTATTATTATTATTATTATTATTATTATTATTATTATTATTATTATTATTATCACTCAAAGAAAGTAATAAGTTGATCATACTTATTTTCATAAAGATCTCGACCGCTCAGGAAGGACGATAATCAAGGTTAGAGAAAAAGCCTAGTCAATCACGAAATTGAGGTAACGGCTATTACTATAATCATGTTTATAGTGTTTTATGATTTGCGGGAAAGAAGTATGCTTTAAGTAAACTATTTCATATTTTATAATATTTATGAGAAGCATGAAATAATTATGTTTTATTGATCACCTGATCTCAAGAGTTATTTTACTTCAACTGAAGTACAAAGGTTGAGAATTATAAAACTAATTAAAACATTATAAATAAAAGGGAAAGACCTAGTTTTGTTGGCAGTAGCAGTTCAGTTCACAGGTTACAATTTCGGTCATGCATGTACCCAGGGGCACAGACCCACAGTTGAGCACATGCTCTTATGGGCACTGGCCCATTGTGGAAGACGTTCCACCAGTTTATACTTGCCAACAACCAGCATGTTAATAAAGAAAAAGTTACGAATAAACTAATATGATATTTTATTAAATGTTTTATGATATTCTATTCTCCTTGTTTAGTAACTAAAATGAGTTGAAATGATTTTACGTTGCTAGAGTAGTACGTTACTGAGTCTTCGGCTCACCGTTTTGTTTTATGTTTTAGGTGTCGGCCGGGGCGACGGATGCGAATAGTGGCAAGGAATTCGTCTTATTAGGGTTCACCTAGTTTAAGCTTAATTTGTACTAAGTTCAAGTAAGAATTTTCTACTAAGTTATGTAAGTCACTTTTGAATATTAATATAGAACATAATTATATTAGTTTTATGAAAGTATTATGAGGATAATGGTCTTGTAATTCCCAAGAGGGAATTACGGCAATAATGTCCCGATCGAATTAGGGTAGTTCCGCTGCTTAATTACTTGAGTTAGAGGTCGAGGGGTTACATGGTGATTGCTGGAAATTCAATGGGGTGGAGGGGTTGTCGGAATTAATGGAGTATGAAGGGGTGAAAAGATGATGATGGGAA
The DNA here is from genome assembly GCF_020520425.1 of Spinacia oleracea. Lineage (NCBI taxonomy): Eukaryota > Viridiplantae > Streptophyta > Magnoliopsida > Caryophyllales > Amaranthaceae > Spinacia > Spinacia oleracea. The sequence goes on from NC_079489.1 coordinate 113,159,713, forward strand.
GGGTGAGTTTCTTATAGAGGATAAATGTGTACTTTTACCCAAAAAATGCCGACGATTTTAGAAAAACGAGGACGTCGTTTAATCCCCAACTTTTAGCATAGAATTTTATTCATACAAAAACAAGTGTACGCAAAACAATTTCCCGTTTAGTATCCGACAATACCATGCAAAATGTAAAGTGGTACAGAGTACGGAATATTAATCCAGTTGATCAAATGGAACACTTTTAAGAAGAAAAGTAAATAAAGTCAATGACTTGACAAGTTAACACGGAACCTAACAGATAACTAATTGGGTGTAGTGTATCCCAAATGAAAACAGGGGCGAAACTCAGAAAAGATGAATGTGAAATGCTGCTTCACTGAAAATAAATTCAACCAATTTCATTCTAACAAGGCCTCTCCTAACCTAATCAAAACAAAAATAAAAAATAAGGCCTAACCTAAACGGAAAAAGAGGGCGAAAATCAAAACAAAGATGAAAGTGAGAACACACTTCGAGTACACAGCAGTATCAAACTATCAATGATACAAAACACAGCTCGCATAACACTCCATGGCGAGTCCCTACGTTTTTATATTCTTTACACACGAGCCCTATAATCAAAATATACAATCCTCATAAATTCCTTCTCAATAGGAAAGATTAAAAATTTATTAGTTTAATTCCCTATATTAATGAATCTCTTTTCACAGCAGGTTTACACTATAGGACGATCAAGTGTAGAAATGCCTTAAACAAAATGACACCTTATACCTAAAATCTAAGACATATTAACATCGCTTTCTGGTCTCAGGCTTACAAAACAATATGTGCCAAACTAAATTGCATCCAAACAACGTTACAGCAGTCCTGTATTCCCGAATGGATTAGCAGCATGCTGTGGATGGTTAACAGGAGTAACAGCATATGGTCCAAAACCCATGTCACCGAAAGGATTCGGTGCCCCAAGACCTACAGGTGGCTGCGACTGTGCATGGAAGGGAGCCTGATAAGGACCAAAAGGATTGGGTGCCGATTGCTGAGTCATAGAATTCATCTGAACTGCAGTAGGAGGAGCAATGTTGTGGGACATTCCAAAGGGATCATGTACTTCAAATGGGTTGGGGGCTGCTGGTGCCCCATAAACAGGCTGCTGGTTGGCTCTATAAGCCGCTTCATCATACAAACTATTCAGTGTGAGCGAATCCAATCCACCACCCTACAAAAACAGATATCACCAACGGTATCAAATGGCCGTCGCATTAAGCTCCACAAACCAAACGGAAACGGAACCAGTATTTTAGATGAGGGGGGCATCAATAAATTAACCAATACGTTAAAGTGAAAAAGAGAAATTCGGTGACATTTAGTAATACACTAAACACTCATATTTCTTTACATGTTATGATATTACCAAGCATTTGACAAAAAAGTATTCACAATATGATGGGGGAAAAAATCAGTGCCTTTGATTTGAATTTTGGGTCAATGCAATCATAAGTTGATATATTAAAACAAAGTAAAATAATTACAGTGTAAATCAAATTGTTGTATTTAGTTCAATTAGCATATTAGAACCTTAATTCAAGAAAGAAAAAATAAATGGTGCGCAATAGAGGAAAAAGTATCCGAGTACAAATTTGCAAAGGTAAATGGTAGAAGAAAGATACTTATTATAAATACTAGTAGAGGAATGGTCGGGGAATTTTTTTCATAAACAATAGTTGAGGAACAATTATTAGAGAACAAATGAGCAAAGATATGGTAGTAGAGGAAAAAAATGTTCTGAAATTTTATCTACTATGAGGCCACTTTGACCCGAACCCCTGACCTTTGGGACTAACGGAAAGCATTTAAACAAGCCCACAGCTACCCACAGACCACTAGTTAGTTTACGGTACCAACTCACAGAATATTTTATTTATACCAGAATAATTGAGCCTTTTAATTGTTATTTTTTAAAAAAGGATCTTTTTATTCTGGGGGTGACACGTGCCCTGGTCACCACATCGGTCCGCCACTGGTGGCTTGCTTGAAGATGCACAAAACAACCATTTCATTCCTAAAAAAATGTGAAATTTTAGCCAATCAAAAGGCCATACAGAAGAAAATGATAGCATCATGAAGTTCATATTAGTGATAAACCAAGTCAGGTGAATCATGTTAAAGTATAAACATAGCTAACCAGAACCACAGGAAGGCATTTAACCCCAATTTTAATTTAGGATGTCATTAATTAAAAACATTTTTAAAAAGATGCTTGCGCAAACATGGGTCTTATGGACTAATAACCATGCAGCCATAGTAGGCTACCTGCAGGAACCACATTACATTATAAAATGCTGACACTGACGGGGGGTGACCAAACTGGTCCAATCCTAGTGAACATTTTTTTTGTAACAGAATCCTAGTGGACATCTTTTTTTTTTTTTAATAACAGAATTCTAGTGAATATCTTGATATCACCTTAAGTGACTTTAAAGGATTAAAATAAAAAATAAACCTAAATTGGAAAAGGCAACAACTCATATTCTTTAACTTGTGGTAAATTATATTATAGATCCAAAAAAATAGTTCAGGAATCATTAATTTACCTTCCATTTGACCATATTCACTAGTCAGGAGAAATTTCACAAACTAAATGTCAAATCTTTAAGATTGATATTTGTGTTCAGCCATTATCCCAAATCCAAAATAATTTGCCAGCTTTACAACAAGATACACAAAATCCAGCAAATGGATTTCATAGAAGAGAGAGAGAGAATGAATTAGTGCAAATAACACATCAGCCAATGAATGGCGATGAACAGCTTCTCAAGATGTAATGAGAAACGTTATTTATCTTTCCTGCTAGGGAAGATTTAATCAGATACTACTCGCTCTAGTTTTCCAGTATAAGTTATGCAAATCGTAAGTTGTAACCTTAAAACCAGAAAATCCAGAGAAGGAAACCACCTACCAGTTGCCTCTCAGTATGAGTAGAAATGTCAGTGCTTGGAGCTGTGACCAAAGCAAGTTCCCATCCACTAGGATCAAAACTGGATGAAACAGTGCCGGAATTTGATGTTGAAGCAGCATCTTCTGCGCATAAATAAAACTGACATCAATACTACTATTTAATAGCAGGCAAGTTCAATAGCCATGTGTCCCTTCCTGGAAATTCCAAATTTAATTTAATTTATTTATTTATTTTTATGTCATTTTCTAATTTTCCACTTGTTTTTCTCCCAAAAAATCATTTATCTCTCCATCTTCCCTTCTCTGCTAATACGTCGCTTCGATTTCCTTCCCCTTGCCCAAGGATATATAAATCAGACAATGAAAGATCATACTTACAACTGAAACCTCCTCATTGTCCAAACTCCGAAACACCCAACTTCCACAATCTACCTCAATGTGGCCAACTCAATTCAACCCTGATTTGAAATACCCTTTTTGTAAATTGTTCTGTAGAATCAACATTACCACTAACCCATTAAATAATTTTAATATTTTACAATTGATCACCTAGTGTTTAAGTACCAAATGGTCGATTCAAACGTCTGGGTACTCCAGCAAACAGGTTTGATTTTATTTAGTTTTTAAACTTTTGGTTAATAGCTGATGGTCTATCTGTTATTCTGATCTGGAATTTCTTTATTGATGGTTGAATTTCATAGTTTAATTTATCAAAACTTGAATACATTAATTCTGGTTTGATTAAATTGCATCTCTTCTATTGGTTCGTTTCTCCTTATCCATGTTTCCAGAATTTACTTTTCTCTTGGATGAAAAACCATCGATATTTTCCTTGATACTTGATACTGAAGGTGTTGTCCTCTCCTTGATTACTTTTCCCCCTTTTTTCTAAATGTGCTGGGAAAAATTAAAGACAGTTCTAAAATAACTGTACCCTCCATTCTTCTCACCCTCTCTCTCATCAACTAGCATTTAATTTGTTATTTCAACCGCTTCTAAATATCAAACCAATCGGCCAGATTCAATTCACCGTGCTCTTGGCACTGACTTGTACCCTCTTCTTCTCAATTCGCAATTATTTGATTTTTTTGACGTCATTTCTATTTGCTTTGCTTAATTGATTTATTGATGCAGAACTGCGACTATAATATTTTGAGTGGTGTTCTTGTGGCATTCTTCAGGTGTGAATTCCCGCCATATGTCCTTTTTTTAGAATAAAATTTAATTTGCAATGAGCGACATAATAGTTTGTTGTGTTTCGGTTGTGGGGAAAGAATTACAGAAGAAATAACTGATTATGATTGTAAGTTCCTATCCAATTTCAACATACTACCCTTTTGCGTACTATTATATGCTTTTTTTTCCTTGAAATGGCTAAAATCCATATTGCAAATCTGGGTCATTTGTTTCGATCTTTATTGTCAGAATTTCTTGCTAGTTTTTTATTGTTGATTTACAGATTACTAAGTGTTCGACGATCCTCTTGGTTGATTGCAGATGTTTGTTTGCGTTGAATCTATTTACCAGTATGCAACTGGATGTGAAATCTTTTGGGCATCAATCTTTTTGGCATTTATCTTCCTTAGAGAAGCTTTGATCTTAAATATGTATATGGATCTCGACCCAATTTTTTGGAGGTGTCGATTGGTGAATTCAGGTACTTGGGATGAAATGAAAAGTTTGTTTGACATTTGTCGCTTATTCTACGTGAATGGATTTTGTAATATGGTACTACGTATTTTTCTATGCAGATTGCAACTTTATTTTCTTACATTTTAGTGCATGAATTCATTATTTTAGCTGCACGCAAGGAGTTAGTTTAATAAGGCTATCAAACTAAGATGGGGCTAAGTCCATAATCTCTTTATCTAAAACATAACACATAACAAACTTTGATACCTATAACGAAGGGCTTAAGAATAGGAGTTTACCATCTTCATTGCTTTCTTATTAGAACACGAAGTAAATAATATAATCTTTTAGCCATTTGATAAATTAGAAAATAAAAGTAACTTTAAAACAAAACGAAAAACCATGCGATGCACGGGGTTAAAACTAGTTTATTTCTCCAAAAAGGATCAAACAGAAAAATGCACCATAGGAGTATAGGATATACACCAAAGTAAAAAAAGAAAAAAAGGTACACATAAATTTACCTGATGACACTATAGCCAAGGCCAAAGCATTACCTTCCTCAATGGCTGTTGCATTAGGCGTAACATCATTCAACCCCTGCAGTTCGAAAAAAATAATTATGATAGGAAAAATCATGGACAAAAGAGTAACATACATTGTTGCGCTTGATATTCAAAATGCGTCCTCCACGCATCACAATCATTTGGTTCCACTTCAAAAAAATTCCAGAAACATATACTGTTGCGCTTGATTATAAGAAGGATGAAAAGAGAGAAACCCTAGCTGCATATGAACCCTTCTTGCTTAAATTTGGTAATGTTGTTTGCCAAAGCAAACCTTCAGGAAGTTTCTAATTTTCTCTCCTCTTAGGCATTTTATGTCTAGAATTAGCTTTTCATGGTTGTGATACTTGTGAAGAAGTCTCTCCCTCCTTCAAATAGTCTAAAAAAGTTCCCCTGATGTTTAGGGCAAGATGCAACCACAGTTCACTCATCCTTCAGTCCAATTTCAGCCCCTCCAAGTACGCCATTACAAATGCCTCCCCTCAGGCCAGCTCTCCAATGAAGAGCTGTTAGAGTGGCGGTCCTTTACAGGTTCAGTTGTAAGTAGTCATGCACATTTAGCCGCTTCGAGGTGATTTTGATGGTCTGGGAGCTGCTCAGTTTGGAATTAGATAGATTTAAAATCTTATCAAGCAATCCTTCTCGGGAATTACATGATTCAACATTTTTCTCCATGAGAAGATTTTGAATATCACAAATTTAATCCCTTGTATTTTTTGGTTGTGTTCATGGATACACTTTAGCTTTACTGTCTTGTATATTTTTCTTTGAAAAGAATGTTTTTGAATATGGGGTTTTCTTCCTGATATAGAAAAAAGGTACCCAAAGAAAAAACGTTTCCCCTCCATCCCTACTACTGGGTGAAAATCCAGATAACAGTTTCCCCCACTCCTGTCACAAAAGGGGGGAAATGCTTTCAGTATAGCAGAAATACAACTGTTGCCCTAATACTTTTAGTTTTTACAAAGTCCTAAGAATTCGTATATTCTCCACCTAACATGATAACATGACTTCACCTCTTAACTCCATAAAGAAAGTGTGAAAAGCTTGATTTTAATCAAGATAGATGACAACTCTAGAAGAAACTTGTTTTGAATTAAAATAAATTTCAACCAATCAAATGGGGCCTTCTCATCGATAAAATTTTAAATCTCAATCAAAGAGCAAGTGACACACCAGCAGATCTCCAGAGTCCATATTTGTAGCAGGTGAAAGAGCACGAGTAGTAGCAAGAGCAGCTTCGGCACTGGATGTTAAATCATCTGAAGCCATTGGTGGAGGCTCTTCAACATTTGATTTTTCATCTTCAGAAAGAGAGTTTTCCTCAGGTTTATATGTCAGTAGAAGCCTTTCTGGGAATTCCTGATTTAAATTTAAAGACCAAAAAACATTAACTAACTTGCAGGCTCATATAGTTCTTTTTCAGATAACACCTAAATTTAAATTCCTGATTTAGAAATCGAACCCACCAGCTGCTGTGCTGGCATATCAACCATCTTAGGTGCCTCTCTAATATATTCATCCATAGTTGCAAGAAAAGATTGTGGTGGCTGCAAAGAAAGCTAGAAAAGATTACAACCACCTCTAACATCGAAATAATTGAATTACATAAAACCTCTGCGTTGATAATTACCTCTCTCAAAACAGGAAACTGGAAGTTCCGAGCAAGTTCTAAACCTTTACAAACTTCATAAAATTCAGAGAGACTCGCAGCCTGCATTGAAACAAGTAACTTTTTTATACAATACATCATTGGATCCGTAAATAATTGCATATTCCCGATCAGTGCATTTATGTTGACGACTTTAGTCATTCAACTTTGTTATAATCTTTCAACTTAAGTACTAAACTATCAAATAAGTAAATTTCATAAACGAAAGTATCTCTCTTTTCCCTTATATGTACACCTTTCTTTTCCCAAAAGCTTAATTCTGTCTTTTCCGGCATTTATATAGAAAACCCTAAGTAAAAGAATAATGATCTTTAGGGAACACTTGACAAATATTATAGCAATTAGGAAGCTGCAACTTATCAAATGATCATTCACCTGCTGGCCAGCTCTTCTATAAATCTCAAGGGCTTTGACAGCTTCATGTCTTGGCATTTCAAAAAACTGCCACGCGAAAACATGAATTTCAGTATGACTAGTAACACCAAGTGCCTTGGTATGTGACTTAGGTGATAATTCAACTATACCTTATCGACCAGGTTAATTATTCCATCGTTAATGGCACAATATATTTTGAAACTCTCCTTAAGAACCTGTAACAAGGAAGAACCAAAAATTACTTTTGAGTAGGATAATTTGGACAGTATAGAATCCTGAATGCACAGGTAATGAAGAGAGTCAAACAAACATAACTAATATGATAATCTAATAAAAAACTATTCAATATCAAGGAAGAGAGAGAGTAGAGAGAGAGAGAGAGAGAGAGAGACCCGAGGCTAGTCTTGTATAAGAAGGTTAGAGGATGCAACCAAGTTGACTTTATACAAGGTAACATTCATGGGTAATCTTGATAGGGAAGGGTGACCTAGGTCACCTAGTTGTGTACACACTTTCTAAGAAGAACTAACCAAATCATTGGCATCACTTGACTAAAAAAATTATGCACATAAAATGCTAAAACAACAAACATTTATATGCAAAAATAGCCAAGAAAAAGACACGTCTTCTTCAGCTTACCATTAAACAATTAATTTTCATTATTCTAATCATATAAAAGAAGCAAAGCATACAAGTCGAACTTTTAAGAGTTAGGACATACTTCTTCTGTTTTAAAAACAATTGCAACACTTTTAGTTTCGCCACTATTCATACACCAACTTTGACCATATATTTTTACTAATTTATTAAAAGCAAATGTTATAAAGTAAATGTTGTTGAATTGATTTCATTATATACGTTCACAATGTTAATTTTTAAAATTTTTTAGAAAAAGATCATTAGAGATATTCATGGTCAAAGTTGTACTTTGGCAAACGTGCTATTCAAAGTGTTTGACAAATTTTTTTTAAACAGAGGAAGTATATAGTATTAATGGCTAATACTTACAAGAACACTTCAGCATAATTATGCTAGTGCCGCTATGATAATCTATAGTTCATGGATACCCGGACCGTAGCAACATGATATAATTAGCTAAATAGAAAACCAACACCGATACACCAAGAAAGAAATGGGGCAATAGCCATGTCAGCAGAGAATACAAACAAGAGGCTGCTGGCTAGTACCAACGAGGGGAGGAGGGAGAAAGAGCTGAATTGACAACAATCACGCGGGGGGGGGGGGGGGGGGGGGGGGATGGCAGGGACACGAATACATGTTGCCTTCCTTTTCTAACCTATGTATACTTCCTCTATAAACAAAATCTAATAGACTATTCCACAAAACCTCTATCAGGAATGTAGACTTACAACATCACAACCAGAATCTCATGCTCTGGGTCCACTATAGCCAAGAATAGCTCATGAATACTCAAGTAATATGTCTCTAATCAAGCTCATAAGAGTATCAGTTTTTTGTGACTATTTTTAAACAGCATAAGGGCATAGCAACAAAATGTCATAGAAAAGCACAAATTACACCTAGGTTTCAACTAAAAAACATTCAATTTCTTCGAACATCATAAACTTTACTAAAAGTATTCCAAATAACTACTAAGCAGACAAAAAATAAGTGGAAGTATACAACAGAAGCCTGCAGAAGAAGCGTAAAATAGCATTAAAAAAATATTCAAATAAAAAAGGATTTGCATACCAGTGCAAGTGCATACTGTATCACATAATTTCCAAGAGCAGCACCTTCTGGCTGTCATCAGAAAAAAAAAATTAAATTCATCCTTAATTTAATGGCATAATGCAGGAGAAAAAGAAAAAAAGACACCAAATACCCGGCATCCAATTAGACGATAAAGCAACTGCTGTAAGGCAGGCAAGTGTTCCAAAAGTTCCTCCGACCCCAGATCCCTGGTTCTACTGTAACCCTGTTCATGGATCCAAACAGCAGAATTAAACAAGTAATTCTCTAAATTGATACTTCCTCCGGTTTTTTTAGTTGTACTATATTGCCTTTTGGTACTATCAACATGATTAACTTTGACCTTCAATGTTTATACATGCATAATGAAAAACATAGTCATTTTGGATCTTGTTAGATTCATCTCAATGCATATTTTCAATACTTATCAATTTTTTTATTTTTAGCAACAGGCAATAAAAAATATTAATGGTCAAAATTGTATGTTGGCAAACGTGCCCAGTCAAAGTGCAACTAAAATAAGAGAATGATATATTTTCTTTGTACAATGCTAAACGCTGATGTGTTGTTGACAATTATTGTAATCATAGTTGCATTTTGCTACTCGGTTATCTATAACCAACCACAAAATCCTTAATACTTAAATTTTGAGCTTTGATAATTTGCGAATATTTGACAGTCGACACCCTAGATTCATAGTTTATGTATTGCTTTGGGTGCAAAAGAATGATTTCTCACTCAAACTCTAAAAGTCCATTTTGCTATTTTGGCAAAATGTGTAATCATAGAGTTGTCTTGTAGTTATTTGTATTTGAGTGGCGCAATGTAAATGTTTCAGGTATAGAGAACCCAATAATTATATTAACCGATTCCTAATGGAGCATCATACTCCCCTCATTGTTCATTCCTTGTTAAACAAAATAAACCCCGCCTGATTGAGACATGCCATTTTTTTTTGTGTGTGGGATGGGGGGGGGGGGGGGGGGAACAAAAGCTGGTACTGAATTCACTTTTTTGCAGTTCGCTGGCCTCTGTTCTTTCATTACATTTCCTACCATTCAAAAAACTTTACTAATGCCAGATATTTGACTTGCAATATCCTATAAATAGTAAATGTTTTTTTTGGAGCAGCAGCATCTTTTTTTTTTTAAACGAAATTGTAGGTTTTTTCCAATAGGCATTCAACTGAAAAAGACCCGGTGTCGATTTCACAACGGGTAAAGGTTAAAGGGACTGATCTGCTCCACTATCAAAGAGGGGAGCTGATTTGCATTATCGATATAAGCTATGCAATTCAAATTTTTTATTTTTCTTTATGCCTGTATCAAACACTCAACACACTTCAGTAAGGGTATGTGATCCTTGTCCTTACCCAACACTTCAAATTTCACCAAGACATTTTTAGTGTGTGTTTGGATTTGGTAATTTGGAAGGAAAGGCAGGGAAACAAAAGTGAGGGATTCATCTTCACTTGTTTGAACATACTTGGGGGAAAGGGAATTAGAGGGATCTATTTTCCTTACTTTTTTAATAAACCTATTTGAAAGATTTGTAGGGGGGGAGGACATGCTCACGCCTCGGTCCCACCCTGCCCACACCGCTCTTTCATTTCTCTATCATTCCCTCCCCTTCCCTTCCACTTAAAACCTAGGAACTCAAATGCAGAAGCAGTACTAAAAGCACATTTACAGAACAGAAAAAAAATCCGAACTGAATTGCCAAAAGTTTAATTTACTCTTTTGAGTAAAAAGTGATACAACTGAAGACTTTCATGTAACACAGGAATTAGCACTTGAAGAAAACATCAGATGGCACCTCTGTAATACACGTTCGTAATCTCGTATTCTAGCCGTTTGAAGGCAAGGTTATGTTTGGTCGTTCTCAAGCCTCATAGTGATAAAAAAGATAAAATGTTAAAAAAAATATCACAACTTGCATATAACCTCCAAGGCTTCATCATACCTACCAATTTATAGCATGAACAGCCAGGCAAACTCATTTCAGTCAGCCTATTGTTGTAGCTAACAACATGTAATACATCCAGAAGATCTAGTATATCTCATCCAACATATACTATAGCTATATAGTTAACAATAAGAAATTAAGAACAAATCCATTAGGTAAAATAACAACAAAATGAAATACACTTTCAAAGGTAAAGGTGACAGACTGAATTCACACCTTCTCCTGCCCCTCGGCAGGTTTTGGTAGACGCTCAGCTTCAATATCATATTTAAGAACTCTGAAACACTCAAGCCGTTCCTCCAAGAAGAGTGCATAAGTACGAACCCAACCGGAGCAATCCCAAGCTGCAATTTTAATTATAAAACTACATAAGATGTCATAGGACTATAGAAGAAAGCTAGACACACGAATACAACACAGTTTAATCAAGAAAAAGGAAAAAGACTGGACAACCAACTGGGCTCGAGTCATCCTTGAAATTGGAGAGCTGCAGTACACGGCCACGTTGAGAGAAATTAAGAAGTTCTTCGCGGAACGTTGGATCACCTTCCCTCAATAACCTATGGACAACTATTAATGTTTTCAGAGCTACCTGTTCAATAGGGAAATAGAACAATATCATAATACTCATAAGCCAATCAAAAAACAATTTAAAACTATAAAGTGAACCTACATAATAAGTTTATTCATCATAAACTATAGCATACACACAGAAACATGCCAACAAATTGTTTTTCCCCCAAAAAGCAGAACATGAATACAAATATATTCATCATAAGCCGACCTAACAAAATGGATTCTCACCAACAAAGACACTGTTCTATAACAAGCATTCAACTTGACATCACGTGAAATGCTTGTAACATAAGTGCACTCATATTTTAGTAAATAAATATTAAGAACCTCTCTTTTTCAATACTGAACCAAAGTTTAAGATCCTAAAAAATGAAAAGTATATGTTGAACTATAAAATATGCTCCAAAACACCTAAATCAATTTGACGAAGTCGAATTTTCCTGTTTCATTAACTGATGCAACAATGGTCAAGAAACCTGCAAAGTCCATTGTTCAAAAACTCGCAAAATTGTAAAAAAGATGAAGAATGATGCAGAGGATACGTCCGAAATGATCACCAAGGTCACTTGTTTAATATTCTGTAATAAAATTTTCTTCCAACAGAAAGCATTACTTAAAAAGAGAAGTCACTTAGGGTGCTTTCTATTCAGCTGATTTTCGCTTATTTTGTCTGAACTTTCTTATCCGACTTATGTGAACTTGTTAAAATTTATCAAAAATTATTTAAATTATAGATTGTATTCTTAGTTATAGATTGTTCTTTTGGCTGTGGGATGTAATGGACTAAATCAAAATGGCTCTTAAAACCTCTTCGCTTTCTTTCCATGAAATAGAGGATGGTCCTCCCGTTGTCGTCCCGTTATCGCTTTTGGGTCAATTGCAGAGGTAAGGTTGCGTACGTCGGACCCCCTTACCCCGCTTCTTGCGGGAGCGGCAATGGGGTAATAATAATGATAATGATTGTATTCTTACGTGAGATAAGGTGAACCGAACAGGGCCTTCACAAATTCAACAGAATAGGGCCTTCACAAACTCAACGCAAAGAAAAGTCATAAAACAATGTTAAATTAATACGAAGGGAGTAGTAATCAAATCAAGTTTGCAGCAAGAACCAGTAAGACAATAATTAAATTACTCAAAATAAATAATACAAAAATGAGCGAAATCATTATTAGATTAGATCAAATTACATTAAACTAAATTCAGAGACAGTACCGTCCAATTACGAGTCTTGCCTAATCGACGAGCAAGAGCATGAAGACAATAAGCAACATCAGCCCTAGGTCTAATTGCAGATGTGGCAAGCAATATCTCTGCAACAAAATGGCAAACATCAACAAATTTGCAATCCACCAAAACCGGAAAATAAAACGGATCTACCAGGAAAATTATAAATAAATAAAAACTGAAAAATACAGATTCTACTCACTTCTTAGATGCCGCTCTTTAGGCGGACACTCAACATGATTCGTCGCCTTAACAATCGCAACGTCCAAATCCTGTAGTCGCACAAAAATAGGAAAACTCAGACCCAAAATTATCGGAATTAGGGTTAAAAGTAGACGAAAAATAAGAAAGAATGAAAGACCTTGTAATCACTGTTGATTGTAGCAAGGCCGACTTTGGTTTGATCTTTAAGGGCACCGTAAGCTTTCCGCCATGTTAAAGTCGCCATTTCTAATCACTCTCGAGAATTCTATCTCTACTACTGTGAGATCGCCGATTCTCTCTCCTAAAGAGGGGGGAAGGGGTAGATGATGAAGAAGAAGATGAAAATGGTGAGGAGAGAGGAAAGACAAAAACTTGGTAGCCTGGAACAGTTGGGGTTGGGTTGGGTGGGGTCTGGGTTTTTGTTCTGGCGAATGTGATCTTGGACCTTCTTTTCTTTTGCCAGAATTATGTCATCATTGTTTTTATGCTTTGCTTCCATTTTTGATCTTCAACACTCAATATTATAATACTAGACTAATAACATTTAAGAATCTAGGAAATTATTATTAATTGTATAATTATATCTATATATCTACCAAACAATTGAGAGGGGACCGTAACCTATCCACTCAAAACTCACCCCGAATCCGGATTAGCCCTAAGGGTGAACCGGATGGTACACCCAAAAAAAAAAAAAATCTATATATCTACCAAGATATTAGCCGCTCCTCTCTCTCCCTCTCCTTTTTCTCTCTTGTCTCTCATCTTTTAGGGTTTCAATTTTCTTGGCCGTTTAGGCCGGAAGTAGTCTAATTTCTTCGGAAATTAGACTATTTCCGACCCTTCTTGCTTTTCATTGTTTTCTTTTCATGTTTTGTCTCGTTTTTGTTTCTCCTTCATTGATTTGTTCCCAATTTATTTTTGGGTTGTTCCCAATTTATTTGGGTTTTTCCTAGAGTTTTCTAGGTTCTTGATTCTCATTCATGGATGAGAATTTTTTTAGGGTTTCAATAATTGGGAAGGAGATTTGGATTCATACATGTTTAGGGTTTATCATCAACTCGTCGGTCAAAACAATTCGTGCGCAGATTGCGAAGGGCTCTACTTGCAAAGATGTGAAATCATCGAAAATCACTGCTCGCCTCAAGCTAGAAGCGGTGGAGTACGAGATGTGCTTTAGGATGCAGAATAGTAATTGTTTTGATTGTAACTGTTGTGGGATCTTTTACGGTGCTGACGTGGCACGCGTTCCTCGGAGGTATCAAGTATGACCTGGCACGAACTTCTGGCAACCTGCAAAACAAGAATATTCCCGTAGGAATATTCCCTCCGATGCTTAAGTAAGTATAAGCTAGAGAGATAAGTAATTTGTAGAGAGGAGGCAGAGCAAAGATAAGTTTTTGTTGGTGGGGATGAATTGATCCCTTTTACCTAGGGATCTGCACTATTTATAGTGCTAGGGTTTCGGGGACTGGTCCTGCATGATTGGGTGTTATGCAAGATCGGGACACGTGTCCTGCTAAGTTTTTGGAGGCTTAGTTTGACCAAGTGGGCCTCTGAATCGTTTGGGCCTTGGCCCTATGAAGTTGAGAAAAGCCCGCAGGCAGGCTTTTGGGCCTTTTTTCTGGGCTTTGATAGTACAGTCAGGTGGCATTCTTTTAGGCCACATCATTTGCCCCTCAAGGAGGATGCCCCTTGTCCCTGTGGGGTAGGCTGCTTGATCGGAGGGCGCGCCACGTGTGAGGGCTTTTCAGAGCTTAGATTTTCCTTTAAAAGCTTCAGTTCCTCTTGCATTTTTCTTTTGTTACTTCAGAGCAATTTTTCTTAGAGAGAGAAAGCAAATTTCGTCCTGCCAAAGATCTGCTTGTGCTTGCGCTTGAGTGTTCTTGGATTCGCTGTCCAGTGTTCTTGAGGGTTTAGAGGATTTGTCAAGACTTCTCATCGGTTTGATCATTTTCTGGTAAGTTCTCTATCAAAACTTTGTTTTTTGTATGCTTGTGGGACCTCTCTTGTTTATTGTTTATAGTGTTCTGTGGAGGCGTCTTGGGGGTTATGACGCCTATCTCTTTCATTCTTTTGCTAAATTCAGACGTCCTGTCCCTTATGCAGGACGGCATGGCTCGAATTAGACAAACAGCCAACGTGCGTGCATGGGCTGCACCGCGAGAGGGGGACGATAGGGTTCCTTTTTCGAACCCGTCCCAAAGAAGTAGGAGTGGAGTCCGTTCCTTCCGTAATACAGGAGACGGGGCCATAAGAACGGCACATTCTCCTAGAAGAAGGAAGAATGTGGCTTCCCGTCCCCGCGTTCCACGCGAGGATTTTGAAGATGACTCCTCTAGCTCTTCAGACAAGGAGTTTGCAAAAAACCTTCCTCCTATGGTTCGGGGGAAGGAGGACGTCAATCTATTTCCGTCAGATATCTTTCCCAGCATGAAATGGCTGAGGTACCTGAGGGAGCAGGGACGTGACTTTGAGCGTTTTCTGCTTCTGCCCCCAGGTTTTAGTCTTAGGAGCCCTCGACCCCATGACTCCGTGGACCAACTCTCCCAAGGAGAGGTAGTTGTTTATACTGCTGCCTTTAGGTTGGGTCTTAGATTTTCATTGCTCCCCTTTGTGATGGACGTTTTGGAGGGGTATGACATTGGCCTTGCTCAATTGACGCCTAACTCTTGGGCAAACGTTTTTGGTTTTATTGCCAAGTGTGCTTTGAGCGGCGTCACCCCTTCCTTTCCTGCTTTCCTTCGTCTCGTAGTCATTGCCCCTTCTTCTCGTTCTCCCCAGGGGTGGTTCACCCTTTACAGCCGTCGGGGATATAAGACGGTGGTGGGTAAGACTTCTAGTTGGGTTTGGTGGAGGAAGAAGTGGTCTATTGTTCGAATGGAAGACCTCTCTCTTTCTAGACGTCTTTCTAGGTGGAACCGTCGACCCCACTATCTGTCTAAAGCTGACGCCTACCCTCGCCTTTCGTCCAGGGAGTGGGGACTAGTGAAGCCCCTGTTCCAGGCCGAGATGTATCGGCTGTCGTCAAAGAGCCATGCCTGGGTGCCTAATGCTTGGCTTCCCCATGTCGGCCAGTTCACCAATATAGTCTTTCTTTCGGCCGTTGGTCTTTGTTCCTATTTGAGTAGAGGTAGTTCCCCATAGATTTTCATCATCATTTTTTTTAACTAACCCTTGGCTTTGTAAGTTCTGCCATGGATCGCCTATCCTCCGAAGACAAGGGTGTAGTGGAAGTACCCGCTTGGCTGTCCGAGGTGTATACTGAGGACATTCTCAAGGCCGTGGAGGCCAAGAAAAAGGACTCCTTTAAGAAGTCCAGCGAGGGTGCCTCTGGTGACGTCGCCAAGGTAATTTTTATTTTTATTTTTTTTGCCTCTGTTCATTTCTGATCATGATTTGGTCGCTGACTTCCTTCATCTTTAGGAACCCACTTTGCCAGCTACGAAGAAGCGTCCTGCATCTTCGACGGAGGCTCCTAAGCCAAAACGACCCTTCTTTAAGAAGATGGGTCCGGCCGATGCTGTCACCAAGCCGTCGGTACCAAAATCGTCCGCTCCCCTAGCTGAGGGGGAGGTTCTTCCTACCCAGATGTTCATTCCTTCTCCTGAGCAGAAGGAGGTTCCTTCCCAGGTGGACACCGAAAGGGATTGTACTGCCGGAGCAGCTGTTGACGAAGTAGCAGTCGAACAGACTAAGGCTGCTGACGCCACCACCTCGTCCAAGGAGGACAAGGGTAAAGGCAAGGAAGCTGAGGCTCCTTCTACTGATAATGCCCCTATTTCTCCTGCAGCTTCGCCAATTGGTTAGTGTTTCTGTACTTTAAATCTGTTATGTCAAGTTGGGATTTGCACAATGTTTGATAATCTTGGCGTTTGGTTCAGTTGAGATGTTCAAGCGGATGCGGCGGGCCGAGGTGGCGAGCATCCCCCCTTCTGTCGGTTTTAGCTCAGAGGCGAAGGATAAGATCCTTGCGGACGTGTATGCGGCCATCCCTGAGGAATATGTGAGGTCACTCCCCGGGATTGACTTGGGATTCTTTGGGTCCATTCAGTCTCTCGTCCTTGATGTGAGACACTTGCTCCTGGATCTCTGTAGTTATGATTATATATGTACGTTATTTTTTAATTCTATGTTGTCTTTGGCAGCTTTTCATTCGCTGTGCCGAGAGTAGGAACTATCGCTTTGATATGCACAATGAGATGCACAAGCACAAGGACCAGATCGAGAATCATGAGCAATATGCTGAGAAAACGGCCAGATTGATCAACTTGGACGCGGACAAGAAGATCAAATCCAAGACGAAAGATCTGAAGAAGGCCGAGGAGGACGCCGAGAAGTATGAAGAGAAGTTGCTGGAGCATGAGGGGCGGCTTGCCGTGCTGAGAAAGGAGTACTCTTCCGTCTCTGAGCGGGTGACTAATTTCTCTTCCAAGGTGAACGTTCTTGAAGGTCAGCTCAAGGCCATGCAGGGAAAGATTGAGGCCGTGCGCAAGGAGGCTGCAAGCTCTTTCAAGTTGGGCGAGGAGTCCATCTTGGAGAGTGCCCAAAAGGCGTGGGATCAGTCTATGGACGGGAAGGACTTTTCCTGGTTCAAACGCCGTATCTCCCACCAGATAGCCGTCTCGACGGCTAGGCGCCTAGGCTTAGATCCCCCTGAGTTCGTCAGTGACGGGGAGGAGGACATAGAGGAAGACGAGGTGAACTCCCCTGAAGGCCAAGACGTCCAGGACGGGAGTTCTATTGCCCCTCATCCTTGAGCGGCTTTTCTTTGTAGTTGGTTTGAATGACGCCGTGGGCGTTTGTAATAACTTTGGTGCCTTTTGGCATTTATTTGATTTGGTTTGTTTGCGCCTTAGGCGCTATGTATAAACAATTCGTGTCGTTGTGCACTTTATTTTATTTTAATTCCATCAGTTCGTTACAGATTTCTTGGGAATTCTTTCTTTGGGTCCAGTTGTTGGACGGAAACCTCAGTGTTTTAGGTGATCAGCCTAATTTGAGGCGCTAATCTAGGCCACTTCTCAGGCCGTCAAATGATTAGTCTTTTTAGACGCCATCCAAGGAGGAGGTCTTATGTCTGAATGTTTGCTCTTGTTTGAGTCTTTTCTTTTTTGGGCGCCTTTCGAAGGAAAGGCGTCATGCTGGATGTCTAAACCCTTTGTGTTTATTAGCACTGGGTATGTCCAAACCCTTCGTGTTTATTAGCACTGGGTATTGTTTATTTAGCAGATATTGACGCCACTATTTTAGAGATTGTTTTCTGGTGAGTTTCTTCACCCCTTAGTGTTCCTTTTTGAAGGTTCAACTGAGACTTGTATTCGTCAGATAAGTGTTCATTTACTAAATTTCTTGCTACATTCACCGCGTCTTAGGCGGGCATTTACATGCCGTTTTGTGGGCTCTAGTACAATAGCTAGGCCGTTTTGTAGGCTCTGAGTACAATAGTTACCCTAATGATGTTCTACTTTCAACCACTTTCTTCAATTTTGACCGCTTCTATTTGGACGGGTCTAATTTCTTTGGCGACTTGGGGTTCATCTTCATGCTTTCGTTTTCCTCTAACTTCGGCAGAATCTTGCTTCCATGCTGACGGGTTGAGGGTCGTCAGGTAACAGTCCCTAGCCTGTTGTTGATCTCCATGTATGGTGCCTATAACTCCATCATCACACACAAACTTCAGAAGCATCAGATGGGTGACGACTACAGCCTTAATCTTATTTAAGGTGGGTCGTCCCAAGATGACATTGTATGCAGTTAAGTCTTTAACAATTAGGAAGTCTACCTCCATCTTTCGCCCATTCTTCCTATCCCCAATTCGAACCGGCAGAGTGATGACGCCAACAGGGTGAATGATACTTCCTCCAAAACCAATGATGGGATAGTGAATTCTTTCGATGGTTTTGGGGTCGTGCGCTAGGAGATTGAGGCATTCTAGACTCATTATGTCGGACGAGCTTCCCGTGTCTATTAGTACGCGTTTAACTCTCATGTTAGATATCTTGAATTCAACCACAAGGGGATCATCATGCGGCGTGGCTATCCGTCCGCCATCTGACTCACATATTTCTATCTTTGGGAATGGATCCATGGGCGCTTTGGCTGACAGCAGCACTTGTCCTAAGCGGCGAGCATAATCTTCCTGTCTTCTCATGGTGGGTCCTCCAGCGGCCGGCCCTCCAGATATGACGGCTACAAATCCTCCGTCGTTGTGTTGTCCCTTAGTCGGCGAGGCAGGTGACTTGTTCTTTTTGTATTGGTTTTTTCCAAAGCCATGAGCATTCTTCTGTAAGTAGTTCTTGAGGTGTCCTTTGGAGGCTAGGCCATCTAAAGCCCTCTTCAAGCTTCTACAATTCTTGGTTTCATGTCCTATATCTTCATGGAACTGGCAATATAATTTGGGATCTCGAGTCTCAGCAGGAGACTTCATGGGGAAAGGTCGATCAAGGTCGTACCTTGTCCCCACGTCTTTTAGTATGGTGAGAAGATCTGTGTTGTACTCAAAATATTCCCTTTCTTGCGGTCGTTCTCTTGTGCCCAGGAAAGTTGGTATCATGCTCTTTTGAGAGAGCCCATGTGCCATTCACTCATGGGGATTTTCGGTCCACTTTATCCTTCTTTCCAGAGGAGTCTGTTGTTTCTCCAATCCTTCCTTCCTTTGACGCGCTGCATATTTCTTTTGCATGGATAAATGCTCCAGCCTCGTCCAGGACCTCGGCCATAGTCCTTACACTCTTCTTAACCAGGTCAAACTTGAAGGATCCCTTCTTCAATCCCCTGATAAAATTATCAAAAGAGACGCCATCAGGCAAGTCTGGGATCTGTCCAGCCTCTAGATTGAAACGCTTCACGTAGCTTCTTAGGGACTCGTCTTTCCCCTGTTGGATCCGTCCCAAATGCATGCTGGTTTTCCTTTCTTCCTTGTGTGCCATGAACCTCGTAGAGAACAAAGTCTGTAGTTCGTTAAAAGAGGCAATTGATCCTGGGGGCAGCCGTTCAAACCATTTAGACGCTACTCCTTTGAGCGTGGCTGGGAAGTATTTGCACCAAGTGGCTTCATTGGTTCCCTGAACGTACATGTGATGGCGGTATGCGACAAGGTGCATATCGGGATCGATGGTCCCGTCATAAGCTTCAGTTGTAGGAGTTTTTACCTTGGGTTCCTTCGGGGCTTTCATGATCTCGTCAGAGAAAGGGGTACTCATGTTCCTTAACGTCAGGTTGTTGAGCCCTTGCTGAATATGATAGGTTGGTTCACGACGGTTGGATAGCAGGCGGGGGCGCATGATTACCCTATGGGGCGTCATCTGGGTCGGTCCACGTGTAGTGGGATAAAATGGCGGATCTTCCATCACAGGAGTGGACGCGGTGTCTGATAGTTCAGATTCAGCCTCATAATGTTCTTGACGCCTTGAGGTTGGCCGTAAGACGGCTGGTGGGCTTCCCCTAGACGATGGTCGTATGACTGGGTCCCTTCGAGGTAAGAAGGTGGGGGGGTCACGGCCATTTCCCGAGTGCTCAGGCACAGGGCTGACTCCCCTGCTTGCTTGTGGACGAGAACCTTCTCCAGCCCTCCAAACGTTGGATCTGAGCGGCATTCTTCTTATCCGATTGACGCCTAGACTGAGGGGCCTCTGCGGAGTCGTCCTCTCAGCGCAGTAGATTAGCATATTTTTCCGAATTTCATCTTGCAGTGTAGTGCTCATCTGTTGTCGAAAGGTCTGATTCATTTGCTGTTGGAATCCTGTTAAGATCTCGCGTAGGGAGCCCACCGAGACTGGCAAATCTAGATTCTGTCTAACACGGCGTCTCGGACGCTGGGGCTTAGATGGCCGCCTGACGGAGATGCCTCGGTTATTGGTTCTTCTTCTACAACCACCTCAGCCTGCATCCGTCGCGGTGTGTTCCCTGCATTTGCGATTCGATTGGCTTCTTCAATGTGCCGTCTTCTTCTCCACCAGCGTACTCTCTGTCAGAGTGTAGTTCGGCCATGACACTGTACCTCCCCACAGACGGCGCCAAATGTTGTGGGATCTTTTACGGTGCTGACGTGGCACGCGTTCCTCGGAGGTATCAAGTATGACCTGGCACGAACTTCTGGCAACCTGCAAAACAAGAATATTCCCGTAGGAATATTCCCTCCGATGCTTAAGTAAGTATAAGCTAGAGAGATAAGTAATTTGTAGAGAGAAGGCAGAGCAAAGATAAGTTTTTGTTGGTGGGGATGAATTGATCCCTTTTACCTAGGGATCTGCACTATTTATAGTGCTAGGGTTTCTCGGGGACTGGTCCTGCATGATTGGGTGTTATGCAAGATCGGGACACGTGTCCTGCTAAGTTTTTGGAGGCTTGGTTTGGACCAAGTGGGCCTCTTAATCGTTTGGGCCTTGGCCCTGTGAACTTGAGAAAAGCCCGCAGGCAGGCTTTTGGGCCTTTTTTCTGGGCTTTGATAGTACAGTCAGGTGGCATTCTTTTAGGCCACATCAGTAACAGTTATGTATTTTCTTTAAATTTGTGGTATGCAGATCTATTTTATCATTGTAGATGCCGTATGGCTTATTATTAATGATATTATTCTTCCCCCGTCAAAAAAAAGAAAAAAAGAAAGAAAGTATCTATATATCTACCATGAGGTATGTGGTCAAGCTTTCTGCAGATGCTAGAGAATTTTTTTTTGTGTGTGTGTGTTTTTTTTTGTGCGTATGAGCCACAAGGGCAATATAAATTACAAATGGGGGTGAGGGGATCCGAACCTGAGACCTATTGTACACAGGCTCTCAATCTTAACCACTAGGCCAAGACATTATTGGTATGTGTGTATCTTACCATTGAAGAAATTGATGTCGCTTTTGTTGGTATTGACTCTTCTAAATCTCCTAGTCTCGATGGTTTTAACTTTTCTACAGATGCCAGAGATTTTTTTTTGTGTATGGTCAACTCTAAAGCGCCTTCTCGAACATATCATTGCGGGCTTCATCCCCTTCCTCCTCACCAGAATTTAAAGGTTGCGCTAGAGCCTCCATTATGCTACTTTTAGCTTCTTCCATGATAGATGTTTCAGAGGGTAATGCACAACACTCTCGACTCATATCAGCGCCAAGATCAGATGCCTGAGAAAATAAGGCTTTGTCCTTTCTAACTGATATGATTTGAGGATGTACTTGTCGAGAAGCCTCATCAGTGTTGGCAAATCCAGTTTCACCCACAACTTTATCCTCCACCTCAACATTTCCTAAGTCATTACTCACATTTACATCTTGATTTTTGGCCTCATTTTCACCCTGTTTAGATGATCAATCAGATTAGTTGAAGATAAAAAATAAAAAAAAGTGTATGTAGCACATAAAAGTAGGTTGGAGCATAGAGATATACATTACATAAGGGAAACCCTGGATAATTAAGGACTCGAACAAAAACAGCAATAAGACAAACTTGAGTGAGAAGTTGTTTGGTCTAAATGGACTTGATAGCGTCAATTTTATCTCTAACCCACGCCATTTTCTTTCTCATTTGACTTGTCAATGGTACTAAAAATGGACCCATAAAGCTAAGGGGAGATTAATCAGCTCAGGGATGGCAATTGGGCGGGGCGGGTACGGGGACCCTTTCCCTCGCACCCGCACCCGCCAAAAAAATTTTACACCCATCACCTACCCGCCACCCGCAGCGGGTATAATTTTCTCGTCCACGCCCGCCTAGGCGGGTATATTCCTATAACCGTACCCGCTCCACCACCCGCGTGGATATTCACCAACCGCTTTTACCCGCTTGTACCCGCCTGCTTAATAATACAATAAAAAAAAAAATCTTGTTTCTACTGTTGTTTGATAGCCTTAACCGGCTTTACGGGCTTACAAGCCAATGCATAACAAATATCATCCCTATCAAAGGATTCCAAGATCCAATAATGCAACATATTTATGAATGTCCTCAAGCTAAAAATAAAAGTATTTTTACAACGTTCTTAATTAAATTGGTACATTAAAGAAACACGACAAATACCGAAAATTAATAATGTCTCCATAAATTACTTACAGAAATACAAAAATCTCAATCAACACACACAGCATTTTCTTCCATATTAAATCTTGCATAACCCTCATCTTCAACATCGTCCTCAAGATCATATATATTCAATACCTTAACGACACCACCACCTGCAAAATTGCATAAATATATATAATAGAGTCTAAATTTGATTTTAGTATATCATAAATAATTAAATCAAATTCGTTGTACCTTTAATTTCCGCCCAAATCCAATTTTGAGAACACATCAAAGCCTCCACCGTATCCTGATGAAGTCGACTACGATGAGGATCAATTACACGCCCGCTAGTACTAAATGCAGATTCTGATGGGGCAATAAAAACATGAATGCTCAATATATTCTTTGCTATTTCTTGTAGAAGGGGATAATTGTTTCCATTTGTTTCCACCCATTAAGAATATCAAAATTAGGATCCGGTGCGACAACGTTTTCATCCAAGTACTTCTCCAAATCAAATTTTACCCTAACACCATAGTCCCGTGACACAAATTTGTTAGGTTATGAATAATACAACAATATAATTCATGCGGAAAAACCATAAAACCAGAATCCAAATTAATTGTCACATAGTCAATTAGCATAATTTAGGTGACATACAATGTGATGCGTGCCTTCCCTAGCTGCTCCCGAACCGAACAAGAACAAGTCTTTAGAGCCCCAAATGTTGCTCCTCCGTAGAAAGTCCACAACACATTCGGATCCGCCTTAGGTTTAACCAACTAAGATTTTACTTAAGGTTTTGTGAATTCGGGCAGGCTTGTATTATGTTCTCCCTTGAACACAATGGGAATAAAGAATTTGCTTTCAATTCAATTGATGTATGATTGATGTGTATATAATTATGAAGCTAGCCTTATATTTATAGTGTTGGAAATAAGGAGTTTGAGTTTTACTAGGAATAGAATTAACAATCCTACAAGGATTGAAATTCTTATTCAATTAGAATTGCAACTATAATTAAACTCTTAATTATTTCAATTCTAGTAAAACTAGGAATTTAACTAATCGGATATTACTTAGAGCCCAAGACGAACAACCCCACGTGGCCACAAGGGCCCACATGGGTTGCCCGAGTTGCCTGCCCACGGCACTGTGGCCCACGCCTCGGCAGGCCACGCAGCTGATGTACGTGAGCTGGGCGCAGCCCATTTGCTGCTGCCTTGCCGCAAGCTTGGCGCGGCCCATGAGCTGCTGCCTTGCTTGCAGCTTGGTGCGGCCCATGGGGCTGCTGCCTTTCTCGTAACTTGGCGCGGCTTCATGGCTGCGGCCTTGCTTGCAGGGCGCGACCTCATGGCTGCTGCCTTGCTCGTTGAGCGATGGGCCGACTCGCTTGCCGGCTTGTCGCTCATCGAGCTTCCGATTCGTTTTCCGATTCGAAAAAAATTTACGTTTCCGTTAATATTTACGATTCTGGAAATAATTTCCCTTTCTAACAATATTTCCGATTCCGGTAATATTTTCGTTTCCGGCAATATTTCCGATTCCGGCAATATTTCTATTTCCGATAATATTTTCCTATACGAGCCATGTTTCCGTTTCCGGCAACATCTACGACTTGGATAATATTTATATTTTCATCATGATCCATATTTCCATTTCCGACAATATCATCTTTTCCGGAGTATTCTTTATTCTGCCTTTTGATGATTTCAGCTCCCACTGGAACCGAGATCCATCGTTTACAAATGTTCATAAATGGAGTACTTAATGAATAATACATTCACTTAAATACTTGATCTGTTCACATACTATTTGTGTGACCCTACGGGTTCAGTCAAGAGTAAGCTGTGGATTAATATTATTAATTCCACTTGAATTGAAGCGGCCTCTAGCTAGGCATACAATTCACTTGATCTCACTGAATTATTAACTTGCATAATTAATTAATACTAAACCGCATTTATTAGACTTAGCATTGAATGCATACTTGGACCAAGGGCATTATTTCCTTCAGTCTCCCACTTGTCCTTAGGGACAAGTGTGCATTGCCTAATTCCTTTGTCGCTTGATGATTTCTCATGAACATAAGGTAAGAGTTGTCATCCTTATTATGTCCAGAGGTATTTTTCAGTTTCAGAGTTCAACTGATCAAATAAACAGATAATCATAGCCTATGATTCATCTGAGCACGGCCATGCATTTTACAGTTTCTAGCTCTTCGATTGGCCTTGTACAACTTTAAGCATCTCATCCCGATTTATGGGAGGACAATCCCAATCTTGTGATCTTGAGGTTAGACATCGTTTGATAGGTGATTACCCGAGCGTTGCCGTTATAGCCTCCTTTTACGGTGCGACGGTTGACAACGTCAACGTAACCAGTTCTCAAACAAGTAATCTCAAATCACTCAGGTATTGAGGATTAGTGTCTAATAATATTACTGAAATTTACTTATGACAAATTTTCATCTCTTACAGTAAAGTTTCATAGGTATGTCCGATACTAGTCTTCTCAAAGTAAGTAGTTGTGCAAATGATTGCGACATCGCCATGTCCACATAGTTCAAGAAATAAAACTACTAGTCATCTTGCATTCTAGTCGTCTAGCGTTTTCTATGCGTCCACCTTCATAGAAAACTTCCGACCGGGGACCTTTTTCAACTTTTGACATTCAAGTTCACTTGATAGACATTTCTTAGTCACAGGACTGGTCCTGACAGTCTATCTTGAATATATCGTCAAATTGAAGGGACTCATCATTTAATAAACCACAAATTAAATGGAAAAATGAATTCTATTCATTTATATGAATGGTTAACCAATAACATTTTACAAAGTATTAAACTCTAAAACTTTAAAACAATAAATAAGGACATCAAAGCCATTCTCCAACATGCTTGATTCCCATAGCTGCAGTTGTTTTGGGCAAATTCGACTTAGAGACGAACTTGCCTTGATGAAGGTGCTAACAATCGATCGAGCTAGATAATTGAGAATGGTAAGAGCAAGTTGTAATAGCATAAGATAATCGTAGGTTTATTGCTTGGAAAATCATGTATGTAAAACAGACAAGACTAAGCCATTTTATAGGCATTTACAACAAGAGTGTAACGTTTGCGCTTAATTGCCTATAATTAGATAATAAATGCGTAATGAAGGCCGGCTTCATCAAGGGTTTGTAACGGATGCTTCACTCTCAACCGTTGGGAGTAAGTTTGAACGGTGCCACTATGCGCCTTGCTGGCAGCCACGCACACAATGTTTGCCACGTATTCCCATGTCACCAAGAGGGTATTTTCCCCCCTAACAATTGTCCCCAAACCCATTTTGAATTTATTCCGGGAAGTTCAAAAAGGAAAAATGGGTTTCACGGAAGGAAAATGGAAACCGCCTTTTAACCTCCCCAACGCTGACGGCGTTAGAGTCATGATGACTTTTGCCTTGGAGAAGCCAACCGTCCATCTGCGCCAATAAATAGGACTGCGCTTCCACATCCGCAATCACTTCTGCAATCTCTCTCTTCTCTTTCCCAGAAAAAACGATCGGCGCTATTTCTCTCTCCTTCTTTCAGGTAACTGCTCGGCTTCCATCTTCTTCTTTCCTTCTTTCTTTCTTCGATTTTCTCTATGTCGCAACGAATGGGAACGAAATCCACTCGCGCGAAGAACAAGAGAGTGGTGGTGGAGTGCGATCTGGTTGAGGGGCCAATTTTCAGCCCTACCCACATTCTGGACAGAAAGAATGCTCGGCCGGCCACTTGGGGAAAGCAGGATGTGGAGGCGCTCAGGGAGGAGTGTGGTTTTCCTCCGTCGGCGGTAATTCGTTTGCCGCAGCCCGATGAACGGGCCGATTGGGTATCGGACGGCTGGGTGTGCTTCTACGAGTATCCCTTCAGAATTGGGTATACTTATCCCTTCTCGCCACTGGTGCGAGGAGTTCTAAGGGCACTGGCGGTGCCGCCGGCGCAACTGATGCCGCAGGTCTGGAGGGTAATGCACTTGGTCGACCATCTGGCCGGCAAACTGAACATGGAGTTCCGGGTTGAGGACCTTGTGTACACCTACAAGGTCCAAAATTATGGGGCTGGTAGGTACTTGTTGCATGTCAAGGATGACAGGGAGGCTCTTCTTGGTGCGGACAAGTCGAACGACCGCGGGTGGATGGGTCGGTTCTTTTTTGTGGAGTTGGCTAGTTTAGGGCCCGACTCCGACTTCTTGACGGGGGAGTGGATGGCTAGAGGTATTTTGTTTGTTTTTTGGTGTTTTTTGGGCTTGTTGATTTGACTTTGTCTCACTTTTGTGTTTTTGTAGGTGCATCTTTCGACACAGTTGGTGTCGGTGCCGAAGCCATAGAAAAGACTGCTGTGCTGTTGGGGGTCCCTCTAAAGGACAGAGCTTTCATCGGCCTCAAGTTCGAACGCGAAGAGCCTTCTCAAGAAGAAGAAGTTTCTGAACCTGCGAACATGTTGACATCAACAGGTAAACATGGATTAGGGTTAGTTTACAATTTTTGGGTTCGTTGCCCTTTTCAATATGAAATACAATTTACAACTGCTGTGACGAGACGGAGTCGTCAAATAAATGCTGTCAACAGGTACTGGCCCGTCGACACGCTCTGGCAAGGCCCCGTCTGCGGATGCATTGCTGAGGAAGAGGCTGGAGTCACTGGGAAGTGTGTCTCGAGCCAAACCCACCACTGTGTTGTCACCACCGAAGCCGCCAAAGGGTTCAACTGACGCCACGGTGACGGGGGAGACCAGCTCGCTTCTGCCTGCTGAGAAAAAGCTGCCGCCTCCATCTCGGAAGAGGAAGCTTGCAGTGGAGTTCCCTGACGACTATGGGTCGGAAGATGCACCACGGGTTCAGCTCTAGCCTAAAGTCGACCGCCTCTGGATGCCGTCAAGCCGGGAGCGCCAGGAATCTTTGTCCCCAGTAGCTGCAACTGTCGAGAGCGTCTCGGACGCATGGAGGGTATGTGTCTGCTCTTTCTTTTTTATTTTCTTCGCCTCTTCCATCCTCATCTCGTCACTTTAGTGACTTTAAATAATTTGCTTTCGCACAGGCCCTGCAATCTGCTCTAGCCACACGTCATCATGTCATCATGTTAGAAGATCAAATAGTAAAACTGAAAAATGACATGAAGAAGGCAAAGCAGGAAGCTGACCGTCTTGGCGGTGTGGCCAAGGAGGCGACGGCAAGAGTTGAGGCGCTGCAGGTGAGTCAAGAGAAAGGGGCTGCTGAGGTCGCACAGTTGAACGCCGAGAAGGAGACGCTGGTTGCTGAGGTCGACGAGCTGAAGACGTCTCTCTCCAAAGTCAAGGCGAGGATTTACGAGTGTGCTGGTTACTACACTTGAAAAATGAAGGCCGAGATGATGGAAGAGTTCAAGGCGGGCAAACATGCGAACTGGACTCCTGACGAAGACATTGCTCAGTTCAACACTGCATTCCCCGAGGACTATATCCCCCCTGGTGCCGTTAGCGATGAAGAAGACGTCGAGGAGGGTGCAACTGCAACCAGCCCCGATGTCGAGACGATGGCGGCACCAGGCGATGGCGAACAAGGGGAGAATGCAGGCCCAGCAGACCATCAGGAGTAGTTCTGTCCCCCCTCCTTAAAAATAAAAAATTTGAATGTTGTGTTTGTTAAACAATGGCTTTTTTTAAACAATATTTTGTGTGTTTGGCCTTTGGGAAGGTCGAAAAGATATTTGAGGCTGTGTTTCGCCTTGAAGGCGGCAGTCCTTTGTGTGTGTTTTTGGCTTGTCCAAGGGGGCAAGGCATGTAAATATTTGTGGTTTGCGAAATATGTGTTGCTTGCTTTGTGTTTGGAAAAATGTGTTTGGTTTTGGTGTTTTTGTTTTGCAGGTTGGGCACATACCTCGAGTTTGACTTTGGTGACGCCTCCAGCCTGTCAAAGGGGAACCTGCAAGAAATGTATGCTGTAGAAAATGTAGATCTGTATTCCATTATGTATGTAATGTACATTGTAGTGTACCAGGCGTTTTTGTAATGGCCTAAATTGTGTTTTGTAGTTTGTAAGATTTGTAATATGTAATGTATACAATCATTTTTGAATAAAAGAACACTGTTTCCTTTCACTTCGTTTTTCTGAACACGCGTGCACAATTTCGACTTTTGTTTTCTTGTATGCTGTGTTGTACACTTTGCTTCATCTGTTTTCTCCTTGTCGAATCCGTCACCATGTGGGCACCATAATGTCAACACAGCAGAGCGTGAGGATTGGCCGTTGGTGGAGCCAACGGCCCTCCGATGCTTAAGTCAGTATGGAGCGACATAAAAATGAGAGGAAATTACGACAAGGAGAAAAAAGAAAGAAAGAGTTCAAGGAGAAGTACGGGACAAAGTCGAGTTGAGTCTTTATGTTCGTCATTCCTCCTAAGTGTATACTTATCATGTCGCCACGGTGTTGTCTGCAAAACAAGACGATGGCGTGAGGATTGGCCGTTGGTGGAGCCAACGGCCCTCCGATGCCTAAGTCAGTAATGGTGATAACATATAAGGAGGAAAGGAAAAAAGATAGAGGAGAGGAACTTAACTTCGTGTTACTTATAAGTGTATATAGTTTGAGATGTTCTCGACTTCGTAATACGTCATGCCCACTCTGTCTCGGGGGTATCGACATAATGGTGATGAATGCTAGAGTACCTGTTGCGTTAGAAAAACTAGAAAGCAAAAATTATTCGAGTGTTTAGAAATGGTACAGTTTTAGGTGTGTCGCATTCCAACTTCTTGGGATGGGTGTGCCGTCTTTGTCGACCAACTCGTATGCACCATGTCCTGTTCGTCTCACGATCTGGTAGGGACCTTCCCATGTCGGGGCCAATTTGCCGTGTCGAGGATCCTTTTTGTTTGGGAAGACCTTGCGTAGGACCCAATCTCCCTGCTGAAATACTCGAACCCTCACATTCTTGTTGTAGCTATTTGCAACTGCTTGTTGGTAGAACGCCATCCTAACCAACGCTGCTTCTCTGAGTTCGTCAACAGTATCGATGTCGTAAGCCAAGACTGAGTCGTTCATTCCTGGAGCCATGAAACTACTTCTTGCTGTGGGGAGCTCGACTTCGGGAGGAATGACTGCCTCGCAACCGAAGACTAAGGAGAAAGGAGTGTGATTGGTTGCCGTCTTGGGCGTCGTCCTGTCGGCCCAAAGGATCATAGGTAACTCATCTGCCCATCTTCCTTTGGCGTCGTCGAGGCGCTTCTTGAGGTTGTTGATGATGATTTTGTTACTTGACTCGCCTTGGCCATTCGTGTAACACCCTAATAATTCCTTGCTTTTATAAAACCATTTTCCAACTTAAAATAAAGGAATTACTAAAGCATTACCGCCACCGTGATAACGGTTAAGGCTATTACCAGAATTACGCAGCGGAATTAAATGTCAACTAACTTTTAAAAACCATAATTAATGAAATATTGAGGCCTCCTACAATTTGGAACCATAATGGCCCAAAACCCAAAATATAAATAATTCAAACATTTCAAACGTAATTAAAATATTAAATAAAATAGTTTCAAAGAACAATAGCATGCAACTCTCTCAATCATCCCAAGCCACATAATTTCGATCGTACTTGATCTACCAACCTGCTATATTAATCTACTCCCAACAATACAAGTGCAAATGATGGATCATCATAGGGTCATTAAGGCAAAGACCATGACCAGAAACACACAAAGCACGTAGTCAGCAAAAGCTGAGTACTTACAAGAATAGAGTAAATGAAACTAAAACATGCATCACTCACTAAGTACTAATCAACATGCGAAAGCCATATAATACTTAACAAACAATCATGAGACACAAGACTCGACTCTTGACTCGACTCTTGACTCACAATTTTATTAGAATAAGCTTCGAACGGGCCAAAAGAATAATCCACAAAGGGAAAAGGTGATGGGAGCCAACCATACACCAAATATAATAATAATAAAATCGGGCCATACCGAGTGTCGGGCCATACCGACGGAATTCCTGCGCATAATATAAATGAAACAACGTCTTGTATCATTAGTAGGAGTACGAGCTTTCCGGCAAGACTCCCCCCATTGTTCATACTCAAGGTATATACGTTCCAAGAGTTTTGAAGCTTGTTCTGGTTGCACTTTACGTTTATTAATATTTTAATAAAGGCGAACTCAAGACTCGACAACATGCATACATACAATTAATAAACAACAACCAAAATAATCTTATTTTAATGCTTTAAGACTTGTGATCAACCAAGCAAGACACTTGTGATATTACTACCATGTTCCTCCTCACCAAAGTGAGACTCCACATCATGCATATTAATATGAGGGTTGTGCCCTTGCACGACAAATCCTAATTCATTTCATACATAATATTCCCAACTGAACCCTAAATGTGCGGTGGCTTACGTGAGCTAACCCTTCACATGTGGTAAAATAAATAGTACGACGAGGTACAAATAAATGGCTAAAAGTATGCTAGACATCCCGTACAATAGCATACAAATAAATAATCCATCCCTTGCATGTGAAATAAACCATACATGCATAAATATTGAACAACATGATTGACAATGAAATCCATACTCATAATAATTTCAACATGCTTGTTCAACAATTAATCCAATAAATCCAACATCACAAAACACATGCTCGTTCACCAAAATAAACATGATTCCACATAAGGTAATTCACATCATCAACAATCATGTAATGTCATTGACAAAAAGGTGTGGTCGCCCTAGACTTGTACGTACCTTGAATACCTAAGCGTAGGGGCCACTTTGCAATAACGAGCACTCAACTAGAAATCACCTCCTA
Organism: Spinacia oleracea; assembly: GCF_020520425.1. Classification (NCBI taxonomy): domain Eukaryota; kingdom Viridiplantae; phylum Streptophyta; class Magnoliopsida; order Caryophyllales; family Amaranthaceae; genus Spinacia; species Spinacia oleracea. Next base: position 113,191,387 of record NC_079489.1, read on the forward strand.
TCATCAAAATAATGAAACTTAAATTATTTCCATGTTCATTAAATTTCCAGCAACTTTATAAAAATTAAAACCTCCTTTAGACTTTAGAATTCAATCGTTTTTCAATAATAAAATCGTCTCAATTTGCAAAATCAATCCCTAGTACGATAACATACTTTTTCCGCCTTTAAAATCAATAAAAATTGACACTTTAAACCTTTATTCAAATCTGAAAATATAATTGATTATCATAATTAAAATCATCACCTAATTATGCTAATCAATTGACTCATTAGGTCTAGGTTAAAACCCTAACTTGAAAATTCCAATAAAACTAGTTTAATATCATAAAAATCAATGCTTTATTAAATAAATAAATCTGAAAATTCATCCTTTAATAATTAAAACAAACCTAATGAATCACAACACACAAATCCTCAAACCACGGTATTCATAACCGGTTCCCAACATTTTAATTACTCAAAACAATGTTAATATAATAATTTAAAATACGGAATTTAAATAGAATAGGTAAGGAAGAAGAGAATTATACCAATCCGGCCTATAGCACGGAACAACCACGAATTAGAGTGATTGGGCGAAAATATTGAACAAGAACGAACACACACACACAACGCACAACTCGTGTGCGTGTGTGCGCAACGACGATGGGGGACGCAGCAGGGCCGCGCGCGGGCTGGGCGCTGTGCGCGAGGGAGAGAGCGAGTGAGCGAGAGGGGTGCTGGGCGCTGTGCGCGAGGGAAGGCGAGGGCACAGCGCGCGCTGGCGCGAGAGAGCGAGCGAGGGAAGGCGTGGCACACAGCAGCGTGCAGCACTGCTGGGCGCGGAACGAGAGAGGAAGAGAGGGAGTGTGCGAGTGTGTGGGCAGCAGCGACAACACCACACAGCAACAACACACGCACAACAACGAGAGGGCAGCAGCGAGCAAGGCTCGTGCTTGCTGCGTGTGGACCGAGCCGGACAAGAGGAGAGGGAAAGAGGAGTGTTGGGCAAGAAAGAGAGAAAAGGGTTTATGACAAAATAGGGGGTCAATTAATGACGAGGAGTCCTATTTATAGGCTCCTTGTTGTTAATGGGCTAGGCTTAGGAAATTAGAATTGGGCTTAGGGAATTAAATGATTGGGGTAGCTTAGGACTTGAATTAAATACTTTTGATTGGGCTCGTTTAATAAAACGAATTGGAATTTTCATTTAAAACCCGAAGCCTTTAAAAATCATTTGCAACTCATTTAATTTCCCGACTCAAGAATTAAATTCGTTTCGTAATTAATTAAAATAATAAATATTCTAATTAATTAAAATACATTAAATAAAATGCATTTAAATATTATTTAAACGATAATAAATCGTAAAATGCTTTATAAATATAATAAAATATATTTATAAATATTATAAAAATACGAGGTATTACAATTCGCTTGAGGATATCTTGGTGTTGAGGTGTGCAAGGTGATGTTATATCTACTGCAGAATTCTTTGGTTTTGTTGCTGATGAACTGAGAACCATTGTCGCAGACGATCTCGGAAGGGATACCGAACCGACTAAGGATATTTTGTTTGATGAACGAGATGACTTCAGTATCTCGAACTCGCTTGAAAGCTTCCGCTTCTATCCATTTGGAGAAGTAATCAGTCATTGCCAACATGAAGACGCGTTGTCCTGATGCTTGTGGTAAGAGGCCTACTATGTCCATCCCCCATTTCGTGAAGGGCCAAGGGGACAAGATAGGGTGGAGTACTTCACAAGGTTGATGTGAGATGGAAGCGAACCGCTGGCAGGAGTCGCACTTCTTAGCAAAGGTGATTGCGTCTTTCGTCATGGTGGGCCAGAAATATCCAATGGTAAGGGTTTTGTGGGCTAAGGTTCTTCCTCCGGTGTGGTTCCCACATTCTCCATCATGTATGTTGCGCAACGTCGACTCAATCTCGTCATGATCGAGGCATCTCAGGTACGGTCCTACAACCGACTTTCTGAACAATACTCCATGGATTAGGATAAATCTGGAGGCTTTCATGCGGGAGGCTTTTTCGTGGGTGACTCTAGGTGGGGTGGTGTTGTGTTTAAGCCAGTGTATGTAAGGGTCGCGCCATGAGGGCATTTGAGTAGGATGAGACTGTTCTGTGATGGGTAGGTTATCTTTGGTGATGGCTGGATACATTAAGTGGACTACGGGGATGGAGGTGAGTTTAGGTTTGATGTTTGAGCCAAGATTGGCTAAGGCGTCAGCCTGGGTATTCTGGTCTCTTGGTATTTGTTGTAAGGTGCATGAGTTGAACTTGTTCACGAGCCTTTTTGCTATTTCCAAGTAGGCCTGCATCTTTGAGTCCTTCGCTGCATACGAACCGTTAATCTGGCTGATAATTAATAAAGAATCGCAACGTACCTCAAGTCGGCGGATATTCATGTCGAGTGCTAATGACAACCCCAGGATCAAAGCTTCGTACTCTGCTTCGTTGTTGGTAGCTTTGAACTCGCAACAGACAGATTGTACTATGGTGTCCCCTTGTGGCGATTTTAGCACGATGCCGAGGCCTGTCCCCCGTATGTTGGAGGAGCCGTCAGTATGTAGGGTCCATGTTGATGAGGATCATTGTCGGTCAGTGTGTTGACTTCGTGATCGACTTCGTGTTGGAGGCTCGGGCTGAAGTCAGCCACAAAATCAGCCAGGGCTTGCGACTTATTGGCTGTGCGAGGTTCGTATCTGATGTCGTAACAACCTAATTGTATTGCCCATTTGGACATCTTGCCAGACAACTCGGGTTTCCTCATGATTGACTTCATGGGATAGTTAGTTCTAACAGTGATAGGATGACATTCGAAATAAGGACGCAATTTAACAGAAGCAACGACTAAAGCAAGGACAAGCTTTTCGAGATGAGAGTACCTTGTTTCGGCGCTAAGTAAAGACTTACTGACGTAATAAACAGGTAGCTGCTTTCCGTCTTCTTCCCGTACTAACACTGCACTGATGGTCGACTCTGTAACTGCGAGGTATACTTGTAGCACTTCATTGTTTTTTGGTTTGGACAGTAACGGGGGGTTTGACAGGTATTGCTTGAGTTGCTGCAATGCGGCTTCGTGTCGGTTAGTCCAGCTGAACTTCTCATTCTTCCTGAGGATGTCGTAGAACAATTTGCACTTGTCGGACGACCTAGAGATGAAGCGGTTGAGGGAAACCACTCTGCCTGCTAATTTTTGTACATCCTTCTGGTTTCGAGGTGATTGTAGGTTGATGATTGCGCGGATCTGATCAAGACTAGCTTCGATGCCTCTTTGAGTAACCATGTAACCTAAGAATTTTCCAAAAGAGACTCCGAACGAACATTTGGTGGGTTGAGTTTCATGTTGTACTCTCGCAATACGTCGAAGTCTTGCTGAAGATGCGTGATGTGATCCGAGGCTTTCTTGGATTTCACAAGCATGTCGTCGATGTAGACTTCCATTGTGTCGCCCAGCTGTTTTCTGAACATTTTGTTGACTAGGCGCTGATAGGTGGCGCCTGCATTCCTTAAACCGAACGGCATGACCTTGTAACAATAAGTTCCCCGCTCCGTGATGAAGGCGGTTTTCTCTTGATCTTCTGGGTGCATCAAAATCTGGTTGTATCCACTGAACGCGTCCATGAATGTGAGCATCTCGTGTCCCGCAGTAGCATCAACCATGGCGTCGATGTGGGGTAAGGGAAAAGAATCTTTAGGGCATGCTTTGTTGATGTCGGTGAAATCTATGCACACTCGCCATTTCCCATTCTTCTTCCTAACTACGACGACATTGGCCAACCAGTCTGGATATTTTACCTCCCTGATCTTTCCTGTATCTAGTAGTTGTTGAACTTCATCGTTGATAATTTGGTTGCGTTCTGGAGCGAATTTCCGCCGCTTTTGTTTGACGGGCTTATGTCGAGGGTCGACACTGAGTTTGTGAGTGATGACGTCTGGGCTGATGCCTGGCATATCTTCATGTGACCATGCGAAGCAATCCGCGTTGGCTTTGAGGAATGTAACAAGTTCCGACCTGATGTCGTCGGGTACATCACATCCAATAAAAACGACCTGTTCTGGCTTAGCAGGATCCAAGATGATCTCGTCGAGTTGTTCAGATTTGGGCTCTTCGTAGCTTGCTGGTTCGGGATTGGACTGTAATTGCTATAATGAGGATTTATTTGTGGCCGATGGCTTTAGGGCTGCCTTGTAGCACTCTTTGGACTCTTGCTGATCTCCTTTGATTTCTTGAACCCCCCATCGAGTCGGGAACTTGATGGTTTGGTGATATGTCGAAGGGATGGCCTTCATGTCGTGGATCCAGGGCCTGCCCAAAATAATGTTGTAAGATGAAGGGCAATCAATAACACAAAACTTTACCTGTTGGTTGATCCCTTATGCGTAAACGGGTAGGGTAACTTCTTCCGAAGGTGGTTTTTGCTTCGCCACTGAACCCTATTAGCACGGTGGATTTTTTGACGACATCTGTGTCTGGATTGAGCCCCATCTCCTTGAGGGCGTCGAGCATCATCATGTTAGTTGAGCTACCATTGTCGACAAGGACTCGTTTGATCATGCAGTTTCCAACAGGAATGGATATTACTAAGCCGTCGTGATGTTTGTCAGAGATGTCCCCTGCATCAGATTCATCAAAAGATATAGGGGTTAGGTATTTGGCGGCTGCGGCTCGGACTGGTCTGTCTATCTCATTTTCTCGGGCATGTCTCTTCGCTGCAGAATAAGTTAAACCACAAATGTCAGAACCTCCAGCAATAAAATTCACGGTTTTAGTATGAGGGGGAGGTGGAGGAGGTTGAGATAGAGAGTTAGAGTTGTCTTTGTTGACAACGCCACAAGCTTTATCTGACATGACGTCCTTGAGGGTACCATTTTTCAGTAGGTAGGCTACTTCTCTCCTCAACGCAACGCAGTCGTTGGTTGTGTGACCGATGTCGGCATGGAAATCACACCATTTAGAGGGATCCTTCTTCGACTCGGGTTTGCTGGACTTCGGCGGCCATTGCACTGCTTTCCCCATCTTCGAGAGGTGGTTCATCAGACCTACAGTGTCAACACAGAAAGAATATTCGTTAATTTTTGGAGGCAGATCCGGGCTGTTCTTCTAGTCGGAGTCGTCGTCTTCCTCCACCACTGCTACATGTTGAGGTCGGGAATAAGGAGCAGGGCGATCGTTACTCCTCTTGGGATAGGGCAGCCGTCTTTCCGTCTTCGAGTAGTCATTACCCCCTTCCGAGAATGGAGAGTCTCTTCCAACCTAACTTGGGCCATTGCTTTGGCTTGAGCATCTTCGAACGTCTTGCAGGGGTATTTGATTAAATCCCTCCAGAGGTCGGTTTCGCCATACAATCCCTGCCTGAATGCTTCGATGGCTGTCGGGACATCACATTCAGGAACAGTCACCTTCTCCCTGATGAACCGGGCTATATAATCTTTTAGGGGTTCGTCAAGACGTTGGATTACTCGGTATAAGTCGCTTGTCTGCTTCTCTAAACACCTGCTGCTAGCGAACTGTTGGTTGAACATGTTGTCGAGGTGAGCAAAAGAGGTAATGCACCCATTTGGCAGGCTGGTCAACCACTTCAAGGCGGGCCCAACCAATGTCGAACCGAACCCTTGCAAAGGCTGGCTTCTCTCATGTGTTTGGGAACTGGAATGGTCATCATCCGTTGCTTGTAGGTCAAGATATGTTCTCTTGGGTCTGTCGTCCCGTCGTACATGGGCATGTTGGGTGGGCTGAATCGTTTTGGGATGTCTATTGCATCAATGGGATCAGCATATGGGGAGTCGGCATAACTGCCTAGGCTAACTTCTTTGATTTGTGTTGGTACACCAGGGATTTTGTTTATCATAGTCATGATTTGTTGGAGTTGGTGATTGGTGTTCTCACAGATGCTGTTGAGCACCGGGACGAGGGGGCTAAATGTTTCGGGAAGGCTGGCTTGGAGATGTTGATAATAGGTACTCTGCGGGTATACGCCATGAGGTTGGTGAGGAGTGAACTGCGGCACCACTTGTTGCATGTAAGGGGGCGTTCCTTGAGTAGCGGGGGTACCTGCAACGTAAGGAAAAGGAGTTACGAAACCGTGACTAACCGGAGCGACTAACCTGTTAAGAGGAGTATATGGTGAGTAGTTTCGAGAAGAGTCGGGGCGCATTTGGGCATTGGGAAACGCTGCTTGCGGCGCCTGGCTAGCTAAAGGAACCGTCATTAACTGGGGAGGTGCTCCTGGCGCCAGGTTGACAACAGGTTGGACGACTTGCTGAGAGAAGAGTTGATCCCATGGCATTTGAATCGCTGGCGTTGATCCTTGCGCCGGAAGCGTAACAGGCAGAGGCATTGACATGGTCACCATTGGAGGAGGCAACGGACGAGACACCGGAACGGAGGCGGGAGCCGTCACCATGGTGGATGTCGTCATGCCGACTTGAGATGGGGTGACCCGGGCAGCTGTCGTGGCGACGGCTGTCGCCGATATACCTGCAGAAGATGGTTGAGTTGGAGGTGGGGGAAGCCAACTCGGGTTAGAGCGGGGCTGATTCGGTAATGGATCGAATTCGCGGATCTGCTGGAGAACAGGACCCCCAGGTTCGCCAAAGGGTACATGGAGGGGGTGATCTGGAGCAGCATCAAGATCCAAGCGGCGGCTCAGCCCGGAGGTGTCTCGTCGATACTGGAACCTGGATCCGGTGGCGATGGAGGCGGTGGACCTGACTTGGGAGTGCAACGCTTCGTTTTCCTTTTGGAGGATGTTGATGCGCTGCTCCATGGCTTCGAAGCGACGAGTAATATGATCGGACGAGTTAACATTTTCGGCCATGGTGATTGGAATGGTATTATCAAGCTGTTTTTGATTGTCAGTCCCACGGTGGGCGCGAAATTGTCAGCCCCACGATTGTCAGCCCCCCCTAACAGCAGTGTGCGAGTTGTGCTTCGCTTGCGGCAGAGGTTTAGTTCATGGATCTGAGATGTTGTCGTCAGTTCCAATCTTGCTTATCTCGACTTCTTTTCTTTCAACGAACTCTCGTAGAAGGTGAAATCTGCGAAGTACATGCTTGACTCTCTGGTGGTGTCTAGGCTCATTTGCCTGTGCAATGTATTATCACAATATAGAGCTATTGGCCCTTTAATGGAGGGGACTACACCAAGTTCACCTATGAACTTCCTTAGCCAAATAGCTTCATTTGCTGCTTCATGTGCAGCAATGTACTCCACTTCAGTTGTAGAATCCGCAATGGGGCTTTGCTTAGCACTTTTCCAGCTTACTGCACCTCCGTTGAGGCATAAGACAAACCCAGACTGTGATCTGAAATCATCCTTGTCGGTTTGGAAACGTGCGTTCGTATAACCTTTAAAAATTAATTCATCATCTCCACCATAGACCAGGAAATCATCTTTGTGCCTTTTCAGGTACTTTAGAATATTCTTGGCAGCAGTCCAATGTGCCTCTCCTGGGTCTGACTGGTATCTACTCGTAGCACTGAGTGCATACCCAACATTCGGGCGTGTACATATCATAGCATACATTATTGAACCAATCAATGATGCATATGGAATCCCACTCATTCGTCTACGCTCATCCAGTGTTTTGGGGCACTGAGTCTTACTTAGAGTCATTCCATGAGACATGCGTAGGTAGCCTCGCTTGGAGTCTGCCATATTGAACCTTTCAAGCACCTTATTGATATAAGTACTTTGCCTGAGTCCAATCATCTTTTTAGATCTATTTCTGTAAATCTTGATGCCCAGTATGTACTGTGCTTCTCCTAGATCCTTCATCGAAAAATATTTCCAAGCCAAATCTTGACAGAGTTCAACATAGGAATGTCATTTCCGATAAGTAATATGTCATCGACATATAATACTAGAAAAGAAAATTTTCTCCCACTGACCTTCTTGTATACACAAGATTCGTCTGCGTTCTTGACGAAGCCAAAGTCACTGACTGCTTCATCAAAACGTATATTCCAGCTCCTTGATGCTTGCTTCAATCCGTAAATGGATTTCTTAAGCTTGCATACCTTTTTAGCATTCTTTGGATCCTCAAAACCCTCAGGATGTGTCATAAACACAGTTTCTGTTAAAACGCCGTTTAAGAAAGCGGTTTTGACATCCATCTGCCATATTTCGTAATCGTAATATGCAGCGATTGCTAACATTATCCGAATAGACTTTAGCATTGCAACTGGTGAAAAGGTTTCATCGTAATCCACACCGTGGACTTGCTTGTAACCTTTTGCAACCAATCTAGCTTTGAAAACTTCTAGTTTCCCATCCTTGTCCTTTTTCAGTTTGAAAACCCTTTTGCTTCCTATGGCTTGGTAGCCATCTGGCAAATCGACCAAATCCCAAACTTGGTTTTCAGATATGGAGTCTAATTCAGATTGCATGGCTTCTTTCCATTGCTTGGAGCTAGGGCTCGTCATAGCTTGTTTGTAAGTCGCAGGTTCATCACTTTCAGGTAATAGGACTTCATAACTCTCGTTTGTCAAAATACCAAAGTACCTTTCCGGTTGAGACCTATATCTCTGCGATCTATGCAGGGTTACATTTCTAGATGGTTCCTGATTCTCACGTGATACTTCTAAAGATCTCTGAGTTTCAACCTGAATGTCATTTTAAGCATTCTCTAGAGTTTGTTGTTCGACTCGAATTTCTTCGAGGTCTACTTTTGTCCCACTTGTCATTTTGGAAATGTGATATCTTTCCAAAAAGATACCATCTCGAGCAACAAACACCTTGTTCTCAGATGTATTGTAGAAGTAATACCCCTTTGTTTCCTTTGGATAGCCCACAAGGATACATTTGTCAGATTTTGGTTGAAGTTTGTCTAAAATTAATCGTTTAATGTATACTTCACAACCCCAAATCTTAAGAAAAGACACATTTGGAGGCTTTCCAAACCATAACTCATATGGAGTCTTTTCAACAGCTTTAGACAGAGCTCTATTTATAGTGAGTGCAGCTGTGTTTAGTGCATGTCCCCAAAATTCTATTGGAAGTTCGGCCTGACCCATCATTGATCTAACCATGTTTAGCAAGGTTATATTCCTCCGTTCTGACACACCGTTCCATTGAGGTGTTCCGGGAGGAGTCAATTCTGATAGAATTCCACATTCTTTCAGATGGTCATCAAATTCATACCTCAGATATTCACCGCCTTTATCAGACCGCAGTGCCTTAATCTTCTGGCCTAAATGATTCTCTACTTCACTCTGAAATTCCTTGAATTTGTCAAGGGATTCAGACTTATGCTTCATTAGGTAGACATAACCATATCTACTGAAGTCATCAGTGAAAGTGATAAAGTAGCTGAAACCACCTCTTGCATTTGTACTCATTGGTCCACATACATCTGTATGGATTAAACCCAATAGTTCAGTTGCTCTTTCTCCAACTTTAGAGAAAGGTTGCTTTGTCATTTTGCCAAGTAAACATGATTCGCACTTACCATAATCCTCTAAGTCAAATGGTTCTAGAATTCCTTCCTTTTGAAGTCTTTCTATGCGCTTCATGTTAATATGGCCTAATCGACACTGCCACAGATAGGTGGGATCTGAATCATTCTTTTTGGCCTTTTTGGTATTTATGTTATAAACTTGTTTGTTGTGATCTAATAAATAAAGTCCATTGACTAATCTAGCAGATCCATAAAACATCTCTTTAAAATAAAACGAGCAACTATTGTCTTTTATTAAAAAGGAAAATCCCTTAGCATCTAAGCAAGAAAGAAAAATGATGTTTTTAGTAAGACTTGGAACATGGAAACACTCTTTCAGTAACAAAACTAGCCTAGAGGGCAACGACAAATAATAAGTTACTATAGCTAATGCAGCAATCCGTGCTCCATTTCCCACTCGTAGGTCGACTTCACCCTTGCTTAACCTTCTACTTCTTCTTAGTCCCTGCGAATTGGAACATAAGTGTGAGCCACAACCTGTATCTAATACCCAAGAAGTTGAATTAGCAAGTATACAGTCTATAACGAAAATACCCAACGCCTAGACCTAATATAAAGAAAATAATGATGAAACTAAGATAAATTGGCAAGAAAGGATTGATGTGAAGGAAATGTGTCCTTCACCCAAGGTGCATTGGTCCAATACTAAGTTTCAAATTAATTACGGAATAATTAATTCAGCAAGATCAAGTGATCGGAACAGCTAGCTAGAGCAATGCTTCCGACTAGTGAGTTTTAATCCTTATTAGGCTCACAACTTACTCTTGACTGAACCTACAATGTCACACCAATGGCATATAACGGATCGTCGGATTAAATGAATCGAAAATTCATTTAATGGCTAATCGGAAATTTAGTTCGAAAAAACATAAATATACGAAATACGTTGGATCGTAATCGTATATTGTATTGTGTATATCGTGGGCTGGGTCACACGAATAATCGTATCGTACGAAATTGGATCTCCAAGTATTGGACGATGAATTATGGCTGTAATAGAGGAACTACACATGGAGTTCTTGTTTGTGTTCGTAAGGCTAGTGGGAGTACACGCATCGAATGTATGTCACGTTTAATTCATATTTTTACATGTGATTCTAGTTTCGGGATTGTTTTCCGCTTTGTTAATTAGATTAGCATTAAATCCCAACCGTGGTATCATGAGCTACATGTGTTTAAGTAGTTTTTGATGTATTATTCATGATTTTTATGCTCGAATTTTCTGTCATGTTTTCCAATGTTTTTCGGATTCTTGGATGAATCGTTGAAAAATTGTTGTTTTTAAAAAGCGTTGGATTTTCTTGATTGTATTTTGGGTGGAAACGACGTTCTAAGAAAGGATCACGAGACCCCCCTACAATTTCGAAATTCTGCCTCTAAGTTGGACTTTTTGAGGGTTTTTCGTTTCGAAATTAATCAAATCGTGAATAAAATCGGCTTTAAAAAATGAATATGATGGCTAATCAATGTATAATTAATTGTGGATTGTTGTAAGGGTTGATTATAAGTTTTAAAATTAATTGCGTTGATTAACTATAGTTATAAACCCAAATTCCGGAAAGCCTAAATTAATGATTTTTATGATAGAAATTTAATTAGATTAATTGGTTAGATCCGAAATTTGCTTACACGAGTAGGGGAATATGATTTCATGGTTAAATGACTCATTTAAAAATTCAAGGATTAAAATTTTGATTAGATTCAATTTTAATCGTTCTACAGACGCCTACATTTGACCCCTAGGCCCGAAGTGGCTAGTTCAATGATGAAACCAAACACTCCTTGTCAACACTAATTAAGTGTGCAACGAACGGCCTGTGATTGACTGACGTGATCCCGGAACCTATGTTTCCATTTTTAGTAACTGCCATTTATAGTAACTTCTATGGCTTAACAACTACCAAATATAGCAACCGTGCAAGATGGATATTCAAAGTGATTACATTGCACTAGAATTAATCCCTGGAAAAAGATAAGAGTTTCACTCCAACTAATATCACATAAGGGATAAAACCGTGAAAGAGATAGAATTCGAAATAAACCGGAAGAGTCTAGAAAAATCAAAGGATAGATTTTACCAGCGATAGAATTTTCTAGCGCGTGACATACACGCGCTGCTATTTTCTAGCGCACAGACACAAGCGACACTTCATTCACGCACTACAGTTTGTTTCTCAACCAATCACGACACTAGTAAAATTTCAGAATGAGCTGTCACTGATTTAGCAACTGACAAATCTGATGCCACCTGACAAGCGTTGTTTATTTCCAGCGCTAGTCAGGCCAGCGCTAGAAATAACTGGCGCAGTTGTTTCAGTTTCATAAAAGCTCAATCTCTTCAAACGTCTATCTTATTTCGACCGGTTACACTATAAATGCAACCCTCTTAGCTCCGAAAATCGGTACCAAATACTCCCTCAGTCCCAATTTAGTCGTTACAATTACCTTTGCACAAAGTTTTAGGTGATAAGTGGTTGTTTGGTTATCAATTGTTATTTTATTGAAAAAGTAGATGTGATAGGAGTTGGTGGGGTAATTTTTTTAATTGAATGAGAGAGGGTGTGGGGACAAAAAAATTTAGTGGGAAGAGAGAGACAATATAATAATTGTGGGGTCATTCCTAATTTAGAAGTGTAACAACTAATCGGGGATGGACGAAAAAGGAAAGTGTAAAAACTAATCTGGGACGGAGGGGGTATCAACCAAATAACCCCTTAAGTTTGAGTATTAGATGAAGCTTTAATCCCGCCCCATATTCGTAATCACTCTATCGTATTAACTCTTGTTAAGCAGAACTTTGTCCGTCAAAACACCCAAATTGTCCCAATTGCTGAGTAAATTATAGTCAATTCATAAACCTAAACCGAAGAATCTAAGGGGAACTTCTGGAGGAATCGTACCAGGGGCCGGGAATAGTCAGTTAGTTACCGGGAAGTTCAAAGCAGAAAAGGAAATCTAGTAAAGACAAGTGGTTAGTGATCCTGAGAACAGCAATATCGCCTAAGCTATATTGTAACCTGAAAATACATTTTTTATTGCTTTCGTCACCATGCATATATATATTTGTTTATATAAATCTGTTATATTGATCACACCTAATCAGATATTCCTACACAAATCTGTTATTGTTAAGCACGGTTAATCAATCTAAATCACTATTTTGACGTCGTTTAGTTAATTATCTGTGCATTAAAACCAACTCATTAATAATGTAGTCTAACGCATGTCCCTTTTGTCGTCAAATTGAACTAGTAAGGACCGCCACGTGGGCTAATGCTGGGCACTTCATGTATTAGTAAACATCACCCGAACTCTGAATCTCTACTCCGCCGGATGTACGTTGAGCGATTTTCACATCAGGGATCACAAGGGAACCTAAGGCTGGTGTGGGCTAATGCTGGGCACTCCATATATTAGTAAACGTCACCCGAACTCTGAATCTCTACTCCGGCGGATGTACGTTGAGAGATTTTCACATCAGGGATCACAAGGGAACCTAAGGCCGGTGTGGTCAAATACGTTCGCATGGGCTTCGACTTTACTTGCGTATCACAATAACCAGGATGTGTCAGTTTTCCTCAATGTCGTTAAAAACTGAATTACGACTCCAAAGTCTAGTAAAAGGAGGCTAATGCCCACAGTTAGTCCCGTTTTACTTAATATGATTTCCACATCCACATGGATAGTCGATTCAAGCCATTCCTTTGGGAAAAGTGCCTTGTACTTTTTGGACCCCATCATAGTGGCGACTCCACTGGGGACAATTATGAAATACTTTTGCAAGTAGTGCACCGATGATGGAGTTGTAATATAACACCCCATATTTTTAACACTTTATAATATAGTATTATATCTTTAAAATTATATCTTTAAAAAGTACATTTAAGATAAATTTTAATTTATATTTACTAGTTCTTTAATTATTATTTTGGACCAACCTTTACTTCTTAATTATTTACGGTAACAAAAGTAATTATATTAATTATAAAACCATCCATTTTCATTCTAGTTAATTCCTAATCGTGATGTTAATTTGATTTCTAACATTTAATCCTTTACTTTGTCATTGCCTTCTCATTAGTCCATTTGACCGTTTCAATATGAGAGCTACAACTCTCCACTTTCCACATCTCCTTGTGCTTTTACTAGGGCATTTACACCGTATTCTGTTGCTTCACCTCTTTCTTCTCTAACTCAAATGTCTTTAGCTATTCATCTCCTTATTCTTTTCATATTTTCTCATTTGCTATATATATTCTTCACTCGAGAGTTTCTTAATTCGGTCTTCGGTCATAGTATAAATGTGTTGGTGTGCGATGTTGTCCGAGGAGAAGAACAACATATATTAAACCCGAGAATGCTTAGCCGATCGTTCGCGCGTAATCTGCACTCCTCTAGTTGGCCAAGGTAACAAACGGTTATCCTCGTTTGGGTTTAATCCATTAGATAGTGATATTAAGGAGACTGGATTATAGACGACTTGCTTGTGAGTTACTTACTTTATTTATGGAACATCAATAGATTGAGATATTACTACCATGCTAGTACTTTTCTGAAGCTTTATATTGCGTATTTCGTATATTATATGGCAAGAACTTCCTTTACTTATATTATCATTGTGCTTGGGCGTTTTGGTATTGTTCCGTATACATTCACGAGTTATGCGTGTGGGCTGGGTGTTTTAAGGTTTGTATTTTCTTCTTGTTTAATCTGGAACTTATATGAGTTGTTCGTTTAGATTGGGTATGATTTTGAATATTGTAAACTGTACTAGATTGCAATTATTAATAATCTTGGTCATTCCACTTTCATCGCTTAGGTTATGGTATGCGTGAGTTTTACGGAGTAGTTCTTTCATTTTATATAATGGGTGATTATGATATTACACTATATTTTCTTTGATCGTTCTGTAATCTTGATGCACCTCCGATAGTTTTCATCAAATTACTCTTATATTAGAGACAAAATCGGTCAAACTATATATTATTGTTTTAAGTAACGGATTCACTTATTTTGGGAAATGGAATCCCGGAGTTTAAATCGTTAACTATGAGGTTGCGGTGACTCCAAATTTCCTATATAATAATTATTTTGATTATTTTAAGACCTATTATTTTTATGTGACTTGTGTCACCCTTCGAAATGGTTTTTGAGATTAAGATATCCGGAAGGACGGATTCCCAATGGAGAGGAGCATGCAACTCTAACGGACGGATTCCGTTGAGTATACCATTTTAGTTCATTGTTGTCGTTCGACTTTAGTAGCTTCCGGGTGCTGTCTACTAGGTTGAGAGTGTGGCCATAGACTAGAGACGTATTCTCGAAGGACGTATTCCTGACTTTGACTATATAGGAATCGTGTATTGCGATTTACTTCCGCTCCGTTCTTACCTCTAAATTATAAATGTTGTATATTTTACTACGTTATTGTACTTGGTAATGTCTTTGGGTAACTCTTCTCTTTAGTTTTACTTATTATTATCTTTTTGAAGGATTCTTTATAAATTGTATGTCAATTTATGATCATATGTATTCCTATTTTATTTTGTGTTATCTATATTCTATAATTCTTATTATTTCTAGTTAATTGGTTACACTTGAGCTGGGAAAGCTGCTAGTTACTCCCCACTGATTCTGGAATTTTGTTGTTATTTTACAGGTTGTTTCATTAGCGCATTTGTGCATGGACTTGGGCTTCGAGTGAGAATAAAACAAATAGAGTTTATTTTACTTTAAACTTTCTATTTTGGTTTTGAGGTTATGTTTTGCCTCATTTGAGACATTTATTTTGATTACTTTATATTTTATTTTATTGGTTTGAAAATTTAGTGTTTAAACCCCTTTATTTATTGTAGTAGTGACAATCCCAGAAGACGGTGTTTCCGCCACCGTCAATATAAATAGCACTTTAAATTCCTTCTTTTCTCTTTTAGAATTTCTGGGTTGTTATAGTTGGTATCAGAGCCAAACGTTCCAAAACTTCTCTTTAGAGTTGCTACAGATTTCATGGAAATTTGTAGTCATTTTTAACCCATAGGAGTATTGGCTAAGTTTTTTTTGAAAGCCTTTTTGATAATTGTTAAGAGAGTTATTTGGTTAGGAAGTCATTGGAGCCTTTGGGAATTGATTTTCCTTGGGTTCTTTTATGCTATTTGTTATTTTTATGGTTTGTCCGATTACTAAATGTTAGGTTATGACAAATATAAAACATATATTTCATGCGGAAAAACCATAAAGCCAAGAATCCAAATTAATTGCCACATAACAATTAGCATAATTTAGGATGCATACATTTGTAGCGCGCCCTCCCTAGCTGCTCCCGAACCGAACAAGAACAAGTTTAGGACTCCAATTGTAGTCCCTCCGTAGATAGTCCACAGTACGTTCGGATCATCCTTAGATTCAATTAACTAGAATTTAGCCTAAGGTATTATTTTATTCGGTTAAAATTTTGTGGCAAATTATTAACTGTAGTTTTTAACTTAAAACTATATGAATACTTCAATTGATGTATATAAATTGTGATTGCCATCACCTATTTATAGGGTAGGATCATCGGAACTAGAAACCTACTAGGATTCAATTTATCTAATCTTATTAGAATTAGATACTAATTAAATCTCTTAATTTAGTGTTTAACTAAACAACTAATTCTAGTAGTTTTAGGAAAATAATCTTTAATCGAACTAATCCTAAACGCTTAAGGATTCAATGCATGCACGAACTCAAAGCACACACACGCACAACCCACGAAGGGCACTGGGCGCGCGCGCGGAGCTCGGCCCAGCAGCGTTGGTTCGCAGCCCATGCTTGGGCGCGCCAGCCTGTTGGCCTTGCCTTGCGCGATGGGCATGGCCTTGCGTGCTGCTTGGCTGGGCCTTGCGTGCCTTGGCGGGCTGCTGGCTCGCCTTCCTGTGCGCGGGCTTCTCTAGGCGCAGGCCTGGCTTCGTGCTGGGCCTTGCGTCTAGCAAGCTCGTCCGATGTTTCTTTCGTACGACGCGGTTCCGATTAATTTTTTCGATTCCGCAATTCATTTCCGATTCGAACAATATTTAATATTTCCTATTCC
The DNA here is from genome assembly GCF_020520425.1 of Spinacia oleracea. Classification (NCBI taxonomy): domain Eukaryota; kingdom Viridiplantae; phylum Streptophyta; class Magnoliopsida; order Caryophyllales; family Amaranthaceae; genus Spinacia; species Spinacia oleracea. The sequence continues at coordinate 113,207,917 of NC_079489.1, forward strand.
GAAATTAATTTCCGTTTCGAACAAATATTTAATATTTCCGATTCAGGAATTATTTTCCGATTCCGATAATATTTCCGATTCCGACAATATTTCCGTTTCCAGCAATATTTCCGATTCCGGCAATATTTCCATTTCCGATAATATTTTCCGATACGTACCATGTTTCTGTTTCCGGCAACATCTACGACTTGGATAATATTTATATTTCCGATACGATCCATATTTCCGTTTCCGGCAATATCATCGTTTCCGGAGTATTCATAATTTGCCTTTTGACGATTTCAGCTCCCACTGGAACCGAGATCCGTCTATTCCGAATATCCATAAATGGAGTATTTAATTCACTTAAATACTTGATCCGTTCACGTACTATTTGTGTGACCCTACGGGTTCAGTTAAGAGTAAGCTGTGGATTAATATTATTAATTCCACTTGAACTGAAGCGGCCTCTAGCTAGGCATACAGTTCACTTGATCTCACTGAATTGTTAACTTGCATAATTAATTAATACTGAACCACATTTATTAGACTTAGCATTGAATGCATACTTGGACCAAGGGCACTATTTCCTTCAGTCTCCCACTTGTCCTTAGGGACAAGTGTGCATTTGCTAATTCCTTTGTCGCTCGATGCTTCCTCTTGAACATAAGGTAAGAGTTGTCATCCTTATTATGTCCAGAGGTGTTTCTCGGTTTCAGAGTTTAACTGATCAAATATACAGATAATCATAGCTTATGATTCATCTAAGCACGGCCATGCATTTTACAGTTTCTAGCTCTCCGAGTGGCCTTGTACAACTTTCAGCATCTCATCCCGATTGATGGGAGGACAATCCCAATCTTGCGATCTTGAGATTAGACTTCGTTTGATAGGTGATTACCCGAGCGTTGCCGTTATAGCCTCCTTTTATGGTGCTACGGTTGACAACGTCAAAGTAACCAATTCTTAAACAAGTAATCTCAAATCACTCAGGTATTGAGGATTAGTGTCTAATAATTTTAATGAAATTTACTTATGATAGATTTTCATCTCTTACAGTAAAGTTTCATAGGTCTGTCCGATACTAGTCTTCCCAAAGTAAGTATCTATGCAAATGATTGCGACATTGCCATGTCCACATAGTTCAAGAAACAGAACTACTAGTCATCTTGCATTCTAATCGTCTAGTGTTTTTTATGCGTCCACCTTTATAGAAAACTCTGACCAGGGACCTTTTTTTTAACCTTTGACATTCAAGTTCACTTGATAGACATTTCTTAGTCACAGGACTGGTCCTGACAGTCTATCTTGAATATATTGTCAAATTGAAAGGACTCATCATTTAATATTAAACCAAGGTTAAATGGAATATGAAAATACATTTCATATATAATAAATGTTCAACACTAATGTTTTATAACCATGGGCCTTAAACCCATCTTTAAAACAGTTCATGGAATTCAAAACTATGCTTGATTTCCAGTGCTACAATGTGAGTGTTGCTTCTCACTTGTTGCATAGGTTTAGTTATCATGCTTTTCCAATCTTAATATCCCTTTCATCGAATGTATTTCGAGATAGATGATAAGATCTTTTGAGTTTGTTTATGTGATCTAGTCTTTCTTACTTCAATAGTGGTTATACGCATTTTGCAATGAAGAACCATTAAGTCAACAGACATGTGATCTACCCAAGTTCAGTGAAGAACTCTTTATGTAAACAACTCTGTTTCATTGCTTCTTAGGCAATAAGTACTTTTACTTCAACTGTATAGGTTGCTAGTGATGCTTTGTTTGGATTTTCTTATCCAAGCAGTTCACAGATATGTGGAAGACTATCCATCTGTATCTCAGAACATAGAAATTAATGTTTAATTTCCCACGCAACAACTCATGGTCTTCAATCCATGTTGCCATTTCAAAACACGATGCTCTATAGCTCGTTCTTGCCAATGGTTAACTCCAAAGGGATCTTTCTTGATCCTTTGTCAGTGTTTATGCGTGTAGCATCAATTATTTAGCATATCTTTATTTCCTTGAATCAAGAACTATTCTTATGTACCTTTTCAAGTACAATAAGTTTTGTTTTTCTTGATCTCAATCTAGTTGATCTTCACTTAGATCAATTAGAGATTGGTATATGTTCATCATGCCTAAAGTCATACGATACGTTTTTGGCGATCCTTATATTATATCATACATGATAAATTCTTTTGCAGAATAATTCCCAATTGAATTCTATTCATGTAACTTTAGCTCATCTAGTTTCAGTAGATACTAAATATAGCTAAATTCTTTGACATATAATAGAGGTGAAGAATCTCATTAGATCCTTTGATGTTCAACTTAGTAAATGCTTATACCTAGTTCAAACATTCTTTACTTAGATTTATTCATATGGGTCGAATATCTCCAATGGAGTCTTTCGTGTTTGATTTAGTAAATACCATTACTTAATCTAAAACAATATTATAAGATCTTTGTAAATAGATCTTAATACCCAGTATGTACTAAGTTTCGCCTTGGTCCATCATTGATGAATAATTTCAAATCTAAGTCATTAGCATTTGAATGTTATTTCACAATAGAGAGATATGTGTGTGATACACATAGGATCAATTAAGTTTTACGTACTCCCACTAAACTTCTTATATATCTATAAGAATCATGTACATTTTATGAAACTAAAATACTTATTAGTTTCACTAAAATACAATTCTAATTCCCAATTGCTTGCTTAAATCTGTACTTAGATTTCATAAGCTAGCTTTCCTTTTCAAGTATTTATTTGGATCCACAAATCCTATGACATACCATGTACATAGTTTCTTCCAACATTTGATTGAGGAAGATGTTTTGTCATCCAATTTCCATATGTACCAATATGCAATCATTGCTTGATTTATAGACTTGAGCATTACGATTATGCATGAGGTTTCAACACAATCCACGCCATGAATTTGTTTGTAACCTTTAGCAACTAATCTAGCTTGCTTTGTGTGTGAACATAATTCCATGTTTGATGGTTTTTATCCTTAAAACCAATTTGGAACTAATAGGTGTTAACCTATTCTTGCAAATCAACAAATTTTCAATTTTGTTATCAAAACATTGGTTATGTTTTATGGCCTTTAACCATCTAAAACATTTGAGTCTATATATGGCCTCTAACCATTTTAGGGAATCTATATTTCGTCATAGCTTTCTTACAAGTCACATACTTATTGTTTATCTTGATAATAGTTTGACTGCAAGTTGTAGGTTTTTCACTATCTAATAAAAGAATCTCATAGTTTCAGTGACCTGAACTCTATGTTTCTTCACTATCTAATAGAAGAATCTCATAGTTTCAGTGACTTGAACTCTATGTCTACTTGGGTATAGAACATCAAACAATAGAATATCAACAGGCACTTTGAGAGTCGTTTGAATATTCTGTTCTCCTTGAAGCACTTGTAAAGTCTTAAGAGATGTCTATTCTTTAAAGCCACTTCTAAAGTCCTTAAAGAATAAGTGTTCTGATTTTCTGAAGAACTTCGAAAAGCCTCCGGAATGTCCATTTATGTTTGTTGTTCGCCTCGAAGACTTTCGAGGTCTATTTTCTCCCACTTGTCATTTTGGAAACGAATCTCCAAAAGGACACTATTTCGAGCAAACAAACATTATGTTCTCAAAAATTCGTGGTAGAAACAATACCCTTGTGTCTCATTTGAATAAATCACAATGAAACATATATCTATACTTGGACCTTAGTTTGTTGAATAACAAACACTAAGCTCCCACTGAGTTTAGCAACTCTTTAGATATTTATTATTGAAAAGATATTCTGAAATTACTTTTCAATAGCTTTGACGAATTTGGTTTTAGTTTGGTGGTAGTTGAGCATTTTGTTTTAGAAATTATAGGAAAAGTCTTTATGATTCATCATTGATCGAATCAAGTACTAATTGACCTCGATCATTCCAACTTAGATATACCATTTCTTATGGAGCTAGATCGTGAAATTACAACACACAATCATTGATGATCATTTTTGGTCTTAAAGTAATCATTGTCATGATCTAACCTAGATCTTTATGATTTCTTGCCATGTGGATTTTATACTTCTGAATCTTTGAACTAGCCAAACAGATTCAAACTTATATCACTTTGAGTAAATAAATCCATATTCACTCAAAACCATGTGAAATAATAAAGTCATAAAATCTTTCTTTAGCTTTGAACCCTATTGTCTAGGCGTTCTAGCAATAGTTCATATCTTTTGTTACTTTCAACATGTAAGACTACCTTGTCTTGAATGATCTAGAAATCAATCAACTTTCAAAAGTTCATCAAAATAGATCCTTTGAATGTTAACTTGTTGATATGGTCTAAGAAACAATGCCAACGATTAGTGGAACCCAAATAAAGGGGTTGATTTAAACCTAGTAAAGTTTTTATTTTTAAAGAGTTGTTTGTTTTAATCAAGCATATTGACTCAACCCGTAAATGGCCATTTCATTCAAATAAACAAACAAACATTGTTTCTGTTTTTCTTGAATGTGAGTCTTTCTTTGTTGAAAACAGAAATTTAGGTATGCTGATTATGGAACAAAATAGCCATTAAGTTCCAGCCTTGAAAGGACTTAAAACAAACTAGATGACCCTACAACTAATGTAGCAAAGCCATGCTTCATTTCCCACTTGTAGGTCATTAGTGTAGCCTAGCTTCCATTGTTTGAGTTATTACCGAAGTAAGAACCTCAAGCGGTATATGATACCAAGGAAGTTTGATTGCTAGGTCACTTCTCTTTAAACATAAACTTATAGGTAGAAACGGAATCGTAAATTCCTTTCATTTGTTCTTTGTTTTCCTATTTCTTGTACCCTTTCTTATAGTCTGAAGAATTGACTTCTCTAGTGTTGACTTTTATACTTTGTTAGACATGTCCAATGTCACTTAAACAAGGCTCTTACCATTTTATTTATGTTGAATATTCTGGTTCAACTAGATGATCTTACCAGAAGCTTCTAAAGTTCTCTAAGCATCGATCTATTCGAATGTCTAGGGACTAGACTCATTCGAGAATTAAATGGAAAAAGATATTAGGTTGTTAACCATTGGTAAAGCTGAGCGTTTAAACTCAATGCTTTATGATCTCAAAACTACATTGTATTTTGAATTCACAAGCACCAATCGGTTTGCCATTCGACTTTGATACTCGAAAACAACCATAAAAGTCGCTATAAGAAACGTACATTTTAAATTGCTCATTTTCTCTCATTTTCGTGAATCGTTCTCGGATTCACTACCAATCGAGCAAATTTACTGTTACCTTTCTAAAAGGATTTACTGCAGTGCAAGATATATAATTATAAACAATAATTAAAACATACATTGAAGCATGCAAAGTCTAAACATTTATCATGAGGAATAACTTGAAAATTAAAGCAATTATGCAATTTAAACAAGTCATTGGCATTTTATTCGAGTTTTTGTGTTCCGGCAGGTGTGAATAAAATGAATCCAAGATCCTTAAATCATTGAAGAATTAGGCACGTTATGTATTTAAACTCAATTCTAAAATATTTTAGGTAAGCAAATCCTTTGCTAATAGTCTAGAAACTACTCTTGGTTGATAGGTACGTCTAAGAGATTATTAGGTAAACCTATCTCATTTGCCACGACATAAAAGGACTCCTTACTTATATCGTTGAGTTTCACCAAAACTAACATGTACTCACAATTTTTGTGTACCTTACCCCTTTAGGATCAATAAGTAACACCTCGCTATGGCGGAAAACTATTACTAAGATTGACGTAAAGGTTATCCAAGTAAGTGTTATTTTGGCATGGCACATTTTAACTCAATTTTTAAAGTTTGGAACTTAAGGCTCTTACTATGTTGGTTAGATTTTAAGTGAACTAAAATCCTTAATCATGCAACATAATCAAGCCACAATCTCATGCATAATTAAGACATATTTAAAGCAATAAATAACTTAAAGCATGCATAAGGTATAAATGTGATCTAGTATGGCCCGACTTATCTTGAAGCTTCAACTTCAAACTCCGTCTTGAAAATGGATTGAAAACTCCGTCTTGAATTTCACCATGGGAGGCGCCATTTTCTTCAAATAGGATATGCTATAATTGAAACTAATTACAACTATTTGATGGCACGCAGACCATATTTAATGCAATAAAACTTTGGTACTTTAGACCAATTTTACATTCAAATTAATGGTACGCAGACCATATTTTCTATCCTATTTGGGCTATACTAGTCACTTTCCATAACCTGCAAAATAGTACATTTACAATATGCCATTCACCCATTAATTTATCAATGAATAGCCCACATAGCTGGTTAGTAGAACATATTATGCATCACATGAATATTTGCAGCAATTAATCAAGGCTTCCAATAATCTACAAATTATTCAATCCTTATTAATTCTAATCGAGTTGTTTTTACCTTAAAGGAATGTAGACCTAATCAAGAGTTTATGACTAACGCTCCCACTTAAACCAAGAATTTTACATGCTTTACGAATTTTAAACATAAAATTGTATTTCCTAGTCCAACCGAAAACATACAAATTTAATTAAAATTTAAAGCTCATATAAATTATTATTTAAATCCTTTAATTTATTTTCAGTTTATTAAATTAATTAATTTAAATTTAATCAAGGTTTTAATTTTAGTAAAATATTTAGTATAAATAAAATTTATAATAATTAAATTATTCAAAATTAAATTCTGAGAAAAAAAATTAAATTACGAATTTTAAATTTAATTAAAATCGTTTTTCTAACTTAAAATCAAAATTAAATTAAAACAAACCAATCGGGTCAAGACGAGGCCATGGGCTCGCTCCCATGCCTAGTCGAGTCCAACTAGCAGCAGCCCATGCCACTCGACTGATCGTACCGCAAGGCCGAGCGACCACGCGCAAACACAGCAGGCCCAGCGAGCTACGCTTGCGTGCAACCCATGCCCACTGCCGAGGCACGCTGCTGGGCAACGCAGCTGAACGAGCCAGCCATCGCTGCCCGCGTGCTCGATGCGTTGTGCTCGTCGCCTTGCCCACTCGCCCATCCCGCCCACGAGCTCGCAACACTCGACGCAAGGCAGGTTGATTAAACTGCCGAAAATCCTGCGAACATATAATTAAATAATCGCACGAATTTGCAATTAATTACAATCAACGAAATTAATCACCCCTTTAATTCATTGCAAATTTATAAAATTTAACCATGTGTTATAACAAGATTTTGAGCCCGTTCAACGGGCGGTTGTATAGTGGTTGTTCATATGTCTTTTGAAGTTTTAATTAGTGAGTACTTCTGATTTTTGGTAATATGTGAATAAAATAGAGGTGTAATTTGAAGGTTGGGAAAATATAAAAATTATATGTTGAATAAATATTGGATGTTAAAGGGGTGGAGTGGAAGAGACTAATGAGTATATTAGACTATTAATAACTTGATGTTGAATAAGGAAAATGGAGTGGAAGAGGCATTAGAAGTTGTAGATCATAGAAACAATAAAGAAAAATTGGAAAAAAAAAACAAAAAAAAATGATGGATGAAAGGAGAAATGCCACATGGCTTCTAATAATGAGATGCCACATGGCTTCTAATAATCTATGGTGTTCCTTTTTATAGACTAGGTATAGATTGATTATGGAATTAATTAGAGGCTCGTGATACCACTGTTAGGTTATGACAAATATAAAACATATATTTCATGCGGAAAAACCATAAATCCAAGAATCCAAATTAATTTCCACATAACAATTAGCATAATTTAGGATGTATACATTTGTAGAGTGCCCTCCCTAGCTGCTCCCGAACCGAACAAGAACAAGTTTAGGACTCCAATTGTAGTCCCTCCGTAGATAGTCCACAGTACGTTCGGATCCGCGCGCCTTAGATTCAATTAACTAGAATTTAGCCTAAGGTATTATTTTATTCGGTTATAATTTTGTGGCAAATTATTAACTTTAGTTTTTAACTTAAAAACTATATGAATACTTCAATTGATGTATATAAATTGTGATTGCCATCACCTATTTATAGGATAGGATCATCGGAACTAGAAACCTACTAGGATTCAATTTATCTAATCTTATTAGAATTAGATACTAATTAAATCTATTAATTTAGTGTTTAACTAAACAAATAATTCTAGTAGTTTTAGGAAAATAATCTTTAATCGAACTAATCCTAAACGCTTAAGGATTCGATGCATGCACGAACTCAATGCACACACACGCACAACCCACGAAGGGCGCTGGGCGCGCGCGCGCGGAGCTCGGCCCAGCAGCGCTGGCTCGCAGCCCATGCTTGGGCGCGCCAGCCTGCTGGCCTTGCCTTGCTCGCTGGGCCTGGCCTTGCGTGCTGCTTGGCTGGGCCTTGCGTGCCTTGGCTGGCTGCTGGCTCGCCTTGCTGTGCGCGGGATTCGCTAGGTGACAGGCTAAAGTCGTATTACCTTATCAAAAATAAACCTAATTCCACTAGCTAGGTAGCAAGGGAAGTCAGGATCGAATCCACAGGGAAACAATGATCTTTCTACTACTAATCGACTAATCTAGACTATTGGGAAACAAGAGTTGGTTGGTTTGTATACTAAGACTATGACAATAATTAAACAATTAAGAATTCAGATATTAAAGGATCTAGGGCATAGGTTCACCAACAAATAACAATCCAGGATGATAATCAATCGACAATAATCAATAAAGTAATTAATTAGACTTGCATGCTCTCTCGAATCGATATTAATCATAGACTTAGAATTAACGGGCTCTCGCTACGTATTAATCCTAATTCCACCTATTAACACAAGCCTAAACATCAAATTGCATCTCTCGAATCTTAACTTGATATTGCTAGACTATCACAATTAAACCTGCGCAAATCTAATCGCATAGTAGAATAAACCAATCAATAGGAATCAATTACAATACCAACAATCAACCACATCAAATCATACCTTCATAATTATTCATGGATCCCAAACCCTAGAAATTTGACTACTCACACATGTTACCAATAAACAAAGCAAACATATTAATTGAAAACATAATTAAAACAAAGTAATAAATCAAAGTAAAAAAATAATACCTAAATGAAGAGCAATGGAAATTGAAAGCTTGAATTTTTATAGAAATTGAAACTAAGTGTTTTGAACTAATTTAGAGGGAAAACTAGACTAAGAGAGATAAACTAAGGGCCTAATACTAGAATAATAAGATGTCTACTAAAAATAAAAGGGCTAGTATTTATAGTTTGCCCAAAATACAAGCCAAAAACCGGAAATAAAACTCGCGAAATACGCTGGAGGTTGGCGTCGCCCTTAGTTTAAGGGCGAACTGCTTGATAGTCGGCCCGATCGGGCGGTTTGCAAAAGGCTCAGAAAACACTAAGTTTGGCCGCCCGATCCGGACCGGGCGATGTGCGCCTGATCGGGCGCGCATTGACAACTCAGTTCCCTTTTAATTCGCCCGATCTTCTCATTTCGCCCTCAGCTCAAAGGGCGATTTGCAATCATCATCAACCTTCGCCCATATCACCGAGTCTTACTCCCGGGGCTCAACCATAAGCATCTAAGGCTCCCGAAAGTCGACGATAATGGTCCCGAACTTCCTCGGGCTCATGTAATGGCCTAAATCACCATGAAACGGGTCTAAAAAGACCAATTTCTCACCAATTAGTCCTGAAACTCAAGGCACACTCAATAGCACAGATTAGTACTAAAAACGGCTCCTAAGAGCTCATTTGATGCATAAAAGTACTAAGGGACGGGGGTAAAACTCTATATAAAACACACATATCAAACTCCCCCAAGCTAGATCCTTGCTTTTCCCTAGGCAAGGAAATCATCGATGAATACAAGACCAACTTCACCCCCAACATATTTCAAAACGAAAAACATAATTCAAGGCAAAATCTAACGAGCATGCATCAATGTCAACCAATCAAATCCACCCAACCACAAATCCTCCCTAACAATCGTCACGCAAAGCGAACCACAAGTGCACAATGGAATTCAAGACTAGTGCGCACACTCGTCACTCATTTATGTGGCGGGTAAAAGATGTACCCGTTCGCTCTCCTCCCAACATATAAGTGAACAATGCCCTCCCAAACTCACAACACTCGTGTGTCTAGAAAAACATACACTCAACCTAGTAGTCGACTCGAAAAATGTCATGTCATAACTTGCATTGATAAACAACTACTTTCACATTAATACGACTCTATGCACAAAGGTCGGAAGGTCTTTAAAGCTTGTAATGATAGGCTTAGGTAAGGGTGCTGTAAATTTGGGTAAAATGTGAGCTTAAAGCCTTGGCTTTGGGGAGAATAAATCCTAAATATAACCATGATCAACCAAAATAATGACCATAACTCTCCCACTCAACACATGACAAAAAAACAAATAACCAACACCATACTTTCTTGCCTTTTTTCACAATTATAACCCACACTCATAAGGATATGAACTTACGAAACTTGAGTGAAATGATACTTTGAAACTTTTCTGAGAGTAATAGATTTTTCTCTCTCTTTTTTTTTTTTTTTTTTCAATCTCTTTTTTTTCTTTCTTTTAGGAACCTTCACATTTTTTTATTCTCCTCATCTCTTTCATTTTTCAACTCATTTTTTCAACAACAATCATGACAAGAAGAACTCCCTTTTTCAATACTCAATATGCTCAAAATGTACCACACTACAACTCCCTCACCTCACTACTATTAGCTCCCCCAAGCTAGGCTTGGGACTAGTAACCAATGGGGCTTTCACGGACTTGTAATGTGGTTAGTCACCAAATAAAGGGCACAAGCACAACATGGGTAGAAAAAGAGGGAACAAATGTATCTAATTTCATCTGAAGGCTACCTAAACCGAAATGCCTTCGTCCTTCTCAATGTGCATGTATATGAGTCATAAAACACTACTAGTAGTTGCAAACCAATACTCAAAATCAATGACACACCAGGAACCTATCACACATTCCTAACCAAGTCAACTAGCCAAGCACCAAGTCCACAAATAGTTAGTCAGAGTTGACTCATGTTATGGCATCAAAGTAATCGAATATCAAATCATGGCTAACACATCCACATTGCTCGTCATCAAATACCAAGAATCAAAACAATTTCCAATCAAAGGGGCACAGGGAAGCATGATTTTGTATTCATCGGAACGTATTTTTGTAATTTTTTTTTCAAAGCGATAAACTAATCTAGAAAGCAATAACACACCAAAATAAACACACAAATAATACTCCCTCCGTCCCGGAATACTCGACCCGGTTTGACCGGCACAGAGTTTAAGGGACTTGAATTGACTTATTTACTTTAATAGGTAGTAGTTGATAGTGGGGTATTATTTTAATGTAGTTAGTGGGAAATGTGTAAAGGGGTGGGGATGGGGAGAGTAGGGGTTGAATTTTTAATTATTTTTTGTATGGAGTAGGGGGTAGGTGGGTTAATAGGGGTGGAGTGAGAAATAATATAATATTGTTAGAATATTTCCATTTTTAGAAACAGGTCAAGTATTAAGGGACGGCCCGATAAGGAAAACAGGTCAAGTATTCCGGGACGGAGGGAGTAAGAAAATAAAAAAGTGAAAAGAAAACATACCTAATATGTACAGGTAAGTGAAACACCCCCCAAGCTAAATCAGACAATGTCCTCATTGGCTCAAGAGGTACCGAAGCATCTCGATCATCCTCAGCATCATTGATGGCCTTGATCATCATCACCATCATCACCACCGCGACCACCATGACCGCTAGGGCCCTCTCCATACCCACCGTAGTAGTGGGTGGGTGTAAAAGTGCCCATGGCACCGAGAGCTCCATATCCCTCTACGGGATAGGTAAACCAGGAAGGGTGCTGGGCATCCTGAGGAATATAGCCCTGCCTGGCGTACTGATCATAAATAGGGAACATGGCTCTCTGGTGATCACTCGCAAAGTCATGAAATCCGATCTCGAGCCTGTCCAACCGCTCCTGAATGGAGCGCTGCTCCTCCACTGGTGTCGGGCCACCCTGTGGCCTCCCCTCATCCTCACGACGCCCCCTCCTAAAGTAGGTGCGAGGCTCGGGCTGAAACTGGTGGGGCTCAGGCTGTGGGTTGGGTTGGGTTGGGGCTCAGGTTCTTGCTCTTGTTTAATCCCAACACACAAATAATGAGCCTGGCCGGGTCTAAAATGGGTGCGGCCCTGAGGGTCAGGCAAGGTGAAAAGCCTGTTCCCCTCAAACATCCAATACATGGCACCCGGGCGAAATAACCCGTGCTCACCCTACAAACGGCGAAGCCCAGCAAAATAGGCCAAATCTAGCAAGTTGTTACCCAGAACCGGTATCTGGCTGGCCTCTACAAAGTTCACCGTAGCCATAGCAATGTGGGTGATCAACCCACCAATAGTGATGCAGGTGATGTGTGAGCTAGTGGCTACCGAGTAAAGGTGGGAAGGCATATGGTGGGCCAAGTTCATCACGTACCTATCCTCCCCTTCCAACACATACCCACCTAAAATCTCTAACTCCGTACTCCTAATATTCTGGTTCTCCTCCCTTCCGAAGATGGTGAACCCCAGAAACCTGTAGAATACAATGGGGACAGGGTGTTGAATCTTAGAAGCATGCAAGTGTTGCATACTACCGGGATCACTATTTCCGGTCAGCTTTCCCCACATTTCATTATTGTTATGCGCATTCCTAGCCTTCCTACTGGGGGTAGTGGACAAACCAAAAATCCTACCAAAGTCCTCAATACCCAAATGTACATCACGGTTCATCAAACGAAAATGAACCGAAGACACATCCCTATAACCATTTTTACGCAAATGCAAAGAACTCAAAAACTCCAAAGTCAATCGCCTAAAAGTAAGACGCAACATGCTATACATATTCTTCATACCAACACCATAAAAGACTCGTTTGACATCCTGTTCAATACCCATATCATGTAATGATTTTTGACAGATAAAACGGGTAGGAATTACCTCCCTCTTTTTGAGGTGGACGAATCGATCCCGTTGCCACTCCGTAGTAAAGATAATCTCCGGAAAATCCGGATTCGATTCGAACTGTGGCGGCGGCGGTGGTGGTGTCGGCTCACGAGCCCGGCTTGTAGAAGCCTCGTGTTGATTCCTTGCTTGGATGGTGCAATTTCTTTTAGGACAGCTAGCCATTGCTGAAAAATCTGAGTTTTTGTATTTTTGGGGGTTTTTGGTGAAATTTGGGGATTTTGTGGAGGGTGGAAGAATCTGAAATTAATTAGGTGGAGGTTGTAGAGGATGATGAGAGGATGATTTTGGTGTATGGTTTGTTGAATTTGGTGAAGAATTGAGTGAGATATGAGGGTTGGAAGATTTTGAAGCTTGGGGTTTAATGGAGGAAGAGAGAGAAAAGAAGTTGAAGAAGAAGATGAGAGTGAAAGAATAGGGATGGCCCGTGGCTTTTTACGCTGAATCGCACCTTGCCCGATCGGGCGAAAAAATAAACTGCAGAAGCCATCTATGCGCGCCCGATCGGGCGCACCTCGCCCGATCCGGATCGGGCGATTGTGAAACCATATCCTTTTTTATTCTTCAACCCAGAATTCCACCCAAGACCTCGTAATGACGTCATCACCAATCGCCCGATCGGGCGACCATCCGCCCGATCGGGCATTTCACTCGATAACTGGCCCGATCGGGCAACATTCGCCCGGTCGGGCGAAATTTCAATGAATTGCAAACGTCTGTGCGAGCCCGATCCGGATCGGGCGGATTACAGGATGCTCCGTATCAGCTTTAATATCACTTTTTTCGAACTTGGAGCCTCAGACCTGCATACACTAAACACCCAAACAACGTAATTCCCTCTTCTCACCTCTCCAACACCAAAAACTGTTAGGTTATGATACATATGAATAAACATAAATCATGCGGAAAAACCATAATGCCAAGAAACATATTATTTACACATAATCATATAGCATAATTTAGATGCATACACTTTGTAGCGTGCCCTCCCTAGCTGTGCCCGAACCGAACAAGAACAAGTCTTTAGGACTCCAAGTGTCGTCCCTCCGTAGGTAGTCCACAGCACGTCCGGATCCGCCTTAAGATTGACCAACTAGAATCGCCCTTAAGGTTCTTAGATTTTCGGCTATTTGGGTGCAAGTGTTTGGCTGATTTTTGCTTAAAATCTTACCTTGAATACTTCAATAATCGTCTGTTAAATATGTGACCCTAGGCCTATATTTATAGAGTTTATGGAAAGGAATTGGAATCCTACTAGGATACGAATTAATTAAATTAGAATCCTAGTAGAACTCTTATTTAATTAATTTATCTTTTAGGATTAGAAATTTAATCATTAAACGAATCCTATACGCTTTAGGTTTCGTATGTGAACACAAACACACACGCACGCACAGCAGCCCACGAGGGGTGCCATGCGCGCGCGCACACAGCCCGAGCAACGCAGCCCAATTGCCACGGAGCCCACGACTGCCGCAGCCTTGGGCGCGCGCTGGGCCTGCCTTGCGGTGGGCCTGGCGCTGCCTTGGCTGTTCGTGTGGCGCACTGGCTTGCTGGGCGATGGCCCGGCTTCGTGCTGGGCCTTCGTCTGGCAGGCCTCGTCCGATGCTAATTCGTACGATACGCTTCCGATTAAATTCCCGATTCCGGAATTTATTTCCGATACGAACAATATTTAATATTTTCGATTCCGGAATTAATTTCCGTTTCGAACAAATATTTAATATTTCCGTTTCCGGAATTATTTTCCGATTCCGATAATATTTCCAATTCAGACAATATTTTCGTTTCCGGCAATATTTCCGATTCCGGCAATATTTCCATTTCCATTAATATTTTCCGATACGTACCATGTTTCCGTTTCCGGCAACATCTACGACTTGGATCATATTTATATTTCCGATAGGATCCATATTTCCGTTTCCGGCAATATCATCGTTTCCGGAGTGTTCATTTGCTTGCCTTTGACGATCTCAGCTCCCACTGGAACCAAGATCCGTCGATTACGAATATCCATAGATGGAGTATTTAATGCCATTAAATACTTGATCCGTTTACGTACTATTTGTGTGACCCTATGGGTTCAGTCAAGAGTAAGCTGTGGATTAATATAATTAATTCCACTTGAACTGAAGCGGCCTCTATCTAGGCATTCAGCTCACTTGATCTCACTGAATTATTAACTTGTTAATTAATACTGAACCGCATTTATTAGACTTAATATTATATGCATACTTGGACCAAGGGCACTATTTCCTTTAGTCTCCCACTTGTCCTTAGGGACAAGTGTGCATTTCCTAATTCCTTTGTCGCTCGATGCTTGCTCTTGAACATAAGGTAAGAGTTGTCATCCTTATTATGTCCAGAGGTGTTTCTCGGTTTCAGAGTTCAACTGATCAAATAAACAGATAATCATAGCCTATGATTCATCCGAGCACGGCCATGCATTTTACAATTTCTAGCTCTCCAAGTGGCCTTGTACAACTTTCAAGCATCTAATCCCGATTTATGGGAGGACAATCCCAATCTTGCGATCTTGAGATTAGACTTCGTTTGATAGGTGATTACCTGAGCGTTGCCTTTATAGCCTCCTTTTACGGTGCGACGGTTGGTCAACGTCAAAGTAACCAGTTCTCAAACAAGTAATCTCAAATCACTCAGGTATTGAGGATTTAGTGTCTAATAACTTTAATGAAATTTACTTATGACAGATTTTCATCTCTTACAGTAAAGTTTCATAGGTCTGTCCGATACTAGTCTTCCCAAAGTAAGTATCTATGCAAATGATTACGACATTGCCATGTCCACATAGTTCAAGAAACAGAACTACTAGTCATCTTGCATTCTAGTCGTCTAACGTTTTCTATGCGTCCAATTTTATAGAAAACTCCGACCAGGGACTATTTTCAACTTTTGACATTCAAGTTCACTTGATAGACATTCCTTAGTCATAGGACTGGTCCTGACAGTCTATCTTGAATATATCGTCAAATTGAAGGGACTCATCATTTAATACTAAACCAAGATTAAATGGAATATGAAAATGCATTTCATATGTGATAAATGTTCAAAGCCCCAATGTTTTACAACCATGGGCCTCAAACCCATCTTTAAAACAGTTCATGGAATTCAAAGCTATGCTTGATTTCCAGTGCCACAATGTGAGTGTTGTTTCTCACTTGTTGCATAGGTTTAGTTATCATGCTTTGCCAATCTTAATATCCTTTTCATCGAATGTTCTTCGAGATAGATGATAAGATCTTTTGAGTATGTTTATTTTGTGATCTAGTCTTTCTTGCTACAATAGTGGTTCTACGCATTTTGCAATGAAGAACCATTAAGTCAACAAACATGTGATCTTCCCAAGTTCAATGAAGAACTCATTAATATAAACAATTCTGTTTTATTGCTTCTTAGGCAATAAGTACTTTTACTACAACTGTTTAGGTTGCTAGTGATGATTTGTGTGGATTTACTTATCCAAGCAGTTCACAGATATGTGGAATACTTTCCAGCTGTATCTTAGAACATAGAAATTAATATTTTAATTTCCCACGCAACAACTCATGGTCTCCAATCCATGTTGCCATTTCAAAACACGATGCTCTATAGCTCGTCCTTATCAATGGTTAACTCCAAAAGGTCTTGCTTGATCCTTTGCCAGTGTTTATGCGTGTAGCATCAATATTTAGCATATCTTTATTTCCTTGAATCAAGAACTATTCCTATGTACCTTTTCAAGTACCATAAGTGTTCTTGATCTCAATCTAGTTGATCTTCACTTAGATCAATAGAGATTGGTATATGTTCGTCATGCCTAAAGTCATACGATACGTTTTTGGTGATCCTCATATTATATCATACATGATAAATTCTTTTGCAGAATAATTCCCAATTGAATTCTATTCATGTAACTTTAGCTCATTCAATTTCAGTAGATACTGAATCTAGCTAAATTCTTTGACATGTAATATAGGTTAAGAATCTTACTTAGATTCTTTGATGTTTAACTTAGTAAATGCTTATACATAGTTCAAACATCCTTTACTTAGATTTATTCATATGGGTCAAATGTCTCCAATGGAGACTTTCGTGTTTGATTTAGTAAATGCCATTACTTAATCCAAAACAATATTATAAGATCTTTGTAAATAGATCTTAATACCCAGTATGTACTAAGTTTCGCCATGGTCCATCATCTATGAATAATTTCAAATCTAAGTCATTAGCATTTGAATGTTATTTTACAATAGAGAGATATGTCTGTGATACACATAGGACCAATTAAGTTTTACGTACTCCCATTAAACTTCTTATATATCTATAAGAGTCATGTACATTTTATGAAACTAAAATACTTATTAGTTTCACTACAATACATTTCTAATTCCCAATTGCTTGCTTAAATCTGTACTTAGATTTCATAAGCTAGCTTTCCTTTTCAAGTATTTATTTGGATCCACAAATCCTATGACATGCCATGTACATAGTTTCTTCCAACATTTGATTGAGGAATACGTTTTGTCATCCAATTGCCATATGTACCAATATGCAATCATTGCTTGATTTATAGACTTGAGCATTACGATTATGCATGAGGTTTCAACACAATCCATGTCATGAATTTGCTTGTAACCTTTAGCAACTAATCTATCTTTGTGTGTTAACACAATTCAATGTTTGATGGTTTTTATCCTTAAAACCAATTTGCAATCAATAGGTGTTTATTCTATTCTTGCAAATCAACAAAATTTCAATTTTGTCATAAAAACATTAAGTATGTTTTATGGCCTTTAACCGTCTAAAACATTGAGTCTATATATGGCCTCTAACCATTTTAGGGAATCTATATTTCGTCATAGCTTTCTTACAAGTCACATACTCATTAATCTACATGATAATAGTTTTACTGCAAGTTGTAGGTTTCTTCACTATCTAATTAGAAGAATCGCATAGCTTCAGTGGCCTGAACTCCATGTTTCTTTACTATCTAATAGAAGAATCTCACAGTTTCAGTGACTTGAACTCTATGCCTACTTGGGTATAGAACATCAAACAATAGAATGTCAATAGCCACTTGAAAGTCCTTTGAATATTCTGTTCTCCTTGAAGCACTTGTAATGTCTTCTAAGAGATGTCTATTCTTAAAAGCCACTTCTAAAGTCCTTAAAGAATACGTATTCGGATTTTCTGAAGAACTTCGAAAAGCCTCCGGAATGTCCGTTTATGTTTCTTGTTCGCCTCGAAGACCTTTCGAGGTCTATTTTTTCCCACTTGTCATTTTGGAAACGAATCTCCAAAAGGACATTATTTCGAGCAAACAAACATTATGTTCTCAAAAATTCGTGGTAGACACAATACCCTTGTGTCTCATTTGAATAAATCACAATGAAACATATATCTAGACATGGGCCTTAGTTTGTTGAATAACAAACACTAAGCTCCCACTGAGTTTAGCAACTCTTTAGATATATATTTATGAAAAGATATTCTGAAATTACTTTTCAATAGCTTTGACGAATTTGGTTTAGTTTGGTGGTAGTTGAGCATTTTTTTTTAGAAATTATAGGAAAAGTCTTTATGATTCATCATTGATCGAATCAAGTACTAATTGACTTCGATTATTCCAACTTAGATATGCCATATCTTATGGAGCTAGATCGTGATTTTACAACACACAATCATTGATAATCATTCTTGATTTAAGTAATCATCAACATGATCTGACCTAGATCTTTATGATTCCTTGCCAAGTGGATTTTATACTTCTGAATCTTTGAACTAGCCAAACCGATTCAAATTTATATCACATTGAGTAAATAAACCAATATGCACTCAAAACCATGTGAAATAATAAAGTCATAAAATCTTTCTTTAGCTTTGAACTCTATTGTCTAGGCGTTTCTAACAATAGTTCATATCTTTTGTTACTTTCAACAAGTAAGACTAGCTTGTACTGAATTGATTTAGAAATCAATCAACTTTCAAAAGTCCATCAAAATAGAGCTTATGAATGTTAACTTGTTGATATGGTCTAAGCAACAATGCCAAAGATTAATGGAACTCAAATCAAGGGTTTGATTTGAACCTAGTAAAGTTTTTATTGTTAAAGAGTTGTTTGTTTTAATCAAGCATATTGACTCAACCCGTAAATGACCATTTCATTCAAATAAACAAACAAACATTGTTTTTGTTCTTCTGAATGTGAGTCTTTCTGTGTTTGAAACAGAAATTTAGGTATGCTGATTATGGAACAAAATAGCAATTAAGTTTCAGCCTTGAAAGGACTTAAAACAAACTAGATGACCCTACAACTAATGTAGCATTTCTATGCTTCATTTCCCACTTGTAGGTCATTAGTGTAGCCTAGCTTCCATTGTTTGAGTTATTATCGAAGTAAGAACCTCAAGCGGTATATGATACCAAGGAAGTGTGATTGCTAGGTCACTTCTCTTTAAACATTAACTTTTAGGTAGAAACGGAATTGTAAATTCCATTCATTTGTTCCTTTGTTTTCCTATTTCTTGTACCCTTTCTAATAGCCTTAAGAATTGAATTCTCTAGTGTTGACTTTTATACTTTGTTTAGACATGTCCAATGTCACTCCAACAAAGTTCTTACCATTTATGTTGAATATTTTTGTTTCAACTAGATGATCTTACCAGAAGCTTCTAAAGTTCTCTAAGCATCGATCTATTCGAATGTCTAGGGTCTAGACTCATTCGAGGATTAAATGGAAAAATATTTTAGATTGTTAACCATTGGTAAAGCTGAGCTTTTAAACTCAATGCTTTATGATCTCAAAACTACAGTGTATTTTGAATTCACAAGCACCAATCGGTTTGCCATTCGACTTTGATACTCGAAAACAACCATAAAAGTCGCTATAAGAAACGTACATTTTACATTGCTCATTTTCTCTCATTTCCGTGAATCGTTCTTGGATTTACTACCAATCGAGGAAATTTACTGTTACCTTTCTAAAAGGATTTACCGCAGTGTAAGATATTTAATTATAAACAATAATTAAAACATACATTGAAGAATGCAAAGTCTAAACATTTATCATGAATAATAACTTGAAATTAAAGCAATCATGCAATTCAAACAAGTTATTAGCATTTTATTCGAATTTATTGTTCCGGCAGGTGTGAATCAAATGATTCCAAGACCCTAAAACCATTGAAGAATTAAGAACATTATGTATTTTGACTCAATTCTAAAACATTTGAGGTAAGCAAAAACCTTTTGCTAATAGTCTAGAAACTACTCTTGGTTGATAGGTACGTCTAAGAACTTATTAGGTAAACCTATCGATTTTGCCACGACATAAAAGGACTCCTTACTTATATCGTTGAGTTTCACCAAAACTAACATGTACTCACAATTGTTTGTGTACCTTACCCCTTTAGTATCGATAAGTAACACCTCGCTATGGCGGAAAACTATTACTAAGATCGATGAAAAAAGGATATCCAAGTAAGTGTTATTTTGGCATGGCACCTTTTAACTCAATTTTTAAGTTTGGAACTTAAGGCTCTTACTATGTTGGTTAGATTTTAAGTGATCTAAAATCCTTAATCATGCAACATAGTCAAGCCACAATCTCATGCATATTTAAGACATATTTAAAAGCAATAAATAACTTAAAGCATGCATAAGATAAATGCGATCTAGTATGGCCCGACTTCATCTTGAAGCTTCAACTTCAAAGTCCGTCTTGAAAATCTCCGTGGGAGGCGCCATTTACTTCAAATAGGATAAGCTATAATTAAATTAATTACAACTATTTGATGGTACGCAGACCATATTTGAATTGAAAAACAAATTTGGTGCTTTAGACCAATTACATTCAAATTAATGGTACGCAGACCATATTTTCTATCCTATATGGGCCATACTAGTCACTTCATAACCTGCAAAACAGTACATATACAATATATACCATTCACCCATTCATTATCATGAATGGCCCACATAGCTGGTTAGTAAAACACGTTATGCATCACATAAATATTTGCAGCAATTAATCAAGGGCACCAATAATCTACCAATTATTTAGTCCTTATTAATTCTAATCAAGTTGTTTAACCTTAAAGGATTTGTAGACCTAATCAAGAGTTTATGACTAAAATTTCTCCCACTTAAACCAATAAATTCATATGCTTTACTAATTTTAAACATAAAAATGTATTTCTAGTCTAACCGGAAATTTATAATAATTATAATATTCAAAATTAAAATCCAAGAAAACAATTTAAATTATTAATTTTAAAATTAATTAAAATTACTTGAACTGAAAAACTCAAATTAAAATTTAAAACGCGACAATCGTAACACGACGAGCACTTGGGCTTGCGCCCAAGCCCCGTCGAGTGCACGAGGCTTAGCGCCCCTCGACTGTTCGTGTAGCAATACGCAAGCAGGCCACACGCAACGCAGCAGTGCAGGCCACGCTGCGCGCGCCCGCTCGCTCGTCGCGCCTGCTTGCCTCGCGTCTGCTTGCTTGCTGGGCATGGCAGCGCGCGCTGTGGCGCAGCACGCTTGCTGCCCACACGTGTCTGCCCGATGGCTTGCGCCTTGGCCCTTGGCCCTTGCCCACTCGCCCATATGCGCACAACACTCGACACAGGGAAGCGTGCTGCCTTGTGCTCGTGTGCCATGGCTCTTGCTCGTTGCATCGTACCGCATGGGCGACGAGCTCCCTTGCTCGTCGTCGCATGCCCGCACTATACAACACCCTTAAGGGTAACACGTAGCGTCCATTGCTTTGTGCGTGCAAGTTTTATGAGCGAATTGCATAAAAATTAAAACTTTTATTTCCAAAATTAATGACAAATTAATAAGTCATATTAATTTCATAATTTTAGGGCGAAAAATCGAAAATTTATTAATCAATTAATTTCCGATTAACATGGATTCAAATCTAGGTCATAAAAATTAAAAATTTAACATAAATTAACAATTTTTATGGTGGATTTTAGTCATTGGTACCTAATTAAATTATTAATTAATCATGAAAATCAAATGAATTCTAAATTATTCGAATTTCAACAAATTAATCATAATTACAAATTAGGTTGTATAATTAACAAGTCTAAGCATTCATAATTGTTAAACATATACAGTAGGTCAATCAAAAACTCAAGATTTATCAACAAGAATCGCAAATACTTAATTTAACATCTTAAATTTACAAACTTTTGCGTTCGAAAAACTAAAACCTCCGAAAAGTCATAGTTAGGCTTCGAATTTGGGAATTCTGGGTTCGGCCGAAAAATCCATTTTACGTCAAAATTTTAGAATGCCTTTTACATGAGGAATTGACACAAAAATCACTCGATTTGGATGAGTAACGAAGAAACTGCCGAAAAACTGCGTACATATAATTAAATAAACGCAATTTGCAATTAATTACGAAAATTAATCACCCCTTTAATTCTTTGCAAATTTGTAAAATTTAACCATGTTCATGCAATTTAGATTATGAAAATAATAAGAGGCTCGTGATACCACTGTTAGGTTATGATACATATGAATAAACATAAATCATGCGGAAAAACCATAATGCCAGGAAACATATTATTTACACCTAATCATATAGCATAATTTAGATGCATACACTTTGTAGCGTGCCCTCCCTAGTTGCGCCCGAACCGAACAAGAACAAGTCTTTAGGACTCCAAGTGTCGTCCCTCCGTAGATAGTCCACAACACGTCCGGATCCGCCTTAAGATTGACCAACTAGAATCTCCCTTAAGCTTCTTAGATTTTCGGCTATTTGGGTGCAAGTGTTTGGCTGATTTTTGCTTAAAATCTTACCTTGAATACTTCAATAATCGTCTGTTAAATATGTGACCCTAGGCCTATATTTATAAAGTTTATGGAAAGGAATTGAAATCCTACTAGGATACGAATTAATTAAATTAGAATCCTAGTAGAACTCTTATTTAATTAATTTATCTTTTAGGATTAGGAATTTAATCATTAAACGAATCCTATACGCTTTAGGTTTCGTATGTGAACACAAACACACACGCACGCACAGCAGCCCACGAGGGGCGCCATGCGCGCGCGCGCACAGCCCGAGCAACGCAGCCCAATTGCCACGGAGCCCACGACTGCCGCAGCCTTGGGCGCGCGCTGGGCCTGCCTTGCGGTGGGCCTGGCGCTGCCTTGGCTGTTCGTGTGGCGCGCTGGCTTGCTGGGCGATGGCCCGGCTTCGTGCTGGGCCTTCGTCTGGCAGGCCTCGTCCGATGCTAATTCGTACGATACGCTTCCGATTAAATTCCCGATTCCGGAATTTATTTCCGATACGAACAATATTTAATATTTTGGATTCCGGAATTAATATCCGTTTCGAACAAATATTTAATATTTTCGTTTCCAGAATTATTTTCCGATTCCGATAATATTTCCGATTCAGACAATATTTCCGTTTCCGGCAATATTTCTGATTCTGGCAATATTTCCATTTCCATTAATATTTACCGATACGTACCATGTTTCCGTTTCCGGCAACATCTACGACTTGGATAATATTTATATTTCCGATACGATCCATATTTCCGTTTCCGGCAATATCATCGTTTCCGGAGTATTCATTTGCTTGCCTTTGACGATCGCAGCTCCCACTGGAACCAAGATCCGTCGATTCCGAATATCCATAGATGGAGTATTTAATGCCATTAAATACTTGATCCGTTTACGTACTATTTGTGTGACCCTACGGGTTCAGTCAAGAGTAAGCTGTGGATTAATATAATTAATTCCACTTGAACTGAAGCGGCCTCTAGCTAGGCATTCAGCTCACTTGATCTCACTGAATTATTAACTTGTTAATTAATACTGAACCGCATTTATTAGACTTAATATTATATGCATACTTGGACCAAGGGCACTATTTCCTTCAAAAACTACACTGAAACACACTTAGGAAGAGGAAAACACTAACAAAACACACAAAAGAAAGCGAAAATTGAAACATTATACAATAAAAGCAATAAAAATACGGGTTGCCTCCCGCAAAGCGCTGGTTTATTTCTAGGTCCCGCTCGACCTCATTACCTCAAATATGCAGTTCATAGGGCGGAAGGATTGAGGTGTTGAACCTCAACCACTCCTACAGTAGCCCCTTCGTGGTACAACTTCAGACGTTGCCCATTTATTTTAAAGCGCTCACCACTGTTGTTTTGTACCTCAACTGACCCAAATTTGCTTACCATAGTCACGGTGAACGGCCCAGACCATCTAGACTTGAGTTTTCCAGGAAATAACTTAAGTCTAGAATTGAATAATAAAACCTTGTCGCCCACCGCAAACTCTCTATGCAGAACGCGACTGTCGTGCCACCACTTAGTCTTTTCTTTGTAGATTCGGACACTATCATAAGCTTGAATCGGAACTCATCTAGCTCACTCAATTGAAGTAACCGCTTCTCACCGGCTAACTTAGCATCCATGTTGAGCTGTTTGATTGCCCAATAAGCTTTATACTCCATTTCTACCGGTAAACGGCACGCCTTGCCATACACCAACCGATACGGGGAGCTACCAATAGGTGTCTTAAAGGCAGTTCTATACGCCCATAGAGTATCATCCAGCTTATCGCTCCAATCTTTCCTAGACTTTGCCACCACTTTCTCAAGGATAGATTTGATCTCCCGGTTGGAGACCTCAACTTGCCCACTCGTCTGAGGGTGGTAGGCCAGTCCTGTGCGATGGTAGACCCCATACTTGCGCAGGAGCGCATCCAGATGCTTCTCATGGAAGTGTGACCCTCCATCACTGATCAAAGCTCGCGGAACTTTAAATCTAGGGAAAATGACTTTCTTGAACAGAGAAATGATTGTCTTAGAATCATTAGTAGGTGAGGCAACGACTTCCACCCACTTGGACACATAATCTACAGCAACAAGGATATACAGATTACCCTTGGACGATGGGAATGGTCCCATGTAGTCAATTCCCCATACATAAAAAAACCTCGACCTCAAGAATCCCGTTCTGTGGCATCTCATACCTCCTCGAGATAGTGTCGGCCCTCTGGCACGCATCACAGGCCATAATAAAATCCTGTGCATCCTTGAACATAGTAGGCCAGTAAAAACCACACTGTGACAGCTTAGGATTAGTCTTTGACGGTCCATGGTGACCACCATAAGGTGAAGAATGACACCTACTGATAATACCCTGGACTTCCCATTCTGGAACACATCGCTTGTACAAACCTTCAGCAGTTTCCCAGAACAAATAAGGATCATCCCAAAAGTAGAACCGAACATCATGTAGGAACTTCTTCTTCTGTTGATATGTAAGATCGGCCGGAAGAATACCCCCTACAACGTAGTTTGCATAATCTGCGAACCATGGTGACTGACTGGCAAGTGCAACAAGTGATCATCCGGAAATGAATCATCGATCGATGTAGACACTGTGCCATCATCGTACCTCAATCTAGACAAGTGGTCTGCAACCACATTCTCAGCCCCTTTCTTGTCGCGAATCTCTAGATCGAACTCCTGTAGCAGTAGTATCCATCTAATGAGCCTGGGCTTGGCTTCCTTTTTTGAGAGCAGATACTTAAGAGCCACATGGTCAGTATAGACTATCACCTTGGACTCAATCAGATAAGTGCGGAATTTATCCAAGGCATAGACTATGGCTAGAAGCTCCTTCTCGGTAGTAGCATAATTAACTTGAGCTTCATCTAAGGTCTTACTTGCATAGTAGATGGCATGCAAGACCTTTTCCTTTCTCTGACCCAAAACTTCCCCAACTGCGTAGTCACTTGCATCACACATTATCTCGAACGGAAGATCCCATTTGGGAGAACGGATGATAGGAGCCGAAATTAGTGCTTGTTTAATCCTGTCAAAAGCCTCAAGACAAGCATCAGTAAACACAAATGGAGCATCCTTGAGGAGGAGATGGGTCAGTTGTTTAACAATTTTAGAAAAATCCTTGATAAAGCGGCGATAAAACCCCGCATGACCAAGAAAACTTCTAACACCCTTCACATTAACTGGAGGGGGCAATTGTTCAATCACTTGGACCTTAGCTCGGTCCACCTGAATGCCCTTATCAGATATTAAACGCCCCAAGACCACCCCTTCAGTAACCATGAAATGACACTTTTCCCAATTCAGGACCAGATTACATTCTTCACACCTTTTCAACACTTTAGTCAAATTTATCAAACAAGAGTCAAAAGAAGTACCATAGACCATAAAGTCATCCATAAACACTTCCATGATAGACTCAATAAACTCAGAAAAGATTCTCATCATGCAACGTTGGAAAGTAGCAGGTGCATTACACAAGCCAAAGGGCATCCTACGATATGCAAAGGTACCATAGGGACAGGTGAAGGTGGTCTTTTCCTGGTCGTCTGAATGTATGGAAATTTGGAAAAAACCGGAGTAACCATCCAGATAACAGAAAAACTTGTGACAGGCTAGCCTTTCTAACATTTGATCAATAAAGGGGAGGGGAAAGTGGTCCTTTTTAGTAGCAACATTTAGACGCCTATAATCAATGCACATGCGCCAACTTGTAACTACCCTAGTTGGGATCAATTCATTTTTCTCATTCCTAACCACAGTCGTCCCCCCTTTCGTAGGCAATACCTGAACAAGACTCACCCACTTAGAATCAGACACAGCATAAACAATACCCGCATCAAGCAATTTCATAACTCCAGCTTTCACAACATCTTGCATGATGGGATTCAAATGACGCTGGGGTTGAATGCATGGTTTTTTATTATCATATAGATGTATCCTATGCATACAAAAGTCAGGGCTAATACCCTTTAAATCATCAATACTGTACCCAATGGCCTTTTTGTGCTTTTTCAACACAGTAAGAAGTTGGGACAACTGGTCTGCTTCAAGTGCAGTACTGACGATTACAGTGTTAGGTTATGATACATATGACAATTCATAAATCATGCGGAAAAACCATAAAGCCAGGAAAACATATTATTTACACATAATCATTTAGCATAGTTTAGATGCATACTCTTTGTTGCGTGCCTTCCCTAGCTGCGCCCGAACCGAACAAGAACAAGTCTTTAGGACTCCAAGTGTCGTCCCTCCGTAGATAGTCCACAGCACGTCCGGATCCGCCTTAAGATTGACCAACTAGAATCGCCCTTAAGGTACTTAGAATTTTCGGCACTTTATAGGCAATTGTATGACTGAATTTTGCTCTCAAAACTCACTTTGAATACTTGAATGCTCGATGTAAATATGTGACCCTAGGCACCTATTTATAGAGTTATGGAAAAGGATTTGGAATCCTATTAGGATACTAATTTATTTAATTATAATCCTACTAGGACTCTAATTAAATAAACTAAATCTTTTAGGATTAGATTTAATCATATGATAAATCCCGGTAGCTTTAGGATTCGAGTAGCACACAAACACACACGCACGCACAGCAGCCCACGAGGGGCGCCATGCGCGCGCGCGCAGCCCGCGAGCTCGCAGCCCACTGCCGCAAGCCCACACGCTGCTGTAGCCTTGGCGCGCGCTGGGCCTGCCTTGCGGTGGGCCTGACGCAGCCTTGGCTGGTGCGTTTGTGGCGCGCTGGCTTGCTGGGCGATGGCCCGGCTTCGTGTTGGGCCTTCGTCTGGCAGGCCTCGTCCGATGCTAATTCGTACGATACGCTTCCGATTAATTTCCCGATTCCGGAATTCATTTCCGATACGAACAATATTCAATATTTTCGATTCCGGAATCAATTTCCGTTTCGAACAAATATTTAATATTTCCGTTTCCGGAATTATTTTCCGATTCCGATAATATTTCCGATTCTGACAATATTTCCGTTTCCGGCAATATTTCCGATTCCGGCAATATTTCCATTTCCGATAATATTTTCCGATACGTACCATGTTTCCGTTTCCGGCAACATCTACGACTTGGATAATATTTATATTTCTGATACGATCCATATTTCCGTTTCCGGCAATATCATCGTTTCCGGAGTATTCATTTCTTGCCTGTGACGATCTCAGTGAAGGAAATAATGCCCTTGGTCCAAGTATGCATTCTATGTTAAGTCTAATAAATGCGGTTCAGTATTAATTAACAAGTTAATAATTCAGTGAGATCAAGTGAGCTGAATGCCTAGCTAGAGGCCGCTTCAGTTCAAGTGGAATTAATGATATTAATCCACAGCTTACTCTTGACTGAACCCGTAGGGTCACACAAATAGTACGTAAACGGATCAAGTATTTAATGGCATTAAATACTCCATCTATGAATATTCGGAACAGACGGATCTTGGTTTCAGTGGGAGCTAAGATCGTCACAGGCAAGAAATGAATACTCCGGAAACGATGATATTGCCGGAAACGGAAATATGGATCGTATCGGAAATATGAATATTATCCAAGTCGTAGATGTTACCGGAAACGGAAACATGGTACGTATCGGAAAATATTATTGGAAATGGAAATATTACCAGAATCGGAAATATTGCCGGAAACGGAAATATTGTCAGAATCGGAAATATTGCCGGAATCGGAAAATAATTCCGAAAACGGAAATATTAAATATTTGTTCGAAACGGAAATTAATTCCGGAATCGGAAATATTAAATATTGTTCGTATCGGAAATAGATTCCGGAAATGGAAATTTAATCGGAAGCGTATCGTACGAATTAGCATCGGACGAGGCCTGCCGGACGAAGGCCCAGCACGAAGCCAGGCCATCGCCCAGCAAGCACGCACGCCACAGCCCAGCGCGCACAAGGCCACGCATGCGTGGGCCGCGCTGCGTGGGCTGCTGCTCGCATGCGTGGGCAGCCCTTGTGGCTGCCGTATGTGTGTGAGTTTGAGCTCATGCGAGATTCCTGAATCTGCAAGAGTCAGTGTATGATTAAATGTCTATTCCTATTGGATAAATTGATTAAGTAGAATTCATGTAGAATTCTAATTCCAATTAATTCGCATCCTACTAGGATTACGATTCCTTTTCCATAACTCTATAAATAAAGGCCTAGGGGTCATAATTTATACATAAGTTTCAAAGTATTCAAAAGTGAGTTTTTTGAGAGAAAAATTAAAACACATCTTGCTCAAAAGTGCCGAAATTTTCTAGTACCTTAAGGGCGATTCTAGTTGGTCAATCTTAAGGCGGATCCGGACGTGCTGTGGACTTTCTACGGAGGGACGACACTTGGAGTCCTAAAAGACTTGTTCTTGTTCGGTTCGGGCGCAGCTAGGGAAGGCACGCAACAAAGAGTATGCATCTAATTATGCTATATGATTATGTGTAAATAATATGTTTCCTGGGTTAATGGTTGTTTCCGCATGATCTATGTAAATGTCATATGTATCATAACCTAACAGTGGTATCACGAGCCCCTTATTATTTTCATAATCTAAATTGCATGAACATGGTTAAATATTACAAATTTGCAAGAATTAAAAGGGGTGATTAATTTTCGTAATTGTTAATTAATTGCAAATTGCGTTTATTTAAATATATGTACGCAGTTTTTCGGCAGTTTCTTCATTACTCATCCGAATTGAGTGATTTTTGTGTCAATTCCGTATGTAAAAGGCATTCTAAAATTTTGACAAAAATAGTATTTTTCTGCCGAACCCAGAATTCTCAAATTCGAAGCCTAACTATGACTTTTCGAAGGTTTTAGTTTTTCGGATGCAAAATTTCGTAAATTTAAGATGTTAAATTAAATATTTGCGATTCCTGTTGATAAATCTTGAATTTTTGATTGACCTACTGCATATGTTTAACAAGTTTGAATGCCTAGTCTTGTTAATTATGCAATCTAATTTGTAATTATGATTAATTTGTTGAAAATTAGAATAATTTAGAATTAATTTGATTTTCATAATTAATTGTAATTTAATTAGAAACCTATGATTAAAAACCACCATAAAAATTGTAAATTTACGATAAATTTTAAATTTTTATGACCTAGACTTGAATCCATATCAATCGGAAATCAATTGGATAATAAATTTTCGATTTTTCGCCCTAAAATTATGAAATTAATAATATTTATTAATTTGTCATTAATTTTAAATATAAATTTTAAATTTTTATGCGATTCGTTCAAATAACTTGCACGCACGAAGCAATGGACGCTTCGTGTTACCCTAAAGGGGTGTTGTATAATGCGGGCATGCGACGACGAGCAAGGGAGCTCGTCGCCCGTGCGGCACGAATGCAATGAGCAAGGGCGTAGTGCACGAGCACAAGGCAGCAGCCCTGCCTTGTGTCGTGTGCCACGAGCAATGAACGGATGGGCATGGGCGAGGGGCGAGCCAAGGCAGTCGCGTGTGGGCAGCAAGCGAGCTGCGCCACAGCGCGCGCTGCCTCGCACAACAGCGCGCAGCCTCGTGCGCAGCGAGCGCAAGCTCGCGTGCCACGAGCGCTGCGCACAGCATCACTCGCGCGCACAGCGCGCGACGTCGCCCGCCCAGCGAGCGATGTCGCGCACCAGCGAGCGATGGCTCGCGCGCGCGCAGCGAGCGATCTCGCGCGCCAGCGAGCGATGGCTCGCGCGCACCAGCGAGCGATCTCGCGCGCCAGCGAGCGATGGCTCGCGCGCACCAGCGAGCGATCTCGCGCGCCAGCGAGCGATCTCGCGCGCCAGCGAGCGATCTCGCGCGCCAGCGAGCGAACCAGCGCGCCCAGCGAGCGATCTCGCGCGCGCACTGCGAGCGATAGCTCGCGTGCGATGGGGCGCTGTGCGGAGGCTTGCGTATGGGACAGCAGCAGCTATGCAACGAGCGCATGGGCTGCGCGCACATGGCCAGCAATGGCTGTGTGCGTACAGCCCAAGGGCGTGCAACGCGTAGGGTGTTTGCGTTTCGATTAGATCGTTTTGAATGTTTAAATTGAAAATTTCAGTTCACGTAATTTTAATTAATTTTAAAATTAATAATTTGAATTAATTTCTTGGATTTTAATTTTGAATATTATAATTATAATAAATGGAATTTATTCTAATTATTTTACTAAAATTAAAATCATGAATTAATTTAAATGCGACTGAAATTAAATTAAATTTTTGGATTCAATTATAAATTTATATGAGCTTTAAATTTTAATTAAATTTGTATGTTTCCGGTTAGACTAGAAATACAATTTTATGTTTAAAATTAGTAAAGCATATGAATTTATTGGTTTGAGTGGGAGTGCTTTTAGTCATAAACTCTTGATTAGGTCTACAAATCCTTAAGGTTAAAACAACTCGATTAGAATTAATAAGGACTGAATAATTGGTAGATTATTGGTGCCCTTGATTAATTGCTGCGAATGTTTACGTGATGCATAATGTGTTTAACTAACCAGCTATGTGGGCCATTCATGATAATGAATGGGTGAATGGTATATATTGTATATGTACTGTTTTGCAGGTTATGAAGTGACTAGTATGGCCCAAATAGGATAGAAAATATGGTCTGCGTACCATTAATTTGAATGTAATTGGTCTAAAGTACCAAAGTTATTTTTCAATTCAAATATGGTCTGCGAACCATCAAATAGTTGTAATTAGTTATAGCTTATCCTATTTGAAGAAAATGGTGCCTCCCACGGAGATTTTCAAGACGGACTTTGAAGTCAAAGCTTCAAGATGAAGTCGGGCAATACTAGATCACAAATATCTTATGCATGTTTTAAGTTATTTATTGCTTTAAATATGTCTTAAAATGCATGAGATCAAAAGCTTGATTATGTTGCATGATTAAGGATTTTAGTTCACTTAAAATCTAACCAACATAGTAAGAGCCTTAAGTTCCAAACTTAAAAATTGAGTTAAAAGGTGCCATGCCAAAATATACACTTGCTTGGATATCCTTTACATCAATCTAGTAATAGTTTTCGCTCAGCGAGGTGTTACTTATTGGTCCTAAAGGGGCAAGGTACACAAATAATTGTGAGTACATGTTAGTTTTGGTGAAACTCAACGATATAAGTAAGGAGTCCTTTTATGTCGTGGCAAATTCGATAGGTTTACCTAATAAGTTCTTAGACGTACCTATCAACCAAGAATAGTTTCTAGACTATTAGCAAAAGGCTTTTGCTTACCTAAGATGTTCTAGGATTAAGTCGACAAACTGTGCTTAGTTCTTCAATGATTTTAGGATCTTGGAATCATTTTATTCACACCTGCCGGAACACATAACTTGAATAAAATGCTTAATAAACATTGAATTATGCATGTATGCTAGAATTTAAGTTTATTAAGAGAAACTGTGAATGGTTATTTATTTGTTTATTCTTTTCAATTGTAGTTTTTAATATGGCAAACAACAATCAAAACATCATCATGGGTTCTGAGCTTATGGTCAAGCTGAACCTGACAAATTTTCTTGAATGGGAAGCTAAGCTAGTTGAAATAGTCAAACTCAATGGACTTGAGTATGTACTATCACATCCCATGCCAAGCTACTATGCCAGAGACATGACCCCTGAGAGATTTTACGCCTGGGATGCGGATCTCAAAAAGGTTATGAGTCTCATGCTGAACAATATCCCTGATGATTGGGCTAGAAGGTTTGTAGCCTATGAACCTTTTACGCTCATCAAGAATCTGAGGGATATCTGTCGTGGAAGTACGGAGGACAGGGACCTGAACGTCCATGAGTTGATTGAATCAATGTCTGGTCTAAAGGTTAGTTCTCCCAACAGGTGTTATAGGATGGAGGTCCAAGAAACACATGTTCAGCTCCTTCGCACTAAACAGAGGGTAGGCGTCCCACTGAGGTTCCATGTGGATCTTATGTGTTCATATTTTGATCGCCTAAGTCTACTAGGAACACCAATAAGCGAAAGGATGGCAGTCTCTGTCTTGCTCAATTCACTACACAGTGGGTTTGGTCGCTTCAAGCAACAATACCTAAGTGAACCAAGAGAAGAAACAGTTGCAGAATTTATTCACCTTGTCAGAAAGGCTGAAATAGTACTGGACTGTGAAGCCAAAGATTTACTCAAGGCTAGAAAGAGACCATTCAAGAAAGGTGGAAAGTCCAAGGGCAATGCTAAATCAAAGCAGGACAAGTCCACATCAAGCTGTCTTTATTGTGATGGAATAGGCCATTACAAAAGAGAATGTCCAAAGCTAAAGGAAGATCAGAAGAACGGAACAGTCGTTCCATCTTCAGGTATTTTCGTTATAGACTGTATACTTGCTAATTCAACTTCTTGGGTATTAGATACAGGTTGTGGCTCACACTTATGTTCCAATCCACAGGGACTAAGAAGAAGTAGAAAGTTAAGCAAGGGTGAAGTCGACCTACGAGTGGGAAATGGAGCACGGATTGCTGCATTAGCCGTAGGAACTTACTATTTGTCGTTGCCCTCCGGGCTAGTTTTGGAACTGGAAGAATGTTTCCATGTTCCAAGTCTTACTAAAAACATCATTTCAGTTTCTTGCTTAGATGCTAAGGGATTTTCCTT
The DNA here is from genome assembly GCF_020520425.1 of Spinacia oleracea. Classification (NCBI taxonomy): domain Eukaryota; kingdom Viridiplantae; phylum Streptophyta; class Magnoliopsida; order Caryophyllales; family Amaranthaceae; genus Spinacia; species Spinacia oleracea. Next base: position 113,241,373 of record NC_079489.1, read on the forward strand.
TATAATAAAAGACAATAGTTGTTCGTTTTATTTTAAAGAGATGTTTTATGGATCTGCTAGATTAGTCAATGGACTTTATTTATTAGATCACGACAAACAAGTATATAACATAAATACCAAAAAGGCCAAAAAGAATGATTCAGATCTCACCTATCTGTGGCATTGTCGATTAGGCCATATAAACTTGAAACGCTTAGAAAGACTTCAAAGAGAAGGAATTCTAGAACCATTTGACTTAGAGGATTATGGTAAATGCGAATCATGTTTACTTGGCAAAATGACAAAGCAACCTTTCTCTAAAGTTGGAGAAAGAGCAAATGAACTATTGGGTTTAATCCATACAGATGTATGTGGACCAATGAGTACAAATGCTAGAGGTGGTTTCAGCTACTTTATCACTTTCACTGATGACTTCAGTAGGTATGGTTATGTCTACCTAATGAAGCATAAGTCTGAATCCTTTGACAAGTTCAAGGAATTTCAGAGTGAAGTAGAGAATCAATTAGGCAAGAAGATCAAGGCACTGCGGTCTGATAGAGGCGGTGAATATCTGAGCTATGAATTTGATGACCATCTGAAAGAATGTGGAATTCTATCAGAATTGACTCCTCCTGGAACACCACAATGGAACGGTGTGTCAGAACGGAGGAATAGAACCTTGCTAGACATGGTCAGGTCAATGATGGGTCAGGCCGAACTTCCATTAGAATTTTGGGGACATGCACTAAATACAGCTGCACTCACTATAAATAGAGCTCCGTCTAAAGCTGTCGAAAAGACTCCATACGAATTATGGTTTGGAAAGCCTCCAAATGTGTCTTTTCTTAAGATTTGGGGATGTGAAGTATACGTCAAACGATTAATTTCAGACAAACTTCATCCAAAATCTGACAAATGTATCCTTGTGGGCTATCCAAAGGAAACAAAGGGGTATTACTTCTACAATACATCTGAGAACAAAGTGTTTGTTGCTCGAGATGGTGTCTTTTTGGAGAAAGATCACATTTCCAAAATGACAAGTGGGAGAAAAGTAGACCTCGAAGAAATTCGAGTCGAACAACAAACTCTAGAGAATGCTCAAGATGACATTCAGGATGAAACTCAGAGACCTTTAGAAGAATCTGGTGAGAATCATGGTCAATCTAGAAATGTTACCCCGCGTAGATCGCAAAGATATAGATCTCAACCGGAAAGGTACTTAGGTATTTTGACGAACGAGAGCTATGACGTTCTATTACTTGAAAGTGATGAACCTGCGACTTACAAGCAAGCTATGACGAGCCCTAGCTCCAAGCAATGGCAAGAAGCCATGCAATCTGAATTAGACTCCATGTCTGAAAACCAAGTATGGGATTTGGTCGATTTGCCAGATGGCTACCAAGCCATTGGAAGCAAATGGGTTTTCAAACTGAAAAAGGACAAGGATGGGAAACTTGAAGTTTTCAAAGCTAGATTGGTTGCAAAAGGTTACAGGCAAGTCCACGGTGTGGATTACGATGAAACCTTTTCACCAGTTGCAATGCTAAAGTCTATTCGAATAATGTTAGCAATCGCTGCATATTACGATTACGAAATATGGCAGATGGATGTCAAAACTGCTTTCTTAAACGGCGTTTTAACAGAAACTGTGTTTATGACACAGCCTGAAGGTTTTGAGGATCCAAAGAATGCTAAAAAGGTATGCAAGCTAAAGAAGTCAATCTACGGATTGAAGCAGGCATCCAGGAGCTGGAATATACGTTTTGATGAAGCAGTCAGTGACTTTGGTTTCATCAAGAACGCGGACGAATCTTGTGTATACAAGAAGGTCAGTGGGAGCAAAATTGCTTTCCTAGTATTATATGTCGACGACATATTGCTTATCGGAAATGACATTCCTATGTTGAACTCTGTCAAGATTTGGCTTGGGAAATGTTTTTCGATGAAGGATCTAGGAGAAGCACAGTACATATTGGGCATCAAGATTTACAGAGATAGATCTAAAAAGATGATTGGACTTAGTCAAAGCACTTATATCAATAAGGTGCTTGATAGGTTCAAGATGGCGGACTCCAAGCGAGGCTACCTACCCATGTCTCATGGAATGACTCTAAGCAAGACTCAGTGCCCAAAAACACTTGATGAGCGTAGACGAATGAATGGGATTCCATATGCATCATTGATTGGTTCAATAATGTATGCTATGATATGTACACGCCCGGATGTTGCGTACGCACTCAGTGCTACGAGCAGATACCAGTCAGACCCAGGAGAGGCGCATTGGACTGCTGCCAAGAATATTCTGAAGTACCTGAAAAGGCACAAAGATGACTTCCTGGTCTATGGTGGAGATGATGAATTAATTGTTAAAGGCTATACGGACGCAAGTTTCCAAACCGACAAAGATGATTTCAGATCACAGTCTGGGTTTGTCTTCTGCCTCAACGGAGGAGCAGTAAGCTGGAAAAGTGCTAAGCAAAGCACCATTGCGGATTCTACAACTGAAGCGGAGTACATTGCTGCACATGAAGCAGCAAAGGAAGCTATATGGCTAAGGAAGTTCATAGGAGAACTTGGTGTAGTCCCCTCCATTAAAGGACCAATAGCCCTGTATTGTGATAATAACGGAGCTATTGCACAGGCAAAAGAGCCTAGACACCACCAGAGAGTCAAGCATGTACTCCGTAGATTTCACCTTCTACGAGAGTTCGTTGAAAGAAAAGAAGTCGAGATAAGCAAAATTGGAACTGATGACAACATATCAGATCCATTAACTAAACCTCTGCCGCAAGCGAAGCACAACTCGCACACTGCAGCTATGGGAATCAAGCATATTGGAGAATGGCTTTGATGTCTCTGTTTAATGTTTTAAAGTTTTAGAGTTTAAATCTTTGTAAAACATTATTGGTTAATCATTCACAATAAATGAAAGAAATTCATTTTTCCATTTAATTTGTGGTTTATTAAATGATGAGTCCCTTCAACTTGACGATATATTCAAGATAGACTGTCAGGACCAGTCCTGTGACTAAGAAATGTCTATCAAGTGAACTTGAATGTCAAAGGTTGAAAATGGTCCCTAGTCGGAGTTTTCTATAAAATTGGACGCATAGAAAACGTTAGACGATTAGAATGCAAGATGACTAGTAGTTCTGTTTCTTGAACTATGTGGACATGGCAATGTCATAATCATTTGCATAGATACTTACTTTGGGAAGACTAGTATCGGACAAGACCTATGAAACTTTACTGTAAGAGATGAAAGTCTGTCATAAGTAAATTTCATTAAATTATTAGACACTAAATCCTCAATACCTGAGTGATTTGAGATTACTTGTTTGAGAACTGGTTGCTTTGACGTTGACCAACCGTCGCACCGTAAAAGGAGGCTATAAAGGCAACGCTCAGGTAATCACCTATCAAACGAAGTCTAATCTCAAGATCGCAAGATTGGGATTGTCCTCCCATAAATCGGGATGAGATGCTTAAAAGTTGTACAAGGCCACTCGGAGAGCTAGAAACTGTGAAATGCATGGCCGTGCTCGGATGAATCATAGGCTATGATTATCTGTTTATTTGATCAGTTGAACTCTGAAACCGAGGAACACCTCTGGACATAATAAGGATGACAACTCTTACCTTATGTTCAAGAGCAAGCATCGAGCGACAAAGGAATTAGGAAATGCACACTTGTCCCTAAGGACAAGTGGGAGACTGAAGGAAATAATGCCCTTGGTCCAAGTATGCATTCTATGTTAAGTCTAATAAATGCGGTTCAGTATTAATTAACAAGTTAATAATTCAGTGAGATCAAGTGAGCTGAATGCCTAGCTAGAGGCCGCTTCAGTTCAAGTGGAATTAATGATATTAATCCACAGCTTACTCTTGACTGAACCCGTAGGGTCACACAAATAGTACGTAAACGGATCAAGTATTTAATGGCATTAAATACTCCATCTATGAATATTCGGAACAGACGGATCTTGGTTTCAGTGGGAGCTAAGATCGTCACAGGCAAGAGATGAATACTCCGGAAACGATGATATTGCCGGAAACGGAAATATGGATCGTATCGGAAATATGAATATTATCCAAGTCGTAGATGTTACCGGAAACGGAAACATGGTACGTATCGGAAAATATTATTGGAAATGGAAATATTACCAGAATCGGAAATATTGCCGGAAACGGAAATATTGTCAGAATCGGAAATATTGCCGGAATCGGAAAATAATTCCGAAAACGGAAATATTAAATATTTGTTCGAAACGGAAATTAATTCCGGAATCGGAAATATTAAATATTGTTCGTATCGGAAATAGATTCCGGAAATGGAAATTTAATCGGAAGCGTATCGTACGAATTAGCATCGGACGAGGCCTGCCGGACGAAGGCCCAGCACGAAGCCAGGCCATCGCCCAGCAAGCACGCACGCCACAGCCCAGCGCGCACAAGGCCACGCATGCGTGGGCCGCGCTGCGTGGGCTGCTGCTCGCATGCGTGGGCAGCCCTTGTGGCTGCCGTATGTGTGTGAGTTTGAGCTCATGCGAGATTCCTGAATCTGCAAGAGTCAGTGTATGATTAAATGTCTATTCCTATTGGATAAATTGATTAAGTAGAATTCATGTAGAATTCTAATTCCAATTAATTCGCATCCTACTAGGATTACGATTCCTTTTCCATAACTCTATAAATAAAGGCCTAGGGGTCATAATTTATACATAAGTTTCAAAGTATTCAAAAGTGAGTTTTTTGAGAGAAAAATTAAAACACATCTTGCTCAAAAGTGCCGAAATTTTCTAGTACCTTAAGGGCGATTCTAGTTGGTCAATCTTAAGGCGGATCCGGACGTGCTGTGGACTTTCTACGGAGGGACGACACTTGGAGTCCTAAAAGACTTGTTCTTGTTCGGTTCGGGCGCAGCTAGGGAAGGCACGCAACAAAGAGTATGCATCTAATTATGCTATATGATTATGTGTAAATAATATGTTTCCTGGGTTAATGGTTGTTTCCGCATGATCTATGTAAATGTCATATGTATCATAACCTAACACTCAGCTCCCACTGAAACCAAGATCCGTCGATTCCGAATATCCATAGATGGAGTATTTAATTCAATTAAATACTTGATCCGTTTACGTACTATTTGTGTGACCCTACGGGTTCAGTCAAGAGTAAGCTGTGGATTAATATCATTAATTCCACTTGAACTGAAGCGGCCTCTAGCTAGGCATTCAGCTCACTTGATCTCACTGAATTATTAACTTGTTAATTAATACTGAACCGCATTTATTAGACTTAACATTGAATGCATACTTGGACCAAGGGCATTATTTCCTTCAGTCTCCCACTTGTCCTTAGGGACAAGTGTGCATTTCCTAATTCCTTTGTCGCTCGATGCTTGCTCTTGAACATAAGGTAAGAGTTGTCATCCTTATTATGTCCAGAGGTGTTTCTCGGTTTCAGAGTTCAACTGATCAAATAAACAGATAATCATAGCCTATGATTCATCCGAGCACGACCATGCATTTCACAGTTTCTAGCTCTCCGAGTGGCCTTGTTCAACTTTTAAGCGTCTCATCCCGATTTATGGGAGGACAATCCCAATCTTGCGATCTTGAGATTAGACTTCGTTTGATAGGTGATTACCTGAGCGTTGCCTTTATAGCCTCCTTTTACGGTGCGACGGTTGGTCAACGTCAAAGCAACCAGTTCTCAAACAAGTAATCTCAAATCACTCAGGTATTGAGGATTTAGTGTCTAATAATTTTAATGAAATTTACTTATGACAGATTTTCATCTCTTACAGTAAAGTTTCATAGGTCTTGTCCGATACTAGTCTTCCCAAAGTAAGTATCTATGCAAATGATTATGACATTGCCATGTCCACATAGTTCAAGAAACAAAACTACTAGTCATCTTGCATTCTAGTCGTCTAACGTTTTCTATGCGTCCAATTTTATAGAAAACTCCGACTAGGGACCATTTTCAACCTTTGACATTCAAGTTCACTTGATAGACATTTCTTAGTCACAGGACTGGTCCTGACAGTCTATCTTGAATATATCGTCAAATTGAAGGGACTCATCATTTAATAAACCACAAATTAAATGGAAAAACGAATTCTTTTCATTTATTGTGAATGATTAACCAATAATGTTTTACAAAGATTTAAAATCTAAAACTTTAAAACATTAAACAGGGTCATCAAAGCCATTCTCCAATATGCTTGATTCCCATAGCTGCAGTGTGCGAGTTGTGCTTCGCCTGCGGCAGAGGTTTAGTCAATGGATCTGATATGTTCTCATCAGTTCCAATCTTGTTTATCTCGACTTCTTTTCTTTCAACGAACTCTCGTAGAAGGTGAAATCTACGAAGTACATGCTTGACTCTCTGGTGGTGTCTAGGCTCCTTTGCCTGTGCAATAGCTCCGTTATTATCACAATACAGGGCTATTGGTCCTTTAATGGAGGGGACTACACCAAGTTCATCTATGAACTTCCTTAGCCATATAGCTTCCTTTGCTGCTTCATGTGCAGCAATGTACTCCGCTTCAATTGTAGAATCCGCAATGGTGCTTTGCTTAGCACTTTTCCAGCTTACTGCTCCTCCGTTGAGGCAGAAGACAAACCCAGACTGTGATCTGAAATCATCTTTGTCGGTTTGGAAACTTGCGTCCGTATAGCCTTTAACAATTAATTCATCATCTCCACCATAGACCAGGAAGTCATCTTTGTGCCTTTTCAGGTACTTCAAAATATTCTTGGCAGCAGTCCAATGCGCCTCTCCTGGGTCTGGCTGGTATCTGCTCGTAGCACTGAGTGCGTACGCAACATCCGGGCGTGTACATATCATAGCATACATTATTGAACCAATCAATGATGCATATGGAATCCCATTCATTCGTCTACGCTCATCAAGTGTTTTTGGGCACTGATTCTTGCTTAGAGTCATTCCATGAGACATGGGTAGGTAGCCTCGCTTGGAGTCCGCCATCTTGAACCTATCAAGCACCTTATTGATATACGTTCTTTGACTAAGTCCAATCATCCTTTTAGATCTATCTCTGTAAATCTTGATGCCCAATATGTACTGTGCTTCTCCTAGATCTTTCATCGAAAAACATTTCCCAAGCCAAATCTTGACAGAGTTCAACATAGGAATGTCATTTCCGATAAGTAATATGTCGTCGACATATAATACTAGGAAAGCAATTTTGCTCCCACTGACCTTCTTGTATACACAAGATTCGTCTGCGTTCTTTATGAAACCAAAGTCACTGACTGCTTCATCAAAACGTATATTCCAGCTCCTGGATGCCTGCTTCAATCCGTAGATTGACTTCTTTAGCTTGCATACCTTTTTAGCATTCTTTGGATCCTCAAAACCTTCAGGCTGTGTCATAAACACAGTTTCTGTTAAAACGCCGTTTAAGAAAGCAGTTTTGACATCCATCTGCCATATTTCGTAATCGTAATATGCAGCGATTGCTAACATTATTCGAATAGACTTTAGCATTGCAACTGGTGAAAAGGTTTCATCGTAATCCACACCGTGGACTTGCCTGTAACCTTTTGCAACCAATCTAGCTTTGAAAACTTCAAGTTTCCCATCTTTGTCCTTTTTCAGTTTGAAAACCCATTTGCTTCCAATGGCTTGGTAGCCATCTGGCAAATCGACCAAATCCCATACTTGGTTTTCAGACATGGAGTCTAATTCAGATTGCATGGCTTCTTGCCATTGCTTGGAGCTAGGGCTCGTCATAGCTTGTTTGTAAGTCGCAGGTTCATCACTTTCAAGTAATAGAACGTCATAGCTCTCGTTCGTCAAAATACCTAAGTACCTTTCCGGTTGAGATCTATATCTTTGCGATCTACGCGGGGTAACATTTCTAGATTGACCATGATTCTCACCAGATTCTTCTAAAGATCTCTGAGTTTCATCCTGAATGTCATCTTGAGCATTCTCTAGAGTTTGTTGTTTGACTCGAATTTCTTCGAGGTCTACTTTTCTCCCACTTGTCATTTTAGAAATGTGATCTTTCTCCAAAAAGACACCATCTCGAGCAACAAACACCTTGTTCTCAGATGTATTGTAGAAGTAATACCCCTTTGTTTCCTTTGGATAGCCCACAAGGATACATTTGTCAGATTTTGGATGAAGTTTGTCTGAAATTAATCGTTTGACGTATACTTCACATCCCTAAATCTTTAGAAAAGACACATTTAGAGGCTTTCCAAACCATAATTCATATGGAGTCTTTTCGACAGCTTTAGACGGAGCTCTATTTATAGTGAGTGCAACTGTATTTAGTGCATGTCCCCAAAATTCTAATGGAAGTTTGGCCTGACCCATCATTGACCTGACCATGTCTAGCAAGGTTCTGTTCCTCCGTTCCGACACACCGTTCCATTGTGGTGTTCCAGGAGGAGTCAATTCTGATAGAATTCCACATTCTTTCAGATGGTCATCAAATTCATAGCTCAGATATTCACCGCCTCTATCAGACCGCAGTGCTTTAATCTTCTTGCCTAATTGATTCTCTACTTCACTCTGAAATTCCTTGAATTTATCAAAGGATTCAGACTTATGCTTCATTAGGTAGACATAACCATATCTACTGAAGTCATCAGTGAAAGTGATAAAGTAGCTGAAACCACCTCTAGCATTTGTACTCATTGGTCCACATACGTCTGTATGGATTAAACCCAATAGTTCATTTGCTCTTTTTCCAACTTTAGAGAAAGGTTGCTTTGTCATTTTGCCAAGTAAACATGATACGCATTTACCATAATCCTCTAAGTCAAATAGTTCTAGAATTCCTTCCTTTTGAAGTCTTTCTAAGCGTTTCAAGTTTATATGGCCTAATCGACAATGCCACAGATAGGTGAGATCTGAATCATCCTTTTTTCTCCCTTTTGGTATTTATGTTATATACTTGTTTGTCGTGATCTAATAAATAAGGTCCATTGACTAATCTAGCAGATCCATAAAACATCTCTTTAAAATAAAACGAACAACTATTGTCTTTTATTAAAAAGGAAAATCCCTTAGCATCTAAGCTAGAAACTGAAATGATGTTTTTAGTAAGACTTGGAACATGGAAACATTCTTCCAGTTCCAAAACTAGCCCGGAGGGCAACGACAAATAGTAAGTTCCTACAGCTAATGCAGCAATCCGTGCTCCAATTCCCACTCGTAGGTTGACTTCACCCTTGCTTAACTTTCTACTTCTTCTTAGTCCCTGTGGATTGGAACATAAGTGTGAGCCACAACCTGAATCTAATACCCAAGAAGTTGAATTAGCAAGTATACAGTCTATAACGAAAATACCTGAAGATGGAACGACTGTTCCGTTCTTCTGATCTTCCTTTAGCTTCAAGCAATCTCTCTTCCAATGCCCCTTCTTCTTGCAGTAGAAGCATTCGGATTCAGAAGTGGGTTGACTGACCTTCCTCTTTACAGATTTGGCGCCAGTTTGCTTAGTTGGGCTGGCCTTGTTGCCACCTTTCTTAGCATTCCTCTTCTTTCCAGATTTCTTGAACTTGCCCCCACGCACCATAAGCACATCCTGCTTATCACTTTTGAGCGTCTTTTCAGCGGTCTTCAGCATACCGTGAAGCTTAGTGAGCATTTTGTCCAGACTATTCATACTGTAGTTCAGTTTGAACTGATCATACCCGCTATGAAGAGAATGGAGGATGGTGTCTATAGCCATTTCCTGAGAAAACTGCTGATCCAGCCGACTCATATTCTCAATGAGTCCAATCATTTTGAGAACATGTGGACTTACGGGCTCGCCTTTCTTAAGCTTGGTCTCAAGAATTTGCCTATGAGTCTCGAATCTTTCGACTCGAGCCAGATCTTGGAACATGTTCTTCAACTCACTGATGATTGTGAAAGCATCTGAGTTGATGAACGTTTTCTGCAGATCCGCACTCATGGTGGCGAGCATTAGACATTTCCCATCCTTGTTGGCATCAATCCAATGATTGAGGGCTGCCTGAGTGACCCCGTCGCCTGCGGCTTCGGGCATCGCCTCTTCTAGGACATACTCCTTTTCTTCCTGCATAAGAACTATTTGCAAGTTCCTTTGCCAGTCAAGGAAGTTCTTCCCGTTCAACTTCTCCTTTTCGAGAATTGATCGAATGTTGAATGAATTGTTGTTTGCCATATTTAAAACTACAATTGAAAAGAATAAACAAATAAATAACCATTCACAGTTTCTCTTAATAAACTTAAATTCTATCATACATGCATAATTCAATGTTTATTAAGCATTTTATTCAAGTTATGTGTTCCGGCAGGTGTGAATAAAATGATTCCAAGATCCTAAAATCATTGAAGAACTAAGCACAGTTTGTCGACTTAATCCTAAAACATCTTAGGTAAGCAAAAGCCTTTTGCTAATAGTCTAGAAACTATTCTTGGTTGATAGGTACGTCTAAGAACTTATTAGGTAAACCTATCGATTTTGCCACGACATAAAAGGACTCCTTACTTATATCGTTGAGTTTCACCAAAACTAACATGTACTCACAATTATTTGTGTACCTTTCCTCTTTAGGACCAATAAGTAACACCTCGCTGAGCGAAAACTATTACTAGATTGATGTAAAGGATATCCAAGCAAGTGTATATTTTGGCATGGCACCTTTTAACTCAATTTTTTAAGTTTGGAACTTAAGGCTCTTACTATGTTGGTTAGATTTTAAGTGAACTAAAATCCTTAATCATGCAACATAATCAAGCTTTTGATCTCATGCATTTTAAGACATATTTAAAAGCAATAAATAACTTAAAACATGCATAAGATAAATGTGATCTAGTATGGCCCGACTTCATCTTGAAGCTTTAACTTCAAAGTCCGTCTTGAAAATCTCCGTGGGAGGCACCATTTTCTTGAAATAGGATAAGCTATAATTAAAACTAATTACAACTATTTGATGGTACGCAGATCATATTTGAATTGAAAAACAACTTTGGTACTTTAGACCAATTACATTCAAATTAATGGTACGCAGACCATATTTTCTATCCTATTTGGGCCATACTAGTCACTTCATAACCTGCAAAACAGTACATATACAATATATACCATTCACCCATTCATTATCATGAATGGCCCACATAGCTGGTTAGTAAAACACATTATGCATCACGTAAACATTTGCAGCAATTAATCAAGGGCACCAATAATCTACCAATTATTCAGTCCTTATTAATTCTAATCAAGTTGTTTTAACCTTAAGGATTTGTAGACCTAATCAAGAGTTTATGACTAAAAGGGGCTCCCACTTAAACCAATAAATTCATATGCTTTACTAATTTTAAACATAAAAATGTATTTCTAGTCTAACCGGAAACATACAAATTTAATTAAAATTTAAAGCTCGTATAAATTTATAATTGAATCCAAAAAGTTTAATTTAATTTCAGTCGTATTTAAATTAACTCATGATTTTAATTTTAGTAAAATAATTAGAATAAATAAAATTTATTATAATTACAATATTCAAAATTAAAATCCAAGAAAATAATTTAAATTATTAATTTTAAAATTAATTAAAATTACGTAAACTGAAAATTTCAAATTAAAATTTCAAAACGATCTAATCGCAACGCAACAACCCCACGCAACGTACGCCCATGGGCCACACACACACAGCCATCGCTGGCCATGTGCGCGCAGCCCATGCGCTGCGTCGCATCGCTGCTGCTGCTCTCCTTCGCAAGGCATCACGCGAGCTGGTGCTCGCTGCGCGTGCCAGCACTCGATCCACGCGAGCCATCGCTCGCTGCGCTCGCTCGCCAACGCTCGCTTCATGCGAGCCAGCGCTCGTTGCGCGCGCTCGCCAGCGCTCGCTTTATGCGGGCCATTGCTCGCTGCGCGCGCTTGCCAGCGCTCAATCCTGCGAGCCATCGCTCGCTGCGCGAGGCATCGACGCTGGGCGTAGCACTCGTGGCACGCGAGCTTGCGCTCGCTGCGCGCGAGGCTCCGCACGCTTGCGCGAGGCAATGCGCGCTGTGGCGCAGCTCGCTTGCTGCCCACACGCGACTGCTGTGCCTTGCTTTCGCCCTCGCCCATTCGTCCATTGCTCACAGCCCACGACACAAGGCAGGGCTGCTGCCTTGTGCTCGTGCACCATGGCCTTGCTCATTGCATTCGTGCCGCATGGGCGACGAGCTCCCTTGCTCGTCGTCACATGCCCGCACTATACAACACCCCTTAAGGGTAACACGTAGCGTCCATTGCTTTGTGCGTGCAAGTTATATGAGCGAATCGCATAAAATTTAAAAAAATTTATATTTAAAATTAATGACAAATTAATAAATAAAATTAATTTCATAATTTTAGGGCGAAAAATCGAAAATTTATTATTCAATTGATTTCCGATTAACATGGATTCAAGTCTAGGTCATAAAAATTTAAAATTTAACATAAATTTACAATTTTTATGGTGGTTTTTAATCATAGGTATCTAATTAAATTATAATTAATTATGAAAATCAAATTAATTCTAAATTATTCTAATTTTCAACAAATTAATCATAATTACAAATTAGATTGCATAATTAACAAGGCTAGGCATTCAAACTTGTTAAACATATACAGTAGGTCAATCAAAAATTCAAGATTTATCAACAAGAATCGCAAATATTTAATTTAACATCTTAAATTTACGAAATTTTGCATTCGAAAAACTAAAACCTCCGAAAAGTCATAGTTAGGCTTCGAATTTGAGAATTCTGGGTTCGGCAGAAAAATACTTATTTTGTCAAAATTTTAGAATGCCTTTTACATGCGGAATTGACACAAAAATCACTCGATTTGGATGAGTAACGAAGAAACTGCCGAAAAATTGCGTACGTATAATTAAATAAACGCAATTTGCAATTAATTAACAATTACGAAAATTAATCACCCCTTTTAATTCTTGCAAATTTGTAATATTTAACCATGTTCATGCAATTTTTAGATTATGAAAATAATAAGAGGCTCGTGATACCACTGTTAGGTTATGATACATATGACAATTCATAAATCATGCGGATAAACCATAAAGCCAGGAAAACATATTATTTACACATAATCATTTAGCATAGTTTAGATGCATACTCTTTGTTGCGTGCCTTCCCTAGCTGCGCCCGAACCGAACAAGAACAAGTCTTTAGGACTCCAAGTGTCGTCCCTCCGTAGATAGTCCACAGCACGTCCGGATCCGCCTTAAGATTGACCAACTAGAATCGCCCTTAAGGTACTTAGAATTTTCGGCACTTTATAGGCAATTGTATGACTGAATTTTGCTCTCAAAACTCACTTTGAATACTTGAATGCTCGATGTAAATATGTGACCCTAGGCACCTATTTATAGAGTTATGGAAAAGGATTTGGAATCCTATTAGGATACTAATTTATTTAATTATAATCCTACTAGGACTCTAATTAAATAAACTAAATCTTTTATGATTAGATTTAATCATATGACAAATCCCGGTAGCTTTAGGATTCGAGTAGCACACAAACACACACGCAAGCACAGCAGCCCACGAGGGGCGCCATGCGCGCGCGCGCAGCCCGCGAGCTCGCAGCCCACTGCCGCAAGCCCACACGCTGCCGTAGCCTTGGCGCGCGCTGGGCCTGCCTTGCGGTGGGCCTGGCGCAGCCTTGGCTGGTGCGTTTGTGGCGCGCTGGCTTGCTGGGCGATGGCCCGGCTTCGTGTTGGGCCTTCGTCTGGCAGGCCTCGTCCGATGCTAATTCGTACGATACGCTTCCGATTAATTTCCCGATTCCGGAATTCATTTTCGATACGAACAATATTCAATATTTTCGATTCCGGAATCAATTTCCGTTTCGAACAAATATTTAATATTTCCGTTTCCGGAATTATTTTCCGATTCCGATAATATTTCCGATTCTGACAATATTTCCGTTTCCGGCAATATTTCCGATTCCGGCAATATTTCCATTTCCGATAATATTTTCCGATACGTACCATGTTTCCGTTTTCGGCAACATCTACGACTTGGATAATATTTATATTTCCGATACGATCCATATTTCCGTTTCCGGCAATATCATCGTTTCCGGAGTATTCATTTCTTGCATGTGACGATCTCAGCTCCCACTGAAACCAAGATCCGTCGATTCCGAATATCCATAGATGGAGTATTTAATGCCATTAAATACTTGATCCGTTTACGTACTATTTGTGTGACCCTACAGGTTCATTCAAGAGTAAGCTGTGGATTAATATCATTAATTCCACTTGAACTGAAGCGGCCTCTAGCTAGGCATTCAGCTCACTTGATCTCACTGAATTATTAACTTGTTAATTAATACTGAACCGCATTTATTAGACTTAACATTGAATGCATACTTGGACCAAGGGCATTATTTCCTTCATACAGTGCAAAGTTGTTCATCATCCAAAAAAGCATATTTAAGATTAGCAGGAAGAGGATTAAGTTCGGGTTTCTTTACCTCTTAAACAGGACAAACCGACCGAACTAACCTCTTCAATTCGGTGCTCTCTGGCTCAGACTCTCCACCATCAAGAGCCAACTCTAGAGCATCCACTTCAGCACTCCAAGAACTGCTATCACCTGCAAAAGATTCACAACAAAGCACTGCCTCCAAAGGATCCCTTTCGAGAACTTGGGAGACGTTATCACGCATAATAAAATCAACTACATCAATCCGATAGCATAGTTCTTCCTCTAGCATGGGACTCTTTAAGGAACTATTCATATTAAAAATCACCTTATCATCCCCAATAGACAAAGTCAATTTCCCACTTTTGTTGTGGGATCTTTTACGGTGCTGACGTGGCACGCGTTCCTAGGAGGTATCAAGTATGACCTAGCACGAACTTCTGGCAACCTGCAAAACAAGAATATTCCCGTAGGAATATTCCCTCCGATGCTTAAGTAAGTATAAGCTAGAGAGATAAGTAATTTGTAGAAAGAAGGCAGAGCAAAGATAAGTTTTTGTTGGTGGGGATGAATTGATCCCTTTTACCTAGGGATCTGCACTATTTATAGTGCTAGGGTTTCTCGGGGACTGGTCCTGCATGACTGGGTGTTATGCAAGATCGGGACACGTGTCCTGCTAAGTTTTTGGAGGCTTGGTTTGGACCAAGTGGGCCTCTTAATCGTTTGGGCCTTGGCCCTGTGAAGTTGAGAAAAGCCCGCAGGCAGGCTTTTGGGCCTTTTTTCTGGGCTTTGATAGTACAGTCAGGTGGCATTCTTTTAGGCTACATTATTTGCCCCTCAAGGAGGATGCCCCTTTTCCCTGTGGGGTAGGCTGCTTGATCGGAGGGAGCGCCACGTGTGAGGGCTTTTTAGAGCTTATATTTTCCTTTAAAAGCTTCAGTTCCTCTTTCATTTTTCTTTTGTTACTTCAGAGCAATTTTTCTTAGAGAGAGAAAGCAAATTTCGTCCTGCCAAAGATCTGCTTGTGCTTGCGCTTGAGTGTTCTTGGATTCGCTGTCCAGTGTTCTTGAGGGTTTAGAGGATTTGTCAAGACTTCTCATCGGTTTGATCATTTTCTGGTAAGTTCTCTATCAAAACTTTGTTTTTTGTATGCTTGTGGGACCTCTCTTGTTTATTGTTTATAGTGTTCTTTGGAGGCGTCTTGGGGGTTATGACGCCTATCTCTTTCATTCTTTTGCTAAAGTCAGACGTCCTGTCCCTTATGCAGAACGACATGGCTCGAATTAGACAAACAGCCAACGTGCGTGCATGGGCTGCACCGCGAGAGGGGGACGATAGGGTTCCTTTTTTGAACCCGTCCCAAGGAAGTAGGAGTGGAGTATGTTCCTTCCGTAATACAGGAGACGGGGCCATAAGAACGGCACATTCTCCTAGAAGAAGGAAGAATGTGGCTTCCCGTCCCCGCGTTCCACGCGAGGATTTTGAAGATGACTCCTCTAGCTCTTTAGACGAGGAGTTTGCAAAAAACCTTCCTCCTATGGTCCGGGGGAAGGAGGACGTCAATCTATTTCCGTCAGATATCTTTCCCAGCATGAAATGGCTGAGGTACCTGAGGGAGCAAGGACGTGACTTTGAGCGTTTTCTGCTTCTGCCCCCAAGTTTTAGTCTTAGGAGCCCTCGACCCCATGACTCCGTGGACCAACTCTCCCAAGGACAGGTAGCTGTTTATACTGCTGCCTTTAGGTTGGGTCTTAGATTTCCATTGCACCCCTTTGTGATGGACGTTTTGGAGGGGTATGACATTGGCCTTGCTCAATTGACGCGTAACTCTTGGGCAAACGTTTTTGGTTTTATTGCCAAGTGTGCTTTGAGCGGCGTCACCCCTTCCTTTCCTGCTTTCCTTCGTCTCGTAGTCATTGCCCCTTCTTCTCGTACTCCCCAGGGGTGGTTCACCCTTTACAGCCGTCGGGGATATAAGACGGTGGTGGGTAAGACTTCTAGTTGGGTTTGGTGGAGGAAGAAGTGGTCTATTGTTCGAATGGAAGACCTCTCTCTTTCTAGACGTCTTTCTAGGTGGAACCATCGGCCCCGCTATCTGTCTAAAGCTGACGCCTACCCTCGCCTTTCGTCCAGGGAGTGGGGACTAGTGAAGCCCCTGTTCCAGGCCGAGATGTATCGGCTGTCGTCAAAGAGCCATGCCTGGGTGCCTAATGCTTGGCTTCCCCATGTCGGCCAGTTCACCAATATAGTCTTTCTTTTGGCCGTTGGTCTTTGTTCCTATTTGAGTAGAGGTAGTTCCCCATAGATTTTCATCATCATTTTTTTTTTTAACTAACCCTTGGCTTTGTAGGTTCTGCCATGGATCGCCTATCCTCCGAAGACAAGGGTGTAGTGGAAGTACCCGCTTGGCTGTCCGAGGTGTATACTGAGGACATTCTCAAGGCCGTGAAGGCCAGAAAAAGGACTCCTCCAAGAAGTCCAGCGAGGGTGCCTCTGGTGACGTCGCCAAGGTAATTTTTATTTATTTATTTTTTTCCTCTGTTCATTTCTGATCATGATTTGGTCGCTGACTTCCTTCATCTTTAGGAACCCACTTTGCCAGCTACGAAGAAGCGTCCTGCATCTTCGACGGAGGCTCCTAAGCCAAAACGGCCCTTCTTTAAGAAGATGGGTCCGGCCGATGTTGTCACCAATCCGTCGGTACCAAAACCGTCCGCTCCCCTAGCTGAGGGGGAGGTTCTTCCTACCCAGACATTCATTCCTCCTCCTAAGCAGAAGGAGGTTCCTTCCTAGGTGGACACCGAAAGGGATTGTACTGCCGGAGCAGCTGCTGACGAAGTAGTAGTCGAACAGACTAAGGCTGCTGACGCCACCACCTCGTCCAAGGAGGACAAGGGTAAAGGCAAGGAAGGTGAGGCTCCTTCTACTGATAATGCCTCTACTTCTCCTGCAGCTTCGCCAATTGGTTAGTGTTTCTGTACTTTAATTCTGTTATGTCAAGTTGGGATTTGCACAATGTTTGATAATCTTGGCGTTTGGTTCAGTTGAGATGTTCAATCGGATGCGGCGAGTCGAGGTGGCGAGCATCCCCCCTTCTGCCGGTTTTAGCTCAGAGGCGAAGGATAAGATCCTTGCGGACGTGTATGCGGCCATCCCTGAGGAATATGTGAGGTCACTCTCCGGGATTGACTTGGGATTCTTTGGGTCCATTCAGTCTCTCGTCCTTGATGTGAGACACTTGCTCCTGGATCTCTGTAGTTATGATTATATATGTACGTTATTTTTTAATTCTATGTTGTCTTTGGCAGCTTTTCATTCGCTATGCCGAGAGTAGGAACTATCGCTTTGATATGCACAATGAGATGCTCAAGCACAAGGACCAGATCGAGAATCATGAGCAATATGCTGAGAAAACGGCCAAATTGATCAACTTGGACGCGGACAAGAAGATCAAATCCAAGACGGAAGATCTGAAGAAGGCCGAGGAGGACGCCGAGAAGTATGAAGAGAAGTTGCTGGAGCATGAGGGGCGGCTTGCCTTGCTGAGAAAGGAGTACTCTTCCGTCTCGGAGCGGGTGACTAATTTCTCTTCCAAGGTGAACGTTCTTGAAGGTCAGCTCAAGGCCATGCAGGGAAAGATTGAGGCCGTGCGCAAGGAGGCTACAAGATCTTTCAAGTTGGGCGAGGAGTCCATCTTGGAGAGTTCCCAAAAGGCGTGGGATCAGTCTATGGACGGGAAGGACTTTTCCTGGTTCAAACGCCGTATCTCCCACCAGATAGCCGTCTCGACGGCTAGGCGCCTAGGCTTAGATCCCCCTGAGTTCGTCAGTGACGGGGAGGAGGACATAGAGGAAGACGAGGTGAACTCCCCTGAAGGCCAAGACGTCCAGGACGGGAGTTCTATTGCCCCTCATCCTTGAGCGGCTTTTCTTTGTAGTTGGTTTGAATGACGCCGTGGGCGTTTGTAATAACTTTGGTGCCTTTTGGCATTTATTTGATTTGGTTTGTTTGCGCCTTGGGCGCTATGTATAAACAATTCGTGCCGTTTTGCACTTTATTTTATTTTAATTCCATCAGTTCGTTACTGATTTCTTGGGAATTCTTTCTTTGGGTCCAGTTGTTGGACGGAAACCTCAGTGTTTTAGGTGATCAACCTAATTTGAGGCGCTAATCTAGGCCACTTCTCAGGCCGTCAAACGATTAGTCTTTTTAGACGCCATCCAAGGAGGAGGTCTTATGTCTGAATGTTTGCTCTTGTTTGAGTCTTTTCTTTTTTGGGCGCCTTTCGAAGGAAAGGCGTCATGTTGGATGTCTAAACCCTTTGTGTTTATTAGCACTGGGTATATCCAAATCCTTCGTGTTTATTAGCACTGGGTATTGTTTATTTAGCAGATATTGACGCCACTATTTTAGGGATTGTTTTCTGGTGAGTTTCTTCACCCCTTAGTGTTCCTTTTTGAAGGTTCAACTGAGACTTGTATTCGTCAGATAAGTGTTCATTTACTAAATTGCTTGCTACATTCACCGCGTCTTAGGCGGGCATTTACAGGCCGTTTTGTGGGCTCTGGTACAATAGCTAGGCCGTTTTGTAGGCTCTGAGTACAATAGTTACCCTAATGATGTTCTACTTTCAGCCACTTTCTTCAATTTTGACCGCTTCTATTTGGACGGGTCTAGTTTCTTTGGTGACTTGGGGTTCATCTTCATGCTTTTGTTTTCCTCTGACTTCAGCAAAATCTTGCTTCCATGCTGATGGGTTGAGAGTCGTCAGGTAACAGTCCCTAGCCTATTGTTGATCTCCATGTATGGTGCCTATAACTCCATCATCGCACACAAACTTCAGAAGCATCAGATGGGTGACGACTACAGCCTTAATCTTGTTTAAGGTGGGTCGTCCCAAGATGACATTGTATGCAGTCAAGTCTTTAACAATTAGGAAGTCTACCTCCATCTTTCGCCCATTCTTCCTATCCCCAATTCAAACCGGCAGAGTGATGACGCCAACAGGGTGAATGATACTTCCTCCAAAACCAATGATGTGATAGTGAATTCTTTCGATGGTTTCGGGGTCGTGCGCTAGGCGATTGAGGCATTCTAGACTCATTATGTCGGACGAGTTTCCCGTGTCTATTAGTATGCGTTTAACTCTCATGTTAGATATCTTGAATTCAACCACAAGGGGATCATCATGCGGCGTGGCTATCCGTCCGCCATCTGACTCACATATTTCTATCTTTGGGAATGGATCCATGGGCGCTTTGGCTGACAGCAGCACTTGTCCTAAGCGGCGAGCATAATCTTTCTGTCCTCTCATGGTGGGTCCTCCAGCGGCCGGTCCTCCAGATATGACGGCTACAAATCCTCCGTCGCTGTGTTGTCCCTTAGTCGGCGAGGCAGGTGACTTGTTCTTTTTGTATTGGTTTTTTCAAAAGCCATGAGCATTCTTTTGTAAGTAGTTCTTGAGGTTTCCTTTGGAGGCTAGGCCATCTAAAGACCTCTTCAAGCTTCTACAATTCTTGGTTTCATGTCCTATATCTTCATGGAACTAGCAATATAATTTGGGATCTCGAGTCTCAGCAGGAGACTTCATGGGGAAAGGCCGATCAAGGTCGTACCTTGTCCCCACATCTTTTAGTATGGTGAGAAGATCTGTGTTGTACTCAAAATATTCCCTTTCTTGCGGTCGTTCTCTCTTGTGCCCAGGAAAGTTGGTATCATGCTCTTTTGAGAGAACCCATGTGCCATTCACTCGTGGGGATTTTTGGTCCACTTTATCCTTCTTTCCGGAGGAGTCTGTTGTTTCTCCAGTCCTTCCTTCCTTTGACGCACTGCATATTTCTGTTGCATGGATAAATGCTTCAGCCTCGTCCAGGACCTCGGCCATAGTCCTTACACTCTTCTTAACCAGGTCAAACTTGAAGGATCCCTTCTTCAATCCCCTGATAAAATTATCAAAAGAGACGCCATCAGGCAAGTCTGGGATCTGTCCAGCCTCTAGATTGAAACGCTTCACGTAGCTTCTTAGGGACTCGTCTTTCCCCTGTTGGATCCGTCCCAAATGCATGCTGGTTTTCCTTTCTTCCTTGTGTGCCATGAACCTCGTAGAGAACAAAGTCTGTAGTTCGTTAAAAGAGGCAATTGATCCTGGGGGCAGCCGTTCAAACCATTTAGACGCTACTCCTTTGAGCGTGGCTGGGAAGTATTTGCACCAAGTGGCTTCATTGGTTCCCTGAACGTACATGTGATGGCGGTATGCGACAAGGTGCATATCGGGATCGGTGGTCCCGTCATAAGCTTCAATTGTAGGAGTTTTTACCTTGGGTTCCTTTGGGGCGTTCATGATCTCGTCAGAGAAAGGGGTACTCATGTGCCTTAACATCAGGTTGTTGAGCCCTTGCTGAATATGATAGGTTGGTTCACGACGGTTGGATAGCAGGCGGGGGCGCATGCTTACCCTATGGGGCGTCATCTGGGTCGATCCACGTGTAGTGGGATAAAATGGCGGATCTTCCATCACAGGAGTGGACCCGGTGTCTGATAGTTCAGATTCAGCCTCATAATGTTCTTGACGCCTTGAGGCTGGCCGTAAGACGGCTGGTGGGCTTCCCCTAGACGATGGTCGTATGACCGGGTCCCTTCGAGGTAAGAAGGTGGGGGGGTCACGGCCATTTCCCGAGTGCTCAGGCACAGGGCTGACTCCCTTGCTTGCTTGTGGACGAGAACCTTCTCCAGCCCTCCAAACGTTGGATCTGAGCGGCATTCTGCTTATCCGATTGACGCCTAGACTGAGGGGCCTCTGCGAAGCCGTCCTCTCAGCGCAGTAGATTAGCATATTTTTCCGAATTTCATCTTGCAGTGTAGTGCTCATCTGTTGTCGAAAGGTCTGATTCATTTGCTGTTGGAATCCTGTTAAGATCTCGCGTAGGGAGCCCACCAAGACTGGAAAATCTAGATTCTCGTCTAACACGGCGTCTCGGACGCTGGGGCTTAGATGGCCGCCTGGCGGAGACGCCTCGGTTATTGGTTCTTCTTCTACAACCACCTCAGCCTGCATCCGTCGCGGTGTGTTCCTGCATTTGTGATTCGATTGGCTTCTTCAATGTGCCGTCTCTCTTCTTCTCCACCAGCGTACTCTCTGTCAGAGTGTAGTTCGGCCATGACATTGTACCTCCCCACAGACGGCGCCAAATATTGTGGGATCTTTTACGGTGCTGGCGTGGCACGCGTTCCTCGGAGGTATCAAGTATGACCTGGCACGAACTTCTGGCAACCTGCAAAACAAGAATATTCCCGTAGGAATATTCCCTCCGATGCTTAAGTAAGTATAAGCTAGAGAGATAAGTAATTTGTAGAGAGAAGGCAGAGCAAAGATAAGTTTTTGTTGGTGGGGATGGATTGATCCCTTTTACCTAGGGATCTGCACTATTTATAGTGCTAGGGTTTCTCGGGGATTGGTCCTGCATGATTGGGTGTTATGCAAGATCGGGACACGTGTCTTGCTAAGTTTTTGGAGGCTTGGTTTGGACCAAGTGGGCCTCTTAATCGTTTGGGCCTTGGCCCTGTGAAGTTGAGAAAAGCCCGCAGGAAGGCTTTTGGGCCTTTTTTCTGGGCTTTGATAGTACAGTCAGGTGGCATTATTTTAGGCCACATCATTTGCCCCTCAAGGAGGATGCCCCTTTTCCCTGTGGGGTAGGCTGCTTGATCGGAGGGAGCGCCACGTGTGAGGGCTTTTCAGAGCTTAGATTTTCCTTTAAAAAGCTTCAGTTCCTCTTTCATTTTTCTTTTGTTACTTCAGAGCAATTTTTCTTAGAGAGAGAAAGCAAATTTCGTCCTGCCAAAGATCTGCCAAAGATTTTGTCCCCGCCGTGTGAAGGAAGGGTCTACTTAAGATAATTGGAATTTGAGAGTCCTCTTGCATGTCTAGTACTACAAAGTCTACAGGTATGTAAAATTTACCTACTCTAACAAGGACGTCCTCTAAAACACCTAAGGGGTATTTAACAGAACGGTCGGCCATTTGCAGAGTGATATTAGTAACCTTAAGCTCACCCATATTCAGTTTAGTACATACAGACAAGGGCATAACAGACAGACTAGCACCTAAATCACATAAAGCCTTATCAATAAACACAGTGCCAATGTTACATGGGATGGAAAAACTCCCGGGGTCTTTAAGTTTAGGTGGAGACTTATTTTGCAAATAGGCACTACATTCCTCAGTAAAAGCTATAGTCTCTACCTCACAAAAAGCACGTTTCCTGGTCAAAATATATTTCATAAATTTAGCATATGCAGGAACCTGTAAAATTAATTCAGTAAAAGGAATCGTTACCTGTAAGTTTTTGACCACTTCCAAGAATTTGCCAAACTTCTTGTCTAGCTTATTCTTGAGTTGCCGGTTTGGGAAGGGGAGTACAATAGGTGGCACTTGAATATCTGTCCCCTTCTTAACCTCAGTTGTAGCCCCGTTCTCACAGACTACCTTTTCAGCTTCCTTATCATCCATGACTATCTTTGCGATTTCATCACTAACCAGACCACTAGCAGACACCCCAAAATCAACCTCAACGGGCATAGAAGGACCATCATAACCCCTACCACTCCTCAATGTAATAGCATTCGCAGTTTCCCTATTTTCAGGCTGTGAAGGAAGTTGGCCGGGGGGACTCCCTGCAAGAGTAGTATCCATCTGTGCCAACTGTGTATCAATGATCTTATTGTGAGCAGTAAGAGCATCGATTTTAGCATCCTTTTCACTTAGAGATTTCTGCATCTGTAACATCATATTTCTCATCTCTACTAGCATAGGGTCAGACTATGTGGGTTGAGGTTCTGGTGGTGGAGGTGATGTGTGTTGTCTAGGGAACCCAGGTGGTCCACTAGACTGTTGGTTGTAGTTGTTCCGTGGTTGGTATGATTGTTGTGGTGGTGGTTGGTATGGTTGTTGTGGTGGTGGATGTTGGACTTGATGGGGGTTCTGGATATTGTTGCTCCTGTATATAGGATAGTAGGGGATTGTTTCTATACCCCTCATTGTAAGAGTTGGAGAATGGGTTATTTTGTTTGTAGGCCTGGAATGCATTACATTGTTCAATAGAGCTCCTACATTCCTGTGCATAATGACCAGACATCCCACAATTATCACAGACATCGGCAGTTTGAGCATTCATTGCAGCTACACTAACAGGTTGGGCAGATTGAGCATTTGCTGCTTGCATATTATCAAACTTTTAATGTAAAGCAGTCAATTGGGCAGTTAATTGTTCTATGGAATTCAAATCATGCTTACCACCCTTGTTAGATAGGCCTCTAGGATTCCCATACTGGGCATTATGAATGGCCATCTCCTCAATCACCTCCATAGCTCTAGGCACCTCAAGTTGCATGAATCTCCCACTGGCGGCTGAATCCAAAACAAGTCTAGACTCATTACCCAGACCATTATAAAACTGCTGAATCAAGAACCAGTCATTCAAACCATGGTGCGGGCACTCTCTCTGCAAATCCTTGAACCTCTCCCAGACCTCGAACAAACTCTCATCTGCTTGTTGAGTAATAGAAATTATCTGACCCCTCAGACGAGCTGTCTTCTCAGGTGGGAAATATCTCACATAAAATTCAAGGGCCAAAGACTCCCAATTGGTAATTTTCATAAATGCCCGATTCAACCCATTGATCCACAACTTTGCTTTCCCACTCAGAGAGAACGGGAAAAGCATCTCCATAGTCTGCTCCGGAGTTAATCCCTTTTGCTTAATAGTGGAACAGTATTGGATGAAGGACTGAATGTGAAGATTTGGATCTTCACCTACTTCCCCACCGAACTGGCGTCTCTCAATCATGTTAATCAATGCAGGCTCAATCTTGAAGGTCTCAGCTGCAATAGAAGGCATTATTGCCTTTGGTAGCACAGACAGACTTGGCTTAGAATAGTCTGTAAGCCATGGCGCAGGTGGTGGTGGAGTTTCGTCACCCATCTCTATCTCTGAAACTGAATCTGTATCTGAAGGAAAAAGATTGCCAATATTATGATCAGAATCAGAGTAATTCCCACACTGTGCAATGAAAGTTCTTCGTCTACGAAAGGTTCTTTCGGGCTCAGGATCGAATGGAGTAAGATTACTAGTACCTACGGTCCTGGGCATAGACAAAGAAACTACAAAAAGTGTGAGATCCGGTCTCAAGGAACGGGGGTTCCTTGAGAAGTAACAAACAATAATCTAGATTAAACAATCAATAACAGAAAATAAAACCGTTTCCCCGGCAACGGCGCCAAAATTTGACAGGCTAAAGTCGTATTACCTTATCAAAAATAAACCTAATTCCACTAGCTAGGTAGCAAGGGAAGTCAGGATCGAATCCACAGGGAAACAGTGTTCTTTCTACTACTAATCAACTAATCTAGACTATTGGGAAACAAGAGTTGGTTGTTTTGTATACTAAGACTATGACAATAATTAAACAATTAAGAATTCAGATATTAAAGGATCTAGGGCATAGGTTCACTAACAAATAACAATCCAGGATGATAATCAATCGACAATAATCAATAAAGTAATTAATTAGACTAGCATGCTCTCTCGAATTGATACTAATCATAGACTTAGAATTAACGGGCTCTCGCTACGTATTAATCCTAATTCCACCTATTAACACAAGCCTAAACATCAAATTTCATCTCTCGAATCTTAACTTGATATTGCTAGACTATCACAATTAAACCTGCGCAAATCTAATCGCATAGTAGAATAAACCAATCAATAGGAATCAATTACAATACCAACAATCAACCACATCAAATCATACCTTCATAATTATTCATGGATCCCCAAACCCTAGAAATTTGACTACTCATACATGTTACCAATAAACATAGCAAACATATTAATTGAAAACATAATTAAAACAAAGTAATAAATCAAAGTAAGAAAATAATACCTAAATGAAGAGCAATGGAAATTGAAAGCTTGAATATTTATAGAAATTGAAACTAAGTATTTTGAACTAATTTAGAGAGAAAACTAGATTAAGAGTGATAAACTAAGGGCCTAATACTAGAATAATAAGATGTCTACTAAAAATAAAAGGGCTGGTATTTATAGTTTGCCCAAAATACAAGCCAAAAACCGGAAATAAAACTCGCGAAATACGCTGGAGGTTGGCGTCGCCCGATCGGGCGAACTGCTCGCTATGAAGGAAATAATGCCCTTGGTCCAAGTATGCATTCTATGTTAAGTCTAATAAATGCGGTTCAGTATTAATTAACAAGTTAATAATTCAGTGAGATCAAGTGAGCTGAATGCCTAGCTAGAGGCCGCTTCAGTTCAAGTGGAATTAATGATATTAATCCACAGCTTACTCTTGACTGAACCCGTAGGGTCACACAAATAGTACGTAAACGGATCAAGTATTTAATGGCATTAAATACTCCATCTATGAATATTCGGAACCGACGGATCTTGGTTTCAGTGGGAGCTAAGATCGTCACAGGCAAGAAATGAATACTCCGGAAACGATGATATTGCCGGAAACGGAAATATGGATCGTATCGGAAATATGAATATTATCCAAGTCGTAGATGTTGCCGGAAACGGAAACATGGTACGTATCGGAAAATATTGTTGGAAATGGAAATATTACCAGAATCGGAAATATTGCCGGAAACGGAAATATTGTCAGAATCGGAAATATTACCGGAATCGGAAAATAATTCCGGAAACGGAAATATTAAATATTTGTTCGAAACGGAAATTAATTCCGGAATCGGAAATATTGAATATTGTTCGTATCGGAAATAGATTCCGGAAATGGAATTTTAATCGGAAGCGTATCGTACGAATTAGCATCGGACGAGGCCTGCCGGACGAAGGCCCAGCACGAAGCCAGGCCATCGCCCAGCAAGCACGCACGCCACAGCCCAGCGCGCACAAGGCCACGCATGCGTGGGCCGCGCTGCGTGGGCTGCTGCTCGCATGCGTGGGCAGCCCTTGTGGCTGCCGTGTGTGTGTGAGTTTGAGCTCATGCGAGATTCCTGAATCTGCAAGAGTCAGTGTATGATTAAATGTCTATTCCTATTGGATAAATTGATTAAGTAGAATTCATGTAGAATTCTAATTCCAATTAATTCGCATCCTACTAGGATTACGATTCCTTTTCCATAACTCTATAAATAAAGGCCTAGGGGTCATAATTTATACACAAGTTTCAAAGTATTCAAAAGTGAGTTTTTTTGAGAGAAAATTCAAACACCCATCTTGCCCCAAAAGTGCCGAATTTTCTGAGTACCTTAAGGGCGATTCTAGTTGGTCAATCTTAAGGCGGATCCGGACGTGCTGTGGACTATCTACGGAGGGACGACACTTGGAGTCCTAAAAGACTTGTTCTTGTTCGGTTCGGGCGCAGCTAGGGAGGGCACGCAACAAAGAGTATGCATCTAATTATGCTATATGATTATGTGTAAATAATATGTTTCCTGGGTTAATGGTTGTTTCCGCATGATCTATGTAAATGTCATATGTATCATAACCTAACAGTGGTATCACGAGCCCCTTATTATTTTCATAATCTAAATTGCATGAACATGGTTAAATATTACAAATTTGCAAGAATTAAAAGGGGTGATTAATTTTCGTAATTGTTAATTAATTGCAAATTGCGTTTATTTAATTATATGTACGCAGTTTTTCGGCAGTTTCTTCGTTACTCATCCGAATTGAGTGATTTTTGTGTCAATTTCGCATGTAAAAGGCATTCTAAAATTTTGACAAAAATAGTATTTTTCTGCCGAACCCAGAATTCTCAAATTCGAAGCTTAACTATGACTTTTCGAAGGTTTTAGTTTTTCGAATGCAAAATTTCGTAAATTTAAGATGTTAAATTAAATATTTGCGATTCTTGTTGATAAATCTTGAATTTTTGATTGACCTACTGCATATGTTTAACAAGTTTGAATGCCTAGTCTTGTTAATTATGCAATCTAATTTGTAATTATGATTAATTTGTTGAAAATTAGAATAATTTAGAATTAATTTGATTTTCATAATTAATTATAATTTAATTAGAAACCTAAGATTAAAAACCACCATAAAAATTGTAAATTTACGATAAATTTTAAATTTTTATGACCTAGACTTGAATCCATAACAATCGGAAATCAATTGGATAATAAATTTTCGATTTTTCGCCCTAAAATTATGAAATTAATAATATTTATTAATTTGTCATTAATTTTAAATATAAATTTTAAATTTTTATGCGATTCGTTCAAATAACTTGCACGCACGAAGCAATGGACGCTTCGTGTTACCCTTAAGGGGTGTTGTATAATGCGGGCATGCGACGACGAGCAAGGGAGCTCGTCGCCCGTGCGGCACGAATGCAATGAGCAAGGGCGTAGTGCACGAGCGCAAGGCAGCAGCCCTGCCTTGTGTCGTGTGCCACGAGCAATGAACGTATGGGCATGGGCGAGGGGCGAGCCAAGGCAGTCGCGTGTGGGCAGCAAGCGAGCTGCGCCACAACGCGCGCTGCCTCGCACAAGTGCGCGCAGCCTCGCGCGCAGCGAGCGCAAGCTCGCGTGCCACGAGCGCTGCGCACAGCATCACTCGCGCGCACAGCGCGCGACGTCGCCCGCCCAGCGAGCGATGTCGCGCACCAGCGAGCGATGGCTCGCGCGCGCGCAGCGAGCGATCTCGCGCGCCAGCGAGCGATGGCTCGCGCGCACCAGCGAGCGATCTCGCGCGCCAGCGAGCGATGGCTCGCGCGCACCAGCGAGCGATCTCGCGCGCCAGCGAGCGATCTCGCGCGCCAGCGAGCGAGCCAGCGCGCCCAGCTGCGATCTCGCGCGCCAGCGAGCGATCTCGCGCGCCAGCGAGCGAGCCAGCGCGCCCAGCGAGCGATCTCGCGTGCGCACTGCGAGCGATAGCTCGCGTGCGATGGGGCGCTGTGCGGAGGCTTGCGTTGGGACAGCAGCAGCTATGCTACGAGCGCATGGGCTGCGCGCACATGGCCAGCAATGGCTGTGTGCGTACAGCCCATGGGCGTGCAACGCGTAGGGTGTTTGCGTTTCGATTAGATCGTTTTGAATGTTTAATTTGAAAATTTCAGTTCACGTAATTTTAATTAATTTTAAAATTAATAATTTGAATTAATTTCTTGGATTTTAATTTTGAATATTATAATTATAATAAATGGAATTTATTCTAATTATTTTACTAAAATTAAAATCATGAATTAATTTAAATGCGACTGAAATTAAATTAAATTTTTGGATTCAATTATAAATTTATATGAGCTTTAAATTTTAATTAAATTTGTATGTTTCCGGTTAGACTAGAAATACAATTTTATGTTTAAAATTAGTAAAGCATATAAATTTATTGGTTTGAGTGGGAGCGCTTTTTAGTCATAAACTCTTGATTAGGTCTACAAATCCTTAAGGTTAAAACAACTCGATTAGAATTAATAAGGACTGAATAATTGGTAGATTATTGGTGACCTTGATTAATTGCTGCAAATGTTTACGTGATGCATAATGTGTTTTACTAACCAGCTATGTGGGCCATTCATGATAATGAATGGGTGAATGGTATATATTGTATATGTACTGTTTTGCAGGTTATGAAGTGACTAGTATGGCCCAAATAGGATAGAAAATATGGTCTGCGTACCATTAATTTGAATGTAATTGGTCTAAAGTACCAAAGTTGTTTTTCAATTCAAATATGGTCTGCGTACCATCAAATAGTTGTAATTAGTTATAACTTATCCTATTTGAAGAAAATGGTGCCTCCCACGGAGATTTTCAAGACGGACTTTGAAGTCAAAGCTTCAAGATGAAGTCGGGCCATACTAGATCACAAATATCTTATGCATGTTTTAAGTTATTTATTGCTTTAAATATGTCTTAAAATGCATGAGATCAAAAGCTTGATTATGTTGCATGATTAAGGATTTTAGTTCACTTAAAATCTAACCAACATAGTAAGAGCCTTAAGTTCCAAACTTAAAAATTGAGTTAAAAGGTGCCATGCCAAAATATACACTTGCTTGGATATCCTTTACATCAATCTAGTAATAGTTTTCGCTCAGCGAGGTGTTACTTATTGGTCCTAAAGGGGCAAGGTACACAAATAATTGTGAGTACATGTTAGTTTTGGTGAAACTCAACGATGTAAGTAAGGAGTCCTTTTATGTCGTGGCAAATTCGATAGGTTTACCTAATAAGTTCTTAGACGTACCTATCAACCAAGAGTAGTTTCTAGACTATTAGCAAAAGGCTTTTGCTTACCTAAAATGTTTTAGAATTGAGTCGACAAACTGTGCTTAATTCTTCAATGGTTTTAGGGTCTTGGAATCATTTTATTCACACCTGCCGGAACAATAAAATCGAATAAAATGCTAATAACTTGTTTGAATTGCATGGTTGCTTTAATTTCAAGTTATTATTCATGATAAATGTTTAGACTTTGCATGCTTCAATGTATGTTTTAATTATTGTTTATAATTAAATATCTTGCACTGCAATAAATCCTTTTAGAAAGGTAACAGTAAATTTCCTCGATTGGTAGTGAATCCAAGAACGATTCACGGAAATGAGAGAAAGTGAGCAATTTAAAATGTACGTTTCTTATAACGACTTTTATGGTTGTTTTCGAATATCAAAATCGAATGGCAAACCAATTGGTGCTTGTGAATTCAAAATACAATGTAGTTTTGAGATCATAAAGCATTGAGTTTAATACGCTCAGCTTTACCAATGGTTAACAACCTAATATCTTTGTCCATTTAATTCTCGAATGAGTCTAGTCCCTAGACATTCGAATAGATCGATGCTTAGAGAACTTTAGAAGCTTCTGGTAAGATCATCTAGTTGAAACAAAATATTCAACATAAATTAAAATGGTAAAGAACCTTGTTGGTGACATTGGACATGTCTAACAAAGTATAAAAGTCAACACTAAAGAATTCAATTCTTAAGACTATAAGAAAGGGTACAAGAAATAGGAAAACAAGGAACAAATGAAAGGAATTTACGATTCCGTTTCTACCTATAAGTTTATGTTTAAAGAGAAGTGACCTAGAAATCAAACTTCCTTGGTATCATATACCGCTTGAGGTTCTTACTTCGGTAATAACTCAAACAATGGAAGCTAGGATACACTAATGACCTACAAGTGGGAAATGAAGCATGGCAATGCTACATTAGTTGTAGGGTCATCTAGTTTGTTTTAAGTCCTTTCAAAGGCTGGAACTTAATGGCTATTTTGTTCCATAATCAACATACCTAAATTTCTGCATCAAACACAGAAAGACTCACATTCAGAAGAACAAAAACAATGTTTGTTTGTTTATTTGAATGAAATGGTCAATTACAGGTTGAGTCAATATGCTTGATTAAAACAAACAACTCTTTAAAGAACTTTACTAAGGTTCAAATCAACCCCTTGATTTGAGTTCCACTAATCTTTGGCATTGTTGCTTAGACCATATCAACAAGTTAACATTCAAAAACTCTATTTTAATGGACTTTTGAAAGTTGGTTGATTTCTAGATCAACTTAAGACAAGCTAGTCTTACTTGTTGAAAGTAACAAAAAAAAATGTGAACTATTGTTAGAACGCCTAGACAATAGAGTTCAAAGCTAAAGAAAGATTTTATGACTTTATTATTTCACATGGATTTGAGTGAATATAGGTTTATTTACTCAATGTGATATAAGTTTGAATCTGTTTGGCTAGTTCAAAGATTCAGAAGTATAAAATCCACTTGGCAAGAAATCATAAAGATCTAGGTTAGATCATGTTCATGATTACTTGAGACCAAATATGATCATCAATGATTGTGTGTTGTAATTTCACAATCTAGGTCCATAAGATATGGCATATCTTAGTTGGAATAATCGAAGTCAATTAGTACTTGATTCGATCAATGACGGATCATAAAGACTTTTCCTATAATTTCTAAAACAAAATGCTCAACTACCACCAAACTAAACCAATTTCGTCAAAGCTATAGAAAAGTAATTTCAGAATATCTTTTCATAATATATCTAAAGAGTTCCTAAACTCAGTGGGAGCTTAGTGTTTGTTATTCAACAAACTAAGGCCCAAGTATAGATATATGTATCATTGTGATTTATTCAAATGAGACACAAGGGTATTGTTTCTACCACGAATTTTTGAGAACATAATGTTTGTTTGCTCGAAATAATGTCCTTTTGAAGATTCGTTTCCAAAATGACAAGTGGGAGAAAATAGACCTCGAAAGTTTTCGAGGCGAACAACAAACATAAACGGACATTCCGGAGGCTTTTCGAAGTGCTTCAGAAAATCCGAACTTATTCTTTAAGGACTTTAGAAGTGGCTTTAAAGAATAGACATCTCTTAGAAGATTTTACAAGTGCTTCAAAGAGAACAGAATATTCAAAGGACTTTCAAGTGGCTATTGATAATTCTGTTGTTTGATGTTCTATACCCAAGTAGGCATAGAGTTCAAGTCACTGAAACTATGAGATTCTTCTATAGTAAAGAAACATAGAGATCAGGTCAATGAAACTATGAGATTCTTCTATTAAATAGTGAAGAAACCTACAACTTGCAGTCAAACTATTATCATGTAGATTAATGAGTTTGTGACTTGTAAGAAAGCTATGACGAAACCTAGATTCCCTAAAATGGTTAGAGGCCATATATAGACTCAAATGTTTTAAATGGTTAGAGGCCATAAAACATACTCAATGTTTTGATGACAAAATTGAAATTTTGTTGATTTGCAAGAATAGGTTCACACCTATTGGTTGCAAGTTTATTTTAAGGATAAAAACCATCAAACATGGAATTGTGTTCACACACAAAGCTAGATTAGTTGCTAAAGGTTACAAGCAAATTCATGGTGTGAATTGTGTTGAAACCTCATGCAAAATCGTAATGCTTAAGTCTATAATTCAAGCAATGATTGCATACTGGTACATATGGCAATTGGATGACAAAACGTATTCCTCAATCAAATGATGGAATACAATATGTACATGGTATGTCATAGAATTTGTGGATCCAAATAAATGCTTGAAAAGAAAGCTAGCTTACGAAATCTAAGTACAGATTTAAGCAAGCAATTGGGAATTGGAACTGTATTTTAAGTGAAGCTAATAAGCATTTTAGTTTCATAAAATATACATGATTCTTATAGATGTATAAGAAGTTTAGTGGGAGTACATAAAAACTTATTTGGTCCTATGTGTATCACACACATATCTCTCTATTGTGAAATAACATTCAAATGCTAATGACTTAGATTTGAAATTATTCATCAATGATGGACCATGGCGAAACTTAGTACATATTGGGTATTAAGATCTATTTACAAAGATCTTATAATATTGTTTTAGATTAAGTAATGGCATTTACTAAATCAAACACGAAAGTCTCCATTGGAGATATTCGACCCATGTGAATAAATCTAAGTAAAGAATGTTTGAACTATGTATAAGCATTTACTAAGTTAAACATCAAAGAGTCTAAATGAGATTCTTAACCTATATTATATGTCAAAGAATTTAGCTGGATTCAGTATCTACTAAAATTGAATGAGCTAAAGTTACATGAATAGAATTCAATTGGGAATTATTCTGCAAAAGAATTTATCATGTATGATATAATATGAGGATCGCCAAAAAACGTATCGTATGACATTAGGCATGACGAACATATACCAATCTCTATTGATCTAAGTGAAGATCAACTAGATTGAGATCAAGAATACTTATGGTACTTGAAAAGGTACATAGGAATAGTTCTTGATTCAAGGAAATAAAGATACGCTAAATATTGATGCTACACGCATAAACACTGGCAAAGGATCAAGCAAGACCCTTTGGAGTTAACCATTGATAAAGACGAGCTATAGAGCATCGTGTTTTGAAATGGCAACATGGATTGGAGACCATGAGTTGTTGCGTGGGAAATTAAAATATTAATTTCTATGTTCTAAGATATAGTTGGAGATTCTACCACATATCTATGAACTGCTTGGATAGGTAAATCCAAACAAAGCATCGCTAGCAACCTATACAGTTGAAGTAAAAGTAATTATTGCCTAAGAAGCAATAAAACAGGGTTGTTTAAAGTTCTTCACTGAACTTGGGTAGATCACCTATCTGCTGGCTTGATGATTCTTCATTGAAAAATGCGTAGAACCACTCTTGAAGCAAGAAAAACGTCTGCTAACTTGATGGTTCTTCATTGCAAAATGAGTAAAACCACCATCGAAGTAAGAAAGACTAGATCACATAATAAACAAACTCGAAAAGATCTTATCATCATATCTCGAAGAACATTCGATGAAAAGGATATTAAGATTGGCAAAGCATGATAACTAAACCTATGCAACAAGTGAGAAGCAACACTCACATTGTAGCACTGGAAATCAAGCATAGCTTTGAATTCCATGAACTGTTTTAGAAGATGGGTTTGAGGCCCATGCTTGTAAAACATTGGGGTTGAACATTTATCATATATGAAATGTATTTTCATATTCCATTTAATCTTGGTTTAGTATTAAATGATGAGTCCCTTCAATTTGACGATATATTCAAGATAGACTGTCAGGACCAGTCCTGTGACTAAGAAATGTCTATCAAGTGAACTTGAATGTCAAAGGTTGAAAATGGTCCCTAATCGGAGTTTTCTATAAAATTGGACGCATAGAAAACGTTAGACGATTAGAATGCAAGATGACTAGTAGTTCTGTTTCTTGAACTATGTGGACATGGCAATGTCATAATCATTTGCATAGATACTTACTTTGGGAAGACTAGTATCGGACAAGACCTATGAAACTTTACTGTAAGAGATGAAAGTCTGTCATAAGTAAATTTCATTAAATTATTAGACACTAAATCCTCAATACCTGAGTGATTTGAGATTACTTGTTTGAGAACTGGTTGCTTTGACGTTGACCAACCGTCGCACCGTAAAAGGAGGCTATAAAGGCAACGCTCAGGTAATCACCTATCAAACGAAGTCTAATCTCAAGATCGCAAGATTGGGATTGTCCTCCCATAAATCGGGATGAGATGCTTAAAAGTTGTACAAGGCCACTCGGAGAGCTAGAAACTGTGAAATGCATGGCCGTGCTCGGATGAATCATAGGCTATGATTATCTGTTTATTTGATCAGTTGAACTCTGAAACCGAGGAACACCTCTGGACATAATAAGGATGACAACTCTTACCTTATGTTCAAGAGCAAGCATCGAGCGACAAAGGAATTAGGAAATGCACACTTGTCCCTAAGGACAAGTGGGAGACTGAAGGAAATAATGCCCTTGGTCCAAGTATGCATTCTATGTTAAGTCTAATAAATGCGGTTCAGTATTAATTAACAAGTTAATAATTCAGTGAGATCAAGTGAGCTGAATGCCTAGCTAGAGGCCGCTTCAGTTCAAGTGGAATTAATGATATTAATCCACAGCTTACTCTTGACTGAACCCGTAGGGTCACACAAATAGTACGTAAACGGATCAAGTATTTAATGGCATTAAATACTCCATCTATGAATATTCGGAACCGACGGATCTTGGTTTCAGTGGGAGCTAAGATCGTCACAGGCAAGAAATGAATACTCCGGAAACGATGATATTGCCGGAAACGGAAATATGGATCGTATCGGAAATATGAATATTATCCAAGTCGTAGATGTTGCCGGAAACGGAAACATGGTACGTATCGGAAAATATTGTTGGAAATGGAAATATTACCAGAATCGGAAATATTGCCGGAAACGGAAATATTGTCAGAATCGGAAATATTACCGGAATCGGAAAATAATTCCGGAAACGGAAATATTAAATATTTGTTCGAAACGGAAATTAATTCCGGAATCGGAAATATTGAATATTGTTCGTATCGGAAATAGATTCCGGAAATGGAATTTTAATCGGAAGCGTATCGTACGAATTAGCATCGGACGAGGCCTGCCGGACGAAGGCCCAGCACGAAGCCAGGCCATCGCCCAGCAAGCACGCACGCCACAGCCCAGCGCGCACAAGGCCACGCATGCGTGGGCCGCGCTGCGTGGGCTGCTGCTCGCATGCGTGGGCAGCCCTTGTGGCTGCCGTGTGTGTGTGAGTTTGAGCTCATGCGAGATTCCTGAATCTGCAAGAGTCAGTGTATGATTAAATGTCTATTCCTATTGGATAAATTGATTAAGTAGAATTCATGTAGAATTCTAATTCCAATTAATTCGCATCCTACTAGGATTACGATTCCTTTTCCATAACTCTATAAATAAAGGCCTAGGGGTCATAATTTATACACAAGTTTCAAAGTATTCAAAAGTGAGTTTTTTTGAGAGAAAATTCAAACACCCATCTTGCCCCAAAAGTGCCGAATTTTCTGAGTACCTTAAGGGCGATTCTAGTTGGTCAATCTTAAGGCGGATCCGGACGTGCTGTGGACTATCTACGGAGGGACGACACTTGGAGTCCTAAAAGACTTGTTCTTGTTCGGTTCGGGCGCAGCTAGGGAGGGCACGCAACAAAGAGTATGCATCTAATTATGCTATATGATTATGTGTAAATAATATGTTTCCTGGGTTAATGGTTGTTTCCGCATGATCTATGTAAATGTCATATGTATCATAACCTAACACGCTAGTCGTCCCGATCGGGCCGAATTCCGCCTGATCAGGCGGTTTGCGAAAGGCCCAGAAAACACTATGTTTGGCCGCCCGATCCGGACCGGGCGATGTGCGCCCGATCGGGCGCGCATTGACAACTTCAGTTCCCTTTTAATTCGCCCGATCTTCTCATTTCGCCCCCAGCTCAAAGGGCGATTTGCAATCATCATCATCCTTCACCCATTTCACCGAGTCTAACTCCCGGGGCTCAACCATAAGCATCTAAGGCTCCCGAAAGTCGACGATAATGGTCCTGAACTTCCTCGGGCTCATGTAGTGGCATAAATCACCTTGAAACGGGTCTAAAAAGACCAATTTCTCACCAATTAATCCTGAAACTCAAGGCACACTCAATAGCACAGATTAGTACTAAAAACGGCTCCTAAGAGCTCATTTGATGCATAAAAGTACTAAGAGACGGGGGTAAACTCTATATAAAACACACATATCACTAGGCGCAGGCCTGGCTTCGTGCTGGGCCTTGCGTCTAGCAAGCTCGTCCGATGTTTATTTCGTACGACGCGCTTTCGATTAATTTTTCCGATTCCGGAATTCATTTCCGATTCGAACAATATTTAATATTTCCGATTCCGGAATTAATTTCCGTTTCGAACAAATATTTAATATTTCTGATTCCGGAATTATTTTCCGATTCCGATAATATTTCCGATTCCGACCATATTTCCGTTTCCGACAATATTTCCGATTCCGGCAATATTTCCATTTCCGATAATATTTTCCGATACGTACCATGTTTCCGTTTCCGGCAACATCTACGACTTGGATAATATTTATATTTCCGATACAATCCATATTTCCGTTTCCGGCAATATCATCGTTTCCGGAGTATTCATAATTTGCCTTTTGACGATTTCAGCTCCCACTGGAACCGAGATCCGTCTATTCCGAATATCCATAAATGGAGTATTTAATTCACTTAAATACTTGATCCGTTCACGTACTATTTGTGTGACCCTACGGGTTCAGTTAAGAGTAAGCTGTGGATTAATATTATTAATTCTACTTGAACTGAAGGCCTATAGCTAGGCATACAGTTCACTAGATCTCACTGAATTATTAACTTGCATAATTAATTAATATTGAACCGCATTTATTAGACTTAGCATTGAATGCATACTTGGACCAAGGGCATTAGTTCCTTGTAAACCAAATTATTTTGGTCTGAGTGGCACGGCATAATCGTAGTTGGCCTATCAAGACGTTATCTTGTGCCTGATTTCTAAATTCTACTATATTTTGAAAGAGGAAACCAAAATTTCCGAAAAATTCTTCAATTTTTTTTTCTAAATACAAATCATTTTGACTTTTATACGTTTGAGATATTTTATTGTCTTAAGTTTCGAGGTCGAAACTTTTTCTTAAAGGGGTAGTATTGTAACACCCCATATTTTTTACCCTTTATAATATAGTATTATATCTTTAAAATTATATCTTTAAAAAGTACATTTAAGATAAATTTAAGTTATATTTACTAGTTCTTTAATTATTATTTTGGACCAACCTTTATTTCTTAATTATTTAAGATAACAAAAGTAATTATATTAATTATAAAACCATCCATTTTTATTCTAGATAATTCCTAATCGTGATGTTAATTTGATTTCTAACATTTAATCCTTTACTTTGTCATTGCCTTCTCATTAGTCCATTTGACCGTTTCAATATGAGAGCTATAACTCTCCACTTTCTACATCTCCTCGTGCTTTTACTAGGGCATTTACACCGTATTCGGTTGCTTCACCTCTTTCTTCCCTAACTCAAATGTCTTTAGCTATTCATCTCCTTATTCTTTTCATATTTTCTCATTTGCTATATATATTCTTCACTCGAGAGTTTCTTAATTCGGTCTTCGGTCATAGTATAAACGTGTTGGTGTGCGATGTTGTCCGAGGAGAAGAACAACATATATCAAACCCGGGAATGCTTAGCCGATCGTTCGCGCGTAATCTGCACTCCTCTAGTTGGCCAAGGTAACAAACGGTTATCCTCGTTTGGGTTTAATCCATTAGATAGTGATATTAAGGAGACTGGATTATAAACGACTTGCTTGTGAGTTTATGCAACATCAATAGATTGAGATATTACTACCATGCTAGTACTTTTCTGAAGCTTTATATTGCATATTTTGTATATTATATGGCATAAACTTCCTTTACTTATATTATCATTGTGCTTGGGCAATTTGGTATTGTTCCGTATACATTCACGAGTTGTGCGTGGGGGTTGGGTGTTTTAAGGTTTGTATTTTCTTCTTGTTTAATCTGGAATTTATATGAGTTGTTCGTTTAGAATGGGTATGATTTTGAATATTGTAAACTGTACTAGATTGCAATTATTAATAATCTTGGTCATCCACTTTCGTCGCTTGGGTTATGGTGTGCTTGAGTTTTAGTTCTTTCATTTTATATAATGGGTGATTATGATCTTACACTATATTTTCTTTTATCGTTCTGTAATCTTGATGCTCCTCCAATAGTTTTCATCAAATTACTCTTATATTAGAGACAAAATCGGTCAAACTATTATTGTTTTAAGTGACGGATTCACTTATTTCGGGAAATGGAATCCCGGAGTTGAAGTCGTTAACTATGAGCTTGCGGTGACTCCAAATTTCCTATATAATAATTATTTTGATTATTTTAAGACCTATTTTTTTTATGTGACTTGTGTCACCCTTCGAAATGGTTTTTGAGATTAAGATATCCGGAGGGACGGATTCCCAATACAGAGGAGCATGCAACTCTAACGGACGGATTCCGTTGAGTATACCATTTTAGTTCATTGTTGTCGTTCGACTCTAGTAGCTTCCGGGTGCTGTCTACTAGGTTGAGAGTGTGGCCATACTTAGACTAGAGACGTATTCTCGAAGGACGTATTCCTGACTTTGATTATATAGGAACAGTGTCTTGCGATTCACCTGAGCTCCGTTCTTACCTCTAAATTATAAATGTTATATATTTTACTACGTTATTGTACTTGGTAATGTCTTTGGGTAACTCTTCTCTTTAGTTTTACTTATTATTATCTTTTTGAAGGATTCTTTATAAATTGTATGTCAATTTATGATCATATATATTCCTATTTTATTTTGTGTTATCTATATTCTATGATTCTTATTATTTCTATTTAATTGGTTACACTTGAGTTGGGAGAGCTGTTAGTTACTCCCCACTAATTGTGGAATTTTGTTGTTATTTTACAGGTTGTTTTATTAGCGTATTTGTGCATGGACTTGGGCTTCGAGTGAGAATAAAACAAATAGAGTTTATTTTACTTAAAACTTTCTATTTTGGTTTTGAGGTTATGTTTTGCCTCATTTGAGACATTTATTTTGATTACTTTATATTTTATTGGTTTGACAATTTAGTGTTTAAACCCCTTTATTTATTGTAGTAGTGACAATCCCAGAAGACGGTGTTTCCGCCACCGTCAATATAATTAGCACTTTAAGTTCCTTATTAATTTTCTCTTTTAGAATTTCTGGGTTGTTACATGTATGGCTGAAACCGGAAGCTATGCCGCATTTATTTCTCTATTAAGTTGGGACGACCTGAAGTATTCAATGCAACGTTACGATCGCGTCAGAACCTCACACTAAGCTTGGCTTCCTTGGCATGTTTCATCTGATGGGAATAAGGACACCCAAATCGCCACAGGGAGTGCATACGCTTTGATATCGTCCACTCGCACGTTTGCAATGTAGTCCACCTATCCCAAACCAAATCCCTTACTTCCTGGGTCCATTTTTGATATGTTCCACTCCAGCTCATACCAGATATGCCTTTTACAGTAAAATTTTCTCATGAACCTGGCTACTTTGACCGAGGCCTGTTGGGGAATTGACGATAGGTTGAGTACCATTCGGCACTCAGCCTATTATACCTTTAGAGACTAAGCATAAACTAGATATGCATTATACCTGAATTCATGCTCGTTGTCAATTTTGTGTAGAAATCTTATGTGCTTTGTGAAACTAACCAACCAGACACATAGCTAAGGATCAACAACGTTAATAAGGTCTATAAAAAATGCTTAAAATGTCAAAAAATTAATAAAAAGCTATGAATCGTATGACCATAATTACGTTTTCCACAAACCTGGACAGGCGCCAGAAAATTTCAGCGT
This sequence comes from Spinacia oleracea, assembly GCF_020520425.1. NCBI lineage: Eukaryota > Viridiplantae > Streptophyta > Magnoliopsida > Caryophyllales > Amaranthaceae > Spinacia > Spinacia oleracea. The sequence continues at coordinate 113,281,608 of NC_079489.1, forward strand.
CTCCCAGGAGGGCGCAACAAATTTTTAATGCTGCTCTGCTGAGCGCAAGAAATTTACTGCGCAAACACGCCTATCTAATTGGTCTCTACATTGAAATTACAAAGCGACAAAAGCAGTCAAGCGCCAGAAATGAAGGACACCTGCCCGCTCTACGCCACAAAAGAACCGCGCTGCACTGTCTAGCCTAATACCATAAGTGGTTGTTAGTCCTTTAATAACACTTATGTAAGGTCGAATACCGTTCATGCTAAAAAAATCTTTGACGTTCATTAAAAGAAAAGTTTCTAAAAAATAAAAGTCTGTTTTCGAAAACCAGTTAAAAAATGGGTTTATACCAAATTACTCGTTATAATCGCTTAATAATATTCGAGACAAAAGTCAAGTCAAGTCAAGTCGAGTCAAAAATTCTAGTCGAGTCTGTCACCCTTATGTGAGTCATCCCTTGAGTCCATTGTGTTTGTTAAAGCCTATGTCCACCTAGCCTATTGTAGACACCTACTTTTGTCCCAATTCCCGAAAGGGAAGGTTCGATGATGAGAACATAAATCTCCACTTGGCAACGCATCTCCTATAAAATAACGAATCTCAATCACCCTTTCATTTCAGCCAAAACTGCTATTTATAGAAACCTGCTAAGAATAGTAACTGCCGTAAGAAGTAGTTGTTAAAAGTGACAAAGTCATAAAAGATAGAAATCTGTCAGAAATAGGTGTTGCACTCCAACATAAATCCTAAAAGAGATAGAATTGGCAAAAGGAATTCTATTCCTGTTATAATTCGAAAATAAGAGTTACGTATTAATTAAATTCCTAACGAACCTAGAGTTCGTAACGGGCCCAGACGCATTCCGTCATAAGTTAATACGCACTAAGGAACTCGGATAAGTCTCAAAAGCTCCGTGTTTAAGAGTCCAAATCTGGCAAAAAAGCTCGGCCCAGATCCTATTTTCAACGCCTGGGTCTGGGGGGCCGAAATCTTCGGCGCCCGGCCCTGGGCGCTGAAAATACCTGGGGCCGTATCGTCTCCGAATTCTTTTTGGATTCGTATTCTAAAAATCTATCTTTCCAAAAACTCTTTCCCTATAAATACAGCCTCAAAACCGACGTGAAGAGAACACACAATTCCATAACCTGAGTATTGACTCTAGCCTTAAGCCTAGCCTCACGCTGCGAAATTGATCCGGCGTTCTGTCGCAATCGACCCAAAAGTCGAACAGAACGCATCCTGTCCCTTGTAGCTGATAAATTAAGCCTAAATACTGGAACATTGCTTGGAAACCCGAGATTCGTTAAATAAAAGGAGAAATAGCAAAGCCAAGTGGTTAGTTTTCTGAGAACCGTAACGCACCTCTCAAGGGTGCGTTGTAATGTGTCCCTCATATGATTTAATCGCTTTCATCACCCTTTTAGAAAATTGTCAAACTTTTAACTTGATTGATCTATCACGCCTAATAAGATAATACCTTGGACAATTGAATTATCATGCTAGGTACCTTAAATCAATCTAAATAAGATAATCACGATCGATTTAGTATTATGTGTTGCATATAGCTAAAATCAATTCAGAATAGTTTAATATTTTAAACGCATGTCCCTTCAATTATTTATGCTGAGCTAGTAAGGATAACCTGCCTCTGGAGTTATCGATGAGCACTCCTCTCAGTAGTTACAGTCCCCCGAACTCTCAATCTCTGCCCTGCGGGTGTACGTTGAGCGATCCCCACACCAGGGATCACAAGGGAACCTATGGCCATCGTGGTCGAACATAATTGCACTCCCTTTATGTCACGATAACCGGGTTTTGTCAGTTTTTCTCATTGTCGTTAAAAACTGAATGGCGACTCCTATATTACTAGTCGATTGGGTGTAAACTCACAGGAAATCTAACTACACTTGATCTGACAACGTCACGCCCACGAGGGACGAGGTCACGCATTAGCCTCGTGCTTTTTTGACCCCCTCACACCTATGTCCACCTAGAGTCATCACCAAAATTGTTGTTAAAGTTTAAACCAAGTTAAAGTCTACCAATTGAGTCCTCATTCACCTCGAATTACCTTCTAGAGAATCTTCACACACTTAGAGTCTTTCCCCTAGAGTTCACCCACACCTAGGATAGTTCCCTTAATCCTTATCTCGTAACTTAAGTCAACCCGTATAGCCAAAAGTAAAAACACTAAAACAGTCATAAAAAGTGTTTTACTAAGAAATGTGAGGCCCATAAACTATCAATCCGTAGGTCTCACTTTAGTCCATCATCCAGAGTCAGTTTCAGCCCTAAACAGTTAGCGGATTGAAAATATAGCCGTTGCAGTCCAACTATTTCATTAAAATCCATTTTTTGTTATGAGTCAAGCCCATGTCCAACCTTTGAGTCTGAATCGTCCAAAATAGCGTGCTGACATATTCCAAATAATTTGTACGTTGTTAGAGATAGCATTAACTATCTAAAAGGATTATTGAGACAGTCCATACCTCAAAATTAATAAATTAACATTCTTAATTTTTAAGCGATTATCACATTCTGTTTTCATCACCTAGATCTTAAAAGTATAAAAAATTCAGAGGTAGACCATGAGAGCACTATAACTCTCACTTGACTAATAAACACATAATTATTGCCCAAAATACAAATACGACACTTACTCAATTTGTTATTTTGATTAAATCTCAAGACGATCATGATAATCCAATTTTTAATTGCTCAGATTTTAGAGCAACCTATTCTTCCCTACTAATTAGTCAAGAAAACAAAAAAACCCCCCTTTAAATGGGCAACCCAAACTTTCGAATACTCACTTTTCCACCCATATTGATCAAGCATTCCTTTTCATCTGAACTTTCGGGTATGCTAATCAGGTCTAGCCACCCAATTTGACTAATACACCAGTCTTGACTCATGGACATCTCTTAATCTGTCAACATTAATCAAGAATTAGGTGATCATATCCAACTTTTAAAAATTAGTTTCATGTCCTTTCTAGTTTTCAAATACAATTCGTTTATTATAAATCAAATGTCTTCTAAGCGAATTATTCTTCTATAAGGGTCCTAACCAATTCGGGAATAATTCAAGGAACCGTTGCTTGGCAACACAAAGTCTAATTGTTCGAAAAGTCTTTATTAAAATTTCTCTCTTCAAACTTCCAGTCCAAACATGGGTAAAGGCTATTCCACCCAAAAATTGTTGAAACCTAAGGAACATGATACAAGATGTAATTGAGTACAAGGTCTTGACCCTCCCCATGTAAGTTGAGAGCACTACACTCCAATTAAGATTAAACATTTACTTTCACTGTTTAAAACTTAATTGACTTCTCAAAACATTCATTCTGTACAAATCAACATGTTGGATAACTATGGAACACATACCATCATATTGAACATTCCACACCAGAAGGTTCATAATTAGTAAAATTCCAATCCTCGTTATTAACTAAACATTCCACTACTAGGATTTTAGAATAACGGCCTCATAAGCGAACCACTCTTGGACTGGAAACACGAAGCTACAAACTAGATTGTTGGCTAACACTAAAGACCAAAGATTATCAAAAGCTCAAAGATGCAGACTCAAAGTTCAAAGAAGCTTAGACCTAGAACCTAGCACTACAAATAAATTCTATGTCATTCTCCTTTCTATTTCTCCTTTCTAAAATAAAATAAGAGGCTAAATTAATGTCAAGCCTTCTTATCATGTACTTTTATCCAAGATCGATAAAATTTCTCTTTAAAGTACATCCTTGCTTGTCTTACCATAACAATTTTAAAAGCAATGAACAAACAAAAAGGCAAATTATAAGATCACCAAACAAATGGCAAAGCTTATTCTGCACTTTACATAAAAGAGTTCGTAACTAATCACTCACCTGGGCCCATCATAGCCCATTAACTTCAAAAAAAGAGGATCCATCTCAGGACCAACAACTGCGCGCGGACTCACTCAGTCCACCTTAACTATTTCTGAAAGATATAATACAACAAGACAAGAGGAAACTTACGACCTTTAAGAATGCCCTTTCCCTTGACCATGAAGCAATTAATCCACTTTATTGTTAACCATTTGAACCTCGTCTAAAGGAGCATTTTTATTCAACCCACACTAATCCCAAACCTTAGGATGATGATGCAATACACAACAGTACGGACCAAAAGATGCATACATAGAAAAAGGAACTAATCAAGTAAAGAGGACTACACACCAAGGACCAACGCAAAAAAAGAATCCAAGAATACTGTGAAGTAACCAGTCAAATCAAAAGTCCTAAAACTAAAATGTGAAGAATCAACAACGATGAAGTTCTACGAAGATCAAACAAGTTTCGGCTTTATGATGCCGACCATGGCTTAGTGGCAGGAGTATGAGAGGAGGCGTTTGTTTGAGGAGATGGAGATGCAGCGCCGACTTGTTGCCGCTCCACAGTCTTATCAGTTCTTTTCCCATCAGCAGGGACCCCAGCAGTTTCGCAGTAACCTTCGTATTTTGGAGCAAGAGCCAGCTACCCCGGGGACAGAGCTTGAGCAGGATCCGGAGCGGTACATTAGTCGGAACAGGGGCAAGGGGCCTATTGAGACGGTGATTGATGATGACTCGGACTGATCCTGCATGGTAGCGAGTTCTAGCTTTGCATCAGATAGGTTTTTGTATGGGGGATTTTGTATGGATATTTGTAGGTTGAATTTGTATGGATATTTGTACGGTTTATATTTGAATTTTGGATTTGTACGGTTTTTGAATTTTGGATTTTGTATGGTTTGAATCTTTTTGCTGTGGTTTTTTTGCATGATTTGAATTGAACTTGTATGCGTTGTGTGTGCAATTTTGAAATTTGTAGCTACATGTATGCATGCAAAATGAAAAAAATTGCCAATATTTTCGGGTGTATATACCCACTATAATCCCCCACTTTGACTGAGGTTTTTTGGTTAGAAAAAGCGCAAGTCAAAGTATATTCAACTTTTTCTTATGCATATGATGACTCGACTTAAGACGTTGATCTAGGACTAGAATGCTTGAATTTTGGACAAATAACCTGAAATTGACCCGGTGGTGATTCGAACTGCTTGAATTTGCACGACTTGCAACTTTATGGAACATTCGGCCCAAATCATTGGAGCTGATTCGATTGTACAATGTAGTGAAGAGAGGTGTACTCGATGCCAAAAAGTGAGAAGTTGGGCTAGTCCTTCTGGCAGGCCCTACGCTCGACGCAGGAATTGCGCCCAGCGCTGGTGGTACTTCCAAGTACCGACATAAATGCTGGTGTTTTGGACAAATTCTACTTAGAGTCGAACTTGCCTTTAGGAAGGTACTCACAATCGATTCAGCAAGATAATACGAGATAATAAGTTTAATTCGTAAGAGAATAGAGAGTATATATTATTAGCTAGTGAACTTGTATTTACAAGGGAGCCTTTTAGGCCATTTTATAGGCCTCGCACAAAGGTGTAACGTACCTAATTAATGTACATAATTGGACGTGATTAAGATGGTTAATGTTGTGCTCCTAAACTCAAGCTAACAAATTTAATCATCCGTTTATAATCGTTGTCGTCACACTCAACCGTTGGGGTCAAGTCGTCCAGTCATAACTCATGCCTTGCTGGCTGCCATGTACACGCCGTGATGGCACACTTGAGACACGTCACCAGGAGGGTATTTTCCCCCTAACAATTGTCCCCAAACCCATTTAGAATTTCTTCCGGGAAGTGCAAAGGAAAAACGGGTTTCCTTATTTTTGAAAAAAGGGGAGGAAATAACCTCTTGTTTATCCAATGACTGACTGCGTTTGTAATGATGATTTCTTGAGAAACCAACCGCCCTTCTCTTCAATAAATACGTCACTTCCTTCACCCACCTCTTCACGTTTCCTCTTTCTCTCTCTCCTCAACTGCAAAAAACCCGGTAGTTTCTCCTTCCAGAATTCAGGTAACCACCATTTCTTCTTCTTATTCTCTTCTAGGCTTCCATCCCCCATGTCGTAGAGAATGGGAACCAAATCAGCCCGTGCAAAGAACAAGAAAGTCGTAATTGAGTGCGACCTGGACGACGAGCATGTATTCAGTCCGAGCAATATTCTGGACAAAAAGATTGCTCGAGCGGCCACCTGGGGAAATCAGGATGCGGCGGCGCTCAAGGCTGACTACGGCATTCCACCGTCGGCGGTAATTTGCTTGCCGTAGCCCGATGAGCGGGCCGATTGGACATCGGACGGCTGGGTCTATTTTTATGAATACCCCTTCAAAATCGGGTACACTTACCCTTTTATGCCGCTGGTAAGGGGTGTCTTGAAAACCCAAAGAGTGCCGCCGACGCAATTAATGCCGCAGGTTTGGCGGGTCATATATCTCGTCGACCACCTGGCCGATAAACTGGGGATGGAATTCCGGGTAGAGGACTTGGTGTACACCTACAAGGTCGGAAACTACGGATCCGGCAGATACCTGTTGCATGTGAAAGACGATAGGGAGGCTTTGTTGGGGTCGGACCATTCGAACGACAGAGGGTGGATGGGCCGATTTTTCTTTATGGAGTTGGCTAGTTTGGGGCCCGACTCTGACTTCCTGACTGGGGAATGGATGGCAGAGGTACTTTTTCTTTATTTTTGTGTTTTGGGATACTGGTTTATTAACCTTTTCTCACTTTTTTGTTTTTTCAGGGGCGTCCTTCGACACGGTTGGGGTCGGTGCCGAAGCGGCTGAGAAGACTGCAGTTATTTTGGGGATACCTCTCAAGGATAGAGCTTTCTGCGGGGTGAAACTTGATCGCGAGGAACTATCGCAAAAAGAGGAGCACTCTGAACCTGCAAACATGTCGACCTCAACAGGTAAACGGGTTAACGTTAATTACAAGTTTGGGTTCACAACCCGAAAAAATGATTACATATTTGTTATGACAAAACAAAGTCGTCTGCTACATCATCTTGTAGGGACTGGACCGTCGACACGATCTGGTAAGGCCCCGTCTGCGGAGGTCCTGCTGAGAAAGAGGTTGGAGGCCTTGGGGAGTGTTGCTCGGTCCAACCCCATCACGGTGGTGTCTCCTCTGAGGTCGCCAAAGACCTCTCATGACGCAACTGGGGAGACGGGGACGTCTGTGGCTGCTGAGTTCAAAGTCCCGCCGCCATCTCGGAAGAGAAAGCTCTCGGTTGAATTTCCCGACGACTACGGGTCGGTTGACGCCCCTTCATACCAGCTGTGGCCGGAAGTGGACCGCCTGTGGATGCCGTCCAGCCTCGAACGCCAAGAGGCCCTGTCCCCAGTCGCTGCAACTGTCAAGAGCGTCTCGGATGCTTGGAAGGTACTTTCATATTTTTCTTGTGTTTGTTTATTTTGTCGCCTTGTTTCTTTTGGTTTGAGTAAGGATTCCCGAATGTATTTTTTGAACAGGCCTTGCAATCTGCCTTAGCAACTCGTCATCATGTCATAACCCTGGAAGACAAGTTAGGAAAAATAAAGACTGACATGAAAAAGGCAAAGCAAGAAGCTGGACGAATGGATGTCGTCGCTAAGGAGGCAACGGCCTGGGCTGAAATGCTAGAGGCAGAGCAGGCGAAGGCGGTTGCTGATGTTGCTGCACTGACTTCCGACAAGGAGTCGTTGGCCGCAGAAGTTAACGAGCTGAAGACGTCCCTGATCAAGGTCAAAGCAAGGATTTTTGCGTGTGCTGGTTACTACACTTGGAAGCTCAAGACCCGGGCTGAGATGATGGGGGACTTTTTGGCGGGCAAGCATGCGGACTGGACTCCAGAGGAGGACATTGCTCAGTTCAACACTGCATTCCCCGAGGAGTATGTCCCCTTGATGCCGTGAGCAATGAGTAAGACGTTGAGGAGGGTGCAACTGCAACCTGTCCCAACGCCGAGATTGAGGCGGCACTAGGCAATGTCGAGCAAGAGGAGAATGCAGGCCAAGCGGACCCCCTGGAGTAGTCCTTTTCCCACCCCCCCTTTTTTTTTAAAAAAAATATAACTTTTCAGTAGATGGTGACTTTAAACAATGGTTTTCTGATTGGCTCAAGTGTGGTCAGAAAATATTTTGGCTGTGTTTCGCCCTTAGGGCGGCAGTCTTTTGTGTTGGCTTGTTCATGGGGACAAGTCTTGTAAATATTGAGAAGTTCTGGGTTTATCTTCTTTGTGTTTGGTGTGTATGGTTTGCTTCATTTGTGGGATGTTTGGTTTTTTGTGTGTTTGTTTGCAGGAAACCTGGCGCTCGTACCTTGCTTTGATCTGGCGACGTCCTCAACTTGTCAAAGGCTGTGCTGTCATACAAACGTGCTGAGCTGCAAAGCAAGAAGGGTAAACCAAATAAACGTAATTTTTTATTTCTGTATGTGTGTAGTGTACAATGTAGGATGTAGTATGTTTCCCAGGCGTTTCGTATGGCCTACTTTGTAATTTGTAAAATGTAAAAATGTAAGATTTATTCTGTAACTCGTAATTCGTAGAAGTAGTTTGCAAGTGTAACATATGAATACGTTTATAGAAATAAAAAGAAAATTCTGTGTTCATCAGTGTGTATTCCATGTGCTTTATTCGTCCCTTGTCGTCCCAAATTCTTCATGTCGAACTCGTCATCAAGTAGGCATAATACTGTCAACATAGCAGAGCGTGAGGATACACCAACGGCCCTTCGATGCTTAAGTCAGTATAGTGCTACATGCAATAACACGAAACTTCGACAAGAAGGAATGGAAAGACAAAGGTTTAGAGAGTACTTGTAGAAACTGTGTTGTCGAATTGTTTCGTTGAATTTATTTGGCTGATGCGAGTGAAACGTGCAAGTGTTGGCGCCATGCTGTATGCATTATCTATATGTGTTCTGATGCCTAAGTCAGTAATGGTAATGAGAAAGAAACGTAGAAAAGGGAAGAAAAGGAAAAAAAGAGGATAGGTGACTTAGCTTATCTCGTGTCGTCATCGTGATTGCGTCATTTGGCATATGTTCCATTCCGTGATGGGGTCGTGTTGTCCCCCGTCCTGAAGATGTCGTCATGTCGTCGAGAGTATTCCCTACTCCTACACTTTGGTGTAAAGTAGAAAAATACATAAAGAATGGACTTTAAGATTTCAAAAATGATATAGCTTCAAGTGCGTCGCGTTCCAACTTCTTGGTATAGGTCTACCGTCTTTATCAACTAATTCGTACGCGACATGACCTGTTCGTCTTACAATCTGGTAGGGCGCTTCCCAGGTTGGGACTAGCTTTCCGTGTCGTGGATCTTTCTTGTTGGGAAAGACTTTCCGCAGAACCCAATCTCCTTGTTGGAAAACCCGGGCTCGAACATTCTTGTTGTAACTGTTTGCAACGGCCTGTTGGTAAGATCTCATTCTAACTAAAGCTGCTTCCCTGAGTTCGTCGACCGTGTCGATGTCGTATGACAACACCAGTCTTTAATCCCTGATGCCATGAAACTGCTTCTTGATGTGGGGAGTTCGACTTCTGGAGGAATCAGAGCCTCACACCCGAATACTAAGGAGAACGAAGTGTGGTTGGTTTCCGTCTTGGGTGTTGTTCTGTCAGCCCATAAAATCATGGGTAGTTCATTTGCCCATCTTCCTTTCGCATCATCGAGACGTTTCTTGAGGTTGTTGATGATGATTTTGTTGCTTGATTCGATCGGCTTGGCCGTTGGCCTGAGGGTACCTTGGGGTTGAAGTATGCAGAGTGATGTTATATCCGGCATAAAACTCCTTTGTCTTGTTGCTGATGAACTGGGAACCGTTTTCACAGACAATCTCGGATGGAGTTCCGAACCGGCTGAGGACATTCCATTTGATAAATGATATGACTTTCGTGTCTCGTACTCGTTTGAACGCCTCTGCTTCGATCCATTTAGAAAAATAGTCGGTCATTGCCAACATGAAGACACGCTGTCCTGAGGCCTGTGGCAAGGGACCCACTATATCCATTCCGCACTTCCTGAGGTATGGTCCTGCAACTGATTTTCTGAATAGGACCCCATGAATCAAGATGAATCTAGAGGCTCTCATACGAAAGGATTTGTCGTGGCTAACTTTAGGTGAGATGGTATGGTATTTGAGCCAATGTATTTATGGGTCATGCCATGATGTGGGAGTAGGATTTTGAGTTGGTGGGGTTTGCTCGCTGATGGGTAGGGTTTCTTTTGTGATGGTTGGGTACATAAGGTGGATTACGGGGATTATGGTGAGTTTGGTGGGTTTGATGTTTGAGCCCAAATTTGCTAATGCGTCGGCTGGGGTATTTTGGTTTCTTGGGATCTGTTGTAGGGCACACGAGTCGAATTTACTGACGAGCCTTTTTTGCTACCTCAAGGTAGGCCTGCATCTTAGAGTCCTTTGTGCATAGGAACCGTTAATTTGACTGATAATTAATAATGAGTCACATCGTACCTTAAGTCGACGAATGTGTATGTCGTGTGCCAATGATAATCCTAGGATCAAAGCTTCATATTCCGCCTCGTTGTTGGTAGCCTTGAACTCGCAACAGACAGACTGTACTATTATGTCCCCTTGTGGCGACTTTAGCATAATTCCTAATCTTGTTCCCTGTATGTTAGAGGAGCCTTCGGTGTATAGGGTTCATGCCAACGAAGTTCCAGTTTCTGACAATGTGTTGACTTCTTTATCGACTTCGTGTTGGATACTTGGGCTGAAGTCAGCCACAAAATCTGCCAAAGCCTGCGATTTGATGGTTGTGCGAGGTTCGTACTTGTTGTCGTAACACCTAGCTGTATAGCCCATTTGGACATCCTGCCAGACAACTCGGGTTTCCTCATGATCGACTTCATGGGATAGTTAGTTCGAACAATTATAGGATGACATTCGAAATAAGGACGTAATTTAGTGGATGCAACAACTAATGCAAGTACGAGTTTCTCGAGATGTGATTACCTTGTTTCGGCGCTAAGTAAAGACTTACTGACGTAATATATTGGCAGTTGCTTGCCGTCTTCTTCTCGTACCAGGACTGCGCTGATGGTTGACTCCGTAACCGCAAGTTACAACTGTAATTCCTCTTTTTCCTTTGGTTTGGACAGGAGCGAGGGTTCCGACAGGTATTGTTTGAGTTGTTGTAGTGCGGCTTCATGTTGAGCGGTCCAGCTAAATTTCTCTTTCTTCCTGAGGATGTCATAAAACAACTTACACTTGTCTGACGACCTTGAGATGAAATGATTGAGGGCGGCTACTCGCCCTGCTAATTTTTGCACATCTTTCTAGTTCTGCGGGGACTGTAAGTTGATGATTGCTCGTATCTGTTCGGGACTGGCTTCAATACCCCGTTGAGTTACCATGTAGCCTAGGAATTTACCAGACGATACCCCAAATGAACACTTTGTAGGGTTGAGTTTAATGTTGTACTTGCGGAGTACGTCGAAGACTTTTTCCAGATGCCTAATGTGGTCTGAAGTTTTCTTGGATTTGACCAGCATGTCATCAATGTAGACTTCCATAGTGTCGCTTAACTGTCTTTTGAACATCCTATTGACGAGACGCTGGTAAGTTGCGCCGGCATTCCTTAGACCGAAGGGCATGACTTTGTAACAATAAGTTCCTCGTTCCGTGATGAAGGCGGTCTTCTCTTGATCATCTGGGTGCATCAAGATTTGGTTGTACCCACTAAAGGCGTCCATAAAGGTTAGCATTTCATGACTAGCTGTGGCGTCGACCATGGCGTCGATATGGGGTAGTGGGAAGGAGACTTTAGGGCATGCTTTATTGATGTCGTTGAAGTCTATGCAGACACGCCATTTTTCCGTTCTTCTTTCTTACCACTAAGACGTTGGCCAACCAATCTGGGTATTTGACTTCTCTAATATTCCCTGTATCAAGTAACTGTTGAACCTCATCATTGATGATCTGATTGCGTTCTGGGGAAAGCTTACGTCGTTTCCGTTTGACGGGTTTGTGATGTGGGTCGATATTGAGCTTATGAGTGATGACTTCTGGACTGATTCCCGGCATATCTTCGTGGGACCATGCAAAACAGTCTACGTTGGTTTTGAGAAATGTTAAGAGTTCCGACCAGATGTCGTTTGGCACATCACATCCAATAAAAACGACCTGCTCTGGTTTGGTAGGATCCAAGATGACTTCGTCGAGCTGCTCATATTTCGGTTCTTTATAACATGCAGAACCAGAGCTGGATTGTAGTTGCTATAATTGAGGATTTGTTGGTGGCTAAAGGTTTCAATGCCGCTTTGTAACATTCCTTGGACTCTTGCTAATCTCCTTTGATTTCCTTGACTCCCCACCGGGTCGAAAACTTGAAGGTTTGGTGGTAGGTCGATGGGATGGCCTTCATGTCGTGAATCCAGGTTCTGCCCAAAATAATGTTGTACGATAAAGGATAGTCAATAACACAAAATTTTACCTGTTGGTTGACCCCTTGGGCGTAGACGGGCAAAGTGACTTCTCCAAAGGTTGTTTTTGCTTTGCCAGTGAATCCTATCAGAACCGTAGACTTTTTGATGACGTAGGTGTCTGGATTCAGCCCCATCTCTTTGAGGGCATCAAGCACCATAACGTTGGTGGAGCTGCCGTTATCGACAAGGACCCGTCTGATCATACAATTTCCGACGGGAAAAGATATTACCAGACCGTCATGGTGCTTGTCGGAGATGTCCCCTGCATCATATTCATCAAAGGAGATAGGGGTCATGTATTTTGCAGTGATCGCCCTTGCTGGTCTATCGATCTCATTCTCCCGAGCATGTCTCTTTGCTGCAGAATAAGTCAAACCACAAATGTCAGAATCTCCAACAATAAAATTGATAGTTTTAGTATGAGGAGGAGGTGGAGGAGGTCGAGAAGGAGAATTAGAGGTGTCTTTGTTGACGACGCCTCGAGCTTTGTCGGACATGACGTTTTTGAGGTGTCCGTTCTTCAGTAGATAGGAGACTTCTCTTCTCAAAGCCACACATTCGTTGGTGGTGTGGCCAATTTCAGCATGAAAATCACACCATTTTGAAGGATCTTTCTTCGAGTCGGGTTTGCTGGACTTCGGCGGCCATTGTACAGCTTTCCCCATCTTCGACAGGTGGTTCATCAGACCTAAAGTGTCAACACAAAAAGAATATTCATTAATTCGGGGAGGTAAGTCGGGACTGTTTTTCCAATCTGTGTCATTGTCTTCTTCCACCATTGCTACTTGTTGTGGTCGAGAGTAAGGGGCAGGACGATCATCTCTTCTCTTGGGGTGGGGCAGCCGTCTATCTGTCTTTTTGTAGGCGTTAGCTCCTTTCCTGGAATAGAGGGTTTCTTTGAGCTTGACTTGGACCATTGCTTTGGCTTATGCATCTTCAAACGTCTTGCAAGGATATTTGATGAGATCTCTCCATAAGTCTGTTTTGCCATACAACCCCTGCCTGAGTGCTTCAATTGCGGTTGGGATGTCGCACTCTGGAACCGTCACCTTCTCTCTAATGAATCGGGTTATGTAATCATTCAGGGGTTCGTCATGTCGCTGGACTACACGTTATAGATCGATTTTTTGCTTCTCTAACCCCCTGCTACTGGCGAACTGCTGATTGAACATGTTGTCGAGATGTGCAAAGGAAGTGATGCACCCATTCGGCAGGTTGATCAGCCACTTTAGGGCAAGTCCGACTAATGTTGAGCCGAAATCTTTGCACAGACTGGTCTCCCTCGTATTCTTGGGGACTGGGATTGTCATCATGCGCTGTTTGTAGGTTAATATGTGTTCTCTGGGGTCGGAGGTTCCATCGTACATTATTGGATGGACTGAACCGTTTTGGGATGTCAATTGCGTCGATGGGATCGGCATATGGTGAGTCGACATAACTGTCTAGGTTGGCTTCTTTGATGGGTGTGGGTACTTCGGGGATTTTATTTATTATGGTCATGATTTGCTGGAGCTGGTAGTTACTATTCTCGCAGATGTTGTTAAGCACAGTGACGAGGGGGCTAAATGTTTCGGGAAGGCTAGCTTGAAGGTGTTGATAATAGGTGTTTTGTGGGTACACGTTCTGAGGCTGACTGGGGGTGAACTGCTGATACGGTTATGGATGAAAGTGATAGTCTTATGCTAGCAATTGGAACCAAAACTGATTTGGGTTCAATGGCTCATTTTGTGTGCATGGTGACTTGGATTGAGTGAGCTCGTTATATGGTCCTTATTATCAAGGTGGTACGTTAATCAAACTGGTCCGTTTAATCACATTGGTACGCTTGTTTAAACAGATTGTACGCACTTATTATTTTTAATTGCTTTGGTTAAAGTCGGTTTAATAAAGGGATATTTGTTTAAATCCCCAATTTAAATTCAGTCATTACTTAGCTTTGATTATTGCTGTTTGTAAGGAGAGTTTTAAGCCTTTTTAACCTCCAATTTAGTGATTGAATTAGGAGGCTTTAGAGCTTGTAACTGCCAGTTTTAAAGGCTCTTAAATGGCTCTTAATTAGCCGTTTAAAGCTCTTGTAGCTGTTGGTTTTTGGCTATTTATAGTCAACTTCTTGATTGGAATAAAGAACCAACTGGATGATTAAAACACTTGTTTGTTACATTTCGAATTATAGTTTATAATTCGGCCTTTTTCTTTGTTTTTGACGCGTTTCCTATTCAAAGAACTGATTGTGAGTCAATAGGTCTTGTCTTGCATTCACGATCAACGAGTTAAAGGTCTAGCTTGTTAATCAACTATCCATGTTTATACAACGAGTTTTTAAACTCGTATCATTAGTGGTATCAGAGCTGTTGTTCGTGTGATCTGCCCAAAAAAAAAAAGAGCTGCTGTTCGTAATTCTTACAAACTGAAATATGGATTTTGATGATCCTGACTTTCTACAACATCTCCAAGAAGCCTTGAAGAACGTTAGAGATGGGGGGTATCGTAGGCCTCCTAGGCGTGATCTACGGGCTATGGATGAATTCAAAGTCACCGAACTTCCTGAATTTGTTGGAGGAAAAGATCCGGAAGCCTATTTGGAGTGGGAGCGCAAAATAGAGAGAATGTTCGATTTCAAGGACATTGATGATGAGAAGCGTTGCAAATATGCCATATTGAAGCTAGGACGAGGGGCTTCATTGTGGTTCGAGGGACTGAAATCCAAGAGAATACGTGAAGGGAAGGAGAAAATTACCTCTTGGGAGTCTTTGAAACGTAAGCTACGTAAAAGGTATATGCCAACAACTCATAGAATAACAACTTATCGTAAAATTGCCGAATTGAGGCAAGGAAAAATGAGTGTGGCTGAATATATTGATGAGTTTGAAAAGTTGTCCTTAATGGGAGAAATTGAGGAAATTGAGGAACAAAAACTGTCCAGATTTTTAAGGGGTCTAAATTATAATATTGCCAATACCGTAGACCTTTATCCATATTCTGATTTTGACACTCTTTGTGGACTTTGTTTAAAATTGGAAAATCAAGGGAAGGCAAAATATGGGGGAGGGTCTAGTATGGATGGTAAAGCCAAGTCTTGGGCTAAATCCGAACCTAGCTTGAAACCAAACACATCACCTAGTACCGTAGGTTCAAGTAATTCTACGGCTGCCCCTAAACTATCTAACCCAACCAAAGAAACAAGTATGTCCAAGGTGCGTTGTTTTAAGTGTCAAGGGTTTGGGAATTATCAAAATGCGTGTACAAATAAACGAGTAGTGACCTTGAGAGAAGCTGTTGAATGTCGTGAGGAGTTGTTTGAAGAGGAAAAGAGGTTGGGGGACGTATTTGTGTCTGATGAGAGTGGTGATGAGGAGGAAGAGGAAGGGTATGAGGCTCCAATTTATGACACAAATCTGGTTCTTAGAGCGCTACAAACTCAAATTTCACCTACTGATCTAGACCAACGAGATCAGTTGTTTCATACTAAATGTCTAGTGAAAGATAAGTGGTGTAGTGTAATTATTGATGGGGGGAGTTGTACCAATGCTGCTTCTAGTGAAATGGTGTCAAAATTAGGCTTAATCACTACTGCCCATCCTAGGCCATACGCACTCCATTGGCTTGATGATGGTAATAGTGTAAAAGTGCCGAAGCAAGTAAGGGTTGGTTTGACTATGGGTTCGTATGTGGATGAAGTTCTTTGTGATGTTATTCCTATAGATGCTTGTCATATTTTGTTGGGTCGTCCTTGGCAGTTTGATAGGGACGTGATTCATAAAGGGAGAAGCAATGAGTATGAATTGAGAGACAAAGGCAAGAAAATTGTGCTAAAGCCTATGTCATCTCAGGCGGTTCGATCCATGAGTGTGAAACAAAGAAAAAGGCCGAATCTCACCATGTTGGCTAGTGAACGAGAAATTGAGCAAACTCTTGATCATGGAGAGTTGGTGTATTTGCTCGTGGCTAAGGAGAGTCCAATTGAAGGCCAAGATTGGAAAGAAGTGTAACACCCCCGATTTATTAACTGAAAATAAATAAGAAATAATATATACTTTATAAAAATTTGCGGAAGCTTATACCTAAATCGGAGGTATCACCGCCACACTCGACCACACTGTCAAGTGCTAAGGCTTACAAAACTTAAACTATTACAACTCAATTACTAGGTGATCTATTTACAACTGAAAAGTACTCCCTCCATTCCTTTATGTTGTTCCCATAAAGAATGTTGGGGGGTTTTTAAGAAAACTGAATCTTTGTTTGTATTGGGATAAGAGTAATGATTGGGTGTAAGAATAATGATTGTGTGTAAGAGATTATATATTTAAAATAAAGTAAGGAGAGAGAAAATATTAAATAAATAAGATAAATGAGAGATATTTCATTAACAAAATAATCAGATTAAAATCGAACCAGAAAAAGAACAAAATTAGAACAGCTCTAAATCGAACCACTAAATCGAACCAGAAAATTCGATTTAAAATATAACCAAAAAATAAGAAAATCCAACAAAAATCCAGAAATTTAGACTTCAATAACTCACAAATTCGTGAACAAATTCGAGCACAATTCAACCCATAAATACGAACATATTCAACCCAGAAAATCAGGAAAATTCAACCCAAATCGAACAAATTAAACCCAGAAAATTAAACCCAGAAATTCAACCCAGAAAATTAAACCCAGAAAATTAAACCCAGAAAATTAAACCCAGAAATTAAACCCAAATCTTAAACCCAAATCGAACAAATTCAACCAAAATTAAACCCAGAAATTCGAGAAAGTTCAACCAAAATCAACCCAAAAATTAGACAAGAAAATCGAGATAATTCAACCCAAATTTAGACCAAAATAAACCCCAAAAAATCGACCAAAATCAAACCAAAATTCGAGAACATTCAACCCGAAATTCGACAAAAATTTCGACAAAAAGTTCGTCCAAAATCAACCAAAAATTCGACAAAAATTAAACCAAAAACTCGACCAAAATCAACCAAAAAAACAACCCAGAAATTCGTCATAAGTTCGCAAAAAAAAAACCCTAAAAATTTGAAACGTGAATACAAAAATAAATAAATACCCAATTGATCTCAATTTCACGATTTTGAGGATTTAGAGGTCAAATTCGACCATGAAAACTCTAGATCTAGGGTTTTCGTGGTCGAATTTCACCATCTAAAACCATAATACGTATTCTACAGCTTTTTCGGGTGGTGGTGGCGGTGGCGGAGTTGTGGTGGTGGTGGCGGCGATATTGAACGAGGAGAGAGAAAAGTGAGAGAGGAAGGAGGAGAGAGAGAAAAGTGAGAGGAGGAATATGAAAATGAAGAACATCTTTGATGTTCTTGAGGGTATCACCAATCGAAACAGAGAAAGGAAGGAGGAGAGAGAGAAAAATGAAAGGAGGTTGAAGAGAGAGAGAGAAATCAGTGAGGTGAGAGAGAGAGAAATCAGAGAGGTGAGAGAGAGTGAAATCAGAGAGTGAAATCAGAGAGGTGAGAGAGAGTGAAATCAGAGAGGTGAGAGAGAGTGAAAGTGACGGTAGTGGGGTGGGGTTATGGGGGATGGGAAATTAATTAAATAAGGGTGGTGGGGAAAAAGAGGGTGGAAAAAGGGTAGAATCTTAGGGTTTTTTGGTAAATAGTGGGGAATCTTAGGGTAAATTGGTAAAAAAACTATGGCCAAAAATAGTAAAGATTCAGTAGGGGAACAACAAAAAGAAATGCCAAAAAAGGAAATGGGAACAACAAAAAGGAATGGAGGGAGTATTAAACTATCATAAAAGAATTAACGATAACACTTGAACTCCTTCAACTTGAACTACGATCCTTCACGATCAATCTGCTCCAGTCAATCTTGACTGCTCACCATAGAGGACAAATTCCAAAAGGGTCGTCGCAGAGCCACCATAAGAAAAAGACATGGCCACAAACACACATAACAAATAAACACACACGTCAGCAAAAGCTGAGTAATCAAAGCTTATTGAATAACCCGACATATAATAATAATAATAATAATAATAATAATAATAATAATAATAATAATAATAATAATAATAATAATAATAATAATAATAATAATAATAATTTAACAAACACATAAGTACAAATTGATAAACAATTCTTATAAAACTAGTACCTATAACCATAAGTAACAAGGGTTTATTGTTAATTTCTTATAAGTTTACCATAAGAGGAATGTGGGTCGAGTCCACCACCCAATAGTATATATTGAACTATTGGATGTAACCACCAGAGATATGTGGATCGCGTCCACCACCCATTAGTATATATTAAACTATTGGATGTAACCACCAGAAAAATGTGAATCTAATCCACCACCCAATAGTATTGGACTATTGGATGTAACCACCAAATAGGTCTTAATCTTTAAGTGTGCACACCCCCCGGTGAGTGTTTTTAACTCAAAGGAGTAGATTAAGCCTAGCGTCGTGCTCATGGCTCCGACCAAATAATAAAGCACAATGTGCTATATTCAACCGGTTCATATATTATCTTAGGAGAGACTGCACTACAAGATGATCAATTATCATCCCCTAAATTAATTAGACCAAACCCGAAGGTGATAATAAAACCAACTCCTATATAGTAATACTCATCAAAAGAAATTCGGTACTGACGAGTTTCGATCAAACCATACATTTAAACATGAACATGACCGATATATATACACTGCTCATTTAAGAGTTGCACAGACGAAGTTTATGCACATTCTCAAAACATAAAATTTATCCATTCTATAACATATCAATCTTAATCCAAAATTTCACATCTTAAATAAAAATAACATAAATTGGGTACGATTATGCATATAATAAGACACATAACTTAACACCAAAATATATATAAGCATATCACAACTCCAACACTCAATGTGTGGATTATAAAAACTAATAGTATTTTAAAGTGTACAACGAATATGCGACACTCAACCCATATAGTCTTAAAATACTTAGTATCTATGAAGCTACACCTCAACCATATATAATTACGCTATATTCTCCAGATTATTTGATATGTAAACTATCAATTAAAAACATTTTTGATAATAACTATCATATATCCTAATTAACCATAATCGAATAAGATTAAAATAACCAATAGCAATCTGGGACCAACTACTCACCGATTGCACGCAAACAACCAATATCACAACACCGATAATTAATACCTTTAAAAGCAATATCAATCCAACTCAAAACATCATATTATATGTCACAAATAATATGGGTACAATAGTAGTGTATAGTACATACAATTCCAAGAAATATGTGCAACGTACAATTGACAGGTAATATACTTCGTATAAACGACTCGAATAGACTAAATACGTGTGATTACAACTAATAATATACACGAACAATTTGAAGGGACTAAGCGTGATTACCTTCCGATGATTGTTTATATTCAAGTATCCGAACAGATCGAAGAACCAGGTAAAAGGATGATTACGGCTATTATTTTTAGTTGATAAAGATCATGATTTGGTTGATCATGAGAGGTCTAATCATAAGGATGCAGATTTGGTATTGAAACTAAATATCAAAATTGGTTTCATGTGATAGATAAGTGCGCATGCACAACATTGGTATACGAAATCTTGAGCTTGAGCACAAACAACCGTACAAGCGAAATGTTCAGTTAGCGAATGAATGTATGACGACCGAGAAGGTAATTAGGGTTAAAGGTATTTATAAGCTCAAAAAATATGTGTCCTAATAAAATAAAATAGGGTTTTAAACTTTTTGAAATTTTTTAAAAGGGACTAACTAAAAACGGAAATAATTATATTTTGACTATAAAATATTTTATAAAATTATAAAATATAGGACTATTACAATCTACCTCCCTTTAAAGAAGAGTTATAAAAATACAGGGTATTACAATCTACCATCCTTAAAGGAAGTTTCATCCCGAAACTTAAAGTTATAAAAATATAGGGTATTACAAGAAGGCAGTCCCATTGCCGAATTGCTGTTTGAGTTCAAGGATGTATTTCCGGATGAATTACCACCAGGTTTGCCCCCTATTCGTGGTATTGAACATCAAATTGATCTTATTCCAGGAACTTCTTTGCCTAATAAGGCTGCCTATCGTTGCAATCCGGAGGAAACAAAGGAATTACAAAAGCAAATTGATGAACTTGTGAATCGAGGCTATGTTAGAGAAAGCTTGAGTCCATGTGCTGTTCCGGTGTTGCTTGTGCCTAAGAAAGATGGAACATGGCGAATGTGTGTTGATAGTAGGGCTGTGAATAACATTACCATCAAGTATCGTTTTCCAATTCCGAGACTTGATGATATGTTAGATGAGCTCCATGGTTCGAAGTTGTTCTCAAAAATTGATTTGCGAAGTGGTTATCATCAGATTCGGATGCGTGAAGGAGATGAGTGGAAAACGGCTTTCAAGACAAAACATGGTTTGTATGAGTGGACCGTCATGCCATTTGGTCTCACTAATGCTCCTAGTACGTTTATGAGGCTAATGAACGAAGTGCTTAAGTCATTTTTGGGCAGATTCGTTGTGGTATATCTTGATGACATCTTGGTGTATAGTAGGAACGAAGAGGAGCATCTGATTCATTTGAGGGATGTTTTTGAAACACTTAGAGCTCAAAGACTCTATGGGAAGCTAGAGAAGTGTTCATTCCTTGTTGACAATGTTGTATTCTTGGGCTATGTGGTTTCGAAAGATGGAGTGTCCGTGGATCAGTCCAAAATCGAGGCTATCAAATCGTGGCCTAATCCTAAAACTATAAGTGAGGTGCGTTCATTTCATGGTCTTGCTTCATTTTATAGACATTTCATTCGTGATTTCAGTACTATTACTAGTCCTATCACTAGTTGCTTGAAGAAAGGTGCTTTTGTATGGGGAGAGGACGCTCAAAAGGCGTTTGATGTGATTAAAGAGCGTTTGTGTGCTGCTCCTATTTTGGCGCTGCCAGATTTCTCTCAACCTTTTGAGGTCGAGTGTGATGCTAGTGGAGTGGGGATTGGTGCTGTTTTGATCCAAGGTAAGCGTCCCATAGCTTATTTTTCGGAAAAGTTAGGGGGTGCTCGTTTGAATTATTGCACTTATGATAAAGAGTTCTATGCCATTGTTAGAGCTTTGGATCATTGGAGTCATTATTTGCGTTCTAGCCACTTTGTTTTGCATTCTGATCATGAATCTTTGAAGTATATTAATGGGCAACAAAAATTGAGCCCAAGGCATGCTAAATGGGTTGAGTTCTTGCAATCCTTTCATTTTTCTTTGAAATACAAAGATGGTAAAAGCAATGTGGTGGCTGATGCATTATCACGAAGGTACACTTTGCTTGCTACACTTGATGTTCGTTTGTTGGGGTTTGAGACCTTAAAAGATTATTATCATGATGATGGTGATTTTGGAGTTGCATTCGAGAAATGTGCAGTTGGTGCTTATGGGGAGTACATGTTGCAAGATGGGTTTCTTTTCAAAGGTAATCGCCTTTGTATTCCTAAGCATTCAATTCGTGAGTTACTAGTGCGTGAGGCTCATGGTGGAGGATTGGCTGGTCACTTTGGCATAGCCAAGACCTTGGAAATCTTGAGAGAACATTTCTTTTGGCCTAAAATGTTAGGTGATGTAACGAACATTGTGAATAAATGTGTGACTTGTCATATGGCCAAGAGTTCTTTCAAACCCGGTTTATACTCACCTTTGCCGGTTCCAGTTCGCCCTTGGGAAGATGTATCCATGGATTTTATAGTGGCTTTGTCTCGTACTCAAAGAGGTAAGGATGCTATTATGGTCGTGGTGGATAGATTTTCAAAAATGGCTCACTTCGTTGCTTGTCACAAAACGGATGATGCTTGTAATGTGGCTGATTTGTATTATAAGGAGATTGTTCGTTTACATGGAATTCCAAAGACTATTGTTTCTGATCGAGATTCCAAGCTCTTGAGTTACTTTTGGAATACATTGTGGAGAGAGGTGGGAACCAAGTTGTTGTTTAGCACTTCACATCATCCTCAAACTGATGGGCAAACAGAGGTGACAAATCGAACCTTGGGAACGCTATTGAGAGGGTTGGTAAGTAAAACGCAAAAGGATTGGGATGTCAAGCTTGCTCACGCTGAATTTGCTTATAATCGGTCTCCTACTTATGCTACTGGTCATTCTCCATTTGAGGTAGTATATGGGATTAATCCATACTTGCCCTTGGATTTAATTCCATTACCAAAAGATGAGTTGGTTCACAAGGATGCCGATGCTAAGTTAAAGTCTATGATGAAACTGCACCAACAAGTTCGTGAGCGAATTGA
Source organism: Spinacia oleracea (assembly GCF_020520425.1). Lineage (NCBI taxonomy): Eukaryota > Viridiplantae > Streptophyta > Magnoliopsida > Caryophyllales > Amaranthaceae > Spinacia > Spinacia oleracea. Next base: position 113,304,244 of record NC_079489.1, read on the forward strand.
AGCTATTAATGCCTCTTATAAACAGAAATCAAATAAGAATCGCAAACCGAGGTTGTTTGAAGAAGGTGATTTGGTTTGGGTTCATTTAAGGAAAGAGCGTTTTCCAAGCAAACGCAAGAACAAGCTTATGCCTAGGGCTGAAGGTCCTTACAAGGTGGTTGCACGTGTGAATGATAATGCTTACAAGATTGAGCTTCCGGGAGACTATGGTGTCCATGCTACTTTCAATGTAGGTGATCTTTCACCTTATCTTGATGATGATGGCCTTGCTGAATTGAGGTCAATTCCTTTTAAAGGGGGAGGGGATGATACGGTTATGGATGAAAGTGATAGTCTTATGCTAGCAATTGGAACCAAAACTGATTTGGGTTCAATGGCTCATTTTGTGTGCATGGTGACTTAGATTGAGTGAGCTCGTTATATGGTCCTTATTATCAAGGTGGTACATTAATCAAACTGGTCCGTTTAATCACATTGGTCCGCTTGTTTAAACAGATTGTACGCACTTATTATTTTTAATTGCTTTGGTTAAAGTCGGTTTAATAAAGGGATATTTGTTTAAATCCCCAATTTAAATTCAGTCATTACTTAGCTTTGATTATTGTTGTTTGTAAGGAGAGTTTTAAGCCTTTGTAACCTCCAATTTAGTGATTGAATTAGGAGGCTTTAGAGCTTGTAACTGCCAATTTTAAAGGCTCTTAAATGGCTCTTAATTAGCCGTTTAAAGCTCTTGTAGCTGTTGGTTTTTGGCTATTTATAGTCAGCTTCTTGATTGGAATAAAGAACCAACTGGATGATTAAAACACTTGTTTGTTACATTTCGAATTATAGTTTATAATTCGGCCTTTTTCTTTGTTTTGGACGCGTTTCCTATTCAAAGAACTGATTGTGAGTCAATAGGTCTTGTCTTGCATTCACGATCAACGAGTTAAAGGTCTAGCTTGTTAATCAACTATCCATGTTTATACAACGAGTTTTTAAACTCGTATCAACTACAGCACGACCTGATGCATGATGGGAGTTGTCCCCTAGGCAGCATTTGTACCTGTCACATAAGGAAAAGGAGTTACAAAGTCGTGGATAACCAGAACAACTGACCTTATAGGAGTGTTATGAATAGAATAGTTTCTCGTGGAATCCGGGTGGAGTGGCGTGTGCGGGAAAGCTGCTTGCGGTGCCTGACTGACCAAGGGGGTCGCCATCATCTGAGGAGGTGCTCCTGGTGCCAAGGTGGCGAGATTGTCAACAGGTTGGACGACCTGATGAGCCAGCAATTGATTCCATGGTGCTTGGGTTGCTGGAGGTGATGCCGGCCTTTACGGTGGTGCCGGGGCAGGAGCTGATGTCGTCATGGCTACCGTTGGAGGTGGTAGTGGGTGAGACACCGGGTGGAAAGCAGGTGCCAACATGGGAACAGACGTCACTGCTTGGGATACGCCGACCTGAGACAAGATGGCTTGGGCGGCCGTCGAAGCCATGACGGTCGTCGAGGCGCTTATGGAAAGTGCTTGGTTTGGAGGAGGAGGTAACTAACCCGGATTTGGGCAGGGTTGGCTTATCAGGGGCTCGAATTCGTGGATTTGCTCGAGGATTGGGCCTCCAGGTTCGCCAGACAGTTCGTGAAGAGGATGGGCAGGAGCAACATCGAGATCGAGACGGGGATTCATCCTGGAGGTATCTCGACGGTATTGGAATCTGGACCCGGTGGCGATGGAGATGGCAGATCTGACCTGCGACTGCAAAGCTTCGTTCTCCCTTTGGAGGAGGCTGATGCATTGCTCCATGGCTTCAATGCGATAAGTGACATTATTGGAGGAAATTTCATTTTCGGACATGGTGTTTGGATTGGGATTACCGAGCTTCTTTTGATTGTCAGCCCCACGATTACCGAGGAAATTTTTTTGGACAAATTCTACTTAGAGTTGAACTTTCCTTTAGGAAGGTACTAACAATTGATTCAGCAAGATAATACGAGATAATGAGTGTAATTCGTAAGAGAAAAGAGAGTATACATTATTAGCTAGTGAACATGTGTTTACAAGGGAGCCTTTTAGGCCATTTTATAGGCCTCGCACAAACGTGTAACATATGTAAATAATGTACATAATTGGATGTAATTAAGATGGTTAATGCTGCGCTCCTAAACTCAAGCTTACACATTTAATCATCCGTTTATAACCGTTGCCGTCACACTCAACCGTTGGGGTCAAGTCGTCCAGTCATAACTCATGCCTTGCTGGCTGCCATGTACATCCCGTGATGGCACACTTGAGACACATCACCAGGAGGGTATTTTCCCCCCTAACAGCTGGCTCTTATATAAATAGAGGGCTTTCGAATCATTTTCTTTGCACCTCTTCTTCCCTGTTCTGTTTCTCCCTCTACTTCTTCTCAAAAAAAGAAAGCAAATGGATGTGTCTTTTGAAAATGCCTTAAACTCGTGGCTTACATAGTTCAATGCAATCACTCCGTTTTTGAGTAGTTTACTCACCGATCTATGTCTAAGGAGTATATGCCTCTTCTTACCATTATAGTTTCTATTATTAGCCACACCAATCGCAGCTTGTGAGTTTTTATGCAAATACACGGGGAAGATCTTTCCCCCCACAATAGAGATCGTAGAGGAGTTTGCTTGTGGTAGAGACCCAATGCCGCTCGTGATTGGCGAGACATGGCTAGGTCTTGATATGCTGAAGTCGGACCCCTCTTCCATACCTTCGGGAAACCCGACGCTACTCCAAGTAAGAATCTGGAGTTTCTTGTATATTAAAATTTGTATTTGTATTTAGAACATTTAATATTGAATTTTTTTTTGTATTTACCCCAAGGTCTAGCTTATGGAGAGACTCATGTTGGTGGCACCACCAGAGAAAATGGCAAGCTATAATAGAAAGGGGTTCACTGTGCGACCCATGTTGTATGGCCGACTTTCTTTGGATGAGTGGCGCTGCGCACTCTCGGGGATTGGATCTTCCATCTGGTGGGTAATTCCGTGGTGGGGAATTGCTTCCATGAGACATGCACCTGGTTCTACTATTTTGAGGGTGCCTAGCCTTTCTGCACTAGTCTTCTACTCTCCTGCTCGAGTGATGAGACAATATGGCTTGAGGCAAGAGATTCCGGATTGTGCTATGGAGCATCCGAAGCCCGTTGTACTGAACATTGATTGTCTTACATGGTGGAGGAGGTATTGGGTCGCCAAACCATTCTTGAACATTCAATTCCCACCCGAGCCTGTTACTTTGTCTGCGGGGTATGTTGTATGGATGAAATGTCCAAGCCAGAGGGACATTTCTCTCTCCGAGCCTGTGGGAGCCAAAGGTTCTGAAGTTAGACATCCTGCATCAATTTCTTATGAAGAGGGAGATGAGAGCGTGGCCCATTCAGTGCTTGACCACTTCGGGTCCAGAGGAGGCTCATCATCATCCCGTCTTGGAAGATTTGTTGGTTCCTTCTCCCGTCGCTTGGGCAAGGGGAAGATGGATGAATGATTGCGAGAAGGGCAAGGGGATAGTACTCGAGGTGCTAAGACTCAAGAGCATAGTTGCCCAACCCCATATCTTTGTTGGCTTGACATGTTTAGAATTGTATATGTAGTAAATGTGCTGTAGAGTGTGTTTAGAAATGTGTTTAGTGGAAGTGAAAAGGATTTGGATAACTTTGCTTCACTTGATCCCAACCTTGTAATCTAATTAGATTGAATTGAGGCTTTAGAGCCAAAATAATAGTTATTTGAAAGTTGTGCCAAATTCCGCTTGAACATGCTTTTCATTTGATTTGCACATTTGGAATAAGGACAACAACAACAATTGAACTTTGAATTTGATTTGGTTTTTAGGATGCCCTTAATTGAGGAACATTTGATTTTTTGAATATTAAGGTGGCCGGGCCTCGGAATGAGGTTGCCTACGTGTCCCGTTAAGGAATCAGGCCGAACGTAGTTCTAACTTACATAACTTTTTGAACATTGAACTTCAATTTGAATTTAGATATAGAACTTCTTGAGTTGATCCAGGTTCGTCAAAGAACGGAACTTGATCCCATCCACATCTGTTAATTCAACTGCTCCCTTGGAAAGGATTTTCTTGACAATGTATGGCCTAGTCAAGTTGGGTCTGAATTTTCCCCTTGGATCCATGACACTCTTGCGAAGGTCTTTCAGGACAAGCTCACCTTCTTTGATATTTCGGGTTTTGACCCTTTTGTTGAAATGTATGGCCACCCGGCGCTGATAGACTTGTACATGGTGAGCGGCTTGAAGTCGGCGCTCATCGAGCATGACTAGCTCATCGTATCTCGGTTGTACCCAATGCAACTTCTGGGATTTTTCTTTCTAGGAATATCCTTAAAGAAGGCAGTTCCAGCTCAATAGGTTGCGCCAGTTGAAGTGCGAATTGAAGTTCGATACCCCCACAATGCAAAGTGTAGTTTTTGGAGATAGTCTTTGTAATTGGTTGTCATCTTCATGATGATAGTCTTGACATTTTTGTTGGCCGCTTCGACTGCCTCGTTGGTCTGTGGGCGATAAGGAGAAGAACGGTGATGTTGAATTTTGTACTCGGTGAATAGATCTTCAAACTCGCCTTGGAAATGGGTTCCTTGATCACTGATAAACTCGTGAGGAACGTCGTATCTGCATATGATGTTTTCTTGAATGAACTGGGCCACTTGTTTGGAACCCAATACTTTGAAAGATTTGGCTTCGACCCAGTTAGTGAAATAATCGATTGCAACCAGTATAAATTCATGACCCTCGGTGCCTGTTGAAGTGACCTTGCCCATGACATCGATACCCCAAGCTGAGAATGGCCATGGTGATGACTGTGAATATAGCAAGGATGGAGGAATCTGCTTTAGGTTTGCAGACTTTTGACAAATAGGACACCTCTTGACAAAGAAGTAGCAGTCCTGCTCGAGGGTGGTCTAGTAATACCGAGCCCTAATGACTTTGAGAGCTAACATTCTCCCATTCATGTGAGTGTCACCGACCCCGGCATGTACGGTCTCCATGACCTTTTGTGCTTCGTGTTTTTCAACACATCGGAGATTGAGGCCGTCGGGAGACCTTTTGTATAGGAAGCCACCTTCTAGAACAAAGTTTGCTGATTGAAGGTGCAAACCCCTTTGATTTTTGCTTGAAAAATGTAGTGGATATTCAGAAGTTTGTAGGTACCTTAGAATGTCTGAAAACCAAGGTTCATCTTCGTCAGGCTCGACATCTTCAATAGCATGGACGACATACGTTTCTTCTTGATGGGTTTCAATTGTAAGTGGCATTTTAGCCGTCCATTTGGAATGTTGATCATTGATGCTAGTTTTGCCAGTGCATCGGCAAACTGATTCTCTTCTCTGGGCAGGTATGTGTAACGAAGATCTTCCACTTGTTTGGAAAGATTTTTGAGATAGGACTGGTAAAGGTCCAAACTTTGACTTCTGACCTTCCATTTGCCGGAAATTTGGTTGATGATTAGGGAAGAGTCTCCGTACACGCGAAGTTTCTAGACACCTAATGCTATGGTGGCTTTCAGGCCCATGATGCATGCTTCATATTCAGCTGCATTGTTTGTAACATTGAATTGTAGTTTTGTTGAGATTGGAGTGTGAGTGCCATCTGGAGCTATTAGGATTACCGCGACACCGCATCCACATTGATTGGAGGCACCGTCAAAAGGCAACGATAGGGCAGTCGACTAGGAAATCAGAAACCACTGAACCCTTGATAGAATTTTAAGGGGTGTACTTTAGATCAAATTCAGCTAGCATAACCAACCATATAGACAGCCGTCCGTTGAGAGCCGGTTTTTTAATAGGAACTTGAGAGGATCTGCTTTGCAAATTACATGCACTGTATGGGAGAGCATGTAATGTCTGAGTTTCTTTGTGGCCCAAACCAAAGCGACACTGAGCCTTTCGAGTTGAGTGTATCTGGTTTCTTACTCGAGTAGCTTCTTGCTCAAATAGTACACGGTGTTTTCTTTGCCTTCGATTTCTTGGGCAAGCATACCCCCAACTGTTGAGTCAGTCGTCGCAAGATAAAGCCTGAGTGGGATACCCGGTATTTTCGGCTTCAACACTGGTGGATTTGAAAGATAAGATAGCCCTTGATGGTGTCAAATGCATGTTGACAGTCTTTGTTGTAGGGGAATACAGTTAAAAACATATTAACACAACGGAAAATTCCCAAAGCCAGGAACCATGAATAAAGTACAGATCAAGCAGACTTACGTTTGTAGCGTGTTTCCCCTAGATTCAACGTACCACGAACACGAACAAGAACTCCAGATTTCGTTGCTCTACTTGGTTCACCGACACGTTCAGATCCGTCTTGAGATCGATGGCTTAGAAGTTACTCAAGATATTTTTGCATTTAGGGAAGAACAGCTTGAACGGAGGCTCAAAAGAGATTAGGGTTTCTCTTTTGATTTAGGTTAAACAGAATTACGTAAAGTGTTGGAAAAACATAATGAGAGGGGTGGTGTTATAAACATAATGGGAGGGCCCTTACCTACAAGGGTTCTTATCGAACGGTGGTTGGGACGGCATCCAAATGGCACAATTGGAGAAAAAAGTGGGTTGTTCTTCATACGTCTGATAAGGAGATGTCCTTGCGTATGAATCACTAGACGAAGAAACCTCGCTTTTCTGGGAAGAACGAACCATTTCCTCCGGTGTCTGCACGGGAGTGGGAGCATATCTCCTCCTTCTTTAAAGCCAAGCAATACACCATGGCACAAAGACCGTGTGGGTGCCGGAGAGCTGGTTTCCTCACCTTGATCAGTTTGAAGATATACCTTCCTCTCGGTTGTGGGCATGTGTCTATATATGCCGAGAGGTGATGATTTAAGTTGGCCTGCTAATAATTTTTCATAGCGTCTAGTTTATGACCAGTGTTGTTTCTTTTTCAGACGAAGCCATAGAGAAATTGGACGACTCCTCCAAGGGCGTGGTGAATATGCCCGAGTGGTTGGCCGAGGTGCTTAGTGAAATCACTCTCAAGGTCATTGAGAAACAGAAGGAAGAAGAGCAGGGGGGAGCACGACTATCCCTCAGACGGATATCCAAAAGGTAGGCGTCTTTGCCACTTATATACTATCTTTTGGGGAGTTGTACTAACGATGTTGCCTTTTTCATAAGGTAGTGGAGAAGGCCTCATCCACTATCTTGCAGTTTGGTAAACGCAAGGCGTGAACGACTGGAAAGCCTTAATTTTGCACCCCGCGAGGTATGAAAGTAGAGGCGTCTTCTAAACAGCGAAAGGCCGCTGCAGAAGGCGAGCCTCCTTCTGGGGGTTTCTCCTGTGCGGACGTTGCGCAGGGTCCTGTTCCCCAAGACCCTTTGGGAGGCATTTCCGAGGTCGTCCGCCGTAACATTCATCCTTTGACTGTTGAAAGAGCTAGGAGTTCAGGGGGTAAATTCTATTCCAACATCGTAAGCACTTGCCGTTGTTCTTCTGGTAGTTCTATCTGTTAGGTTATGATACATATGAACAACATAAATCATGCGGAAAAACCTTAATGCTAGGAATCATATTAATTTCACATAATCATATTATTAGTCTAGGATGCATACACTTTGTAGCGTGCCCTCCCTAGCTGCGCCCGAACCGAACAAGAACAAGTCTTTAGGACTCCAAGTGTCGTCCCTCCGTAGATAGTCCACAGCACGTCCAGATCCGCCTTAAGATTGACCAACTAGAATCGCCCTTAAGGTACTATTATTTTCGGCTAAATAGGCAAGGTTTATGGCTAATTTTTCTGCTTAAAAATCCTAGCTTTTATTATCTGAATACTTGTTAAACTCTCGTCTCTAAATTTGTGACCCTAGGCACGTATTTATAGAGTTATGGAAAAGGATTTAGAATCCTATTAGAATACTAATTTATTTAATTAGAATCCCTTTAGAACTCTATTTAATTAATTTCTCTCTTCTAGGATTAGGATTTAATCATAGCACGAATTCCGATAGCTTTAGGATTCGTATAGCACACGGCCGCACACGAGCACGAGCACCGCACAGCCCGCGTGCATGCCTCGCAGCCCACGCGAGCTGCACGGCTCGCAGTCCATTGCTCGCAGCCCACTTTGTTCCGCGCGCGCGCCATGCCTTGTTGGGCCAGGCCTTGCGCTGGGCCTGGCGAGGCTTTGGCGTGTGTGTTGATGCGCATGGCTTGCTGGGCGAGGGCCTGGCTTCGTGCTGGGCCTTCGTCTAGCAAGTCTCGTCCGATGCTAATTCGTACGATGCGCTTCCGATTAAATTCCCGATTTCGGAATTCATTTCCGATACGAACAATATTTAACATTTCCGATTCCGGAATTAATTTCCGTTTCGAACAAATATTTAATATTTCCGTTTCCGGAATTATTTTCCGATTCCGATAATATTTCCGATTCTGACAACATTTCTGTTTCCGGCAATATTTCCGATTCCGGTAATATTTCCATTTCCGATAATATTTTCCGATACGTACCATGTTTCCTTTTCCGACAACATCTACGACTTGGATAATATTTATATTTCCGATACGATCCATATTTCCGTTTCCGGCAATATCATCGTTTCCGGGGTATTCAGTTACTTGCCTTTGACGATCTCAGCTCCCACTAAAACCAAGATCCGTCGATTCCGAATATCCATAGATGGAGTATTTAATGACATTAAATACTTGATCCGTTTACGTACTATTTGTGTGACCCTACGGGTTCAGTCAAGAGTAAGCTGTGGATAATATCATTAATTCCACTTGAACTGAAGCGGCCTCTAGCTAGGCATTCAGCTCACTTGATCTCACTGAATTATTAACTTGTTTAATTAATACTGAACCGCATTTATTAGACTTAACATTAAATGCATACTTGTACCAAGGGCATTATTTCCTTCACTATCGTCTCACCAAGGGATTCTAAAGCTTTTTTTTTCTAGTAGAGATACCTGACCCTCAAAAAGCTAGACGCTGAACTTGAGCAGATCCCTTCTTCCAGCCAATTTTCCTCCAGGGACAAGGCTAACATCATGGGAAGCATGCGTACCGCCATCCAAAAGAATATGCCAAGACCCTTCCAGAGGCGGCTGAAACTCAACTCGCAGCATTGCAGTCTTGCGCGTTGGACGTAAGTAACATCTATCCAATATTTTAACATTTTAATTTCCATGTGTCAATGTTTTCACTCCTAATTTCTTTCGCGGCCTGCAGATGTTCATTTAGCTGGACTCATTGAAGACCTGGTGTACTGCCCTGGTCAAGGAAGAGATCAAGGCTCGCCCTTCAAGTTGGGGAACACCATCTGACCACCTTAAAGAAGCTCCGCTTGATTATGCAGGAGACGGTCGACTCACAAGCCGCCTCCCTGACTACTCTTCGTCCTGACAACATAAGGCGTCTTCATCAGATAACCAAAATTTTGATGAGATGGAGGACCTTGCAAAGAAACGCAAGGGAAAAGAAGAGGAGTTACAACATCTAGATGAGAAATTCGTTTGTTGGAGTCCCAACTTGATGAGGCTCGGCGAGAGGCGACCAACTCCAAGGAGGTGCGCGCCCAATCTTTTGCTTTGGGAAAACAATATTTTGTATATTTACTTCCGAAAAAACTTTTTCTTTGAATAATGTCTTGTATGTTCCCTCCCTTAGGAGGAATCTTGTTTCGGGTGCCCTTCTCAAAAAAATTGGCCTAAAACTTGTCTTTGAGGCGAACAAGAATGTTATCTCTAAGAATGGATACTTTGTTGGAAAAGGTTACCTTAGTGAAAGATTTTTTGTGTTGAATGTTTTGAACAACAATGAAAGTACTTTTTCTTTTACTTATATCGTTGCATCTACAGATGCTTGGCACAATCGATTAGGACATTTAAATGTTTCTTACATGAGAAAGTTAAAGGGTATGAACTTTAGTTATTTTGATAAAATTGACAAAGCTTCTAAATGTCCTATTTGTGTTGAAGCCAAACATAGTAAGAAACCTTTTAAGCAAGTAGTAACGAGAAGTAATAAATTGTTGGATTTGATTCACTCGGATTTAGCGGACTTTAAAAATTGCACTACTAGTAGAGACGGGAAAAATTACTACATAACTTTTGTTGATGATTTTTCAAGGTTTACTAAAGTTTATCTTTTGAAAACTAAGGATGAGGCTAAAAAGTGCATTTGTAAAGTATAAAGTTGACGTTGAAAATCAACTTGACCTTAAAATTAAAAGAGTTAGTACCGATATAGGCAGGGTCGGTCCTGACTTTTTTGTGGCCTTTGGGCGAAACAAAAAAAAAATAGGCCCGTATAAAGGTACATGGACAAAAAATTTCTCATAAATGTGATTTACTTTATTATTGAAAAAATATATGTAAATAATAGACATTTCACTTCTTAAGACTTAATTACTCTATTCTAATTAAAATAGCCACAAAAATATGAAAGAAATATTTTGAATAATTAAAGGATAACTAAACTTAAAATTGAAAACGACAATGATGTAGTAACGGACCATTTATCAAGTCGGTAATAATTTATTATTTTTTCTAAACTCCTAATTAAAACAAAGAGTGTGATCAAATTAAGAAAAGAAGAAGAAAGCATTATAATATAAGAATTGTACATGGCTCTATTTTGCGGTGTTCATTCGGATTCAAATTAGATAATACAATATATTTAATTTGCATAGGTAGTAAATAGAAATAACAAAAATGGAACGAAAAAATCCAAAGAAAAACTAAGGCTGGTCGGCCTCGAACACGGGTAGCTTATTAAAACCACACGCATGAAACCACTGGGCTGCATTGCCGAAGTAGTAACAAGTTTGCATGCCATATAAAAAAATTCTACTTTGATTAGCTTAAGTGATAATGGGCCTTTTCCCCTGGGGCCCAGGGCGACGGCCCCTGCCCTGCCCCAGGGCCGAGACTGGATATAGGTGGTGAATATGGAAAATGTTCTTTAAAATAATTTTTTGAAGCCAATGGAATCATCCATGAGTTAAGATCTCCTTACACCCCACAACAAAATGGTATTGCCAAAAGGAAAAACAAATCTTTAAAAGAGACTATGAACTCCATGCTTTTAAGTTCTGGATTATCCAACAACATGTGGGGGAGGGGGGGAGGGGAGGCTGTTTTATCCGCTTGTTATGTACTCAATAGAGTGTCCCATACAAAATTGGATAACACACCCTATGAGCTTTTGAAGGATTATAGTCCTAATATGAGTATTTTGAAAGTGTGGAGGTGCTTAGCCAAGGTTGCTTTTCCAGATTTTAAGAAAACCACCATTGGGTCTAAAATTTTTGATTGTGTGTTCATGGGTTATGCTCATAATAATGCCGCATATAGATTCATGTTTTTGAGTGATCATTCTATTTGTGAATCTAGGGATGCGTTTTCATTGAGCATACTTTCCCATTGAAATCCTCTTTGTCTTCTCATGTGCATGAGTCAAGTGTTGATGTGCCTTTGGATGTTTCTTTGCCTAATCATAGTGTTCCACCTCCTCCCAATATAGTGGAAGAATTCCAACCTAGGAAGAGTAAGAGGCTTAGAGTAGAGACTACCTTTGGATCGGATTTCTATAACGTTTTTCTGGTTGAAGACTTTGATCACTACCTCAAAATAGGCCAAAAAAATCATTAATAAGAGACCTCTCTTGCAAAATAAGAGGTTTCTTAATAAAAGAAACCTATTATGATTGATTGATAAGAGACCTCCTCTCAAGAAAAATGGTCTCTTATTTTACTTTAAATATTATATATCACATAAGAAACCAATTTTCCATTGAAAAGGTTTCTTATTTTTAATTTAAAGTAAATAGTTTCAAAATATATATAAGAAACCTCTTTCTTTTAAGTGGTTTCTTTCTTCCTTCTATTTTTTCTGAATTAAAAATTAAAAAATTAAAAGGCAAATGGAAAGATCTGCACTCGGTTTCTATAATTCCTCCCTTTTATTTTTTTCTAAATTAAAAACAAATGAAAAGCAAATTGAAGGACTTGCACTCCTGCTGCAGTTTGCCCAGATCGCGAATTGCTCCCTCAAAGAAAAAGATCCTCACTTTAATTACCTCCTTCCATCTTCTTCGTACTCTCGTTGTTCTTCTCACTCACCGCTTCCTCTGCCGCTTCTCTACACTAAATGCACCACCTCCTACGCCGCCTCCATCAACCATCGTACCTCTGCAATTCGGTATTGCTCTTCTCTTCTATTCTCTTTAATGGGGTGAGAATGGTTTGACAAGCCCTAATATTTGTACTGTTTATCCAATTTGTTAGTTTTATTTTGTATAGTTGGTTGATTTTTATGTTTTGCGCTATACTCTTAATTGTAATTGATAGTTATTGAATTTTAGGTATGACAATTGATTGATTATTTGGGTAAAGTGACGCCATAGTATAGCAGTAGAGCAACGAATTCTGTCTCAAATCATCAACTATAGGGGTGATGTACTTGTTGGCTTGTTGCTAATAGTCTGATACACCTTTTTTGCTTAGAAATATGTCATATATGTATACATAATGCTAAGAGAGAGAGTTATGAAGTTATAGTAGTTTTTGTTTGTTTGTGTAAAAATTCAGATGAGTTTTGGTGAATTAATTTCTTAAAACTGAATGTGGATTTGTGGTACGTTTTACTCAAAGTTTGAGTGCCAAATGATGTTCCATGATGTAGCCTTGAATGAGCAGTCTAGATGTTTGCTTGTTAGCTTTCGTTTTTAGCTATTAAGGTTCTGTTTTGCATTTCCTCTTGGAATTCGGTTCTGTTTTGCAGAAAGGTGGTCACTTTGTATCTCTCACTACTAGAAAAAGCACATTTAACGACGAAATATTATGTCGTTAAATGCCCCAAAAATTGTCTGCGATAACATTGGGAAATTGGAAGAAATAAAATTTAACAAAATTAGTTACGAAGTATAATCTAACATGGAGTACAGAGCCATGGATTACAAAAGTTGATTCCCTTTCTAATGTTGATTAACATGAACCGAGTACTGGAAAGTACAACTAAAACAACAGAATTACATTATTTGCCCTCTTTTTTTAATAGGGTAATGCAGTCGTGTAAGCATCATATTAATAAGGTTTAATCATATAGAAATTAAAGAAAACAAGCATATGTCAGGAAAAATAATGCAAACACATAAAATTATATACTAGTTATCTCGATCCACATTAAATTGCTGCTCGATTAAATTAACAAAATTATAGCTTTCAAAAAATTGGCCAATAAACAAGAACTGATATCGCTAAAACCATTTAGCTCATAATATAAAATAACCCTTTTCCAAAACAATCTAAAAATAAGTAAATTCTTCAACAAACTGAGCAGGATGCATATCTACTATTTTATCAATTATATTATATCTAAATGTAGTTTGCAATTAAGAGTACTAAAATGGGTAACCCTAGACCCCTACAAATCATGAAAAGATCAAACCATATATTTATTAATCACATATCAATGACTAAAGTACAAAAGGCTTACAAAGCATACTTTTCATCCTAACTAATACAAGGAACAAAAAACTAGTAAAGGCTTTCATAGAAAAGCAAACAAAACCAAATTAGATTGCTGGCATCAGATTAGAACTCCAGTGAGCAACTAGCGTAAAGAAGACCTGATTCTAGCATACTCTATTGAGCACAACTTGCACCTCTTGCACTCACACCCTTACAGACTCGCACGAAGTCGCACACGCCGACCAAGGCTCCTAGGTAGCATACCAAATATCAGGTTATCTGAATTCAGCTGATTGGTGAGGTTGTGTCTCACCTAGAGATGCTAGCTGGGGTGGAAGAATGATTGAAAAGTTAAAGAAGTGAAGGCTGGTTTTTGCAGAATAGGTGGGTTCCTGGGGATACTGCTTGTACTATTAATGCTGCATATAAATGGCTCAGAAATGATCAGGTTAGGGTGTAATGGGATGTTTGGGTGATGCCATGCATTCTTCTGATTAGCTGCAATTGTGCTTTGTGATCACTGCAGGCGTTTGTTCGGTTGGAATAGACTGAGAGCAGTGAGCATATTTTGTTCAAGTGATCCTACAGCAGCGTGTGTTGCACGAATCACACACATGCGCATTTGAACAACTGCTGCTTGTTTCTGCTACCCCTGCAAGCCTCACACATACACATACCAATTAAGCTTCTTGCAGTCACAGTAGCTTGCACACACGTCGCATGCCTCTGCCAGTCTTGCACACATACCACACACCCCCGTTCACTCAAAAAAGACACCATTATCATTACTAACGCAAGGGATTAAAGAGAGTCAATTAAGAAAATAAACTTTGGTAACTCATAGAAATATGAAAAAGGTCAAAAGTTTTTTAAATGAAGATGATCAATGCAGCCTAAGTTTTGCCATATACCCATAAGTTGATTTTCTATCAAACACATGGAATAAATTTAAAGCTAAAGAAGAGGAAAAACTTTAGAGATGGTGCACAACTAAAAAGAAGCTGAACAAATTAAAAAAAACTTGAAAAAACATCCTAAGAGACACTATAATCACTTGAATAATATAACTGAATGTGGGCATACCAACCTGAAAACATGAACCTACTAGGATTAATGCTTTATACTTTAACTAAACTCTAAACTCAAAGGTACTACACATATTAAGCATCCAACAACTGAACTAGTGTGTATAGTCTATAGCAATCTACTCACTTGACCACAAATTATGAAATTGAATCAGAATAAATTACATATTAATACTCCGTGCTTCATTCGCGTTAACAAAAAATTATCACAGTTTCTTTCACATGTAATTAAACTATTGGAAAGAATAATTGAATTGTAATTCACCAATTATCCATCACATTTACGTAAATAAAGAAATTAATTGAAATATAGTTGAGAATTTTTGAAATTGCAATGTAAAAACTACGTGATTCAAATAAAAAAATAAGGACTATAAGGTAGAAAACAGAGTTACTGACGTTGGTCCTTGTGGCGAGAGTGCCAACTAGTCGTGCCGCCGCTGCGACGACGCTGTTGCCAGTATTGCTCTGGCCTGTTGCCATCGTTACTGAGTCGTCAATCCCCGCAAGACAACAAACTGATTTGAGAGGAGAGAAAGAACAAGAGTAAAGAGCTAGGTTTCCGAAAATTGAGTACGGTGATTGGTAAACATATCCATAACTAGAATTTGAGAGAAAAGAAAACTGGAAGACTTTTAGGGGTTTTCAATCTGGCCTAGGTTTTGGAGAATTGGGTGCAATTAGGAGCATTTTTTTGATAAATTTGAGCATTAACGACGATTTTTCTTTTGAGAAAAAACGGAGTTTTTATTTATTTTAAACTATTAGATGATTCGCGCTCTCTTTCAACAACTTTGCGTTTTAACGATAACTTTATTTTGTTGGTTGTTATTCATTTGTCGTTGTAAGTGTCATTTCTAGTAGTGTCTGTCAGCCATCTAGAACTCTTATATATACTGTATATGGATAGAAAGTACTAACAAGTATATTCAATGCCCTGGTCATGACTTGTGTATGTGCGTGTCCATGTTAAGGTGCTTTGTCCTCTCATTACAATCAGGATTATGGGTAATATATAATGTTGATTTGTTGTCACCAAACAGGGGAATAGGCTTAGGAATTGTGAATTTCAGATCTTCCAAATGCCATCAACCCAAACTAACTCACTCGTTTGGGACATACTTCTGTATTTTTATTCTATGCTGGACTTTGATGACATATATTCACGACTTAATGAAGAAATAAAAATTCATTCTATAGATCTTTGAAACCTCAGGAAAAATGAGGTTTTGACATCTCTATCCAGAAAAGAAGCGATTATTAGGTAGCAAAAACATGAAGCTGCGTGTGCGCGGTTAAAGCTTATTGAACCATATGGCTATTAGCTATATAGTGACTGGTCTGTTGTTGTTGGCTCTGTGCTGCTGTTGGTTTGATCTAATGGGGGTGGTAGGGTTTTTCTACTTTGCGTTGTGTGTTGTTGGCTGGGGTCCTAGGTTTATAGAGCTGCTCCTGCAGCAATAGCTCTTTTAGGTTTTCATCAAGTACTACTACACTACTAGAATTGTTAGCTATTGTGGTTCCATTTGATGCTTGATTATTACCATATTCCATAAGTTACAGTGAGAACTCAAAGTAGAAGCAAATGAAAAAAGAGCACAAGCTTTCAAAACAAATGATTACATCGCTGCAATATACTAGTATTCAGAGGGAAAAAATCTAAAGCATCACTTCCTTCAATTATATGCTGCAAAATATCTTTTGTAAATATAAGCTTGTTTTTCAATTTGAATACTGATGTTTTTTCATTCTTTAATCGGATAGGCTATTAAGACAAAGCCTACGGATGCTACAGTATTGTGTTCTCCAATAGGAGCCTCTGCTGGGCGCGCTTAAAAGATGGCAATCTCGCACTCACGGATACAGATTACTGCATTAAACTGAGACCAGATTTGGCCAAGGGATATTACTAGTTCGGAGTAGCTTGAATGATGCTACAGGTGTATATGTTTTTGTTTACCATTGATTTAATTCCCTTCTAGATGGTATCTGTTTTCTCATATTTCTAGCTACATAATTGTGAACTACCATAATTAACTGTCAGGTTCATGATGATAAAACTTGTGACTCGAAACTGGAACTCTGGAAGAATTGTCAGATTCATGTTGATTAAACTGTTTTTTTTTAACAAACTCATTGTTCACTTTGCTCATCTATTTCCTCTTGATACTTATTGAACATCAACATTCACGAGCATTATGAAAATTCAGAGAGTCATAGATGAAGAGGGGACTGAATTACCTTGATTATTACTGTTTCTTTTACAGCCAATATTGGTTGATGGATGACAATTTGCTCAAGTGAAGGTGTATGTCTTTGTGACAAGAGTGGTGTTGGATGAAGATTAAGTTTATGTTTTTGAACGCTCTAGAGTCGTGTTCAAAGGTTAGTTTCACAACACAACTTTAAAATGGTTTTTGGCACTAATAAGTTACATGTTATAGAACTTACATTCCTTTTTCTTTTGATTGCGGAGGCTGCTCCTTTCATGCCCCTTTGGATATTCTCTCACCCACTAGTACTTTATTATCTTTAGGCTTGGTTAGTTCCATGTTCTCAGACAATCAATGCTAGTGCTGAGTTGTTAACCATTTGAACTGATATGAAAATTGAGGTCCCTAGCCCATGACTTTTTTCTTGGAAACTCTAGTTGTATAGTATTCATTTAACATGACGGGGGCAATAATTCTTCTGCTGCCCTTAGAACTTGCAGTAGCAGATTAGAACATGCAGTAGCAGATTCTGTTGCTTAACATCAGAAGTGATTTGTGTATATTTGTGGCGGCACCAGCTTTTGATCAGTGATTTTGTATTTTTCTGTGTCTTATCCTCCGTCGATTGCAATTTCTTGTGGAAACAAACATTACACCAGCGACATTGTTATTACCTCAACTATTACCAACATCTGTCCTAGAACTACACCAATGAACACTATACTAATGTAAATTTTCTGATGTTTTGTAGTACTATAGTGGAGTACCTGTTACTTATTCTTTAGTGAAGATTGACAAGTTACCTATATGTCCGAGCATAAAGAACTAGATGAAGAGTCCAAAGATGGTATGGATTATGAAGATGATGATATGGCGTAGGTGATTTATGACTTTATTCTAATTTTAGAATTTTGTATTTCTTTACGGAGAAGATTATAGGACCTTAAGACACTTAAATTTTTTGTAATATATTTTTGGGATTAATGAAAGTTTTTTTATTATTTTTAGATTAACAGCATGTTGCACTTTTGTAAAATAATAATAGTTATATCAGCTGGAAAAATGGCTACAGGACTCGGACCCGAAGTATAGGGTCGTAGGTACGGTGCAAAATAGCCAGCGCAAAAAAAAAAAAAAAAAAAAAAACCAATTGTACGTACAGTGCAATACATCCAGCGCCAAAAAAAATACCTAAGAAACCTCTTTTTCGGAATAATTGGTTTTTTAGGTTAATTAATTATTTATGTCCAGCAAAATATAAGAGACCTCTTTTCTGGGAAGTTGGTTTCTTAAATAAAATTAAAGAGATCTCTTTTCGATTGGTGGTGGTCTTTTTTATTTTATAAAGAAACCACTTTTCTGGAATAAGTGGTTTCTTATATAGGGTAATTAAATAATAAATTTTATATATAAATAACCACCTTTCTAGGGTGGTTTCTTATTTTTAACAAAGAAACCACCCTAAAAAAGTGGTTTCTTAACCTAAGAGACCTGTGATTCTGAGACCACCTCTCATGAGGTCTCTTATGTGTTTTTTAGATGGTTTCTTTTGGGTTTTTTGAGGTAGTGGATGTGGATTATTTGAGTGAAATTATTGTTTCTTTTTTTCTCTTAGAAAAATACCCAAAGACTTATAGTGAAACTATGAAATCCAAAGATGTTATTTTTTGGAAAGAGGCCATTAAAAGTGAATTAGATTCAATATTGTCTAATCATACTTGGGACTTATGTGATTTTCCTAAGGGGTATAAACCCCTAAGTTGTAAATGGATCTTTACTATGAAGTAGAAACCCGATGGCTCTATTGTTAAGTTTAAGGCTAGACTTTTTGTTAGAGGTTTCACTCAAAAAGAGGGAATTGACTTTTTTGGTACCTACTCACCCGTGACTAAGATTGCCACCATTAGGACTTTGGTTGCTTTAGCGACGATCCATGACTTAGTAGTCCATCAAATGGATGTTAAAACGGCTTTCCTTAATGGTTTGATAAGGAAATTTACATGACTCAACCGAACGGTTTTGTGGTTAAGGGTCAAGAGAATAAGGTGTGTAGGCTTAAAAAGTCTTTGTATGGTTTGAAACAAGCTCCTAACCAATGGTATGAAAAGTTTGATAGTACCCTTAGGAGTGATGGATTTGTGTATTCTAAAGTATTTGATTCCTCTTGTGCTATTATTGGTCTCTATGTTGATGACATGCTAATTATGGGCACTAACCTTGAGGTTGTGAATTACACTAAAGATTTTCTGTCTACTAAGTTTGAAATGAAGGACTTAGGTGAAGCCGATGTGATCCTTGTTATCCGGTTGACCAAATCCAATGATGGGTTCTCAATGAGTCAATCTCATTATGTGGAGAAAATCTTTAAGAAGTGTGATTCCTATGATGTGTAGCCATGTAAGACTCCTTATGATGCAAATGTAAAGCTTACAAAGTATAAGGGTCCAAGCGTGTCTCAAGAGCACTATGCCAAGGTAATAGGAAGTGTGATGTTTTGATGAATTGCACATGTCCCGACATTGCCTAAGCGGTAAGTAGATTAAGTCGATATACTCATAATCCTAGTAGTGAACATTGGAATGCACTTCATCGATTGCTCAGGTACCTAAGGGGTACCATGGAGGTATATTTGCATTTTAATCGCTTTCCTAATGTTTTGGAAGGTTAAAGTGATTCTAATTGAGTTTCCGATAATGATGAAGTTGTTTCTCTACTAGTGGTTATGTGTTTATGTTGGATGGATGTACTATTTCATGGAAGTCCTCAAAACAACCATGTCTAGCTCGCTCCAATATGGAATATGAATTCATTGCTCTTGATTTGGCAGGCCAAGAAGCTTATTGGTTAAGAAGTCTTTTAGCCGATAATCCATTATGGGGGGGAAAGATATTCCCCGATGTATTTGCATTGTAACTCACAAGCTGTGATTGGTGTGGATAATAATAGAAACTATAATGGTAAGAAGAGGCATATACGCCTTAGACATAGATCGGTGAGGAAACTACTCAAAAGTGATTGCATTGAACTATGTAAGGTTCTAAAGAAATTTGGCGGATCCTTTCACTAAGAGGTCGGCAAGAAACCAAGTTCTTGACTCGACGAGGGGGATGGGGCTCAAGCCCATGAAGTGAATATGATTAGCATTACTAATATTCCATCCCTATGGCGTTTTGTGTTTGTAATGCTTGTTGTAGGTTGAATTCGTTCGAACTCTTATAGACACTACAAGAAAAATCGTTTACAGAGGCAATACATTATTGCCTCTAAAAACGGCAATGTAGCCTCTAATGAGTTTTTGAAGCAAAAAAGTGGATGCCTCTAATAAGTCCGTCGCTAATTAGTGGTTGCCTCTAAAGGCACCCTTTCGAGGCAATACAATGTGTTGCTTCTAAAAGCTCATACATTTAGAGGCAACCATATATTCTTGCCACAAAATACAATTAGAGGCAACAACACATTATTGCCTCAAAATATAATTAGAGGCACCCATATACACTTGTCTCAAAATATAATTAGAGGCTACCATATATCTTTGCCTTAATATATAATTAGAGACAACCACGTATTATTGCCTCAAAATATAATTAGAGCCATCCATATTTTCTTGTCCCAAAATATAATTAGAGACATCCGTATATATTTGCCTCAAAATATATTTAGAGGCAGCCATATAATTTTGCCTCGAAATATAATTAGAGGCAATATAAAAAGGTGTTTCTAAAACGACGTAGTATTTAGAGGCAACCATTTAATTATGCCCCTAGATATAATTAGAGGCAGTATCATATTTATAAAATAATGATATTTGGATGCAATTTGATATTGTCATGATTGGTGTTTAGAGGCACCGGAAATAAAGCTAGCGCATTTATTTCATACATTTGCAAGCACGGTCACCTATAAGAAATAACCATGATAAAATAGCAAAAGTAAACCATCAAATTTCATAGGAATCGAAGATTTATCAACTACAAATAATATTATTAACCAAAAGAGAACCACTTGTAGTTCAATCTCAACCAAAAAAAACACCCTAGGGCTTACAACAACCCACAAGCCCAAAACTAACAAAAACCACAAAAATAACCTGTCTTCTAGATGTGTGATTGGTATATTCGGATATTTCTAATGTAACCAACAAATCAACAGCTACAACAAAGATAACCAGTTAACATAATACAACATCAACTACTCATTTGTTTGCATTTCACCATGCTCCACATCCTCATCCATAGCCGCAAACGACTGTCATTTCAGAATTACAATGTAATATTAATAATAAATAAAGTTTATTTAATTAAAAAAACTACCATATAATGAGTAATTGAGTACAATTAACAATTAAGTGTCTTAACTTTATAAGAACTGATTAAACTTATTATTATTTTTTGGGTAAATAAGCAATTATAATAACCAAAAGAGAACCATAGTTTATACAACCACCACCACAAACTACCTAGGCCAAGCAACAAGTTGCAAGCCAAAACAACCAAAGAAACAAAAGTCTAGCACCACTATACAACTAGTCAAAAATAACAAATCATCACAAAACCGAGAAACAGACCTGCACTCATAAGTCATAACAAAAGTGAAGCCCCCAACCACAACACATAATCTGCTGCATTTAAAGTAGCAAGGCAGAGAAATTAAACAACATTTCTCAACCCCTGAAACCATACCATCTCACATTCTCACTATCAGAGTTCTCCAACACACTTCCTGCTTAACAATTTTAAAAACAACTGAACTGAACAGAACAATAGACTTTTGACAGAACTGGAATGAACTCTTGACAGATTTGGACTTTACGAAACAGAACAGAACAGCCCCTGACCTTGCAGCGCAAGCCGGCCTTCGGATCATGCATAACAAACATCAACACCTAACCCTAAAGACCCTGAACATGCATCCCTAACCCTGACCCTGAACATGCTGCCTAAACCTGACCTGCAGACCAAGACTGTAAGTAGAGAAGAAGGATTTATAGATGATTTGACAGGTCATGACCGTGCAAGACATACAGGAGATTCGTGCAACCTGTAGAGAAGAAAAGAAAGGGATGAAAGAGCAGTTCGACGAGGCTGCTGACCTAGACAAGGAACCAGTATACTATGAGGAGTATGTAAGCGAAATAGAGGCTGAAACTCATGGCCAAGCATTAATAATTCCTAGGGACTTACACTCAAAATCAGCAGCACCTGAAAGTTCGCAAAGGGAGAAAATACTTTTGACTAGGTGTAAGGTGAAGTCTCGGGATCATATTGCATTGAAAAGAAGTGAGTAGAGAAGAAGGATTTACATGAACAACAAATGGGATGACATCTTGGGAAGTGTAGCTGGCCCCATCCTTTTAGGATTCAAATTGTTAATGAATCTTTCTAGAGAAGGAAGAAGAATTAAATTGTCAATCATAGAGCTTTTCTTTAAGAGTAGTCAACTTGCAAAAGAACTTAGTAACTTCCAGCTTCAACCCAAAACTAACAACAGTTCATTACATGTACATATGAGGGAGCTGCCTCGGCAAAGAACCATGTAGGTCGGCAGAGTCGATGTCAAAGCAAAGAAACGATGGAAAAATTAAACTACATGAACAGTTAGGAAATATTATATATCAAAGCATGCATTCGCTTCTTACCATAGTTTCTTTTGCCACTTCAGTAACTGGTGTCTTATCATTTTTTGAATGAGCTTCCTCGTACAATTTCAGCATGGTCGGCATTACTTCATCACGTTTGAACTAGTATTACAAAGGGAAAAAAAGATTAGAAAATTGATATTTTACTTTTTTTTATTAATACAAATATCATAGCAATCGAAGAGTATTACCATGTCTTCAACTTTTTGAGAAAAACTCTTTGTACCAGAAGTGTGTCCAAATTCATTGTTGAAGGATGGTTAATACTATAAGAATAATCTTCAAATCTGTAAAAATGAAATTTTAGTGACTAATAAATAGAAAAGTTAAAGAAGATGGAATAAATGCCCAATATGTGCCACGTTAACACAGATAATCATGATCACAGAAAAAGCATGATAATGGGTACAAAGTTTGACAGAGGGAAGATTCAAACTCACGCACATAAACTTATTGCAAATAAATGAATAGTACTGTCAAATTTTACAAAGTATAACTGATATCCTAGTTTATAGACCCGAGACCGCCATGAAGCCACTACACCACAACAACAACAACAACAACAACAACAACAACAACAACAACGACAACAGAATCACATCACTACAGTCCCTGCCAACAAAACTAGACCAGCATCACATCATCACTGCACTACTACAGGCCTGCAGCCTAACAGCAGTTCCTGCAAACACAAATCAGGGCAGCTGCAATAGAAAAGCAGCCCAACACTAGTCCGGTACACATACTACAAACTAGCTCAGCAACTAAACCAGCTAACCACACACCTCTGCTATGCAGTCAAGACTCAAGGCCCTCAACAAAAGCCCCACAAGTCAACTAAAGACACAACTAAAGACACAGGAGTCCAATTAAAATCCAAACAACATCAAAAAATAAAACAGAAAGATTGAAACCTTACCCACAAGGTCAACCAAAGTCAACTTGCTTCCCAAACCTACAACAACCATCCAAAAGCCATTAGCCCAAGTCAAAAAGAGACAAAACAGTCTAGAACAATCGTGTCCAGTAAAACAACCGTAAAGTATACGGTCAAGAAGCTAGGAAAGAATGCAGGAGCCAACGGCAACCTTGACCACCACTGCAACCCACCATCAAAACTAAAACAACACGGAAGTCCGTGCACAGCTTTCCCAACATACTTCTGACCTACAAACAATCAACACCCCTCTTTCGCCATATATTATTAGCCAATACTATCCCATTTATCATTGACAACCCTCGTAGCATAAAGACGATAATGAATCAAAAAATTACCCCGCATTCAATTACACATTCAAAAAAAATGCTAAAAAAATGCTAAATAATCAATTGCAAAGACGACAACCCTCGTTTGATAAAGTACACAAAAATTATTGGAAGCAATTACCTGAATTCTTGCACAGGAGTTCAATTCGTTCGCACCTAAGTTCCGAAGTCCACGAAGGAATCAAGATGGAAGTCAGGAAATCTAATATACATATATATAAAGGAGACATATTTGCTGAAAGATTAGAGCGCCAACCTAGGATTACTAATGGTTTCGGCCAATTAAAAATAAGATTTCTAATTTCTTTTTGAATTAAAAAAATCAAGTGCCACGTAGATAATTAATTTGGTGCCACGTAGATAATTAATTAGGTGCCACGTAGATATTTTAATTAATTAATTATTAATATATACAACTCCATCGAAAATCAAGCACTTTAATAATTAAAAAATAATCGATTGCCACGTAGATAATTAATTAGGTGTCATATAGATATTTTAATTACTTAATTAATTACTAATATATACAACTCCATCTAAAATCAAACACTTTAATAATTAAAAAATAAATCTAAAATAAAATTCATCCAAAATCAAACAATAATCTAAAATAAAATAATTCAATTTAAAATCAAACATTAATACAATATTAGAGCGCCACGTAAAAAAATCTAATGGCTTCGGCCAATGGAGGAATATTTGCTGAAATATTAGAGCGCCAATGAAAAATAATATTTCTAAATTCTTTTTGAATACTAATGGTTTCGGCCAATGAAAAATAATGGTGCTAATTTCTTTTTGAATTTAAAAAATCAAGTGACACTTAGATAATTAATTAGGTGCCACGTAGATATTTTAATTAATTAATTACTAATATATACAACTCCATCGAAAATCAAATACTCTAATAATTAAAAAATAATCGATTTCCACGTAGATAATTAATTATGTGTCACGTAGATATTTTAATTAATTAATTACTAATATATACAACTCCGTCTAAAATCAATCACTCTAATAATTAAAAAATAAATCTAAAATAAAATTCATCCAAAATCAAACAATAATCTAAAATAAAATAAATAAAATTCAATTTAAAATCAAACATTAATCCAATATTAGAGCGCCACATAGAAAAATCTAATGGTTCCGGCCAATGAAAAATAAGATTTCAAAATTAATTTTAAATTAAAAAAGCCGAGTGCCACGTAAAGAAATGATTAACTTCCACGCAGATATTTTTTATCAATTATTTATTAATATTACGCTTATACAATTTCATCCAAAAACAAACACTTCCATAATTAAAAAAAAAATCTAAAATGAAATTCAATGCAAAGTAAAAAACTAATCTAATCTAATGTATAAAAGTGGTATATACATAGGATTTTTTTTAAAACATAACAATTTAATAGAATTCGTGCATCGCACGGGCTAAAATCTAGTTTTCAACAATTATTAGCCTCTAAGGAAGACCGATTTTAGGGGAAAAGAAAAGAAAACCCTAATTAACAAAATCCCAAATACTGCAGGATTTTTTGGAGGGACAATTGGTGAAAATTAACAAAATTACAGAAAAAAATTAATACATAGTCAGTGACCAACTAAACACACAGTTTTTTTTGTCTCAGTGGTTGTATTGGTGTTTTGTGTTAAGGTCGTTACCCTTATTAATGTTATTAGTTTTCTTTAATATAATTATAAGTTACCTTATTTTCAAGGCTATTAGCTCAAATGATAAAGCAATGTATAATATTGTACATGGTGTGGGTTCAAGTCCCATATAGCCTATTACATATATTACATTTCTGTATTGGTATATTCTCATTTTTGATGTTATATTGGTCATAGTTATAACTTGTAATAAACATATATATCACTTTTGATTGAGGTCACTTCATTGTTTATTGTTAGGGTCACATTTTTCATTGGGAAAAGATCGGCAATGATGTAGCCGAAATTCGATTTCATCAAAAGATGAAAACAAAAAATTTAATGTCTTGATCTATACTAGGGTGGGGCATATTATATTAATTATAATTATTATTATTTATATTTTCGATTTTGGTGTTTTTATGAACAATAACTCTTATGTATGAAATATGATCAAGTTTTACTTTTAAAATTTTTGTGCACGATAGCTCTTATATAGGTAGCATAACTTGTGGCACTGGTAAATGTTTTCAGTCATGCGTTCAATAATAAATTAAAACAAAGTTAAAACAGGGTTCTATCAGGTCAATATATAAGTTTCAATAAATGTCAACCAGGTCAACAACTTTACTCTCTTGCAATCATGTATAAGTAGGTGCAATTGGTTAAATTCAGATCAATCAAGTATTCAAGTTTAATCAGTTCCAGTAAGTTCAGATTTAGGGCTTAGGGGTTTTGGGTTTAGAGGTAACTTATTTTTCATTTATTCTAATTACAATAATAACATGCCCATATTAAAGGCTATAAACTTAAATTCTGTATTGTTTTAAATTAAAATTTAAGTGGGAAATTTCTCTCTAAATACAATGCGGCATTGTTGTGCCAAACTTCTATAAAGAAACTTATGTTATTAATATTTCTAAGAAATACAAACAATCTCACTTTGTTTGGCCAATTGTTTATTAATAATAATTTAATATTTACAGTACGCTATTTATATCATTTTATTTGTTTATGATGAAGAAATTACAAAATTAATTTTTTATAAAAGAACTCACCCATTCTTTTTACAAAAACATATCGAATTAGGTTATTTAGCTCAATTAGTTAAGATAATTTTCAATAAGGTCCTATAATTTTACTCTCCTGCCATGTGCATGACTTAGCAAGTCCAATTAGTTCCTATAATTAAGTTTCAATCATACCAACCAGGTCAAATAAGTTAAGTTGTAGTTAGAAGAAGTTCAAATGTTATAATTTGAACAGAACACACGCACCTTTAGTTATATTTCAAATTAGATCAAGTGTCTTAACAAGGTAAAACATAGCTACCGAGCATAATTGACATTGAATTATATCCATTCAGGGGGTGTTTGATTTGTATGGGGTAAAGGGAATGGAATAAAAAAAGATAAAGGAGGAGAAAGGAAATCAAACCCTTTGATTTAAAATAGTGTTTGGGTAACATAATTATTTTATCTCTCTTTCTCCTTTATCTTACTCCATATTTTCGTTTCACGTCGTTGCCTCTATATTGTCTTCGCCCCACTTTTGCCGCCCCTCCCCTCATATCTCCATCTCCCCTCTTTGCCGCCCCTCTGTTGTCTCCCCTCCCCTCATGTCGTCACCGCCCCTCCCCTCATTGTCGCCGCCCTCTTTTTTTGCCGCCTCCTTCTTTCATGTCGTCGTACCATATCTATAAAGAGGCAAGCTTGATGCTTTGAAGGTTAAATTGGAGGAAAATTGAATTAGGTAGGCTTACGTAAAAGTTTCATCTATGTTCTCGCTTTCAGGTGGTTAAAATACAAGTTTTTATTTATTTTAGGTGGTAGAATACAGGTTTTTAATTTTTTAGGTGATAATAAACAAATTTTCGATTTTTATGGTAAAAAACAATTTGTCTATAAAATACTACATTGTTTGCAAAAGTGAGGTAAACATAGGAGGAAAAAAAATGAAAAACCTCTTTCACTTTTGGGCCAACAGAGAGCTAGAGAGAGAATGAAAATTTCATTTAAGCGCCATAAACAAAAGAGAGAAGAGTGGGGGGAATTTCTAGCGCCATTGTCAATCGAAAGCTAAGAGACTGAAATTTTCATTTGCCCTTTAACCAATTCACAAAAATATTGAGCGCCATAACCAAATCACTGAAATTTTGAGCGCCATAAACGATGTTCCCGTCCCCTTCTGAAACCTCACTTTCTCCTTCTTCTTCATCTTCTACCTTTATTCTCTCTCCTACTTCGGTCGTCCGTGGTATCAACGATAACCCTTCTCTTCATGAGAATCCACCGGCGGAGATCCCCGATGATGTGAAGCCGTCGCTGGTTGTGGTGGACCTTCGCCATATCTGTCCCTCTTTGTCAATTTTGTTTATCAAATTTGTCATCCTTTCTTTTAATTATTGCTAGTTTAGATGATTTCACTCTCTTCAGAATCGATTTTATTATTTTCTTTGCTATTTTATTGAAATTTCAGCATGTCACTGATTTGTGTAGGAGAGAAACCCTTGTTCGTATTACAAGTGAAAACTCGTTTTTTCATTGTTGATTTTTTAGGTTTTTTTATGTGATACTCCGTACTATTTTCAGGGTTTATTGTGTTTTTGATGATGTGTTGTTATAATTGATTGATTACAGTTTGCAAGTGATTTGGGTGTTTTTGATTGATCGATTTGATGCTTTACTCTTCACGTGAATTAAAATTTCCTCAATTATCGTATTTTATGGATTGATTTTGACCTTAGTAATTATATAATTTTCCTATAATCTGCTGAACATTAGTAGAACTGATTTTGGGAGAAATAAGATTAATATCAAATGAATTACATTGCATCATATCATAGAATTATGCCGTTTTATTTTACTTGCGTTGTTTGTTTGTAGTTGATGTTTAGTGCCTCTGGTACTTTAACTCGGTTATTTTTCCATCAGAGATGGTTGTAGTTGTAAGCTCTGTCGAAAAAATCCTTGTTTGTTTTGTTAGGCTTTTGATATCTTGAAACGTTTGTTTGCAGTTTCTTGCAGTTTCATTCCATTTACTTCCCTGTAAAATATACTGCTTACTACTATTGTATGAATTGAACTCTGTTCATTTTACAATTTTTTCCACTTCGGACCTCACACTTATTTCACCCCTTAGTAGAAAGTAACTCTCTTATATTATTTTATTGATGAGCTATCTGTGGAGTGTACAAATTCATTGAATTTTATGTGCAATACTCCTTTGCTGTTCAGCTTGTGTTAGTTCGCTTCTTCCCTTCCTGAGGTTAATGCCACTTCAAAGGAAGGATGGTTTGTAATGTAGAAAAATCGGCTGAGATAGTAAATGTTGATAATCTTCCAAGGAAAGGGAATACCAATAAGCGACCTAAATTAGTTCCTACAACAGATTTTCTCTTAGAGTCATTCTTCATGACTAACAGAAACGCAAGTTCAGCAAGAGAAGATGACCGGAGCGATTTGTATGATCTGTCTGTTTTTGAGATGCCCAAAAATAGAGT
Organism: Spinacia oleracea; assembly: GCF_020520425.1. Lineage (NCBI taxonomy): Eukaryota > Viridiplantae > Streptophyta > Magnoliopsida > Caryophyllales > Amaranthaceae > Spinacia > Spinacia oleracea. The sequence goes on from NC_079489.1 coordinate 113,333,031, forward strand.
TGATATTGATCACATGAGTATGCTAATAGGGAATACATGTCTAAAGTTTGCACGGCGTTGCAAGAAAGTCAAATTGAAGAGGCCTCACCTGATGATGTGAAATGCCAAATGGCTGAAAGTACTTTTGAGATCTCAAGTTAGTTCCTCGAGTTTGTGTCTATTTTTCTTTCAGCATGGTTAAATAGATCCTTGGGAGGGTACCAAATTCTGCTCATCCAACAACCATAACAATCTAATATTCTAACATATACCACCACACTGTATTTCTACTTGGATCGGGTTGGATTGTTTGGTACCTCCCTGGAATTTTTGTGATATTCCTCTGGATATTCCTAGCTGAAGTTCAATTTGTGAATTTACATTGTTCTGTTTCTTCTCACTCATCTATAGTTTATTGGCATCTTTTACAGACGAAGCAGATTGGTCAAGAAAGGAATGTGTAGCTGTACCGCTACCCAACAATAGTAGGATAGACATGCCTTTGAACTTCAGTATGCCCCCGAGATTTCTCACATTTCCATATCCGAATGAGTTCTCAGCTCGTTCATCCCCCTGTGAGCCTCCTGGTACTCCCCGTACATATTCCTTTTCCCTATTAGATAAATTTTAACAGTAGATGGCATGAGTTGCATTCAAATATATATACATGTCTTCCTCTGAAATGCATGTTGACTTAGTTTATCTCTTGATCAGGCGAAAGAATGAGAATAGTCAAGCAAGAACTGCAACGCTGGTGAAATTATTTGTGATCTTAACGCTAATACTCTGGACTGCAGCCTCCAAAACCCATCTAACCTTCACCATTTGATGAACTAACCCAGAACCAAAGCTGCACTGAACAAAACCAAAACTCTAGGTTCTGATCAGTCTGCTACAAGACTGCGGGAAATCAGAAAATACATTCGAGCTAAACCAGGCACCCTTCAGGTCTGATCGGGTCTATAGATGAAGTGTAGCCCCATTAGTTGTGCTTGTTGGCTTGTAAATGTTTCTTTATTCCACGTCTTTTGATTTTTTTGTTTTCTTCTTATTTTCTTGTCTTTTTCTTGTTGTTTACCATTTCTCGAAAGTTTTAAGGCGGGTTCCAAAAATAGGTGTGTCTGGCATGTGGAACGGTTATTCCTTGGTGTTGCAGGTTTAATCTCATAAAACTTATGGTCAAGCATTACATTCCCTGCACTCTAATCTGACTGTTGTTGTTGCTTACTTACTGACCTGCAATTTTGTTGGTTGTTTTTCTTGGCGTTGTGTTGGCTTGTTTGCTTGTTTCTGTTGTTGGCCACTTCAACCTGGTATTCTGATCAGTTAGGCTAGAGTAGTTAGACTTATTGAGTTAGCTAGAGGACTGGGTGCATGACAGGGACCCTTTTACTTTGTTGTTGAATGTGCAGGTTTGACAAGAGTCGACTTTGGTTGACTTTTGCTGATCTGCTGTATAGTTTTTTTGTCTGGTCTGATTAGTTTATTTTAGCTCAAGTTAAGCATGTCTACACAATTTTGTCTGCCTTTTAAAAGTACCATGTGTAGACACCTACTTTTGTCCCCATTCCCGAAAGGGAAGGTTCGATGATGAAAACATAAATCTCCATTTGACAACGCATCTCCTATAAAATAACGAATCTCAATTCCCCTTTTCATTTCACCCGAAACCTGCTATTTATAGAAACCTGCTAAAAATAGTAACTGCCGTAATGGGTAGTTGTGAAAAGTGGCAAGTCATAAAAGATAGAAACCTGTCAGAATTAGGTGTTGCACTCCAACATAAATCCTAAATGAGATAGAAATTGCGAGAGAATCCTATTCCTAATATGATTCGAAAGTAAGAGTTACGTATTAATTAAAATCCTAACGAGCCTAGAGTTCGTAACGGGCCCAAACACATTTCGTCACAAGGTTAATACGCACTAAAAGACTCGATTAAGTCTCAAACACTTTGGATTCTAGGAATCCGAATCTGACTAAGAAAACAGCCCAGATTCTATTTTCAACGCCTGGCTCTGGGCGCCAAAATCTTCGGCGCCCAGGCCTGGGCGCTGAAATTACCTGGGACGTATTCTTTCCTAATTCCTCGTGGATTAGAGCTCTACAATTCTATCTTTACACGAACTCTTTTCTATAAATATAGCCCAAGTTCGACGTGAAAAAAGGACAATTATTATTCTGAGTATTGACTCTAAACCCCTAAGCCTAAGCCTCACGCTGCAAAATTGATCACGCGTTCTGTCGCAATCGATCCATAAATCGAACAGAACGTATCCTGTCCCATAATTTGAGATTCGTTAAATAAAAGGAGAAATAGCAAAGTCAAAGTGGTTAGTTTTCTGAGAACCGTGACGCACCTCTCAAGGGTGCGTCGTAATGTGTCCCTTTTCTATGATTTAATTGCTTTCCTCGCCCTTTTATGAACTGTTAAACTAACTAAATCTGATTGTTCGATCACGCCTAATAAATATGATATTTTTGGGAAATTAGATTATCATGATAGGTCACTTAAAACAATCTAAATCAGATAATCGCGCCCGATCTAGTACTATATGTTGCATATTGTTAAAATCAACTCAGATTAGTTTAATAGTTAACACATTTCCCTTCAATTATTTATGCTGAGCTAGTAAGGATATCCTGCCTCTGGAGTTATCGAAGAGCGAGTACTCCTCTCGGTAGTTACAGTCCCCCGAACCCTCAATCTCTACCTTGCGGGTGTATGTTGAGAGATCCCCACACCAGGGATCACAAGGGAACCTACGGCCGTCGTGGTCAAACATAATTGCACTCCCTTTATGTCACGATAACCGGGTTTTGTCAGTTTTTCTCATTGTCGTTAAAAACTGAGTGGCGACTCCTATATTACTAGTCAATTGGGTGTAAACTCACAGGAAATCCAATTACACTTGATTTGACAAAAAGAAACGTCACACCCACGAGGGACAAGGTCACGCATTAGCCTCGTGCTTTTTCGACCCCCTCACAGTGGCGACTCCGCTGGGGATAGTGAAGGAAATACTCGTGCTTGTAGGTAATCAAAATAGCCGAAGGGTGAAACGATCCTACCCCGCGTTTATTTCCCCATCAAGTTGGGATGACCTAAAAATCAGCATATTAATATGAAAGGACAGAACCGCATAACGAATCTTGGCTCCCTTGGTGTTTCATCTCGGGAGTTGGGACTAAGGATACCCATCGCCAACCCGGGGGTGCATGCGCTTCGAATGTTGTCCACTCGGCACTTTCGCTAGTAGTACACCCGTCCCAAACCCAATCGCTCGCCCATTAGATCCCTCTCATTGGTGCATGCCCCATTGGCTTACATCGTGATTGGCCTCTTGGGCGAAATTCGTCTGTTGAAGGCACTACCTCGACCGGGGCATGTGTTGGATCTGCGATAGAAGCGGTACCAAGCCAGGCGCAAAAACTACCCATAGAAGCCTATCATAAACTACATGACATATTATTAATGCTTCATGATGTAATGTTAGTTATGTGTAGCGAAATGTGTGATTGTGTGTGACAAACAATTCTAGAAAACCAACGACCGTAAAAGTTGCCCAAACATTCATAAACCAATTTGCCAAAGAGTTATACCGAAATACGTGTTCCGCAAACCCGAACGATCGCCACAAAAATAAGCGACGCTCGGGACGGCCTGTAACGAATCCCACAAACGCTGCACGACGCGTAAAGGACGTTATTAGGCAAGCACGCGAAATCGAAGTCGCATAAACAAAAGTAGACGCAAACAGAAAACGAGAACCAGCCAGGGACGAATTTTCAACGCCCCTGGTTGGGCGCCATAATTTCTCACGCCCTACGCTGGGCGCTGAAGTTGCTGCTTGGCCTTCTGGTCAGGTGCAGCAGCCTCGGTGCCCGCGCAAAAGGAAAATACGTAGCACAAAAAAAACGTTCATAAAAAAAATTGCTACGAGAGCGTAAGAAGAAGCACTCGATTCTAGAAGCGACTTAAAAAAATAAAAAATAAATAACTCTTTGTGTCGTTGTTAGGCCTCCTACGTCGACAATGTTCGGCACCGAAATCGAACATGCTAATAACTATGAATGTCACACGGGCAAGTGTTTCGAAAATCCAAAGAATGACCAAAAGAAAGAACTAAAAGTGTACCAACAAAAGAAAGAGCGAAAAACCAATAGAGAGAGTCAAAGTCTAGACTAAGTGATGCTTGAAACTTTGGGGCCTAAACTTTAGCTTATCTTATGCATAGGACTGGTCCTGCCACTTGGTGCCGATTGGGAAATCAAAGGTTAGTACGTCTCGAAGATACATCGCCTACACCAGGTTTAGTGACTCCAAGCTCCGTCCTTCATCCCTCATTTCAAGGATCTCCGCTTCCCCAACCTCGATTCGCACCCTCAAACATGTCCATCGAAGAATTGCGAGACCAGATGGCTCAAATGACCCAACTCATGGGCCTGAAAATGGAAAACGAAGCCTTAGCGGCTGCACAAGCCAAAAATGACCTCGATAACGAGAAGAAGATTGAAAAAATGGTCCTACAGCAAACCATGGGGAGCAAGTACTTCTCCCTCGATCCTGAACCTTTTCCTGGCAAACTACCAGAAAAGTTTAGTTCATCTGACTTACCAAAGTTTAAAGCCACGGACAATCCCCGTGATCATCTATTGAGCTTTGTGAATGCCATGAACTTGAAAGGCGTGGACAAGTCCATGTACTTACCTGCCTTTCCTTTGTCCTTGGAACCTGTGCCGCTCAAATGGTACTATCACCAGGACCCTAAGCTCTTCCCCACTTGGGAAGACTTTGTCAATGTCTTCATCAAGCAATACTCGTCGAACATGGATTTTCAAGTCACCATGCGCGAGCTGGAAGTTCTCTTCCAAAAGAAAAATGAGGGTTTCACAACCTACTTTGCTAGATGGAGGTACCAGGCGGCCCAACTAATCAATAGGCCTCCCGAAACAGAATTGGTCCAAAAATTCATTGAAAACCTGGACCCGACTTACAGACAACACCTTAGGTACCTGGGACTTGACACTTTCAAAAGAGTTTATGATGTGGGAATAAAGATCGAGGATGATCTCGCAAAAACAATACAAAGTAAACCCGCATACAAAAGAAACACCTACAACAGGGGCAACACATCCCAAGCCCAAGAAGTCCATGCCGTAGAGGAGACCCCCGCCCGAAGAAGCCCTGGAAGATGGGTCCGAGACCGGAAGTCTGCCCCACTCCGGTCGACTTTGGTGCAAGCCTTCAAAAGACTAACCAATAAAGGAAAGTTGAGACCTATAGGCCCCACCCGTGACCCTTCTGTCAAGAGCAAATATTGGGTCGAAGGTACTTATTGCAAGTTCCATCAAGGAAATGGGCATGACACCGAAAACTGCTGGAACCTAAAAAATACAATCCAGAACATGATAGAGGATGAAGTGATACCTCTCCCTAACGTTGGCAAACCCAACAACAACAAGAGCCCACTCGGCTCTTGTCACATCTCTCTCGACCAACCAGAAAATGAGAAATTCGACCCTACGGTGTACATTACGCCTCAAGGTGCACCACTCGATGTGGTCCCTATGGATCGAATCGAGAGGAAGTGTGCGGTGTGTGGGATGATGACGCTGAAGATATTTACCTATCTCAAGTGGCGGGCCAGGACCTCTTTACTGAAACTTGGCCCGGGTATGCTCACATTGACACCACCCCTCAGGAGCCCGAGGTCGACAACCTCACCCGATCCGGAAGGATATACCAACCGGATATTCGCCCACCTCCTATGGACGATATCCCAGTTAGGCAAATTCCTGAGAATGGACGGCACGCCACCGTCGTAGAAGTCATTGAAAATCCTCTCTTGAAACAACTAAAAAGAACCAAAGCCTAAATTACCATCTGGGATCTCATGTGTACTTCAAAGGAACATCGCGAAAAGCTTATTTGCTCACTCGACCTCATCTCAGTACCTACAGATATCACACCTGACTTATTGGTTAACCACGTCACGAGAGATGCCGGAGAAAAGGCCATAGTTTTCACTGACAAAGACTTGCCCAAAGAGGTGGGTGCTCACAATAAAGCCCTCTATCTAGTAGTTGGATGCAAAGGACAAAACATCCCCCTAGCGCTCGTAGATAACGGTTCGGCGGTTAATGTTTTCCCATTGCGAACCGCCCATTGCTTGGGGCTAGGAAACGATGACTTCCAAACCTCCACGCAAGGGGTACGAGCTTATGATAACTCCCGAAGGCCTGTGTTGGGAAAAATCAACCTTACCATACAAACCGGGCCTGTGGCACGCACCACGGAGTTTCAAATAATCGACATCAAGCCCACTTTCAACCTCCTCTTGGGGCGACCTTGGCTCCATGACTTAGGAGGTGTGGCTTCTACCTTGCACCAAATGGTTAAACTTAACCATAACGGGGTAATACTAGAAATCCGCGCCCCTCCTCTCGACGTCAGTTGTACTATGGTTGGAACGGCCGAAACTGCAGACGACCTTTACGGGTTTCAAATGGAAGAAGCAATCCAGTTCATCGAAGATTATGATCCAGCATTCCTAGACCCGCACGCATCCCGAGTCATCCCTAGAATGCTGTTAGCTCAAGGTTATTTCCCTGGACCCCATTGGGCATAAGTGTTAGGTTATGATACATATGACAATTCATAAATCATGCGGAAAAACCATAAAGCCAGGAAAGCATATTATTTACACATAATCATTTAGCATAGTTTAGATGCATACTCTTTGTTGCGTGCCTTCCCTAGCTGCGCCCGAACCGAACAAGAACAAGTCTTTAGGACTCCAAGTGTCGTCCCTCCGTAGATAGTCCACAGCACGTCCGAATCCGCCTTAAGATTGACCAACTAGAATCGCCCTTAAGGTACTACTTATTTTCGGCTAAATGGGCAAGAGTTATGGCTGATTTTTCTGCTTAAAAATCCTAGTTTTGAATACTTGAAAACTTGTATATAAATTTATGACCCTAGGCATATATTTATAGAACCTTGGAAAGGATTTCGAATCCTGTTAGAATACTAATTAATTAATTAGAATCCTATTAGAACTCTAAATAATTAATTTAATCTTTTTAGGATTAGGATTTAATCTATGCACGAATTCCGATAGCTTTAGGATTCGTATAGCACGTACACACGCACCGCACGAGCATCGCACGCCCATGCGCAAGCCTTGCGGCCCACGCTGTGCGCACGGCGCACAGGCCCACTGCCCGCAGCCCATTTGTGCGCGCGCTAGCCTTGGCTGGGACTGGCCTTGCGCTGGGCCTGGTCGAGGCATTGGCGTGTTGTTGGATGCGTGTGGCTTGCTGGGCGATGGCCTGGCTTCGTGCTGGGCCCTCGTCCGGCAGGCTTCGTCCGATGCTTATTCGTACGATACGCTTCCGATTAAATTCCCTGTTCCGGAATTCATTTCCGATACGAACAATATTTAACATTTCCGATTCCGGAATCAATTTCCGTTTCGAACAAATATTTAATATTTCCGTTTCCGGAATTATTTTCCGATTCCGATAATATTTTCGATTCTGACAATATTTCCGTTTCCGGCAATATTTCCGATTCCGGCAATATTTCCATTTCCGATAATATTTTCCGATACGTACCATGTCTCCGTTTCCGGCAACATCTACGACTTGGATAATATTTATATTTCCGATACGATCCATATTTCCGTTTCCGGCAATATCATCGTTTCCGGAGTATTCATTTCTTGCCTGTGACGATCTCAGCTCCCACTGAAACCAAGATCCGTCGATTCTGAATATCCATAGATGGAGTATTTAATGCCATTAAATACTTGATCCGTTTACGTACTATTTGTGTGACCCTACGGGTTCAGTCAAGAGTAAGCTGTGGATTAATATCATTAATTCCACTTGAACTGAAGCGGCCTCTCGCTAGGCATTCAGCTCACTTGATCTCACTGAATTATTAACTTGTTAATTAATACTGAACCGTATTTATTAGACTTAACATTGAATGCATACTTGGACCAAGGGCATTATTTCCTTCAGTCTCCCACTTGTCCTTAGGGACAAGTGTGCATTTCCTAATTCCTTTGTCGCTCGATGCTTGCTCTTGAACATAAGGTAAGAGTTGTCATCCTTATTATGTCCAGAGGTGTTCCTCGGTTTCAGAGTTCAACTGATCAAATAAACAGATAATCATAGCCTATGATTCATCCGAGCACGGCCATGCATTTCACAGTTTCTAGCTCTCCGACTGGCCTTGTACAACTTTTAAGCATCTCATCCCGATTTATGGGAGGACAATCCCAATCTTGCGATCTTGAGATTAGACTTCGTTTGATAGGTGATTACCTGAGCGTTGCCTTTATAGCCTCCTTTTACGGTGCGACGATTGGTCAACGTCAAAGCAACCAGTTCTCAAACAAGTAATCTCAAATCACTCAGGTATTGAGGATTTAGTGTCTAATAATTTTAATGAAATTTACTTATGACAGATTTTCATCTCTTACAGTAAAGTTTCATAGGTCTTGTCCGATACTAGTCTTCCCAAAGTAAGTATCTATGCAAATGATTATGACATTGCCATGTCCACATAGTTCAAGAAACAGAACTACTAGTCATCTTGCATTCTAATCGTCTAACGTTTTCTATGCGTCCAATTTTTATAGAAAACTCCGACTAGGGACCATTTTCAACCTTTGACATTCAAGTTCACTTGATAGACATTTCTTAGTCACAGGACTGGTCCTGACAGTCTATCTTGAATATATCGTCAAATTGAAGGGACTCATCATTTAATAAACCACTAATTAAATGGAAAAATGAATTCTTTTCATTTGTTGTGAATGATTAACCAATAATGTTTTACAAAGATTTAAACTCTAAAACTTTAAAACATTAAACAGGGACATCAAAGCCATTCTCCAATATGCTTGATTCCCATAGCTGCAGTGTGCGAGTTGTGCTTCGCCTGCGGCAGAGGTTTAGTTAATGGATCTGATATGTTGTCATCAGTTCCAATCTTGTTTATCTCGACTTCTTTTCTTTCAACGAACTCTCGTAGAAGGTGAAATCTACGAAGTACATGCTTGACTCTCTGGTGGTGTCTAGGCTCCTTTGCTTGTGCAATAGCTCCGTTATTATCACAATACAGGGCTATTGGTCCTTTAATGGAGGGGACTACACCAAGTTCACCTATGAACTTCCTTAGCCATATAGCTTCCTTTGCTGCTTCATGTGCAGCAATGTACTCCGCTTCAGTTGTAGAATCCGCAATGGTGCTTTGCTTAGCACTTTTCCAGCTTACTGCTCCTCCGTTGAGGAAGAAGACAAACCCAGACTGTGATCTGAAATCATCTTTGTCTATTTGGAAACTTGCGTCCGTATAGCCTTTAACAATTAATTCATCATCTCCACCATAGACCACGAAGTCATCTTTGTGCCTTTTCAGGTACTTCAGAATATTCTTGGCAGCAGTCCAATGCGCCTCTCCTGGGTCTGACTGGTATCTGCTCGTAGCACTGAGTGCATACGCAACATCCGGGCGTGTACATATCATAGCATACATTATTGAACCAATCAATGATGCATATGGAATCCCATTCATTCGTCTACGCTCATCAAGTGTTTTTGGGCACTGATTCTTGCTTAGAGTTATTTCATGAGACATGGGTAGGTAGCCTCGCTTGGAGTCCGCCATCTTGAACCTATCAAGCACCTTATTGATATAAGTGCTTTGACTAAGTCCAATCATCCTTTTAGATCTATCTCTGTAAATCTTGATGCCCAATATGTACTGTGCTTCTCCTAGATCTTTCATCGAAAAACATTTCCCAAGCCAAATCTTGACAGAGTTCAACATAGGAATGTCATTTCCGATAAGTAATATGTCGTCGACATATAATACTAGGAAAGAAATCTTGCTCCCACTGACCTTCTTGTATACACAAGATTCGTCTGCGTTCTTGATGAAACCAAAGTCACTGACTGCTTCATCAAAACGTATATTCCAGCTCCTGGATGCCTGCTTCAATCCGTAGATTGACTTCTTTAGCTTGCAAACCTTTTTAGCATTCTTTGGATCCTCAAAACCTTCAGGCTGTGTCATAAACACAGTTTCTGTTAAAACGCCGTTTAAGAAAGCAGTTTTGACATCCATCTGCCATATTTCGTAATCGTAATATGCAGCGATTGCTAACATTATCCGAATAGACTTTAGCATTGCAACTGGTGAAAAGGTTTCATCGTAATCCACACCGTGGACTTGCCTGTAACCTTTTGCAACCAATCTAGCTTTGAAAACTTCAAGTTTCCCATCCTTGTCCTTTTTCAGTTTGAAAACCCATTTGCTTCCAATGGCTTGGTAGCCACCTGGCAAATCGACCAAATCCCATACTTGGTTTTCAGACATGGAGTCTAATTCAGATTGCATGGCTTCTTGCCATTGCTTGGAGCTAGGGCTCGTCATAGCTTGTTTGTAAGTCGCAGGTTCATCACTTTCAAGTAATAGAACGTCATAGCTCTCGTTCGTCAAAATACCTAAGTACCTTTCCGGTTGAGATCTATATCTTTGCGATCTACGTGGGGTAACATTTCTAGATTGACCATGATTCTCACCAGATTCTTCTAAAGATCTCTGAGTTTCATCCTGAATGTCATCTTGAGCATTCTCTAGAGTTTGTTGTTCGACTCGAATTTCTTCGAGGTCTACTTTTCTCCCACTTGTCATTTTGGAAATGTGATCTTTCTCCAAAAAGACACCATCTCGAGCAACAAACACCTTGTTCTCAGATGTATTGTAGAAGTAATACCCCTTTGTTTCCTTTGGATAGCCCACACATTTGTCAGATTTTGGATGAAGTTTGTCTGAAATTAATCGTTTGACGTATACTTCACATCCCCAAATCTTCAGAAAAGACACATTTGGAGGTTTTCCAAACCATAATTCATATGGAGTCTTTTCGACAACTTTAGACGGAGCTCTATTTATAGTGAGTGCAGTTGTATTTAGTGCATGTCCCCAAAATTCTAATGGTAGTTTGGCCTGACCCATCATTGACCTGACCATGTCTAGCAAGGTTCTGTTCCTCCGTTCCGAAACACCGTTCCATTGTGGTGTTCCAGGAGGAGTCAATTCTGATAGAATTCCACATTCTTTCAGATGGTCATCAAATTCATAGCTCAGATATTCACCGCCTCTGTCAGACCGCAGTGCTTTAATCTTCTTGCCTAATTGATTCTCTACTTCACTCTGAAATTCCTTGAATTTGTCAAAGGATTCAGACTTATGCTTCATTAGGTAGACATAACCATATCTACTGAAGTCATCAGTGAAAGTGATAAAGTAGCTGAAACCACCTCTAGCATTTGTACTCATTGGTCCACATACATCTGTATGGATTAAACCCAATAGTTCATTTGCTCTTTCTCTAACTTTAGAGAAAGGTTGCTTTGTCATTTTGCCAAGTAAACATGATTCGCATTTACCATAATCCTCTAAGTCAAATGGTTCTAGAATTCCTTCCTTTTGAAGTCTTTCTAAGCGTTTCAAGTTTATATGGCCTAATCGACAATGCCACAGATAGGTGAGATCTGAATCATCCTTTTTGGCCTTTTTGGTATTTATGTTATAAACTTGTTTGTCGTGATCTAATAAATAAAGTCCATTGACTAATCTAGCAGATCCATAAAACATCTCTTTAAAATAAAACGAACAACTATTGTCTTTTATTAAAAAGGAAAATCCCTTAGCATCTAAGCAAGAAGCTGAAATGATGTTTTTAGTAAGACTTGGAACATGGAAACACTCTTCCAGTTCCAAAACTAGCCCGGAGGGCAACGACAAATAATAAGTTCCTACAGCTAATGCAGCAATCCGTGCTCCATTTCCCACTCGTAGGTCGACTTCACCCTTGCTTATCTTTCTACTTCTTCTTAGTCCCTGTGGATTGGAACATAAGTGTGAGCCACAACCTGTATCTAATACCCAAGAAGTTGAATTAGCAAGTATACAGTCTATAACGAAAATACCTGAAGATTGAACGACTGTTCCGTTCTTCTGATCTTCCTTTAGCTTTGGACATTCTCTTTTGTAATGGCCTATTCTATCACAATAAAGACAGCTTGATGTGGACTTGTCCTGCTTTGATTTAGCATCGCCCTTGGACTTTCCACTTTTCTTGAACGGTCTCCTTCTAGCCTTGAGTAAATCTTTGGCTTCACAGTCCAGTATTATTTCAGCCTTTCTGACAAGGTGAACAAATTCTGCAACTGTTTCTTCTCTTGGTTCACTTAGGTATAGTTGCTTGAAGCGACCAAACCCACTGTGTAGTGAATTGAGCAAGATAGAGACTGCCATCCTTTTGCTTATTGGTGTTCCTAGTAGACTTAGGCGATCAAAGTATGAACGCATAAGATCCACATGGAACCTCAGTGGGACGCCTACCCTCTGTTTAGTGCGAAGGAGCTGAACATGTGTTTCTTGGACTTCCATCCTATAACACCTGTTGGGAGAACTAACCTTTAGACCAGACATTGATTCAATCAACTCAGGGACGTTCAGGTCCCTGTCCTCCGTGCTTCCACGACAGATATCCCTCAGATTCTTGATGAGCGTAAAAGGTTCATAGGCTACAAACCTTCTAGCCCAATCATCAGGGATATTGTTCAGCATGAGACTCATAACCTTTTTGAGATCCGCATCCCAGGAGTAAAATCTCTCAGGGGTCATGTCTCTGGCATAGTAGCTTGGCATGGGATGTGACAGTACATACTCAAGTCCATTGAGTTTGACTATTTCAACTAGCTTAGCTTCCCATTCAAGAAAATTTGCCAGGTTCAGCTTGACCATAAGCTCAGAACCTATGATGATGTTTTGATTGTTGTTTGCCATATTTAAAACTACAATTGAAAAGAATAAACAAATAAATAACCATTCACAGTTTCTCTTAATAAACTTAAATTCTAGCATACATGCATAATTCAATGTTCATTAAGCATTTTATTCAAGTTATGTGTTCCGGCAGGTGTGAATAAAATGATTCCAAGATCCTAAAATCATTGAAGAACTAAGCACAGTTTGTCGACTTAATCCTAAAACATCTTAGGTAAGCAAAAGCCTTTTGCTAATAGTCTAGAAACTATTCTTGGTTGATAGGTACGTCTAAGAACTTATTAGGTAAACCTATCGATTTTGCCACGACATAAAAGGACTCCTTACTTATATCGTTGAGTTTCACCAAAACTAACATGTACTCACAATTATTTGTGTACCTTGCCCCTTTAGGACCAATAAGTAACACCTCGCTGAGCGAAAACTATTACTAGATTGATGTAAAGGATATCCAAGCAAGTGTATATTTTGGCATGGCACCTTTTAACTCAATTTTTAAGTTTGGAACTTAAGGCTCTTACTATGTTGGTTAGATTTTAAGTGAACTAAAATCCTTAATCATGCAACATAATCAAGCTTTTGATCTCATGCATTTTAAGACATATTTAAAAGCAATAAATAACTTAAAACATGCATAAGATTAATGTGATCTAGTATGGCCCGACTTCATCTTGAAGCTTTAACTTCAAAGTCCGTCTTGAAAATCTCCGTGGGAGGCACCATTTTCTCCAAATAGAATAAGCTATAACTAATTACAACTATTTGATGGTACGCAGACCATATTTGAATTGAAAAACAACTTTGGTACTTTAGACCAATTACATTCAAATTAATGGTACGCAGACCATATTTTCTATCTATTTGGGCCATACTAGTCACTTCATAACCTGCAAAACATTACATATACAATATACACCATTCACCCATTCATTATCATGAATGGCCCACATAGCTGGTTAGTAAAACACATTATGCATCACATAAACATTTGCAGCAATTAATCAAGGGCACCAATAATCTACCAATTATTCAGTCCTTATTAATTCTAATCAAGTTGTTTTAACCTTAAGGATTTGTAGACCTAATCAAGAGTTTATGACTAAAAAGGGCTCCCACTTAAACCAATAAATTCATATGCTTTACTAATTTTAAACATAAAAATGTATTTCTAGTCTAACCGGAAACATACAAATTTAATTAAAATTTAAAGCTCATATAAATTTATAATTGAATCCAAAAAGTTTAATTTAATTTCAGTCGTATTTAAATTAATTCATGATTTTAATTTTAGTAAAATAATTAGAATAAATAAAATTTATTATAATTACAATATTCAAAATTAAAATCCAAGAAAATAATTTAAATTATTAATTTTTAAAATCAATTAAAATTACGTAAACTGAAAATTTCAAATTAAAATTTCAAAACGATCTAATCGTAACGCAACAACCCCACGCAACGCACGCCCATGGGCCACACGCACACAGCCATCGCTGGCCATGTGCGCGCAGCCCATGCGCTGCCTCGCATTGCTGCTGCTCACCATCGCAAGGCATCACGCGAGCTGGTGCTCGCTGCGCGCGCCAGCGCTCGACGCACGAGCATGCTGCCGCAGCCCATCGCTGGGCGCAGCGCTCGTCGCACGTCGCAATAGCGAGCTGCTTGCCATCGCTGGGCGCAGCGCTCGTCGCACGTCGCAACAAGCACTCGCACGCCATCGCTGGGCGCAGCGCTCGTCGCATGTCGCAACAAGCACTCGCACGCCATCGCTGGGCGCAGCGCTCGTCGCATGTCGCAACAAGCACTCGCACGTCATCGCTGGGCGCAGCGCTCGTTGCTCGCGAGCTTGCGCTCGCTGCGCGCGAGGCTCCGCACGCTTGCGCGAGGCAGTGCGCGCTGTGGCGCAGCTCGCTTGCTGCCCACACGCGACTGCTCGTGCCTTGCTCTCGCCCTCGCCCATTCGCCCATTGCACACAGCCCACGACACAAGGCAGGGCTGCTGCCTTTTGCTCGTGCACCATGGCCTTGCTCATTGCTTTCGTGCCGCATGGGCGACGAGCTCCCTTGCTCGTCGTCACATGCCCGCACTATACAACACCCCTTAAGGGTAACACGTAGCGTCCATTGCTTTGTGCGTGCAAGTTATATGAGCGAATCGCATAAAAATTTAAAATTTATATTAAAAATTAATGACAAATTAATAAATAATATTAATTTCATAATTTAAGGGCGAAAAAATCGAAAATTTATTATTCAATTGATTTCCGATTAACATGGATTCAAGTCTAGGTCATAAAAATTTAAAATTTAACATAAATTTACAATTTTTATGGTGGTTTTTAATCATAGGTATCTAATTAAATTATAACTAATTATGAAAATCAAATTAATTCTAAATTATTCCAATTTTCAACAAATTAATCATAATTACAAATTAGATTGCATAATTAACAAGGCTAGGCATTCAAACTTGTTAAACATATACAGTAGGTCAATCAAAAATTCAAGATTTATCAACAAGAATCGCAAATATTTAATTTAACATTTTAAATTTACGAAATTTTGCATTCGAAAAACTAAAACCTCCGAAAAGTCATAGTTAGGCTTCGAATTTGAGAATTCTGGGTTCGGCCGAAAACCACTATTTTTGTCAAAATTTTAGAATGCCTTTTACATGCGGAATTGACACAAAAATCACTCGATTTGGATGAGTAACGAAGAAACTGCCGAAAAACTGCGTATGTATAATTAAATAAACGCAATTTGCAATTAATTAACAATTACGAAAATTAATCACCCCTTTTAATTCTTGCAAATTTGTAATATTTAACCATGTTCATGCAATTTAGATTATGAAAATAATAAGAGGCTCGTGATACCACTGTTAGGTTATGACACATATGACAATTCATAAATCATGCGGAAAAACCATAAAGCCAGGAAAGCATATTATTTACACATAATCATTTAGCATAGTTTAGATGCATACTCTTTGTTGCGTGCCTTCCCTAGCTGCGCCCGAACCGAACAAGAACAAGTCTTTAGGACTCCAAGTGTCGTCCCTCCGTAGATAGTCCACAGCACGTCCGGATCCGCCTTAAGATTGACCAACTAGAATCGCCCTTAAGGTACTACTTATTTTCGGCTAAATGGGCAAGAGTTATGGCAGATTTTTCTGCTTAAAAATCCTAGTTTTGAATATTTGAAAACTTGTATATAAATTTATGACCCTAGGCATATATTTATAGAACCTTGGAAAGGATTTCGAATCCTGTTAGAATACTAATTAATTAATTAGAATCCTATTAGAACTCTAAATAATTAATTTAATCTTTTTAGGATTAGGATTTAATCTATGCACGAATTCCGATAGTTTTAGGATTCGTATAGCACGTACACACGCACCGCACGAGCATCGCACGCCCATGCGCAAGCCTTGCGGCCCACGCTGTGCGCACGGCGCACAGGCCCACTGCCCGCAGCCCATTTGTGCGCGCGCGCCAGCCTTGGCTGGGACTGGCCTTGCGCTGGGCCTGGTCGAGGCATTGGCGTGTTGTTGGATGCGTGTGGCTTGCTGGGCGATGGCCTGGCTTCGTGCTGGGCCCTCGTCCGGCAGGCCTCGTTCGATGCTTATTCGTACGATACGCTTCCGATTAAATTCCCGGTTCCGGAATTCATTTCCGATACGAACAATATTTAACATTTTCGATTCCGGAATCAATTTCCGTTTCGAACAAATATTTAATATTTCCGTTTCCGGAATTATTTTCCGATTCCGATAATATTTCCGATTCTGACAATATTTCCGTTTCCGGCAATATTTCCGATTCCGGCAATATTTCCATTTCCGATACGTACCATGTTTCCGTTTCCGGCAACATCTACGACTTGGATAATATTTATATTTCCGATACGATCCATATTTCCGTTTCCGGCAATATCATCATTTCCGGAGTATTCATTTCTTGCCTGTGACGATCTCAGCTCCCACTGAAACCAAGATCCGTCGATTCCGAATATCCATAGATGGAGTATTTAATGCCATTAAATACTTGATCCGTTTACGTACTATTTGTGTGACCCTACGGGTTCAGTCAAGAGTAAGCTGTGGATTAATATCATTAATTCCACTTGAACTGAAGCGGCCTCTAGCTAGGCATTCAGCTCACTTGATCTCACTGAATTATTAACTTGTTAATTAATACTGAACCGCATTTATTAGACTTAACATTGAATGCATACTTGGACCAAGGGCATTATTTCCTTCAATAAGGAAGAAGGAATGCACATTCCATCCTTTACCCAACAAATCTACTCCCTTTGTCTTAGGCTATGAACCAATGGAGGAAGATATTGCTGACCGCCTGTCTGGGCTACGCCTTAACAAGGCCAAACAAACCACCCTCCTTCCCCCGTATCAAAGAACCCTTAACGGGATGTTCGTTCGGGAAGGAGAAGGACACCCGTGCTGTGATTTCCCTGAACCCTTCGTTCAGGATGGCTTGCTAAAACCAGGATTTGAAATCTTCCATGACTGCCACACCTTGGATAAGGCACCCCACCTCACCAAGACTAAAACAGCCGAAAGATCGGACAACCAAGCTTTATGGACATTGTTTAACGAATCGAGGCCTATGGAGGACGAGACTGTGATGACTACCCTATCTCTACAAGATGAAGGTTTCGATCCATCCCGGTTAATCGCTCTTGCATCAACACTAGAAGAGATCGAGAACGGATGGGTGAAGACATATCAGTGGGTCAATGCAAAAGGAATAGAATTCAAGATGAGTGCCGGTGAAGGACCAAAGTTTTACGAGACTAAACCCAAGGCTTGAGCCACATAGAGCACCTTAGTAAAAGCGCCTAGTAGTTCTTTAGATTGGTAGAAAAAAATAATAAAGACTTTAGATGGTCCTAAGACCCCTTAGAACATAGGTCAATTTTATTTCAGTGTGTTTCCCTTACTTTCCAAATTAATAAAGGCGTAATATTTCTCCCAAAATTTTATTCTAACACCAAGTAAGCACCAAATACACTTGCAAAATACAAAAATAAATAGGCGGCCCACTCCAGGCCCAATAAATGAGACCCACTCGGTCTTGAAATCGTGCCATGGGAACCAATTCCCGAAATCCACAAAATAAACCGTACTATCCCCTTCATATCCCCAAAACATAAAAGTCAACCGGTATCATCATAAAAGTCAATCCATGCAACCCAAAGAAATCAAAGGAAATCAAAATCCAAAACAAATGTAAATGTTGCTTAAAAAGGGAATTAATAAAATGTAACCCCACCATACCCTTCAAAAACGACACGCACCTCAAACCCACCCAAAAGCCTAAACAAAGATCTTCATAACTCCCGCACCCTAACTCCATTTTCAAAGCCGTTTCGAGTCACGAATAGAAAAAATTAATCCGGACAAAAATGTGTCTCACGCTAACAGTCAAAAAAGCCTCCAAAATAGCCTCAAAATCAATTTTTATACAAGTAAAAAAGCAAAGCACTAAAACGAAGAAAAAAAATAATAAATGCAAGAACACGTGAAGCAAAGTGTCAAAAACGACCGCTAGAAATCATTTTCAGCGCCCAGTGCTGGGCGCCGAAATCTTTGACGCCCCAGCCTGGGCGTTGAAACTCTCTGCCTGCCTAAATTTTTTAGAAGTGCTCGTCATTTTATCCGCACATAACGGAAAAATAACGAACACTTGGGGGGTACAACACGTATCCAAATAGGCTCACCAAAAAATATAGCCATACAAAAAATAGTCGAATTTCATTTTTTACGCGACTTACGGCAAAAAAATAAAACGGCAGACGAAAATAATGATAATACTTCACTCATTTGACCGGTTAAGTAATATGCTTCCACCTCAGGGCATATCTATCAAAATCCGGCATCTTAGAATTTATTCTAGCTAGAACTACGCGCGACCTGATTCTGACAAGATACGTAGGCAATCCTTACCAAGGATTCGGTCCAATAAAAAAAAAACATATATAAATTGTGCAAAAAGTGTTAGACATATAAAAATATAAAAAAGAGGAGAAACAAAAAAAAGAAAATGAAAAATAAAATACGCCTTTATTGAAAAATAATAAGAAGGAAAACAAAGTGCTAAGAAATGAAAAAACAAACACAACTAAAATAAATAAAGGGCACCTACACCCTAGCAAGAACTACACTACTCTAGTTCTTCCGGATCATCAAATAAAGTCTTGTAGAGGGCAATGTTCGCAGGATCCACCCCCACAGTCTTCTGCGTTGCCCCTATATCAATCTCCATAAGAACCGGCTCCTGGACACTAACTTCCAAAGACGCCAAGGCTTCAGAAATATTCTCGGTTATAGCCCGCTCAGCCTCAAGGGCACAGACAATGGTGGGAGAAGAATGATTATCATCAACTAGACTAGCCACTGTTTCTACAGGCGGCTGAGCCTTCCTAACCCATACATTGTTCCGGCGACGATCTCCGCGAGAACCTGCACTTCTTTTAACAACAGCAGGCCCCTTCGTGTTAGGCACCTTTTTAGGCCTAGAACTGGAACGGGGAGGAACTTCCTTTCGCTTTCGATCAGGACGAGCTTTCACAGTCTTAATACCATGGGTGCGAGGATTGGCAGAATCACGACCCCCATATCTGACCCGAATGCGAGGTATCAAAAGCTCAGCCGGCTACCCATTTCGAGCCTCGGTCCTCACGGCCTTATCATCGGAGCTCATCCACAACTTGTAGTTTTCAGAAAGACCCACAAATCCATTTGTAGCTACGGCCCAACGCGGGAGACCATCATAAAACTTAGCCCACGCTTGAACCCGTGCTTGTGAAAAGGCCGCTACTTTAGGTGGTACTGTATCAGAAAAGGGGATAGTCTGCCTGAAACCGTATTGACGCATGACTCGGTAAGGGAAAATATAAATGGGCTGAGATAGCCCCAACAAGGAAACATAAATGACAGGCTAAATCGCACTCCTATCAAAGATAAACCTAACGTTCACCAACTAAAAATATAGCAAGGGAAGCAGGGATCGTATCCACAGGGAAACAATGTTCTTTCTACTATTAATCGGCAATTCTAGACTATTGGGAAACAAGAATATGGATTGATTTGTATAATATAACTAGGACGATAATAAAATAGGAAAAAATCAGATATTAAAAGGTCTAGGGCATAGGTTCACCGATGAACAACATTCCAGGACGACAACAATCGATAACAATCAATATAACAGTTAATTAGACTAGCATGCTCTCTCGAATCGATACTAATCATAGACTTAGAATTAACGGGCTCTCGCTACGTATTAATCCCAATTCTACCTATTGAAACAAGCCTAAACATCAAATTGCATCTCTCGAATCTTAATTTGATATTGCGAAACTAATACAATCAAACCTGCGCAAATCTAATTGTAAAGTAAATAGGAGCAATCAATAGGAATTAACAGCTAAACCAACAATCAACAACAATTAATCATCCCTTCATATTCGTTCATGGATTCCCAAAACCCTAGAAAATCAACTACTCACACATATTTAAATTAAACCAAGTAAACATATTAAATAAAAGCATGATTGAAATTGAATAATAGAATCATAAATAAAGTAATACCTAAACGAAGAACGAAGAATTAGCTGAAAGATTGAAGCTTTAAATTAATAAAAGTTGAGTAATTGGAAAATAAAAATTGAAGTTTTAAACTAAGGAATAATAATAATACGAAGTTCGGAGAGGAGAGGCTACTAAAACACTAATTTAATATAAATAGCCTTCCCCTTAAACCTACGGAGAGAAACGAACAAAGGAATACGGTTTGGGGCCGAAAACCTGGCAGCCCGGTTTGTGAAAACCTGCCGGTTTTCGGTCCTTTCCAGCATAGAAAACCTACAGGTAGCGAAAACCTGGCACCCGGGTTTGTGAAAACCTGCCGGTTTCGCGCCTAAAATTAAAATCCTCCTTTTCTCAAAACCTGCCGGTTTTCAGAACCCGGCCGGTTTTCGGTGCAAAACTGCACAAAGTCTCTATCTTCAAAACGTCATAACTCCTTCATTATTTATCGGAATTAGGCAAATGACCACTCGTTTGAAAGATATTGAAATTTAGAATTCAACCCAATTAAAATCACTGCATTTGGAGTTGTAGAACTTGAGTTATGATCAAAAGAGTAGACGAGTGTCGGTTTTCTACTTCTTTCACTATCCGCTTTGCTCGCAAACTCTTCCAACTCAATGTGTGTGCTCTCGAAAGTACATAATCTCTTGTATTGATTCAAATGAGTAGGAAATGCACAAAAATATGCTAATTCCTACAATGATGAGCCTGAAACTACAAACACACTACAAGGAGCACATTAGTACTAAAAATCGCTCCGAAGAGCTCATTTGAGATAAAAAAGTACTAAGGGACGGGGGTAAAAACACTATAAAATATAAACATATCAAACTCCCCCAAGTTAGATCTTTGCTTGTCTCTAAGCAAAGAAATCATCGATGAATACATAAATCAACTTCACCCCAAACACATCTTAAAACAATGGATACGATTCAAAGTAAAATTCAACAAGCATGCATCAATGCCAACCAATTAAAGCCATTCGACCACAAATCCTCCCTAACAATCGTCACGCAGAGCAAACCACAAGTGCACAATGGAATTCAAGACTAGTGCTCACACACTCTTCACTCATTTATGTGGCGGGTAAAAGATGTACCCGTTCGCTCTCCTCCCAATATGTATGTGAACAATGCCCTCCCAAACTCACAACACTCGTGTGTTTAAAAGAACATGCACTCAACCTAATAGTCGACTCGGAATATGTCATGTCATAACTTGCATTGATAAACAACTACTTTCACATTAATATGACTCTATGCACAAAGGTCGGAAGGTCTTCAAATCTTGTAATGATAGGCTTAGGTAGGGGTGCGGTAAATTTGGGTAAAATGTGAGCTTAAAGCCTTGGCTTTGGGGAGCATGAATCCTAAATACAACCACGATCAAACAAAATAATGACCACAACTCTCCCGCTCAACACATGATGAAACAACGAACACCAACACCATACTTTCTTGCCTTTTTCACAATTTCAAAAAAACAATCACTCATAAGGATACGAAATTGCAAAACTTGATTGAAACAACACTTTGAACCTTTTCTGAGAGTAATAGATTTTTTCTCTTTTTTTTTTTTCAAACTCTCTCCCTTTTTTTTTTCTTTTCTTTTAGAAACCTTCACATTTGTTTTGTTCTTTCATCTTTTCTTTTTATTTTCAACTTATTTTCAACAACAAACACGATAACACGAACTCCCTTTTCAACAATCACTTTGTGCTCAAAATGTAGCACACTACAACTCCCTCACCTCACTACTATTAGCTCCCCCAAGCTAGGCTTGGGAACAGTAACCAATGGGGTTTTAACAGGCTTGTAATGTGGCTAGTCACCGAATAAAAGGGCACAAGCAACAACATGGGAAGAAAAAGAGGGAACAAATGTATCTAAATTCATCTGAAGGCTACCTAAACAGAAAAATGCCTTCGTCCTTCACAATGTGCATGTATGTGAGTCATAAAACGCTACTAACAGTCGCAAATCAATACTCAAAATCAATGACACACCAGGAAGCTATCACACATCCTAACCAAATCAACTAGCCAAGCACCAAGTCCACAAATAGTTAGTCAGTGTTGACTCATGTCAAGGCATCAAAGTAATCGAATCTCAAATCATGGTTAACAAATCAACAATGCTCGTCATCAAAAACCAAGAATCAAAACAGTTTTCAATCAAGGGGCACAGGGAAGCATGGTTTTGTATTCATCGGGACGTATTTTTGTTTTTTTGTTTTTTTTCAAAAGCGATAAACTACTCTAGAAAGCAATAACACATACCTCCCCCAAGCCAAACTTAGCAATGTCCTCAGTGCTTGAAGGAGTGGAGATCGAGGGTCGCAATCTTCATTGAACCCCTCCGGCTCCAACTCTTATGTGCCTCCCTCAAAGCGATTGATTAATAAATAACCAACCAACGAGCGCAGAAGCTTGTCATGCGCACTCGCACATCTTTCGTGCAATAAGACATGCACGATAATCAACAACAACATGAGCTCTATGCCAGTAAAGAGTAGGATGCCTAAAGGAAGAAGAACAAAAAGAAAAAACAATAATAAAAGAAGAATAATAAAATGAAGGAAAAGGGAAAGTAGGCATACTCTCCTTATGGAAGTTGTTTTCGCGGACTATTGATTCTTCAACCTCAATGATCAATGAAATAGCTCTCTCTGTGTTTTGGAATTCATGGTGGACAGGCTCTTCACCATATAGAGCTCTCTGCAAAGCATCCACCTCTTCTTTGTAAGTATTGTAAGTACCTGCAAAAGATTCACAAAGAGGAACTGACTCTATTGGGTCATTGGGCTTTTGATTTTCGTGGGGAGGAGGAAGATCCTCAAGCAAAGGTTTTATGAGGAAAGAGAAGGGGAGTGAGACGGTGTAAACGGGGCTAAGATTAACCCTTCCTGGACTTGGAATATGAGGGGTAGGGGTTGGCACAACAACAAGGATTTTATCAACTTCAACTTCCTCATGGACTTGCTCTATAACATATGACTTTTCAGTTTCAACAAATCCTTCATCCATTGATCCAACAGTCACATCATCATCCTCCAACGCATCCTCAACCTCTGCTATAAGTTCCTCCCACTCATGGTTGCCTATGGGTTCGCTCAGTTGACCCCCATCCCCAACACAACTCGAATCATTATTTTCAGGATTTTTTGGTATTTACTACCTTAAAAATACACCACTTTTGTATTTACTACCTTATGAAATTTTTATTATAAATTACTACCTTAAAGTATGATTTTTTTTGCAATCACTACCACTTTACGATTTTCTCATTTTAAAATTTAGATATCTCATTCGTTTCTTAATCATTTTAAGTGATTCAAAGCCCATTCTTCTCGTTTATGTGTAACGATTCCATAGGGATCTTGCTTTTAACATTTTGTAAAAGGTTAAACATATTAAATATTATCTTTAAAACTCTAAAATATTTATGAATCACCAAACGAATTATTTTGAAATGTCGTTCTCAATTAAATCCTTATAGAAAAAGGAAAATAATGAACTTTGAATCACTTTAAACGGTTAAGAAACGAAAGAAATATCCCAGTTTTAAAATGAAAAAACTGTAAAGTGGTAGTAAATGAAAAAAAATTGGAACTTTAAGGTAGTAATTTAAAATAAAAATTTCATAAGGTAGTAAATACAAAAGTGGTGTATTTTTAAGGTAGTAAATACCAAATTTTCCTTATTTTCAATAATTTCTTGAACTTTTCTAAATCTCTCAAGAGTAGCCTTACTAGCTTTAATAATGTCCTTAGTAGTCTCTTGAGATCTAGTACACTGAATCTCAATCTCGGAGTTTAATCTTCTTAATTCCTCTAAGAAGCTATCTCTGTTTTCTGATTCGGGTTGAACAGGATTGGGCAAGGGTTCACAATAATACACGGGAGAAGCAACAGTGGAATCATGAGACAAAACATTGATATCCATGCAAGGGTTAGATAAGCCATTCAAATATGCATGATTGTCATAAAGATTAGAATGCACCTCATTATAACAAGTATTCAAGGGAGAGGGGGTAGAAACATGTAGATTATGCTCATAATTTGGATTAGCACATGGAACATGAATGACCATTTCACGCTCATACGAATCCCTTGCAAACCACATATAGTAATTCCACATATCATCCAAAGACAAGGCTCGAAAATCACCATTAAATCTACTTTCTATCACATTCCTTGTATACTCATTTAAACCACCATAAGCAAAACCACAAGAATCCCAAAGATTAAGATTTTGGTAACCAATAAAATCATTTAGCCTATCGAAATACACCCAAAAAGGCTCATTTACAAATTGAGGGAAAGAATAATAATCCATTTTTTTAGGGGAAAAATAGTAAAAAATAAAAATAAAAAATAAAATAAAATAAACTAAAGAAAATAAAACATATACATGGTCTAAAAGAACTGGAAGTTCTATGAGACTCAAGAAAATAATCTAGATCATAAAATTAATAGCAGAAAATTAAACCGTTTCCCCGGCAACGGCGCCAAAATTTGACAGGCTAAATCGCACTCCTATCAAAGATAAACCTAACGTTCACCAACTAAAAATATAGCAAGGGAAGCAGGGATCGTATCCACAGGGAAACAATGTTCTTTCTACTATTAATCGGCAATTCTAGACTATTGGGAAACAAGAATATGGATTGATTTGTATAATATAACTAGGACGATAATAAAATAGGAAAAAATCAGATATTAAAAGGTCTAGGGCATAGGTTCACCGATGAACAACATTCCAGGACGACAACAATCGATAACAATCAATATAACAGTTAATTAGACTAGCATGCTCTCTCGAATCGATACTAATCATAGACTTAGAATTAACGGGCTCTCGCTACGTATTAATCCCAATTCTACCTATTGAAACAAGCCTAAACATCAAATTGCATCTCTCGAATCTTAATTTGATATTGCGAAACTAATACAATCAAACCTGCGCAAATCTAATTGTAAAGTAAATAGGAGCAATCAATAGGAATTAACAGCTAAACCAACAATCAACAACAATTAATCATCCCTTCATATTCGTTCATGGATTCCCAAAACCCTAGAAAATCAACTACTCACACATATTTAAATTAAACCAAGTAAACATATTAAATAAAAGCATGATTGAAATTGAATAATAGAATCATAAATAAAGTAATACCTAAACGAAGAACGAAGAATTAGTTGAAAGATTGAAGCTTTAAATTAATAAAAGTTGAGTAATTGGAAAATAAAAATTGAAGTTTTAAACTAAGGAATAATAATAATACGAAGTTC
Source organism: Spinacia oleracea (assembly GCF_020520425.1). Taxonomy (NCBI): domain Eukaryota; kingdom Viridiplantae; phylum Streptophyta; class Magnoliopsida; order Caryophyllales; family Amaranthaceae; genus Spinacia; species Spinacia oleracea. The sequence goes on from NC_079489.1 coordinate 113,358,800, forward strand.
GGAGAGGAGAGGCTACTAAAACACTAATTTAATATAAATAGCCTTCCCCTTAAACCTACGGAGAGAAACGAACAAAGGAATACGGTTTGGGGCCGAAAACCTGGCACCCCGGTTTGTGAAAACCTGCCGGTTTTCGGTCCTTCCCAGCATAGAAAACCTACAGGTAGCGAAAACCTGGCACCCGGGTTTGTGAAAACCTGCCGGTTTCGCACCTAAAATTAAAATCTCCTTTTCTCAAAACCTGCCGGTTTTCAGAACCCGGCCGGTTTTCGGTGCAAAACTGCACAAAGTCTCTATCTTCAAAACGTCATAACTCCTTCGTTATTTATCGGAATTAGGCAAATGACCACTCGTTGGAAAGATATTGAAATTTAGAATTCAACCCAATTAAAATCACTGCATTTGGAGTTGTAGAACTTGAGTTATGATCAAAAGAGTAGACGAGTGTCGGTTTTCTACTTCTTTCACTATCCGCTTTGCTCGCAAACTCTTCCAACTCAATGTGTGTGCTCTCGAAAGTACATAATCTCTTGTATTGATTCAAATGAGTAGGAAATGCACAAAAATATGCTAATTCCTACAATGATGAGCCTGAAACTACAAACACACTACAAGGAGCACATTAGTACTAAAAATCGCTCCGAAGAGCTCATTTGAGATAAAAAAGTACTAAGGGACGGGGGTAAAAACACTATAAAATATAAACATATCAATAAACCGATACATCAGAACCCCCGGTCATAGTAGTCAAACCCCACCACGGTACCACCCACTTAATAGAACAGATACCATGAGTAAAAAAGGAGGCCCACTCGGCCTCGTCCTGGCCTTGGTGCAAATATTTTCGGTTACCCAAGGCTATAGGGCGATAATGTTTAGGATCGGCAGGAGTTTCCAAGAGCCTAAGCCGTTCCACGAGCCAAATCTGCAAAAAACGGGTACGATAAAAAAAATAATAAAAAGAAAACGGTTCCTGGGCGCAGTTTCAACGCCCAGGACCAGGCGCCGAAAATTCTAGCGCCCAGCCCTGGGCGCTGAAACTCAGCCCCAAGACAGGACGAATAAAGAATATATATGCAAAAAAAAAACGTATACGTGCGCAAAGAAAAAAAATCGATTACCTGCAGTAATAGGGGGCTTCCCTTAAAATATTCAGATTTGGCATCCTTCTTCGGCTCATCCGCACTCAGCAAAGTCTCGGCAACAACCAACGGCATAATAGAATAGCAACTTTCCATCTGGCTAATCAAGGGGATCAACTTTATGTCACCAAACTCACCGTTGTTATTCGACAGCAAATAATGATTCAACAAGCAAAATACAAAGGCTCGAATATTCAATTTCTGTTCGGTCATATTCTTACTAGGCCTAAAGTGATGTTTTACAAGTTTTGCCAAATTAACCTCATCACCTACAACAATTTCAGCAAGCATGTTAGCATCTAGTCCTAGGAAAGCCCCTATGGTACGTTGTTCTACCCTCTTCAATAGTGCCAGGAGTGGCAGGGGTAGCATTAGTAGGATAACCAAGGATCGCAGCAAATTCATCTGGCAAAGGATATATTTCGTTGCCCCGAAAGACAAAAACATGATGATCGGAATCCCAAAATCTTAGGGCTGCATGCAGAAAATTATAGTCAATATTAATTTGTTGTAAGCCTAAAAGTGCCTCTAAGTGGTATTCTTTTAACAAAGCCTTTTCTGTAGGAGTAAGGGCCCGTAGCCAACGCCTAACAGCCCGTTGGAGTGAGAAAGTAGGAATTGACATGACGAAAGCAAGGAGTAACTAAAACACCACAAAGAAAGAAGGAAATTGAGAGTGATGGAAAATAGGGACGTATCTAGCCCCTATATATAGCTGAACGCATCAAGTGACATACTGATCCCATTCGGAAACGCGTTAAGAAATCCGAAAGTCAAAATTCGCCAGGAAAGGACTTTCAGCGCCCGAAGCTGGGCGCCGAAATAATTAACGCCCAGCCTTGGGCGCCGAAAATGCAGCCCAAGGCCCAGATTTCACAAAACGCGGAACAGGAAAAGACTTAAAACCGTGTTACTAGACACGAGGCCCTATTGCAATTAAGATCAAGCCCAAAAGCACCTTTAAGCTCCCAAATAGCAAAAATGAATGGTAAAACTTGGTCGAAACTTAGACTTGTCTCAAGGAACATATATGTACACTTTTTAAAACAAATGTGAAATATCAAGGTCATTCTTCGAAACACCAAAAAATGTTGTTAAGTCGTTGGTTTCTCAAATAAAAAATGTTTGTCCGTCAAAAGATTAATCTGGGCCAAGCTAAATCGGATGATATTAAACCTTGTCGCCCGAAGACTGAAGTCGCACCCCACGACTTCGCCAAAATAGCACACCACTATGAAAGGTCGCTCGCACATACGAGCTCGACCCCAAACATGATTAAAAGACGTTATGAAGTATGCGAAAAATGACCAACAAAGCCCAAGTGCTTAGGGGCTCGCGAAAAGTATACTCCAACAAAGAGTGCGCAATCAAAATCACATTCCCGGACTACGCTATACGCCGTCCCATGTTTGGATGATCTCAAAAGAACAGGTTCGACCTCAGAAAAGTGTCGTCATTGACACTTGTACATGGTCCTCTGATCAAAGACCAAGTAGTGGCAAAAATCGAGCCGTAAAGACTAGCTCAAAACCACGAAAGCAGACGGTCGCAAGACAAAGGTCCGTCTAAACCCGTTGTCAACCCACGTTCAGGTCACAACTAAATTCGAGCATCCCTCGAAAGAATTCGCTCTTGCAAGAATGAACAAAGAAATTCTCAAAAAAGAAATCACGATGAAAAAATAGGAAACTTGCCCATCTCAGTTGGCAAGATCACATCACGAACCACGCGAGTTCCAAAACGAAAAACGAATTCAGGGGCGTCCACCCTCAGCGGACAGGGTTCGCCCACCCTCAGCGGGCGGGGTCTGCGTCACTAGCCGCGCAGATCCTCAGTTTTCGAAAAATAGAGTCTTCAAAAAAAAAAAAACAATGAAACAGGCTCGCCATCTTCAGCCGGCGGGGTCTACGGCGCAAACCACGTAGGTCCTCATTTTCAAAAAAAATATAATAAACACAAAACAAATTTCAAAATAGATTCGTCCACTTCTATCGGACGGGGTGTCCACCCTTAGCGGACAGGTTCGCCATCTTTAGCCGGCGGGGTCTACGTCACAAACCGCGTAGGTCCTTATTTTCAAATTTCAAAAATAGATTCGTCCACTTCTATCGGACGGGGTGTCCACCCTTAGCGGACAGGCTCGCCATCTTTAGCCGACGGGGTCTGCGTCACTAACCGCGCAGGTCCTTAGTCGCTGCAGCGATAACTTTTTATGGTTTTCCGTTTTTCCAAAAAAGAACGATGTGAGTAGCTTTCCCTTTTCCAAAGATTGGTTTTCCGTTTTTTCCAAAAAAGAACGATGTGCTGGATTTTCCTTCGTTTTACGTCCCATAAAAACAAGGGGGTTTTCTCGTTTAGCTAACCCTGAAAATGAGAATCTTTAAAAACATTTTTTACCTCGTGATTGGGCTTGGCCAGGCCCAATTACACCTTATAGCTTTGATTTCGAAAACATCTGTAGCTACTCCCAATGACAAAGTGAGGGAGTTTCTACGCACCTTTAGATCCTTCCAATGACAAAGTGAGGAAGTTTCTATACTATCCGTTGACAAATCCCAATGACACGTGAGGGATATGTCGACACTTCAAGTGATGACCCTTAAGTCAAATGTTATCACTCGGGGGCTCGTGAGACCCTCGCCAAAACAGGTCACCATGGCTTGTGCGACGCACTCCGTCTAATACTTTGACCATCGTCTTACTCCAAGACTCAGTCAAAGTGGGGGCTAACTGTAGACACCTACTTTTGTCCCCATTCCCGAAAGGGATAAGGTTCGATGATGAAAACGTAAATCTCCACTTGACAACGCATCTCCTATAAAATAACGAATCTCAATTCCCCTTTTCATTTCACCCGAAACCTGCTATTTATAGAAACCTGCTAAAAATAGTAACTGCCGTAATGGGTAGTTGTGAAAAGTGGCAAGTCATAAAAGATAGAAACCTGTCAGAATTAGGTGTTGCACTCCAACATAAATCCTAAATGAGATAGAAATTGCGAGAGAATCCTATTCCTAATATGATTCGAAAGTAAGAGTTACGTATTAATTAAAATCCTAACGAGCCTAGAGTTCGTAACGGGCCCAGACGCATTCCGTCACAAGGTTAATACGCACTAAAAGACTCGATTAAGTCTCAAACACTCCGGATTCTAGGAATCCGAATCTGACTAAGAAAACAGCCCATATTCTATTTTCAACGCCTGGCTCTGGGCGCCAAAATCTTCGGCGCCCAGGCCTGGGCGCTGAAATTACCTGGGACGTATATTTTTCCTAATTCCTCGTGGATTAGAGCTCTACAATTCTATCTTTCCACGAACTCTTTTCTATAAATATAGCCTAAGTTCGACGTGAAAAAAGGACAATTATTATTCTGAGTATTGACTCTAAACCCCTAAGCCTAAGCCTCACGCTGCAAAACTGATCACGCGTTCTGTCGCAATCGATCCATAAATCGAACAGAACGTATCCTGTCCCATAATTTGAGATTCGTTAAATAAAAGGAGAAATAGCAAAGTCAAAGTGGTTAGTTTTCTGAGAACCGTGACGCACCTCTCAAGGGTGCGTCGTAATGTGTCCCTTTTCTATGATTTAATTGCTTTCCTCGCCCTTTTATGAACTGTTAAACTAACTAAATCTGATTGTTCGATCACGCCTAATAAATATGATATTTTTGGGAAATTGGATTATCATGATAGGTACCTTAAAACAATCTAAATCAGATAATCGCGCCCGATCTAGTACTATATGTTGCATATTGTTAAAATCAACTCAGATTAGTTTAATAGTTAACACATGTCCCTTCAATTATTTATGCTGAGCTAGTAAGGATATCCTGCCTCTGGAGTTATCGAAGAGCGAGTACTCCTCTCGGTAGTTACAGTCCCCCGAACCCTCAATCTCTACCTTGCGGGTGTATGTTGAGAGATCCCCACACCAGGGATCACAAGGGAACCTACGGCCGTCGTGGTCAAACATAATTGCACTCCCTTTATGTCACGATAACCGGGTTTTGTCAGTTTTTCTCATTGTCGTTAAAAACTGAATGACGACTCCTATATTACTAGTCAATTGGGTGTAAACTCACAGGAAATCCAATTACACTTGATTTGACAAAAAGAAACGTCACACCCACGAGGGACAAGGTCACGCATTAGCCTCGTGCTTTTTCGACCCCCTCACACCATGACACTTTTCTAATAAAAAGAGCCTATTAACTCAATTGGTAGAGCTTTGTGCAATTGCATAATGATGTAGGTTCGAATCCTACATAGGCTACTATTAGTTTATGATAGTATTCTCCTATTAGTTGATCAATTACTTTAGTTTATAATAATATAGGAAAAAAGAAAACCCTAACTAACCAAGGGAAAAAAATCAGAAACCCAATTCATGAAACATAAGTCTGAAAAATGAACAGAAGAAAATAAAAAACATAGCTATGATAGCAAATTATAGATAAAAACATCAACAACAAAAGTTTGTGGATTTCAGCAAAAACTTTGATAAACCTTTAATTCAAAATCGAATTGATCGACGCAAAAACAATAATGATAAACGAAACAAAATAACTTATTTGGAAGAAATTTGCGAGAATAAGGAGCCAAGATGCGAAGCCAAAAGGTGTGAAGACCCGAAATTGAGAGGTGTGAGAAATCACAAGAGAAGAGAGAAATGGTAGGAAGAGAGAGAAAGGGAAACGAGGAAGACATACAAAGTGAAACTACAAGAATACTCTTACTGAAGTGTGTAAGCTGATATCCGTTGGATTTGACCGATATCAACTACCTAGATGAGTTTTCATTTCTCATTATAGGCATAAGTTCTCACAAGATCTACATTCTTTTATTATTGCTAAAATAACTTTTTGGGAAATTCAAATTTCACTAGTGCTTAAAAAGGCTTTTGGAGGCAACCTAAACTTCACTAATGCAAAAAAATAACATTTAGGGCAATCAAAATTTCAGTAATGTTAAAAGGTACTTTTAGAAGAAACCACAATATCACCAATCTAACAAAGAACTTTTAGGGGCAACATCAATTTCACTAATGTTAAAAAGAACTTAAAGGTAATCATAATTTTAATGATGCTAAAAAAAGTTACAAAGGTAACCATTATTTCATTAATGTTAAAAAGTACTTTTTATGGTCAACTTAAATTTCACTAATGTTAATTTTTTTTTATTTAGAGACAACCATTATTTCATTAGTGCTAAAAAATATATTTTTTAGGGGTAACTTAAATTTCACTGATGCTTATATGCAACCATTATTTCATCAATGCTAAAAAGTAATTATAGGGGCAATTGATGCTAAAAAAAAGGTTTTTGAGGCAACCATTATTTCATTAATGCTAAAATTTATTTTTTAGGGGCAACTAAAATTTAACTGTTGCTAAAAAAAAGTTTTAGAGGCAGCCATTATTTAATTAATGCTAAAAAGTACTTTTTAGGGGTAACACAAATTTCACTGATGCTAAAAAAGAAGTTTTAGAGGCAACCATTATTTCATTAATGCTAATAAGTACTTTTTAGGGCAACTTAAATTTCATTGACGCTAAAAAAAGTTTTAGAGGCAACTATTATTCCATTAATGCTAAAAGCTATTTTTTAGGGGCAACTTAAAATTTATTGATGCGAAAAATACGTTTTAGAGGCAACCATTATTTTAATAATGCTAAAAAGTACTTTTAGGGGCAACCTAAATTTCTCCGACGCTAAAAATAATTTTTAGAGGCTACCATAATTAACTAATGCTAAAAAGCACTTTTAGAGGCCACAAAAAATTAATTGCCTCAAGGTGTTGCCTCTATATGTAAATTTTCTTGTAGTGAGATTTAGACTTACATAGTAGGTGCTATAGATAAGCATTTGAGAACTCCACCGTTGTTTTTTTTGTGGAGGTTGAGTTTGTTTAAACTCTTAATGAATCCTAAGAGATGTTTTATTCTATTTAGAAGCACAAGGGATTCACCTACATGGATATGATGACTCACCATCTTCTATGGAAACTTGGGTGGTTTCCTAGAATTTCCATGAGAACTAAGGTAAACGCATTGCTTAAAACGCATTCACTTTGCGGAGCTTACTAGATCTTTGGAGTGAGGTATGTGTTGTGGGGGATTAACTTAAATCTTAGATTTTCAAGGTTAGTCCACTCTTTGATCAAAAGTTTAAGGGTTTCAAGGTTTGTCCACCCTTGGACTTGTAAATCATTGTTCCACTTCACAAAACATTTGTTTCAATTTACTTAAGTTTAACACCAGATGTTATGTATTGATCTCCTCTTATGCCCAAAATATTCCCACTTTCATTTGATATCTTTTCTCATCTTTAGTGGGGGATTGTTGGAATTTAAAGCTGGAAAAGTGTACCAAAAACCGGTGGGGTTTGAGAACCCGACCGGGAGAGAGTGTAAGTGAAAAATCGGAGTTAAAAAGGCTTTGGTGAAATGCACCGAAAACCTGCCGGGTTTTGGAAAACCGAACGGTTTTGAAATCGGAGTGAAAAGGCTTTGGTGAAATGCACCAAAAACCTGCCGGGTTTTGAGAACCCTACCGTTTCGAAAACAACGTAATTCATGAATATTTATGAATGCACTCGTGCCCGAATGGTTTTGAAAAACCGGTCTAACCGGTTTTGAAAACAAGCTTCGACTTTGTCCGATTTTTTAGTATCTCTTTGGATTCCTCTTTTATAACAACCTTTTAATTATGTTTTATGGATATTTATGAAGGAAATAGTGCCCTTTCTCCAAATCTGCATTTAATGCTAAGTCTAATATAAATGCGGTTCAGTATTAATTAAGCAAGTTAATTATCCAGTGAGATCAAGTGATCTGAATGCCTAGATAGAGGCCGCTTCAGTTCAAGTGGAATTAATGTCATTAATGCCACAACTTACTCTTGACTAAACCCGTATGGTCACACAAATAGTACGTGAACGGATCAAGTATTTAGGTGAATATTATATTCAGTAAATACTCTAATTATGGATATTCGAAAAATGGCGGTTGTTGGTTTCAGTGGGTGCTAAACACAACTATCAAAAGGCAAAGAAAGAATATTTGACGAAAATGAAGATATTACCGGAGACGGAAATATGGTTCATAACGGAAATATAAATATTATTGCAGTCGAAGATATAAACAGAAACGGAAAGGTGGTTCGTATCGGAAATATTATAGGGAATAGAAATATTGCCGGAATCGGAAATATTACCGGAAACAGTAATATTATCGGAATAGTAAATATTGTCGAAATCGGAAATATTGTCGGAATCGAAAATATTATCCGAAACATAAATATTGTTCGAATCGGAAATATTTTCCGGAGTCGGAAAACGAATGGAAAGCACGAAACGAGCGACGAGCCATCGTACGAACGATAGCCCATCGCTCGATGTGCCATGGCAGCAAAGCATATCGCCGAGCAACAAGGCCGAGCGCCAACGCAAGCACGCCAGGCACAAAGGCCCAGCGCGCCAGCATCAGCGCACAGGCCGAACGCCTAACGCCGAGCTGTGCTGGCCTTATGTGGGTTTTGCGAGCAGCGCATGGCCTGTGGCGCCAAGCTTTCTTGCTCCGCAAGCTTGCTTGGGCCACAAGGCTTTGTGCTAGCCGGCCAAGCACTAGGAGTTTTAGGGTTTTGGTTTTTGGTATATTTCCAAGACTTTCCTAAAATCTTTCTAGGGTTTTCCTATTTTTCTATAAATATATGGCCTATGGTCATGAATAAACACATCAATTGAAACACAATTCAATACACTTTGCCTATCACCTAAAAGTGAAAATCCCGAAATCATAAAACCTTATTTTATATCCTAGTTGGTACGATCTAAGGCGGATCCGAACGTATTGTGGACTTTCTACGGAGGGACGACGTTTGGCGTTCTAACTTGTTCTTGTTCGGTTCGGGGGCAGCAAGGGAAGGCACGCATCAAAAAGTGTGTTCAGTAAATTATGCTAAATGATTATGTGCATTTAATTTGGATTCTGGCATTTATTGTTTTTCCGCATGACATTAGATTGTTCATAACCTAACAATTTATCATAAAAACAATCTGAATGTTCATAACCTAACATTCAGATTGTTCATAACCAAACAATTTAGTATGGCCCAAATAGGATAGAAAATATGGTCTGCGAGGTCTGGCAACCTAAGGAGACACAACCTGTGAAAGAAATTGTTCATATTCGTACCATTAAATTTGAATGTAGGCTGTTGTTAGAATTCTTTGTTGGTTTTCGGTTCGTACCATTAAATTTGAATGTAAAATATGGTCAAATGTATCATGGTTTTTATTTAAATATGGCCTACGTACCATTAATTTGTTGTAAATCCTATTTGATGAAAATGGCACCTCCCATGGTGAAATTCAAGAACGGAGTTTCCAATACAATGTCAAGACGGAGTTTGAAGATTGAAGCTTCAAGATAAAGTCACGCCATACTAGATCACAAATTTTAATCTTATGCATGTTTAAGATATTTATTGCTTTAAATATGTCTTGATGTTATGCATGAGATTATGGTTTACCTATGTTGCATGATTAAGGATTTTAGTTCACTTAAAATCTAACCAACATAGTAAAAGCCTTAAGTTCCAAAGTTTAAAATTGTGTTAAAAGGTGTCATTCCAAAATAACACTTACTTTCTCACCTTTATGTCAAGTTAGTCATAGTTTTCCGCCAAAGCGAGGTGTCACTTCTTGAATTTATTGGGGTAAGGTACACATTAGTTGTGAGTACAAGTTGGTTTTGATTTAACTCAACGATATACGTAAGGAGTCCTTTTATGTCGTGGAAAATAAGATAGATTTTCCTAATAAGTACTTAGACGTACCTATCAACCAAGAGTAGTTCATAGACTATTAGCAACGGATTTTCTTACCTAAAATGTTCTAGAATTAAGACAAAGCAAATCATGCTTATTTCTTTAATGGTTTTGAGGATCTTGGATTCATTTTATTCACACCTAACGGAACACATAAACTTCAATAAAATGCTTAATATCTTTGAATTATGCATGATTGCTTGAATTTAATCTTATTAAGATCATGTATGAATGGTTATTTACTTGTTTATTCTTTTCAATTGTAGTTTTAACTATGGCAAACAACAATTCATTCAAAATTCGATCAATTCTTGAAAAGGAGAAATTGAACGGGAAAATTTCCTTGACTGGCAAAGGAACTTGCAAATAGTTCTTATGCAGGAATGGAAGGAATATGTCCTGGATGAGGAGATGCCCGAAGCCGCTGGTGAAGGGGTCACTCAGGCTGCCCTCAATCGTAGGATTGAAGCCAACAAGGATGTGAAGTGCCTAATGCTTGCTACTATGGAAGCGGATCTACAGAAAACGTTCATCAACTCAGATGCTTTCACGATCATCAGTGAGTTCAAGAACATGTTCGAAGATCTGGCTAGAGTTGAAAGATTCGAAACCCATAGGGAAATTTTTGAGACCAAGCTCAAGCAAGGCGAGCCCGTAAGTCCAAATGTTCTCAAGATGGTTTTACTCATTGAGAATATTAGTAGGCTGGATCAGCAATTCTCCCAAGAAATGGTTGTAGACACCATCCTCCACTCTCTTCATAGTGGGTATGATCAGTTCAAACTGAACTACAACATGAATAGTTTGGAAAAATTGCTAACTGAGCTTCATGGTATGCTGAAAACCATTGAAAATACGCTCAAGAATGATAAGCAAGATGTGCTTATGGTGCGAGGGGGAATGTTCAAGAAATCTGGTAAGAAGAGGAATGCTAAGAAGGGTGGCAAGAAAGCTAGCCCACCTAAGAAAAATGACGCCAATTCTGAAAACAAGAAGGTGAGCCAACCCACTTCTGAGTCTAAATGCTTCTACTGTAAGAAGAAGGGGCATTGGAAGAGATATTTCTTGAAGCTAAAGGAAGATCAGGAGAACGGAACAATCGTTCCATCTTCAGGTATTTTCGTTATAGACTGTAAACTTGCTAATTCAACTTCTTGGGTATTAGATACAGGTTGTGGCTCACACTTATATTCCAATCCACAGGAACTAAGAAAAAGTAGAAGGCTTAGCAAGGAAGAAGTCGACCTACGAGTGGGAAATAGAGCAAGGATTGTTGAGTTAGCTGTAGGCACATATCATTTGTCGTTTCCCTTTAGGCTAGTTTCGGAACTGGAAGAGTGTTTCCATGTTCCAAGTATTACTAAAAACATTATTTCTGTTTCTTGCTTGGATTCTAAGGGCTTTAATTTTGAAATAAAAGACAATAGTAAGTTAATCCTTTTATTTTAAAGAAAAATGTAGTCAATGGACTTTATGTGCTAGATCACGACAAAAAAGTTTATAACATAAATACTAAAAGGGCCAAAACAAATGATTCAGATCTCACCTATCTGTGGCATTAACATGAAACGCATGGAAAAACTTCAGAAAGAAAGAATTCTAGAACCATTTGACTTAGAGGATTATGGTGAATGCGGAACATGCTTACTTGGCAAAATGACAAAGCAACCTTTCTCTAAAGTTGGAGAAAGAGCAAGTGAGCTGTTGGGTTTAATCCATACAGATGTATGTGGACCAATGAGTTCAAATTCTAGAGGTGGTTTCAGCTACTTTATCACATTCACTGACGACTTCAGTAGATATGGCTATATCTACCTAATGAAGCACAAGTCTGAATCCTTTGCCAAATTCAAGGAATTTCATAGTGAAGTAGAGAATCAACTAGGCAAGAAGATCAAAGCACTACGGTATGCCAGAGGCGGTGAATATCTGAGCTACGAATTTGATGACCATCTGAAAGATTGTGGGATCTAGTCAGAATTGACTCCTCTTGGAACACCACAATGGAATGGTGTGTCTGAATGGAGGAATAGAACCTTGCTAGACATGGTTCGTTCAATGATGGGTCAGGCCAAACTTCCAATAGAATTTTGGGGACATGCAATGAATAGAGCTGCACTCACACTAAATAGAGCTCCGTCAAAAGCTGTCGAAAAGACGCCATATGAACTATGGACTGGAAAGCCTCCAAAAGTGTCTTTTCTTAAGATTTGGGGTTGTGAAGCATACGTCAAACGATTAATTTCAGACAAACTTCAATCGAAATCTGACAAATGTATCCTTGTGGGCTATCCAAAGGAAACAAAGGGGTATTACTTCTACAATACATATGGGAACAAGGTGTTGGTTGCTCGAGATGGTATCTTTTTGGAAAGACAACACATTTCCAAAATGACAATTGGGATAAAATTAGACCTCGGAGAACTTCGAGTCGAACAACAAACTCTAGAAAATAATCAAGATGATATTCAGGTTGAAACTCAGAGATCTTTAGAAGTATCTGGTGAGGTTTAAGAACCAACTGGAATTGTTGCCCCGCGTAGATCGCAAAGGTATAGGTCTCAGCCAGAAAGATACGTAGGTATTTTAATGTGTGTGAGCCAAGAAATTCTATTGCAGGAAAGCGATGAGCCTGCAACTTACAAACAAGCTATGACGAGCCCTAGCTCCAAGCAATGGCTAGAAACCATGCAGTCTGAATTAGACTCCATGTCTGAAAACCAAGTTTGGGATTTGGTCGATTTGCCAGATGGCTACCAAGATATAGGAAGCAAATGCGTTTTCAAGTTGAAAAAGAACAAGGACGGGAAACTAAAAGTTTTCAAACCTAGATTGCAAAAGGATACAAGCAAGTCCACGGTGTGGATTACGATGAAACCTTTTCACCAGTAGCAATGCTAAAGTTTATTTGGATAATGTTAGCAATTGCTGCATATTACGATCATAAAATATGGCAAATGGATGTCAAATTCGCTTTCTTAAACGGAGTTTTAACAGAAAATATGTTTATGACACAACCTGAGGGTTATGAGGATCCAAATAATGCTAAAAAGTTATGCAAGCTTAAGAAATCCATTTATGGATTGAAGCAAGCATCAAGGAGCTGGAATATACGTTTGGGGGATGAAGCAGTCAGTGACTTTGGCTTCATCAAGAACGCAGACAAATCTTGTGTATACAAGAAGGTCAGTGGGGAAAGATTGCTTTCCTAGTATTATATGTTGATGACATATTACTTATAGTAAATGACATTCCTATGTTGAACTCTGTAAAGACTTGGCTTGGGAAATGTTTTTCGATGAAGGATCTAGGAGAAGCACAGTACATACTGGGCATCAAAATCTACAGAGATAGATCCAAGAAGATGATTGGACTTAGTCAAAGTACTTATATCAATATGGATGACTCCAAAAGAGGTCACCTACGCATGTCTCATAGAATGACTCTTAGCAAGACTAAGTGTCCAAAAACACCAGATGAGCAAAGACGAATGAGTGGGATACCATATGCATCATTGATTGGTTCAATAATGTATGCTATGATATGCACAAGCCCGGATGTTTCGTATGCACTCAGTGCTACGAGTAGATACCAATCAGACCCAGGAGAGTCACATTGGACTGCTGCCAAGGACATTCTGAAGTACCTGAAAAGGCACAAAGATGATTTCCTGGTCTATGGTGGAGATGATGAATTGATTGTTAAAAGCTATACAGACGCAAGCTTCCAAACCGACAAAGATGATTTCAGATCACAGTCTGGGTTTGTCTTCTGCCTCAACGGAGGAGCAGTAAGCTGGAAAAGTGCCAAGCAAAAGCACTATTGCGAATTCTACAACTGAAGCGGAGTACATTGCTGCACATGAAGCAGCAAAGGAAGCAATTGGCTAAGGAAGTTCATTGGTGAGCTTGGTGTAGTCCCCTCTATTAAAGGACTAGTAGCTCTATATTGTGACAATAATGGAGCTATTGCGTAGGCGAAGGAGCCTAGACACCACCAAAGAGTCAAACATGCACTTCGTAGATTTCACCTTCTACGAGAATTCGTTGAAAGAAAATAACTCGAGATAAGAAAGATTGTAACTGATGGAAACATCTCAGATCCATTGACAAAACCTCTACCACAAGCGAAACACAACTCGTGCAAAGCAGCTATGGGAATCAAGCATATTGGAGAATGGCTTTGATGTGTTTTAATAAAAGTTTTATGTTTTGAATACTTTGTAAAACATTATGGTTAACCATTCATAGAAATGAATTAAGTTTCATTCTCCATTTAATTTTTGTGGATTATTAAATGATGATTCCTTTCAATTTGACAAAATTCAAGATAGACTGTCAGGACCAGTCCTGTGACTAAGAAATGTCTATCAAGTGAACTTGAATGTCAAAAATTGAAAATGGTCCCTGGTCGGAAGTTATCTATAAAGGTGGACGCATGTTTGTTGGAGAACTAGTTACTCAGATGCTGTCAACAGTCGCACCGTAAAAGGAGACCATAACGACAGCACTCGGAGAACTAGTTTGTTGGAGAACTAGTTACTTTGATGTTGTCAACAGTCGCACCATAAAAGGAGACCATAACGACAACGCTCGGTTAAACACCTATCAAACGAAGTCTAAACTCAAGATCACAAGAATGAGGTTGTCCTCCCATAAATCGGGATGATATGCCAAAAGTTGTGTAAGGCCACTCAGAGAGCTAGAAAAAGTAAAATGCATGGTCGTGCTCAGATGAGTCATAGGTTATGATTATCTGCTTATTTGACTAGTTGAACTCTAACACCGAGAAATGCCTCTGAACGTATTAAGGATGACCAGTCTTACCTTATGTTCATGAGAAGGCATCGAGCAACAAAGTAATTAGGGACAAGTGGGAGACTGAAGGAAATAGTTCCCTTGGTCCAAGTCTGCATTTAATGCTATGTCTAATAAATGCGGTTTAGTATTAATTAAGCAAGTTAATTATTCAATGAGATCAAGTGATCTGAATGCCTAGCTAGAGATCGCTTCAGTTCAAGTGGAATTAATGTCATTAATGCCACAACTTACTCTTGAATGAACATGTATGAACGGATCAAGTATTTAGGTGAATATTATATTCAGTAAATACTCTAATTATGAATATTCGGAAATGAAGGATGTTGGTTTCAGTGGGAGCTCAACAAAACTGTCAAAAGGAAAAGAAAGAATATTTGTCGAAAATGAAGATATTACCGGAAAAGGAAATATATAATTATTATCAAAGTCGAAGATATTAATGGAAACAGAAATATGGTTCGTATCAGAAATATTATCGGTAATAGAAATACTGCCGGAATCGGAAATATTACCGGAAACGGAAATATTATCGGAATCGGAAATATTGTCGAAATCAGAAATATTGTCGGAATCGGAAATATTATCGGAAACGTAAATATTGTTCGAATCGCAAATATTTTCCGAAGTCGAAAAACGAACCGGAAGCACGAAACGAGCGGCGAGCCATCGTACGAATGATAGCCCATCGCTAGATGGGCCAAGGCAGCAAAGCATAGCGCCGAGCAACAAGGCCCAACGCTCGAGCATCAGCGCATAGGCCCAGCGCCCAGGGCGAAGTTATGCTGGCCTTGCGTGGGCTGTGCGAGCAGCGCATGGCCTGTGGCGCCAAGCTTGCTTGCTCCGCGAGCTTTCTTGGGCCACAAGGCTTTGGGCTAGCCGGCCAAGCACTAAGAGTTTTAGGGTTTTGGTTTTTGGTATATTTCCAAGACTTTCCTAAAATCTTTCTAGGATTTTAGCTTCTAGGGTTTTCCTATTTTCTTATAAATACATGGCCTATGGTCATGAATAAACACATCAATTGAAACACAATTCAATACACTTTGCCTATCACCTAAAAGTGAAAATCCCGAAATCATAAAACCTTATTTTATATCCTAGTTGGTATGATCTAAGGAGGATTCGAACGTACTGTGGACTTTCTACATAGGGACGACGTTTGACGTTCTAACTTGTTCTTGTTCGGTTCGGGAGCAGCAAGGGAAGGCAAGCATCAAAAAGTGTGTTCACTAAATTATGTTAAATGATTGTGTGCATTTAATTTGGATTCTGGAATTTATGGTTTTTCCGCATGACATTAGATTGTTCATAACCTAAAAATTTATCATTCTGATTATGGTGTAAGTTGTTCCATTATTTCTCTTGATTATGGGGGTTATCAACCCTTCATTTTCATGGGTTTAATTGGTTGATTAATATCATTGGATTCCTTTGAGTCCTTTGATTTCTTTGGGTTGTTTTGTCTCCTCCACAATATATATATATATATATATATATATATATATATATATATATATATATATATATATATATATATATATATATATATATATATATATATATATATATATATATATATATATGTGAGAACACAATCTTATGTGAGAATAAATCTTGGCCTTTGGATCATTTCTAATCTAACAGTTGAAAATCAAGGGATTACTAATGGCATTTTTGTAAATTCTTTGAATATATACCCAACATCTCTCGCTGATTTTTCTTTCATTCTCACGTTGATTTCTTTCTCTCTCTAAACTTTGTTTTCTCCTTCTCTCCTCTCTTCTCTCTCTTCACCATGCCGCCATTACAGGACCTCAATCAAGGTCGATTTGATCTTCAAATTTGCTTCAGAATTCAATCATATTCTCAAATACACTCATCTAATTGCTTATTTAAAGGTATTTTATCAATTTCGCAAATTTATTTTTCATATTTATGTTATTATTTTCTGATTTTTGACCTAATTTTACATATGATTCCATGATTATTATTTTTTTCAAAACTTATTGAATTGATGATTATCTAATTGCTTATTACGTGATTATTTAGCTGCCTTTTTAAATTTTGCTGATTACGTAATTATTGAATTGCCGATTTGCGTTTTTAAATTTGGCTGATTACGTAATTATTGAGCTGTGTTTTTAATTTGGTTTTGATTACTGAATTCTGATTTCGTTATTGATCTGTTTTGCTTTTGATTTATTGATTTTTTTAGATTTGGTTTTTTTTGATTTCCTGATTTGTTTTTCATTTACTTTTTTTGATTTCCTGATTTGTTTTTGATTTATTATTTGATTTTTGGATTTTTTGTTGTTTATGTTTTTTTATTATCGAATTGTTCTGCTCAATTCGTATTTTAATTTCTGTTTTCGAATTCTTATTTACAGATTTAGCAGTGTCATCGGAACTTCATCCTAGTCGGACCTCATCATTGACGAAATCCAGTGAGTTTTCTTATTAATGTGTCTTATGTTTAATGTTTTGAATAATAGTGATTTTTGTTCTGTATAGTTGTTTCTAATGTTCTGTATAGTTGTTCCCATTTTCTAAGAAATTGTTCTTCATGTTCTGAATTATTGCATTACATGTTCTGAATAATCGTTCCAATGTTCTGAGTAATAGTATTTTTGTTTTGAATACTCGATTCTAGTTTTTTGTATATTTGTTTCTATTTTCCCGTGACATTGTGTTTGATGTTCTTAATTATTGCTTTACATGTTCTGAAAGTTTAACTTAATGTTCTATGTATTATACATGTTATAACATGATTAGATTACGAATCCTCATGCACCCATACTAGTTGTTACAACGGGATTAGAATATGAATCCTCATGCACCCATACTAGTTGCATAAATATCTTATATGTCTGTAATAGTTCGTAAAAAATCTTTTGATGTATATTTTTGGTTTATAGAGCATTTGGCATATTTTTCGAACATATGGTTAAAGTTTTAAAAACGTATGATTTGAGTTTTAGAACATTTGCTATGGTTTTCAGAACATAGGGGTTAAGGTTTAGAACATTTTCTATGGCTTTTTAGAACATTTGTTATGGGTTTTTAGAGCATTTGCTATGGCTTTTTATAACATATGACCTTTTGTTACTGTTGATATGGTTTATGTACAATTTGCTGGAATTTTTGGTGAATTTCAGTGGGAACATGATTGATATTGATCAAGATTAACAATGGCTATCAATTTTCTGAATGCTTCACTTGATACTAATCAGCAACTTTGACCCGAATGCAGAAAAACAGGAAGAAGAAAAGTCCCGTGTCAGCCATCAAGTCGTATCTGGTAGCACGGGCAACAACCCGAAGGTCTGATTTTGCTAGAAAAAACATATAGCAGTCTCGTATGGTTGACCTTTGTTTGATATTTAGAACACAACTGAAAAAAGATTATAACATTATAGTTTTTTCTTGTACACTTTAGAGTTATTTGATAGCACTGTCACGAGGATGGACCTAACTTGTGAGTATTGTGATCACCATATTGGTATTTTTCATTCAAGAAAACTAGCATGCCATCCTTTTGAAATTTGAAGACAAGCAGGCTAATAAACTCATGTCTAAGTTCATGTGCATAAGATTTGGAGATTTTTTTTTGCAAAAAATGCTCAAGGTATTGGCCTATTTGCTACTGCAGGTCGAGAAGTTTTGATTTCTTATTTGCGGATCTGTTTCTAGAAGCATGTTTCAACCTACCTTTTATTTTGGTTTGGTTTCCAATAAAATAAAATGTCTCGTTGCTCTACCTTAGTTTCTTTTTGCTTGTTTACTTGAAATATGGTGAAGTAGATAACTGGAAATTGCGTTTTATACAAAGGGAATTAACTTGTGTAGTTGCTTAGAAGTGGTTCTATTCGGAATAGGTTGCTTTCACCTTTTTCATGTTTAGTTTCTATGTAGATTTCATATTTAGAACATCAATATATATCTTTTAGAACATAAGTGGAAATATTTAGAACATATAGTTTACTTTATTATGTTAATATATAAAGCAAGAATCTGATGGCAGGAGCGGCATCAAGAGCAAGTTGGAAGGGGCAACATCTTGTAAGAGGTTTGCTTCGTACTCCTAAAGCATTGTTTTGGTTTTTTATTTATGTTTAAATATTCTATATTGAAAAACAACTAGCCTACTAGCTCAATAGGTAGAGCTTTGTGCAAATGCACAAAAGATGTGGGTTCGAATCCCACGTAGGTTAATCATGTAAGTTTAGAACATAAACCACATTATTTAGAACAAGACTTCATTTTTTTTAGAACATTGACTAAAAAGACTTTAAAGCAACAAGTTATTAGCACATAAAGCAATGACATATGATTCAGACTCAGAAAGTTAGAAGGGTCTCGACTCAAACAAGAGTTGAAAGTGTGATACCGAAGAGGCAAATGTCTTTGCATCTCGCTCCTCATGCCCAAGTGATCCAGGCATTTTTTCCTGCAAATGTAGTACTTACTCAAAATGACAATGTTGGTGCATCAGAAAGTATTTAGTCAAACTACATTCAGGGAAACCAAATAGTGTTCAGTTGCTGTCAGAATATACCCTGCATCTGAATAAATTCCTATCTTTAGAACCTTGTTGTGTACATAATTTGCAAGAGCTTTTATTCCAGAAGGAAACATCGTTCTTTTGGGAACAAAATTACCCTTATATATCATGAAAAAAGGAACATTAGACGACTTTTTGTTTGATCTTTCTTGTGTTGTATCTAGAAGAGGAGTTGAGACCACAAGGAGACAAAGAAACATTCCTTGTTATCTCGAGTTAACTCTACCCATAAATCATCAGATGAAGCAAAGACATGGTGCATTCAGCAGTAAGGCAACAATATTACATAAAATAAAGGCAGAGCTTAAAAAAACTGAGGACGTATGGACCTACCAATGTTCAATGTTTGTGTCTAAAAATATGTTTTAATATTTAGAACATATGTTCACTATTTAGAACAACAATTCAAAATTTTAAAACATCAATGTAAGAGTTTTAATATGAGGGCTATTGTTTAGCAACGATATGGGAGAAACGATGTCTATTGTACATAATATACCTTCTTGATTAACCATGCTTTAGTTGACAGAAAGTTTAACTCGTAATTATTCCAGCCTATGTAGGACTCGAACCTACACCCATGTGCAATGACACACTGCTCTACCATTTTGAGCTAATAGGCTTTAAAAATCATTTAAGAATAAAAAAGAATTTATGTTTTAGGAAGTTACATTTACAAAGACACTCAAAGCAGATACATAAACCTTTAGAACATATTCCACGATAATTAGAACATATGCAACAATAATTTAGAACATATGCAACAATAATCTAGAACATAAGGTGATATCATATAGAATTAAAATTTGTAATTTCTAAGAATCATATAATAATATAGAACATAGGCAGTTATTGTTTAGAACATGATCGAGCAACAAGTACTTGGAACATGAGGAAAAGTATTTGGAACCCTCAATCTTTCCACAATAGTCAACCCTCAATCTCTTCGTTTGCTCAAACTACAATGAATTAAATTTTGAATATTAGAAATAATAAAATAGCATATGTTTTTGATAGGTTATGATACATATGACAATTCATAAATCATGCGGAAAAACCATAAAGCCAGGAATACATATTATTTACACATAATCATTTAGCATAGTTTAGATGCATACTCTTTGTTGCGTGCCTTCCCTAGCTGCGCCCTAACCGAACAAGACCAAGTCTTTAGGACTCCAAGTGTCGTCCCTCTGTAGATATTCCACAGCACGTCCGGATCCGCCTTAAGATTGACCAACTAGAATCGCCCTTAAGGTACTACTTATTTTCGGCTAAATAGGCAAGAGTTATGGCTGATTTTTCTGCTTAAAAATCCTAGTTTTGAATACTTGAAAACTTATGTATAAATAATGACCCTAGGCCCTTATTTATAGAGGTATGGAAAAGGAATTGGAATCCTATTAGGATACTAATTTATTTAATTAAAATCCTGCTAGGACTCTATTTAAATAAACTTTATCTAATAGGTTTAGGATTTAATCTTTTATCGAATCCCGATAGCTTTAGGATTCGCACACGAGCATCGCACGAGCACCGTACACCCGCGCAGGCCTTGCGGCCCACGCTGAGCGCACAGCGCTCGGCCCATGCTTCTGTCCGCGCGCGCCCATGGCTTCGGCTGGGCCTGGCTTGCGCTGGGCCTGGTCGAGGCTTTGGCGTGTGTTGGTGATGCGTGTGGCTTGCTGGGCGATGGCCTGGCTTCGTGTTGGGCCTTCGTCTAGCGAGCCTCGTCCGATGCTAATTCGTACGATACGCTTTCGATTAAATTCCCGATTCCGGAATTTATTTCCGATACGAACAATATTTAATATTTCCGATTCCGGAATTAATTTCCGTTTCGAACAAATATTTACGATTCTGACAATATTTCCGTTTCCGGCAATATTTCCGATTCCGGCAATATTTCCATTTCCGATAATATTTTCCGATACGTACCATGTTTCCGTTTCCGGCAATATCATCGTTTCCGAAGTATTCATTTCTTGCCTGTGACGATCTCAGCTCCCACTGAAACCAAGATCCGTCGATTCCGAATATCCATAGATGGAGTATTTAATGCCATTAAATACTTGATCCGTTTACGTACTATTTGTGTGACCCTACGGGTTCAGTCAAGAGTAAGCTGTGGATTAATATCATTAATTCCACTTGAACTGAAGCGGCCTCTAGCTAGGCATTCAGCTCACTTGATCTCACTGAATTATTAACTTGTTAATTAATACTGAACCGCATTTATTAGACTTAACATTGAATGCATACTTGGACCAAGGGCATTATTTCCTTCAGTCTCCCACTTGTCCTTAGGGACAAGTGTGCATTTCCTAATTCCTTTGTCGCTCGATGCTTGCTCTTGAACATAAGGTAAGAGTTGTCATCCTTATTATGTCCAGAGGTGTTCCTCGGTTTCAGAGTTCAACTGATCAAATAAACAGATAATCATAGCCTATGATTCATCCGAGCACGGCCATGCATTTCACAGTTTCTAGCTCTCCGAGTGGCCTTGTACAACTTTTAAGCATCTCATCCCGATTTATGGGAGGACAATCCCAATCTTGCGATCTTGAGATTAGACTTCGTTTGATAGGTGATTACCTGAGCGTTGCCTTTATAGCCTCCTTTTACGGTGCGACGGTTGGTCAACGTCAAAGCAACCAGTTCTGAAACAAGTAATCTCAAATCACTCGGGTATTGAGGATTTAGTGTCTAATAATTTTAATGAAATTTACTTATGACAGATTCTCATCTCTTACAGTAAAGTTTCATAGGTCTTGTCCGATACTAGTCTTCCCAAAGTAAGTATCTATGCAAATGATTATGACATTGCCATGTCCACATAGTTCAAGAAACAGAACTACTAGTCATCTTGCATTCTAATCGTCTAACGTTTTCTATGCGTCCAATTTTATAGAAAACTCCGACTAGGGACCATTTTCAACCTTTGACATTCAAGTACACTTGATAGACATTTCTTAGTCACAGGACTGGTCCTGACAGTCTATCTTGAATATATTGTCAAATTGAAGGGACTCATTATTTAATAAACCACTAATTAAATGGAAAAATGAATTGAATAACCAATAATGTTTTACAAAGATTTAAACTCTAAAACTTTAAAACATTAAACAGGGATATCAAAGCCATTCTCCAATATGCTTGATTCCCATAGCTGCAGTGTGCGAGTTGTGCTTCGCCTGCGGCAGAGGTTTAGTCAATGGATCTGATATGTTGTCATCAGTTCCAATCTTGTTTATCTCGACTTCTTTTCTTTCAACGAACTCTCGTAGAAGGTGAAATCTACGAAGTACATGCTTGACTCTCTGGTGGTGTCTAGGCTCCTTTGCCTGTGCAATAGCTCCGTTATTATCACAATACAGGGCTATTGGTCCTTTAATGGAGGGGACTACACCAAGTTCACCTATGAACTTCCTTAGCCATATAGCTTCCTTTGCTGCTTCATGTGCAGCAATGTACTCCGCTTCAGTTGTAGAATCCGCAATGGTGCTTTGCTTAGCACTTTTCCAGCTTACTGCACCCCCGTTGAGGCAGAAGACAAACCCAGACTGTGATCTGAAATCATCTTTGTCGGTTTGGAAACTTGCGTCCGTATAGCCTTTAACAATTAATTCATCATCTCCACCATAGACCAGGAAGTCATCTTTGTGCCTTTTCAGGTACTTCAGAATATTCTTGGCAGCAGTCCAATGTGCCTCTCCTGGGTCTGACTGGTATCTGCTCGTAGCACTAAGTGCGTACGCAACATCCGGGCGTGTACATATCATAGCATACATTATTGAACCAATCAATGATGCATATGGAATCCCATTCATTCGTCTACGCTCATCAAGTGTTTTTGGGCACTGAGTCTTGCTTAGAGTTATTCCATGAGACATGGGTAGGTAGCCTCGCTTGGAATCTGCCATCTTGAACCTATCAAGCACCCTATTGATATAAGTGCTTTGACTAAGTCCAATCATCTTTTTAGATCTATCTCTGTAAATCTTGATGCCCAATATGTACTGTGCTTCTCCTAGATCTTTCATCGAAAAACATTTCCCAAGCCAAATCTTGACAGAGTTCAACATAGGAATGTCATTTCCGATAAGTAATATGTCATCGACATATAATACTAGGAAAGCAATTTTGCTCCCACTGACCTTCTTGTATACACAAGATTCGTCTGCGTTCTTGATGAAACCAAAGTCACTGACTGCTTCATCAAAACGTATATTCCAGCTCCTGGATGCCTGCTTCAATCCGTAGATTGACTTCTTTAGCTTGCATACCTTTTTAGCATTCTTTGGATCCTCAAAACCTTCAGGCTGTGTCATAAACACAGTTTCTGTTAAAACACCGTTTAAGAAAGCAGTTTTGACATCGTAATATGCAGCGATTGCTAACATTATCCGAATAGACTTTAGCATTGCAACTGGTGAAAAGGTTTCATCGTAATCCACACCGTGGACTTGCCTGTAACCTTTTGCAACCAATCTAGCTTTGAAAACTTCAAGTTTCCTATCCTTGTCCTTTTTCAGTTTGAAAACCCATTTGCTTCCAATGGCTTGGTAGCCATCTGGCAAATCGACCAAATCCCATACTTGGTTTTCAGACATGGAGTCTAATTCAGATTGCATGGCTTCTTGCCATTGCTTGGAGCTAGGGCTCGTCATAGCTTGTTTGTAAGTCGCAGGTTCATCACTTTCAAGTAATAGAACGTCATAGCTCTCGTTCGTCAAAATACCTAAGTACCTTTCCGGTTGAGATCTATATCTTTGCGATCTACGCGGGGTAACATTTCTAGATTGACCATGATTCTCACCAGATTCTTCTAAAGATCTCTGAGTTTCATCCTGAATGTCATCTTGAGCATTCTCTAGAGTTTGTTGTTCGACTCGAATTTCTTCGAGGTCTACTTTTCTCCCACTTGTCATTTTGGAAATGTGATCTTTCTCCAAAAAGACACCATCTCGAGCAACAAACACCTTGTTCTCAGATGTATTGTAGAAGTAATACCCCTTTGTTTCCTTTGGATAGCCCACAAGGATGCATTTGTCAGATTTTGGATGAAGTTTGTCTGAAATTAATCGTTTGACGTATATTTCACATCCCCAAATCTTAAGAAAAGACACATTTGGAGGCTTTCCAAACCATAATCCGTATGGAGTCTTTTCGACAACTTTAGACGGAGCTCTATTTATAGTGAGTGCAGCTGTATTTAGTGCATGTCCCCAAAATTCTAATGGAAGTTTGGCCTGACCCATCATTGACCTGACCATGTCTAGCAAGGTTCTGTTCCTCCGTTCCGACACACCGTTCCATTGTGGTGTTCCAGGAGGAGTCAATTCTGATAGAATTCCACATTCTTTCAGATGGTCATCAAATTCATAGCTCAGATATTCACCGCCTCTATCAGTTCGCAGTGCCTTAATCTTCTTGCCTAATTGATTCTCTACTTCACTCTGAAATTCCTTGAATTTGTCAAAGGATTCAGACTTATGCTTCATTAGGTAGACATAACCATATCTACTGAAGTCATCAGTGAAAGTGATAAAGTAGCTGAAACCACCTCTAGCATTTGTACTCATTGGTCCACATACATCTGTATGGATTAAACCCAATAGTTCATTTGCTCTTTCTCCAACTTTAGAGAAAGGTTGCTTTGTCATTTTGCCAAGTAAACATGATTCGCATTTACCATAATCCTCTAAGTCAAATGGTTCTAGAATTCCTTCCTTTTGAAGTCTTTCTAAGCGTTTCAAGTTTATATGGCCTAATCGACAATGCCACAGATAGGTGAGATCTGAATCATCCTTTTTGGCCATTTTGGTATTTATGTTATATACTTGTTTGTCGTGATCTAATAAATAAAGTCCATTGACTAATCTAGCAGATCCATAAAACATCTCTTTAAAATAAAACGAACAACTATTGTCTTTTATTAAAAAAGGAAAATCCCTTAGCATCTAAGCAAGAAACTGAAATGGTGTTTTTAGTAAGACTTGGAACATGGAAACACTCTTCCAGTTCCAAAACTAGCCCGGAGGGCAACGACAAATAATAAGTTCCTACAGCTAATGCAGCAATCCGTGCTCCATTTCCCACTCGTAGGTCGACTTCACCCTTGCTTAACTTTCTACTTCTTCTTAGTCCCTGTGGATTGGAACATAAGTGTGAGCCACAACCTGTATCTAATACCCAAGAAGTTGAATTAGCAAGTATACAGTCTATAACGAAAATACCTGAAGATGGAACGACTGTTCCGTTCTTCTGATCTTCCTTTAGCTTCAAGCAATCTCTCTTCCAATGCCCCTTCTTCTTGCAATAGAAGCATTCGGATTCAGAAGTGGGTTGACTGACCTTCCTCTTTACAGATTTGGCGCCAGTTTTCTTAGTTGGGCTGGCTTTGTTGCCACCTTTCTTAGCATTCCTCTTCTTTCCATATTTCTTGAACTTGCCCCCACGCACCATAAGCACATCCTGCTTATCACTTTTGAGCGTCTTTTCAGCGGTCTTCAGCATACCGTGAAGCTCAGTGAGCGTTTTGTCCAGACTATTCATACTGTAGTTCAGTTTGAACTGATCATACCCGCTATGAAGAGAATGGAGGATGGTGTCTATAGCCATTTCCTGAGAAAATTGCTGATCCAACCGACTCATATTCTCAATGAGTCCAATCATTTTGAGAACATGTGGACTTACGGGCTCGCCTTTCTTAAGCTTGGTCTCAAGAATTTGCCTATGAGTCTCGAATCTTTCGACTCGAGCCAGATCTTGGAACATGTTCTTCAACTCACTGATGATTGTGAAAGCATCTGAGTTGATGAACGTTTTCTGCAGATCTGCACTCATGGTGGCGAGCATTAGACATTTCACATCCTTGTTGGCATCAATCCAACGATTGAGGGCTGCCTGAGTGACCCCGTCGCCTGCGGCTTCGGGCATCGCCTCTTCTAGGACATACTCCTTTTCTTCCTGCATAAGAACTATTTGCAAGTTCCTTTGCCAGTCAAGGAAGTTTTTCCCGTTCAACTTCTCCTTTTCGAGAATTGATCGAATGTTGAATGAATTGTTGTTTGCCATATTTAAAACTACAATTGAAAAGAATAAACAAATAAATAACCATTCACAGTTTCTCTTAATAAACTTAAATTCTAGCATACATGCATAATTCAATGTTTATTAAGCATTTTATTCAAGTTATGTGTTCCGGCAGGTGTGAATAAAATGATTCCAAGATCCTAAAATCATTGAAGAACTAAGCACAGTTTGTCGACTTAATCCTAAAACATCTTAGGTAAGCAAAAGCCTTTTCCTAATAGTCTAGAAACTATTCTTGGTTGATAGGTACGTCTAAGAACTTATTAGGTAAACCTATCGATTTTGCCACGACATAAAAGGACTCCTTACTTATATCGTTGAGTTTCACCAAAACTAACATGTACTCACAATTATTTGTGTACCTTGCCCCTTTAGGACCAATAAGTAACACCTCGCTGAGCGAAAACTATTACTAGATTGATGTAAAGGATATCCAAGCAAGTGTATATTTTGGCATGGCACCTTTTAACTCAATTTTTAAGTTTGGAACTTAAGGCTCTTACTATGTTGGTTAGATTTTAAGTGAACTAAAATCCTTAATCATGCAACATAATCAATCTTTTGATCTCATGCATTTTAAGACATATTTAAAAGCAATAAATAACTTAAAACATGCATAAGATAAATGTGATCTAGTATAGCCCGACTTCATCTTGAAGCTTTAACTTCAAAGTCCGTCTTGAAAATCTCCGTGGGAGGCACCATTTTCTTCAAATAGAATAAGCTATAATTAAAACTAATTACAACTATTTGATGGTACGCAGACCATATTTGAATTGAAAAACAACTTTGGTCCTTTAGACCAATTACATTCAAATTAATGGTACGCAGACCATATTTTCTATCCTATTTAGGCCATACTAGTCACTTCATAACCTGCAAAACAGTACATATACAATATATACCATTCACCCATTCATTATCATTAATGGCCCACATAGCTGGTTAGTTAAACACATTATGCATCACATAAACATTTGCATCAATAAATCAAGGGCACCAATAATCTACAAATTATTCAGTCCTTATTAATTCTAATCAAGTTGTTTTAACCTTAAGGTTTTGTAGACCTAATCAAGAGTTTATGACTAAAAGGGGCTCCCACTTAAACCAATAAATTCATATGCTTTACTAATTTTAAACGTAAAAATGTATTTCTAGTCTAACCGGAAACATACAAATTTAATTAAAATTTAAAGCTCATATAAATTTATAATTGAATCCACAAAGTTTAATTTAATTTCAGTCGTATTTAAATTAATTCATGATTTTAATTTTAGTAAAATAATTAGAGTAAATAAAATTTATTATAATTACAATATTCAAAATTAAAATCCAAGAAAATAATTTAAATTATTAATTTTAAAATTAATTAAAATTACGTAAACTGAAAATTTCAAATTAAAATTTCAAAACGATCTAATCGCAACGCAACAATCCCACGCAACGCACGCCCATGGGCCACACGCACACAGCCATCGCTAGCCATGTGCGCGCAGCCCATGCGCTGCCTCGCATCGCTGCTGCTCACCATCGCAAGGCATCACGCATGGTGCTCGCTGCGCGCGCCAGCGCTCGACGCACAAGCATGCTGCCGCAGCCCATCGCTGGGCGCAGCGCTCGTCGCACGTCGAAACACGCACCCGCACGCCATCGCTGGGCGCAGCGCTCGTCGCACGCACAACAAGCACTCGCCACCATTGCTGGGCGCAGTGCTCGTCGTACGCACAATAGCGCTCGCACGCCATCCTTGGGCGCAGCGCTCGTCGCACGCACAATAGCGCTCGCACGCCATCGCTGGGCGCAGCGCTCGTCGTACGCACAACAGCGCTCGCTGCGCGCGAGCGATCGATGCTTGGCGCAGCATTCGTGGCACGCGAGCTTACGCTCGCTGCGCGCGAGGCTCCGCACGCTTGTGCGAGGAAGTGCGCGCTGTGGCGCAGCTCGCTTGCTGCCCACACGCGACTGCTCGTGCCTTGCTCTCGCCCTCGCCCATTCGCCTATTGCACACAGCCCACGACACAAGGCAGGGCTGCTGCCTTGTGTTCGTGCACCATGGCCTTGCTCATTGCATTCGTACCGCATGGGCGACGAGCTCCCTTGCTCGTCGTCACATGCCCACATTATACAACACCCCCTTAAGGGTAACACGTAGCGTCCATTGCTTTGTGCGTGCAAGTTATATGAGCGAATCGCATAAAAATTTAAAATTTATATTCAAAGTTAATGACAAATTAATAAATAATATTAATTTCATAATTTTAGGGCGAAAAAATCGAAAATTTATTATTCAATTGATTTCCGATTAACATGGATTCAAGTCTAGGTCATAAAAATTTAAAATTTAACATAAATTTACAATTTTTATGGTGGTTTTTAATCATAGGTATCTAATTAAATTATAATTAATTATGAAAATCAAATTAATTCTAAATTATTCTAATTTTCAACAAATTAATCATAATTACAAATTAGATTGCATAATTAACAAGGCTAGGCATTCAAACTTGTTAAACATATACAGTAGGTCAATCAAAAATTCAAGATTTATCAACAAGAATCGCAAATATTTAATTTAACATCTTAAATTTACGAAATTTTGCATTCGAAAAACTAAAACCTCCGAAAAGTCATAGTTAGGCTTCGAATTTGAGAATTCTGGGTTCGGCCGAAAAACACTATTTTTATCAAAATTTTAGAATGCCTTTTACATGCGGAATTGACACAAAAGTTACTCGATTTGGATGAGTAACGAAGAAACTGCCGAAAAACTGCGTACGTATAATTAAATAAACGCAATTTGCAATTAATTAACAATTACGAAAATTAATCACCCCTTTTAATTCTTGCAAATTTGTAATATTTAACCATGTTCATGCAATTTAGATTATGAAAATAATAAGAGGCTCTGATACCACTGATAGGTTATGATACATATGACAATTCATAAATCATGCGGAAAAACCATAAAGCCAGGAAAACATATTATTTACACATAATCATTTAGCATAGTTTAGATGCATACTCTTTGTTGCGTGCCTTCCCTAGCTGCGCCCGAACCGAACAAGAACAAGTCTTTAGGACTCCAAGTGTCGTCCCTCCGTAGATAGTCCACAGCATGTCCGGATCCGCCTTAAGATTGACCAACTAGAATCGCCCTTAAGGTACTACTTATTTTCGGCTAAATAGGCAAGAGTTATGGCTGATTTTTCTGCTTAAAAATCCTAGTTTTGAATACTTGAAAACTTATGTATAAATAATGACCCTAGGCCCTTATTTATAGAGGTATGGAAAAGGAATTGGAATCCTATTAGGATACTAATTTATTTAATTAGAATCCTGCTAGGACTCTATTTAAATAAACTTTATCTAATAGGTTTAGGATTTAATCTTTTATCGAATCCCGATAGCTTTAGGATTCGCACACGAGCATCGCACGAGCACCGTACACCCGCGCAGGCCTTGCGGCCCACGCTGAGCGCACAGCGCTCGGCCCATGCTTCTGTCCGCGCGCGCCCATGGCTTCGGCTGGGCCTGGCTTGCGCTGGGCCTAGTCGAGGCTTTGGCGTGTGTTGGTGATGCGTGTGGCTTGCTGGGCGATGGCCTGGCTTCGTGCTGGGCCTTCGTCTAGCGAGCCTCGTCCGATGCTAATTCGTACGATACGCTTTCGATTAAATTCCCGATTCCGGAATTTATTTCCGATACGAACAATATTTAATATTTCCAATTCCGGAATTAATTTCCGTTTCGAACAAATATTTACGATTCTGACAATATTTCCGTTTCCGGCAATATTTCCGATTCCGGCAATATTTCCATTTCCGATAATATTTTCCGATACGTACCATGTTTCCGTTTCCGGCAATATCATTGTTTCCGAAGTATTCATTTCTTGCCTGTGACGATCTCAGCTCCCACTGAAACCAAGATCCGTCGATTCCGAATATCCATAGATGGAGTATTTAATGACAATAAATACTTGATCCGTTTACGTACTATTTGTGTGACCCTACGGGTTCAGTCAAGAGTAAGCTGTGGATTAATATCATTAATTCCACTTGAACTGAAGCGGCCTCTAGCTAGGCATTCAGCTCACTTGATCTCACTGAATTATTAACTTGTTAATTAATACTGAACCGCATTTATTAGACTTAACATTGAATGCATACTTGGACCAAGGGCATTATTTCCTTCAGTCTCCCACTTGTCCTTAGGGACAAGTGGGCATTTCCTAATTCCTTTGTCGCTCGATGCTTGCTCTTGAACATAAGGTAAGAGTTGTCATCCTTATTATGTCCAGAGGTGTTCCTCGGTTTCAGAGTTCAACTGATCAAATAAACAGATAATCATAGCCTATGATTCATCCGAGCACGGCCATGCATTTCACAGTTTCTAGCTCTCCGAGTGGCCTTGTACAACTTTTAAGCATCTCATCCCGATTTATGGGAGGACAATCCCAATCTTGCGATCTTGAGATTAGACTTCGTTTGATAGGTGATTACCTGAGCGTTGCCTTTATAGCCTCCTTTTACGGTGCGACGGTTGGTCAACGTCAAAGCAACCAGTTCTCAAACAAGTAATCTCAAATCACTCAGGTATTGAGGATTTAGTGTCTAATAATTTTAATGAAATTTACTTATGACAGATTCTCATCTCTTACAGTAAAGTTTCATAGGTCTTGTCCGATACTAGTCTTCCCAAAGTAAGTATCTATGCAAATGATTATGACATTGCCATGTCCACATAGTTCAAGAAACAGAACTACTAGTCATCTTGCATTCTAATCGTCTAACGTTTTCTATGCGTCCAATTTTATAGAAAACTCCGACTAGGGACCATTTTCAACCTTTGACATTCAAGTTCACTTGATAGACATTTCTTAGTCACAGGACTGGTCCTGAAAGTCTATCTTGAATATATTGTCAAATTAAAGGGACTCATCATTTAATAAACCACTAATTAAATGGAAAAATGAATTCTTTTCATTTGTTGTGAATGATTAACCAATAATGTTTTACAAAGATTTAAACTCTAAAACTTTAAAACATTAAACAGGGATATCAAAGCCATTCTCCAATATGCTTGATTCCCATAGCTGCAGTGTGCGAGTTGTGCTTTGTTAGGTTATGATACATATGACAATTCATAAATCATGCGGAAAAACCATTTAGCCAGGAATACATATTATTTACACATAATCATTTAGCATAGTTTAGATGCATACTCTTTGTTGCGTGCCTTCCCTAGCTGCGCCCGAACCGAACAAGAACAAGTCTTTAGGACTCCAAGTGTCGTCCCTCCGTAGATAGTCCACAGCACGTCCGGATCCGCCTTAAGATTGACCAACTAGAATCGCCCCTAAGGTACTATAAATTTTCGGCACTTTTGAGCAAGATGTGTGACTGAATTTTTCTCTCAAAAACTCACTTTGAATACTTGAATGACTCGTTATAAATTGTGAACCCAGGCCACATATTTATAGGGGTATGGAAAGAGAATTGGAATCCTATTAGGATACGAATTAATTAAATTAGAATTATAATAAAACTCTTATTTAATTAATTTATCAAATAGAATTAGGAATTTAATCATTAAACGAATTCTGCACGTTTTAGGTTTCGCATGCGAACACAAACACTTACGCGAGCATGACCCGCAAGCGTGCAGGCCATGCCCGCGCACAACCCACACGGCCGCACGGCCCACGCGAGCTACAAGCCCACGCGAGCTGCAGCAATGCTCGCAGCCCACTGCTCGCAGCTGCGCGCGCTGTGCGCGCTGCCACGACCTGCTGGGCCTGGCCTTGCGCTGGGCCTGGCGTGGCCTTGGCTGTTCGTGTGGCGCGCTTGGCTTGCTGGGCGATGGCCTGGCTTCGTGCTGGGCCCTCGTCCGGCAGGCCTCGTCCGATGCTTATTCGTACGATACGCTTCCGATTAAATTCCCGATTCCGGAATTTATTTCCGATACGAACAATATTTAATATTTTCGATTCCGGAATTAATTTCCGTTTCGAACAAATATTTAATATTTCCGTTTCCGGAATTATTTTCCGATTCCGATAATATTTCCGATTCTGACAATATTTCCGTTTCCGGCAAAATTTCCGATTCCGGCAATATTTCCATTTCCGATAATATTTCCCGACACGTACCATGTTTCCGTTTCCGGCAACATCTACGACTTGGATAATATTTATATTTCCGATACGATCCATATTTCCGTTTCCGGTAATATCATCGTTTTCGGAGTATTCATTTCTTGCCTGTGACGATCTCAGCTCCCACTGAAACCAAGATCCGTCGATTCCGAATATCCATAGTTGGAGTATTTAATGCCATTAAATACTTGATCCGTTTACGTACTATTTGTGTGACCCTACGGGTTCAGTCAAGAGTAAGCTGTGGATTAATATCATTAATTCCACTTGAACTGAAGCGGCCTCTAGCTAGGCATTCAGCTCACTTGATCTCACTGAATTATTAACTTGTTAATTAATACTGAACCGCATTTATTAGACTTAACATAGAATGCATACTTGGACCAAGGGCATTATTTCCTTCAGTCTCCCACTTGTCCTTAGGGACAAGTGTGCATTTCCTAATTCCTTTGTCGCTCGATGCTTGCTCTTGAACATAAGGTAAGAGTTGTCATCCTTATTATGTCCAGAGGTGTTCCTCGGTTTCAGAGTTCAATTGATCAAATAAACATATAATCATAGCCTATGATTCATCCGAGCACGGCCATGCATTTCACAGTTTCTAGCTCTCCGAGTGGCCTTGTACAACTTTTAAGCATCTCATCCCGATTTATGGGAGGACAATCCCAATCTTGCGATCTTGAGATTAGACTTCGTTTGATAGGTGATTACCTGAGCGTTGCCTTTATAGCCTCCTTTTACGGTGCGACGGTTGGTCAACGTCAAAGCAACCAGTTCTCAAACAAGTAATCTCAAATCACTCAGGTATTGAGGATTTAGTGTCTAATAATTTTAATGAAATTTACTTATGACAGATTTTCATCTCTTACAGTAAAGCTTCATAGGTCTTGTCCGATACTAGTCTTCCCAAAGTAAGTATCTATGCAAATGATTATGACATTGCCATGTCCACATAGTTCAAGAAACAGAACTACTAGTCATCTTGCACTCTAATCGTCTAACGTTTTCTATGCGTCCAATTTTATAGAAAACTCCGACTAGGGACCATTTTCAACCTTTGACATTCAAGTTCACTTGATAGACATTTCTTAGTCACAGGACTGGTCCTGACAGTCTATCTTGAATATATCGTCAAATTGAAGGGACTCATCATTTAATACTAAACCAAGATTAAATGGAATATGAAAATGCATTTCATATATGATAAATGTTCAACCCCAATGTTTTACAACCATGGGCCTCAAACCCATCTTCTAAAACAGTTCACGGAATTTCAAAGCTATGCTTGATTTCCAGTGCTACAATGTAAGTGTTGCTTCTCACTTGTTGCATAGGTTTAGTTATCATGCTTTGCCAATCTTAATATCCTTTTCATCGAATGTTCTTCGAGATAGATGATAAGATCTTTTGAGTATGTTTATTTTGTGATCTAGTCTTTCTCGCTACAATGGTGGTTCTACGCATTTCTCAATGAAGAACCATCAAGTTAGCAGACCTTTTTCTTGCTTCAAGAGTGGTTCTACGCATTTTTCAATGAAGAACCATCAAGCCAGCAGATAGGTGATCTTCCCAAGTTCAGTGAAGAACTCTTTAACATAAACAACCCTGTTTTATTGCTTCTTAGGCAATAAGTACTTTTACTTCAACTGTTTAGGTTGCTAGTGATGCTTTTGTTTGGATTTGCTTATCCAAGCAGTTCACAGAAATGTGGAAGACTTTCCAGCTGTATCTTAGAACATAGAAATTAATATTTTAATTTCCCACGCAACAACTCATGGTCTCCAATCCATGTTGCCATTTCAAAACACGATGTTCTATAGCTCGTCCTTATCAATGGTTAACTCCAAAGGGTCTTGCTTGATCCTTTGCCAGTGTTTATGCGTGTAGCATCAATTATTTAGCATATCTTTATTTCCTTTAGTCAAGAACTAATCTTATGTACCTTTTCAAGTACCATAAGTTTTTCTTGATCTCAATCTAGTTGATCTTTACTTAGATCAATAGAGATTGGTATATGTTCGTCATGCCCAAAGTCATACGATACGTTTTTAGCGATCCTCATATTATATCATACATGATAAATTCTTTTGCAGAATAACTCCCAATTGAATTCTATTCATGTAAGTTTTGGCTCATTCAATTTCAGTAGATACTGAATCCAGCTAAATTCTTTGACATATAATATAGGTTAAGAATCTCACTTAGATCCTTTGATGTTTAACTTAGTAAATGCTTATACATAGTTCAAACATTCTTTTACTTAGATTTATTCACATGGGTCGAATATCTCCAATGGAGTATTTCGTGTTTGATTTAGTAAATGCCATTACTTAATCCAAAACAATATTATAAGATCTTTGTAAATAGATCTTAGTACCCAGTATGTACTAAGTTTCGCCTTGGTCCATCATTGATGAATAATTTCAAATCTAAGTCATTAGCATTTGAATGTTATTTCACAATAGAGAGATATGTGTGTGATACACACAGGACCAATTAAGTTTTATGTACTCCCACTAAACTTCTTATATATCTATAAGAATCATGTACATTTTATGAAACTAAAATACTTATTAGCTTCACTAAATACATTTCTAATTCCCAATTGCTTGCTTAAATCTGTACTTAGATTTTGTAAACTAGCTTTTCTTTTCAAGCATTTATTTGGATCCACAAATCCTATGACATACCATGTACATAGTTTCTTCCAACATTTGACTGAGGAAGATGTTTTGTCATCCAATTGCCATATGTACCAATATGCAATCATTGCTTGAATTATAGACTTAAGCATTACGATTTTGCATGAGGTTTCAACACAATCCACATCGTGAATTTGCTTGTAACCTTTAGCAACTAATCTAGCTTTGTGTGTGAACACAATTTCATGTTTGATGGTTTTTATCCTTAAAACAAACTTTGCAACCAATAGGTGTGAAACTATTCTTGCAAATCAACAAAATTTCAATTTTCTCATCAAAACATTGAGTATGTTTTATGGCCTCTAACCATTTAAAACATTTGAGTCTATATATGGCCTCTAACCATTTTAGGGAATCTGGGTTTCGTCTTAGCTTTCTTATAAGTCATAAACTCATTAATCTACATGATAATAGTTGTAACACCCCCGATTTACTAACTAGAAATAAATAAGAAATAATATAGACTTTATAAAAATATTGCGGAAGCTTATAACTAGATCGGAGGCATCACCGCCACACTTGACCACATTGTCAAGTGCTAAGGCTTACAAAACTTAAACTATTACAACTTGATTACTAGGTGGTCTATTTACAACTGAAAAGTATTAAACTGTCATAAAAGACTATACGATAACATTTGAGCTCCTTCATCTTGAATTGCGATCTTTCACGATCAATATGCTCCAGTTAATATTGACTGCTCACCATAGAGGACAAATTCCAAAAGGGTCGTCGCAGGGCCACCATAAGAAAAAGACATGGCCGCAAACACACATAACAAATAAACACACACGTCAGCAAAAAGCTGAGTAATCACCTGTTACAAACAGAAACATACTAAAATAGAATAATAAAGTGTCATGTAAATAATGTAGTATGAAACTACATTTCAAGTATGATCCCAAAAATAAAACTAACTCCATACTATACGGAAACTATAAATCTTCTCTTCATATGAACCTCAAATATATTGATATGATCTTTTCCTCTACTAAACGTACTCAAACCAATAGGTGCCATATTTGCTCTTTGTTCTATACCTAGCCTTGGACATGGGTAATTTGAATAATAAACCAACAAGTATAAAAACTTGAAACTCTCAATAGCTACTAGAAAGACTCTCTGAGTCAAGGCCACTTTTGGACCAAATCCCACTTTTGGAGATATGAAGAAAAATAAAGATTGTATCTTGCTCTTCTACTAATGGTTATCATCTCCTCACCAACATGCCAAGGACTAAGGTCTATAACGTCGAGCCTCTAACCAAGAATATATAATTACCCTCAACCTTCTTTTCATAATATGATCAATATGATTGATACCCATTCCGGGTGAATAATCTATACTTTTAAATATTGGCACAAGATCCCCAAAGTATATGTATACACCATTGCTCGGTCTAAAAATAACCGAACCCATTCGTTCTAACTAAGACCAATGAATCACCAAGTTATAAATCTTAATCCCAAATAATTTTACCACAACCATTGTCCAAAATTAGACGAACTATACGCATGGTATCATATTATCTCCCAAAAACCATTTATACTAACTCCTTGTTCAATGCGGAAGTATCGAACCGGTAACCATCACAAGAACTATTTATAAAATACTCACATCAATATACGTACACATCTAAAATCAATATCTTTAAAATATATGTGTCATGCAATATCAAAACCATAATTAATAATCACTAATAAAACATGCGATGTATATTTGTCATACAAATCCAACATAATGAATGAATGCGATTACGCATAATAATTAATTCACACAAACAACCCAAAAGATTTGACGCGTGTGATTACCTTTCGAGATGAATTATAGATAATTGAACACCGAAACTGGTATGGAAGAGCATATTTTCATACGCGGCTCATTCGATCAGCTTGGAAATAGCTTAATTTATTTGCTTAATGGAAAAAAAGTAAGACATGGATATTATGATATAAGAAATAAACAAATTAGAGGAGATTGTGTTTGATGATACGAATGTAATTGATTTTGATGATAATCAAAATATCAAGAGTGATTGAGAAAGATAGTTAGGCAAAAGAAGAGTTTAAAGGTTTCTCTCGCAAGCAACACTAAAAAAAAATAACGGCTGACCTCAAAGTTTCTGAAAGTCAGTTTAGGGTTAACGAAATATATATAGTTGCTCATAATAAAAAGTCCTACTAAATTTAAAATAGCGTTTTGAATTTTCTGAAAATATTAAAAGAGACTAACTAAAAACGGATATAATTATAGTTTGACTATAAAATATATTTTACAAAATTATAAAATATTGGGGTATTACAGTTTGACTGCAAGTTGTAGGTTTCTTCACTATCTAATAGAAGAATATCATAGTTTCATTGACCAGAACTCTATGTTTCTTTACTATCTAATAGAAGAATCTCATAGTTCCAGTGACTTGAACTCTATGCCTACTTGGGTATAGAACATCA
This sequence comes from Spinacia oleracea, assembly GCF_020520425.1. Lineage (NCBI taxonomy): Eukaryota > Viridiplantae > Streptophyta > Magnoliopsida > Caryophyllales > Amaranthaceae > Spinacia > Spinacia oleracea. The sequence goes on from NC_079489.1 coordinate 113,396,562, forward strand.
AACAATAGAATATCAACAGGCACTTTGAGAGTCCTTTGAATATTCTATTCTCCTTGAAGCACTTGTAAAGTCTTCTAAGAGATGTCTATTCTTTAAAGCCACTTGTAAAGTCCTTACAGAATAAGTTCGGATTTTCTGAAGCACTTCGAAAAGCCTCTGGAATGTCCGTTTATGTTTGTTGTTCGCCTCGAATACTTTCGAGGTCTATTTTCTCCCACTTGTCATTTTGGAAACGAATCTCCAAAAGGACATCATTTCGAGCAAACAAACATTATGTTCTCAAAAATTCGTGGTAGAAACAATACCCTTGTGTCTCATTTGAATAAATCACAATGAAACATATATCTATACTTGGGCCTTAGTTTGTCGAATAAGCTCCCACTTAGTTTAGGAACTCTTTAGATATATTATGAAAAGATATTTTGAAATTACTTTTCAATAGCTTTGACGAATTTGGTTTAGTTTGGTGGTAGTTGAGCATTTTGTTTTAGAAATTATAGGAAAAGTCTTTATGATCCATCATTGATCGAATCAAGTACTAATTGACTTCGATTATTCCAACTAAGATATGTCATATCTTATGGACCTAGATTGTGAAATTACAACACACAATCATTGATGATCATATTTGGTCTCAAGTAATCATCAACATGATCTAACCTAGATCTTTATGATTTCTTTCCAAGTGGATTTTATACTTCTGAATATTTGAACTAGCCAAACAGATTCAACTTATATCACATTTGAGTAAATAAACCTATATTCACTCAAATCCATGTGAAATAATAAAGTCATAAAATCTTTCTTTAGCTTTGAACTCTATTGTCTAGGCGTTCTAACAATAGTTCATATCTTTTGTTACTTTCAACAAGTAAGACTAGTTGTCTTAAAATGATCTAGAAATCAATCAACTTTCAAAAGTCCATCAAAATAGAGCTTATGAATGTTAACTTGTTGATATGGTCTAAGC